>NC_139145.1:158791583-159397413 GCF_964270905.1 Leucopleurus acutus
TACTACTGTTTCAAGAGTGTCTCCTCAGGGATATGGTAATAAAACTCTATTAAAAATACTATGTCTCATTTGCTTTCATGCTAACACTTTTTCCCACTGATTTCCTCAGAACTAGACCTTTTGTTGTTGTTTTTCACTGAGCCTTGGACATAAACGAAAACAATATGTTTAGTCACCAATCTGTTAGTTAAACTACATTTGAGGAAAAAATTATGTAGACTATCATATATTCAAGTTTCAGAAATTCTTATTTGTAAGGTTTTCTGATATACCGGCATTATTAGTCTCTGTGCTATATGCAAATATTATTTGAATACATAGTTACAACAATATTCATTTATTAGGAAAATTGATTTGAAACATTAGCTGAAAGTAATTATTTTTTATATTCTTGCACTATGGAAATAATTGTTTTACTCAGGTTACTGTGGTAATTGTTACTGTGGCCAGCCACAGCTGCAATCTATCTTTTGAAATGTTTTAGTGTCCCAACTTCCCGAAGTATTTCATTTACCATCTATTCACAGTGACCACATCCCTCTTAGCTTGCTTATAAATCTCACCACTAAGATCTGTTCTTGCTTTAAAAAACTTAATATAATCATAGCCTTACTTTCATGCAATACTTCTCTGTAGATTTTCTCATCTTAATTTTCCTCAGGTTAATTTTATTTCCCTCATTTCATCAAATATACTTTGGAAAATATCACCACAGATATCTTTATTTTCAAATGTAATGGCCATATTTGGTCCTTACCTGTCTTGGTCTCATGAAATAGTTAACATTATTAATCAAGGAGGCAGCAATCTACCAACAAAGATGCTGAGAAAGCCTCCTTCCAAAAGACTGTGGTTTTCAAAAGAGAGTCCCCAAAAGGCCATTAGTTGTAATCATGAGGTAGAGCCTCTCCTATTTTTCAATTTTGCTTAGCACCAGTTCTGCTGCAATAGGATGGAGCCATCCAACGGTAAAATATATATTTTAACATACTAATCTGCGCCACAGGAACATATCTAAATGCTGTGACTATCTGCTGGAGAAAACCCAATAAGATTGATCTCTGATTTCAAAAATGACCATATCTGTTTTTGGCAAGGCTTCTGGTAGTACAGCTGTGAGCTCCAGGCTTCACTATGAATTATTTAACACCTAGAATCCCTTTGTGTTTTGTGAAAGACAAACTGAATAGAATGTCTTTGTACCCATGTGGAGAATAGCTAAACACTAAGAAAAATAATTAAAATAGGACAAGTCTGATGAATGCTTTTTGGAACACAGAGATAATATAAATGTTAATTTTCTGCTTGCATCTGTGATTTCCAGTAGCTCTTTTTTTTTCCTAATTCCTACCTTCTGTGACTTTTTAAAAATGTTGGTTCAACAGATTACATAGATCATGTGTAAATGAATGTTAGATGTTGTTGTATGTTAGGATATTAGAGATATTACAATATGTTTTTCTTTTATATTTTGTCTAAAACATATATATATGTACATATGTATATGAGAGGTAGGTAAAGAAAAGATATAAAGAATTATGCTGATGAACAGGTATTTGCAGAAATTTTCTTCATGGCAGAGCTTAATGAATTAAAAGACAATTAGGGCAGTTCTCCAGAAATGGGTAATACATAGAAAATTCTTAATCTAGGAGAAATATCATTATGTTATTTTTTTCAGAATTATTAATCAAAGAAGTTCTTAAAAGGAAAATGGAAAGGATTACAGTCATGTGCAGGTTGTATCTAAGAGTTGTATAGAGAGATTTAAGTGGAAAGAAATAGAGAAAAAAAGAGATTCATGTTGACATGTTAGTTAAATGCACGACGTGTAGTGGGTGGTTTTCACTCATATCTCAAATCTTCAGAGACTCCCCCAGACAGGCCATCTTATCTAAATTTTTATTAGTCTTATTTTTTTTTCATTGTATTTTTTATTATCTGAAAAAATATATTTTTGCTTATTTGTTCATTGCATATCTCACTCTTCCAATGCATACTCAAAGACATTAGAAAGTTAGAATCATTTATTGTTCTCTTCCCAGCACCTGTAATAACGTTTGGTAGATAGAAAACACCCAATCAACATTTACTGAATGAATGAGCAAACTGCAGTAGTGACAGACATGAATATAGAATTTGCACATTTTCATTAGTTTTGGGAGTTGCAGAAGAAGTCAAATTATCTCTTGGCCTGTAAGATAAATATGGATAAGCATGGAGACTAAAGAAAATTAATGTCTCAAAGCTAAAATGGAAGCTTAATTAACCATATGTATCCAAGAAGTCAAGAAAAGAGTACAGATAACATCTGTATTTGAAGGGTCCTTTGTCACAAAAACCAAGAATAATTCCACAACAATTTGAGTGAACAGATCCAAGGAATAGAAGATAAATAGCCATAAATTCCAACTTAAAAAAATGTCAGTTGTTGACCAAATAAGTCATGTTTTGGCATTTCTTAAGTAGTCTGTTCCTGATTCACAATACTGCCTGTCTATGTGTTCACTATAAGCTAATTATAAGTTAGTCCATAGATGCCAAAGCTTGATGTATACTAGACTAATCAGAGAAAAACAGGATTAGTTGTGATGGAAGAAATTTTTACATATTAGGGTAATTTTGGCTTATACATGATTTGGCTTGAACTTTATGCTAACTAGAACAGTCTGTCTCATGGTCTATCAAACACACGTTATACATTTGCTTTAATCATTAAAGAAAATGGTACATTGTCCAGAAGTAAAGAATGTATGTTTTGAAGATAGGGATAAACACTTCCATTCCTGGGATCCCAATATTTACTCCTTCAATGATCAGGCTCCCTTCCCAGGTACCATGGCTACACTATAGAACTGTGCTGAAAACCGTAATTCTCCAAAGTAGTTCCTCAGAGCTATCTGAGTGGCTGTCTCCCAGACTACAGTCCTCAGTTTGGCTCTAATAAAATTCTTCTCTATTCTTATTAGAATTTTTTTATTGATTGTTTTTATCAACATTGCTCGATATAGTCAGCAGGATGTCAAAAAAACCTACCTGAGGTCACTTGGGGTCTACTTTGGACGGGCACCCTATACTAAGCATTGGTCCCTTGAGCACTAACACCACTCCTGCCCCCCCAGCTTCACAGCACTCTTCAGGTGCTTTGGTAAATTCTTTCTGATATCAGGACCTCATTATCTTAAGCAGATGGTCCATAATTTTTACTTGAGCTGTTATCTTAAGACTTGCAGTCTTAAGGATATACCGTTACCTTTCCTTGGTAAAAGAGACCTAAGAGGAAGTTCCTAGGCAGGGACTTAGGAGAATTTCTAGGCAGGAAAAGCCTAAAAGGAATTTTGGAGTAAACTAGGTTGGCTGACCTTTAAAATCTGGCTTAAAATTGGAAAAATTTGTATATTGATTGTCTGAAAAAACTGTTTGATAGAAAAATGAGAGACTACATCTCTTCAGTTCTAAAGAAAAGGGACACTAGCTCCTTCCAGCCACAAGGCATTCTAAGATAACTTAGGAACCTAGCAGAAGTGTCTGAGGCTTGATCCTAGTGATGTGTAGTAGTTCCATAGGGAACCTCATCATGACACTTTAAGTCATTTATGGCCTGTCCTGGGACACACACACACAAGGACTGGCCATCCACTGCTCTGAACCCCCAGGGTGGTTTTAGACTCCTGGCGGGAGAAACTGAGACACAAAAGAGCTGAACTGAATCAAGGGTGACCCCTTGAGGAGCTAAGCTGGCAAGCAGCACACTTGTGACCCACTACATTGTCCTTAGAAATTGTTCAGACTTTAAAATAAAATGAAACTAAAAGATAATGGGAAATTGTGCTTCTAAATCTGACCAGCTTCTGGGCGGGCAGCCACCCACTGGAACTCCAAGTAGCCTCATGTACAATACGGAGCTGATAATTGCAAGTATTTGACAAAATAGGAAGATACAACAAAAGATAACTTGACTCTTAATTGGCCAAGATGGGGCTCTTCTGACATGTCTAAACTGTTTTTTTTTTTTTGCATACACAGCTAGGAAAAAAAAAAAAAGCTGGCTTGATTAAATATCTTTTCAAAATTCTGACCCTAAGGGAACAAAAGTACTCCTAGGAAAAAGCTTAAGGTTATAACTCTTATTATGTCCTTGAAACGTAAACACAGACCACATTGCCTGAGACTACATCCTTTGCTCAACCAGTAGAACCCAAAACTGAAAAAAAAAAAGGGGGTGGGGGATGGGAAAGAGGCATTTTTAACCTCAAGCAAGTAAATTTAACTGATTCCAACGTTTATGTACAAACTAGTGAGTTTACATTGTAATACCTGATTTATGACTAAGTTTTAAAATGAAGCTATGAGATCTCTGCTTGTGTCTGTTTACATGTCTGTGTGTACATTAGAGACATGATATATCATTACCTTCAAATGATCTTATCGAAATTAGTTTGTAAAAGAGCTCTATTTAATTGACTTAAAATAAGTACTTAAAAATTAAGTATTTCTAAATGTAATGGAAACCAAATTGAATTTTTTAAAGGATCAGGTGATCTAAGATTATTCTTTAGTGAATGAAAACAAGTTTACATTTACTGGTTTAATTAAATACGTCTATCTTCACAGTTAACAACCTTAAGTGTAAAACTTTTATTGTACCTAAGTTTACTAAACGTCAAATAAGTTCACATTATCTGTTACAGATTTGTCAGCAAGAAAGCCAAAATTTGGTATAATGATTTATTTGTAAATTAAGTAATATAAATGAGATAAAAGCTTTCAGATGAACTCTAATAATAATTATGTTTTATGATATGTCTACTTCAATTAGTTTCTCCAAATCTTTTTGATAACTTGAAATTTTAGCTTTGCTATGTTAAGTTAAATGATAGGGATTCACTGACTATCCAGATCATTTTCAAATAAGATGAAATACCGAAACATTAATTGCTAAGTAAGTCAAAGTTTACCTATTTTGTCTTATTAGAGAAAAACTAAAGATGCTTTGGTTTATTGGACACACATCTTGTACCACATTGAGGAAAGTAAATTATGTTGTTAGAAAATGTATGTTTCTAGAGGTTATGGAATATACTTATAAATTTACCAATCAGGAAATGCTGGTATGACAAGACAGTTCACAACTGCTTGCTTCTTGGTTTTTGCTAGAGATTGGGGTTTAAAGGGTTAAGAATTCTGACTAATGAATGTGATTGGAACTACTAAAGATAATAAGAGAAATATTTCCATGAAAGGAAAGTAGGGTGTGTGCTTTCCATAAAAGATGGTATGAGGAATGGAAATGTATTTTTGGTGAGGTAAAATAAAGTGATTTTGTCCCAAAGCTGGTTATTTCCAAATTCAAAAGAAAATAAGTGACAAACTAATATGGATACAGAAAGTTTTAGAAGGTTTGTGGAAAAGGAACCCTGAGAAAAGAGTTCTCGGGACTAATATTGGAATGGATTTAATTAAGTGAATTTTGATATTAAAATCAGTTGGTGCAAAATTTGAATTAGACTTTCTCTCTGTTAGGTGACAGAGTTTTCTTGAGATATTGATCTGCTTTTGATAACAAATTGTAAAGTTTCTTTACTTTTTAACCAGTCTGTTGTAACTTTCTGTATTTGCCCTTGAAATCATTTATTGTCACTTTGGTTGAGTGCATAAGTATTGTTTCATACTGACTTATGATCCTGCTTAGCCAAGTGTTTTTAAAACCTTTTGATGTCTTTGACAAACTTCCTCAAATCAAATTCTAAATGAAGTTTTTTTGACCTTTAGGTAACTTTGGGATGCTTCAGAGGCACCTGAAGCATCTCAAAGATAGAAATTAAACTTAATTAAATCCATTCCAATATTAGTAACCAACAAGGACCTACTGTATAGCACAGGGAACTCTGCTCAATATTATGTAACAAACTAAATGGGAAAAGAATTTGAAAAAGAATAGATACATGTATATGTATAACTGAATCACTTTGCTGTACACCTGAAACTATCACAACATTGTTAACTATACTCCAATATAAAATACAAAGTTAAAAAAATAAACTTAATTAGGGTTATTTGGGATGTTAAATCACATGGGAAACATTGTCAAATGAGTGGTGGTAAATTTTCTTAGGTTATATAGTATGGGTAAATGATATAAACATATGTTGTAGAGATTATATGAAATTACTAAAATTTGGATATATTCTGGTTTAATGTTATTAGTCATAATTTTAGTTATTATTTTACAATTGTTGTATGTCACAAAAATAACCTTAACCCTGCAACTTTGCTTCCAGAACCACAAGAAGAAAGTGACCACAGCTGCATTTTACAAACAGATTATCTTCTTACTCCTAGGAATAATTTACAAGAAAATTCTATTGATAATGCTGGTCTACTTTGGTTTACAGATGGGTCCTACTTAAAAAATGATTGGGGTATTACCAAGATGGATATGCAGAAACATCCACAATGGACATAACTGAAAGTTCTTTTTTACCAAAAAACAAAAGTCAGCACAAGCGGAATTAATTGCTTTAACTTCAGCTCATCAACGAGCTAAAGATCAGATAGCAAATGTTTATGCTGACAGTCATTATGCCTTTGAAGTGGCACATGACTTTGGAATGCTATGGAAACATCAAGAGTTTATTAAAGCTTGATGTTATAATCAGGAAAGCTTATTAAAATATTAAAAAATGGAAAACAGGTTGCAGGGCTATTAAGTGGTATACAACTACCAAACAGTTGGTAATTATTAAAATACCAGTGCATTCCAAATCTGACAGTATGGAAGCTAAAGGAAATCAGCTTATTGATGAGGCAGCGAACCCATTCTGTCTAGCCTTGAAAATGGTCAGCGCTCTCTGTTAACCCTGCCAACCCAGTGAAAGATTTCCATCTGCCGGCTCAAGAAATATGCCATTGAAGAAGAGAAATAAATAGGGCAACAATAAGGGGGAATTTTGGACCTGTCACACAAATATAATTTGGAAATAATTAAACAAACAAACTATAGTGCCTGTTGAAGCTCAAATGCCATTACCCCAGAATGTACATTCTTTAGCTCATTGGACACTTGAGAAAATGGTTTTATGGGGAAAACAATATGTTTGGAAAATTTCTCCCATGATGGCTCATAAAGTATATGCTTGTTTTACTATCTACCCTAAATATAATCCCAGAAAATCACTTCATGGGTCACAAAGCCACTTTCTCTTCCTAAGGGACCCTTTGAGGTATAGCAATTGGATTTTGTCCAAATGTCACCGTCTCAAGAATATAAATATATTTTGGTAATGATCTGTATGTTTTCACACTGAGTTGAAGCTTTTCCTTGAAGAAGAGCAATGGCTATAAGGTTAAATTGTTATTTGAAAGGATAATTCTTGTTTGGGGAATTCCTTCCAAGTTACCAGGGAAATTATTTTACTAGACAAATATTAAATCTATTTGTGACATATGGCCAATAATGCAGCATTTTCACTACACTTATCACCCCCAATCTTTGGGATTGGTGGAAAGAATTAATGTCACTATCAAAACTCAGTTGATAAAACCTTCAGAAGCATTTAACCTCTCATGGGCAAAAGCTCTTCTGCTAGTGCTTCTCAAACTTAGGTCTAGACATTTTGGTAAACATCAGCTGTCTCCTTTTGAAATAATAACAGGACACCCTATGTAATTAGATGAGGGAATATGTGAACCAACCTTACTCAAGGGAGATATATTACATTGTTGTCAGGGTCTTATTGAGGCACTTAAAAGAAATGCAAAGTTGGTAGCTAATTCCTTTCATAGTGAGCTCCCCAGAAAAAAAAGACCTTGAGGATCATGGATTACAATCTGGAGATTTTGTTAGTTAGAAAACACATCAAATCAAAGACTTTTTGTAGCCATGTCAGAAAGGACCTTATTAGGTATTATTAACTAATCCATGCACTGCCAAATTAAAAGCCATAGACTGATGGATTCACATCCCTCATTTCAAAAAGGGTTTTTGCATTGGACTGGTCTGTAGAGAGGACTGCTGACCTCAGACTTAAATCAGTGCTCAAACAGAGGAGAAAGAACACCCACACCAGGAGGAGAAGATGACAGCACTGGTAGACAGCTGACCCAAGAGTCAGAACCAGGACTGTATGACCCATCCTACTAGTTCAAATGAACTGGTTACTAAACATCTGTCTCACTATGAAAATTGAAAGTTATTTTTTTTTAATGAAAGTTATTGTTTTACTTCTAGCTATACTTTTGCCTCAATGCTCATTATGGAAAGAAAATTATCTGGTAAAGTTGTCACAAAGTATAGCTACTGGGGGCAATCTAACCGATTGGTTGGATCTCTCATCAAATTCCTCAGTCAATAAAAATACTGATATAAGCCCTTCATCATTCCTGTCACCAACTTTTCAGATGTTCCTAAAATTACCACTCAACTAGACTAACCTCTGTCTGGCCTTCAGGTTCAAATTCTTCACATATTAATGGATCCATCCCTTGTCTGATACTATCCTCAGTTCTTAAAGACTGAGCACAGATTACCTTTGCCCCATCTCTTACTTGATGAACAAATGTCTTAAAGAGAAAAAACATGAGTAAGTTATGCCAGTAACTCCCATATGTTAAATACAGTACAGATGGCTTTTGGAAAGCCTGCAAGAAAAATGATTCATGGGTTAACATTGTGTTAACTAAACTTCCAGTTAATGAGACTATCAATGAGAGCACTCTGGGAGGAATCACTTGTGCTCCCCCAGGTTTTGTCTTAGTATTGGAATTAACCTTCCTTCTCAAGGATGTGCACATAAATGTCTTAATAGCTGGCAAATAGAACATTTATGTTTATTAGGATATTATGTTATCCCATTGTCTATACATATGGAAATAGATGAACCTTCTTTCTCTCTTTATTACAGAGGCAATAAATCATGTTAGCAGGATATCAAGATACTTGGTAGCAAAGTCTTTTGGGAATCTTGGTTCTTAGTGCAAGAGTATATGTAAACAGAGATATCAGAAATCTATCAGCTACCATCAAATAGCTGAGGGCTCTACAAAAATCATTTCAGAACAGACAAAAAGTATAAGATAAAAGGGTCGCCTTAGATTTTCTACTGGCTAAACAAGGAAGTATTTGTGCTATTGCTCACACTACTTGTTGTCCTTATATCAATACCTCTGGAGAAGAGATATACCTAGAAAGACATTCCCAAAAGATAAAATGGTTACAAGATGTAAGGCAAACTGTCTCTAAGTGATCTGTTCAGTTGGCTCATCTCAGAAATATGAATTTTTTCCCACTCTGCTTTACAGATGCTTATCACTGCCATAGTAGGTATCACTATTCTTTTCCTAGTTATAAATCTATGCATGACATGTATCACTGCTTGCTTTAAATCTACTGCTAAAAGTACAAATACAATGTTCAACAGTTTGACATCACTGATAATATGTGTAGCCTATAAAATGTTTCCCTGTCAGCATATACCTCTGTGCTTGTTCACTATATCTGATTAGTTTTCTCTCCAAAATGGATAACTAGGGGAAAAAAAAATATATATATATATATATATGAAAAAGCCTGTCACTGAGGGACACGATGCACCCACTGCAGGCAGATAGTACCACCCTGGCATCGAGGAATATTTTGATCATCAAAGCTTTATATCAAAAGATTTGCAATCAAAACATGGAAATAATGAAAGAAAATTTCACCTATTGATGTATATGGAAGTCATTTTGGCTTTAACCATTAAAGGGTGCATTGTCCAGAAGTAAAGAACATCTATTTTGAAGATAGAGATAAATGCCTCCATTCCTGGGATGCAACTGCCATTATTCCTTCAATGGTAAGACTCCCTTCCCAGGTCAAGGCCACACTGACCCACTGTGTACATACTATTCTGTCTTTTTTTCCCCTTAAACCTTGAAGGAATGTATCTTCCTTGCTTTTTTTGTTCTGACAAGATATAAAACTATACTGAAAACCATGCTTCTATAGAGAAGTTCCTCACAGCTATCTGAGAGGCTGTCTTCCAGGCTATAGTCCTCATTTTGGCTGGAATAAAACATTTCTCTGTTATTATTATAGATTTTTTTATTGATTATTTCTGTCAACAGTGGGAAGGCTGAGAAAACAATGTTACAGAGGTCAGCAGGGTTCAAATGCCAAATGTTAAGTAGCTTTCCCTTCCCTAAGGGAAATGGGAAACTATTGTAATAAAGTATGGTTTACATTTTTAAGATTTATATTTAAAACTAAATTTTAAATTTTGACTGCAGTATAGATTGGAAGTAGACAGGCAAACAGATTAAGATGTCATTGCAATCATTCAGGTTAGGAGGAATAACTGACCTGGAATTGTGACAATTTGGGTAGAATGTAAATATAGAATCCAAAATTATCTAGGAGGTGGAGTTGACTGGAATTGGTAAGTGAATGGATGTTGGAAGAGACGAAGATGCTTAGGATAGCTGTTGGTGCCATTTAATAAAGTAAAAAACACCATAAAATAAGTTGATTTAATGAAGAAATTTGATGAATTTTATTTTGGACTGTTGAGTTTGACTTGCTTTCATGATAACCATTTGGAGGTGGCCCTAGTAAAAGGAAGATAAAGGAAGAAGGCAGGCAAGCCAAATTCAGGTGAATATAGTTTATGACCAGTGATCAGTAAGAGATCAAGAGGTGAGAAATTATGACTGGATGAATTAGAGCACTACAATAGAAAATACGGTTTAAAAGTTGGGATTTAATTAGTTATCATTTCAATTCATCAATCTTGTGGATTGACAAAGCCAACCTTACCAGGATTATAAAAGAGGGTAGCATAAGTGGAGGAGAGAAGTAAGGCTTTTCTTATAAGTCTAGTTAGGCTAGATTGTAAATGGTGAGATAGAAATTTAAGTAAATAAGAGAATTCCTCTTCAAGCCATGATAAAATAACAAAGAACAGACTTAACTTTTGACTTCAAACAACAGGAGAACTGGGCAAAATCAAACTATTGACTCCAAAACATTGGGAATGTGATGTAATACTCCCTGGCAGAAAGGAAATAAACATTATTAGCTCTACAATCACCTAAACTTTCTGGCTGGAACAATTTTCAGAAGCAGAAGAATGTGAGCAGACCCTGCTCACTTTACTGAGTTAAGGAGGAAGAGATTGCAGCTCCAGAGGCTGAGACAGTAGGAAATTATGGGGCAGAATTTGAATAAATGCTAAAGCTTGCTCTGAATCCAGTCTGTCTGGTTCCAGACAGAGCCTGTGCTCTAGTTACTCTGCTCTGCTCTCTTTCTCTAGGTTACACAATATAGACCAATCTATCATTTGTCAGTTACTTCACCACAGAAGGCCATACTTACTGCTTTCTGGTCTATTGCTCACCTCCCAAATCCAGCCCCTCATTACATCCAAATGTTTACAATTATGCACATCTTAAGCCCATTTTGGGTCAAGAGGTCTAATTTCTTATTAGGTCCACACTTCAATGATATCAAAGATCAACATCTCCAGAAGCATCCAGCTGTACCCTGCCATTAATTTACTAAAAAAGTGCATGCAAGAGAAAGGAAGTTTAAGGAAACTAATATATACGATAGACCCCACAGTTCCTGAGCTCTCCTATTGGAGAGTTATTTATGTACATCTTGGAAATGCTGCCAATAATAAGCAATTTTAGACGGTAAGGAAGAATATGGAAACTTAATAGTTATTGAGGAAGGGTTAAAATCAATTTAGAATTTTAATTCCATGAGTTTCATTATATATTTTATAAACAGGATGTGAGATGTGGAGGAAAAACATATATTCAGTGGTGTAAAGAGAATACAATGCATTAATACAGGAACTGTGAATAACTTATTTCTAACACTTTTTATTAAAGTAGACAGGACAGAGAATTTTTATTTCATAGATAATTTCCTCGTATTTTACTGAACTTAAAATTGAATAAGAATGGCTGACAGTGCTCGAGACTCACCTTGAAGACTATTCAAAGCTTCACTTGTTACATAATGCAAGGACAACTTCATATGATTTGAGCAGAGCTAGTCATTCAAATCCTTCCCTACTGTTCAACTTGGCTAGTCTCCATTGATATTCACCATTGACATTAATGTGTGATGGACAAAACTGAACCACAGACAGAACTAAAGACTGAGCCTGTCAAAGGATGCTCCTGAAAACTGGAAATTTATGTCAGAAATGTGCTGAGAATTTTGTTCAATTGTACCACGACTGTTACTTTTACCTTATAAGGGGAGTAAAGCACAAAGTCAGTCTCCAGAATAGTGAGGCAGAGGTGGGTAAGGAGAGAAAACTCTCACAATCAAGGGAAGGGAGCTTTTCCTCTCCAGTGAAATCCTTAACTCAGGCTGGATGAAGTCACACACAGGTGACAGTTCCAATAAGGAGCTATGGGAATGTGAGGAGCATATGCCTTGCCATGTCCTTATTTATGTAATGTTCTCAGTAAATGTACATATCATTTTGTACAGAAGAAAATGTGCTTGTTATCTTTTGGGTATCACTTCATCGCCTCATTTTGAAAAATACTAATTGTTTCAGTAAGGCAGCATATGCATTTATGTTCTGCTATCAAAAATAGAATTTAATATTAGTTTAATTTATTTTTATGTCTTAAATGCACATGTTCATGTTTTCTACATGTGAATATTGTGTGGCAGAAAAAGATCTGCAAACTGAATGGCTTTGGGAGATTATAAAATTTTAATGCTTTAAAATTAAGATTGGGTGCGTTTAACTCATTTAGTTAAGTACTTTCATGAAATTACTTTTTAAAAATTAAGGTAAGTTAGATTGTTATTAACATATAAAAATAATAGAGGTGTCATGATTTTAACAAATGCTCTGTTAAATTGTGAAAACTATGCTATTATATCAGTCAACATAGCTAGTTAAATAACATAATATACTACATCACTAAAATTTTTTTAACTATTTTAAGAATGATAGAATTACTCTGTAAATTTTAAATAGGAAATACAGGTGTATTTAAACGCTTATTTAATAGCCTTTTGGTAAATTTAAAAAGCCTGTCATATGAAAAGAGTATCACATAAAAACTAAAAGCATATAAATTGTAATTGGACTCATTTCTGTGAATACTGGTGACAAAATCTAGCAGCTTTGTTAATTTTAGCAAATGACTTTAAATAGTCAATAAAATGGCAATAATATTAACATATATTCAGAACATTGTCATAAAGAGAAAATAAATCAATACAAGTAAGATATTTAACATGGAGACTAAAATAATAACATAGTTATTAAGACTAGTAAAACTAAAACTAAAAACTAATTATATAAATACCATAATTATTAGTATCATTTATATAAAAATCATTTTATAAAAATCACTAACATGTTTGTAGTTTACTGTATGCCAGTCATTGTTTTTGTGGTTTTCATATATTAATCCATTTTGTTACTATTACCTTTACTTTTCTTATCATAATATTCTGAAATTTATGGTATATTAGCAGTTTTGAAAAATACCATAAATACAAGAAGGAAATTCTTAAAATCCCAGAGAAACAGCAGAGTCAGTAAATAATTTTCCTAATTTTGTGAAAATAAAATTTACAAAACTATGTTAAACTGTATCCTATTCTTAAAAATAATGCATCATATCATTCTAAAAATAAGTTAATCTAAATAACATTCATATTTTAGTCTATTAAATTCATTTTCCCAGTTATCTTAAGTTTTACAACACTTTAAAAAATAAAATTTTATGAAAGATGCTGAACGTTTAGTCTCCAAAGCTATAAAATTTAGCTTCACTACCAACTTACGTGAAATGTGCCATTTAGTCTTTTATTTTTACACATATATTTCCCCAGATGTTTTGCAATTTGTCTCTTTTCTTGAAATCAACATCATATTTTTCTATAATAAACATGTTATCATTTTAGAAAACTTGAAATAAAGTCATAATAATGAACATTAAAATTACTCAATATATCAATCTATAACCCAGGGTTAACACTGTCAGTGTGGTAGCATTATTCCTTCCAATCTTTTTTTCTATGCATCTTTACCTATATTTATATTTTTTTATGTATTATATTTGCTCTACATTACATCAATTTGCTAATTAGGACTTTTTCACATAGAATATTTGCTACAGATAAATTAAGAAATCCTGTCCATGTTTCCCAGATATCAATATTGTATGGCAGAAAAAAACCCTGCAAACTGAATGACAATGGGAAAAAAGATATAGCTTGTCTATCTTTACTTTTAAATCATAATACTAATAAAATTAAGTTGATAATATCTACCATGTAAAGGTGAAGGGCTCAGTTTCTGAAGGCAGACTGCCTCGGTTTGAATCCTGGGTCTCCCATTTACTAATGTGTGACTTTGGACAGTTACTCTTAAGCCTCATTTCAAATGGGTAGAAGCATTTCAAAAACTTGTCAGATTGATGTGAGAGTAAGTGAAATGATGTACGTGAAAATGGCTGGCATATTTCCTGCCACAGAGTTAAGTGTTCCATAAATGTTTTCTATTATATTTACTACTATCATTTACAATATAAGCAGAATCAGGCTTTTTTTTTTTCTTTCTCTTTACATCACACGGAGGCAGACTTCACATAACAGTGACACTTCGTCTAATTTACATTAACCAACTCATGCAATTCCTTACTGACCAGACCAAGGCAGTGCCTTACCTATTGTACTATCCAGACTTCTACTGGGAAGCTTTACAATGCCTGCTGCCTCGCTGCACCCCTCTTTCTAGAACTCTACAGAATAGCTCCAGATGGTCCCTGTAAATTTTCGACAACCTTGGTCAACGTTACAGGTTTGGGAGCCTGCTTGCCTGTTTTAGATCAACTTTCAATCCATTCTGAGCCTCTGTTAGTAGGCCTGTCTTCCTCCTTTCCTAGTAGATCTTCAGACTCAATGATGTTTCAAGTAACTCAGCTTAGTTCTCCTCCCTGCACCTGAAAGAGGCTAAAATGTACTCCAAACATGGATATACAAAATGCCTTTCATCTATTCGCCACTGTCAGTGTATAAGTGAATGTCCAATTTTTCATTAATGTAATAAATCGGACATAAACACGGTCAATAAAAGTCTATTTCAAAACAGATTCCTTGGAGTGAAATAAATGTAAAGCTCTTGCTATATACGGTAAAATTGAGTTAAAAAAAAATCTGTTGTGATACTGTATATCCACACATCAGCAGCACATGATAATATCTCAGTGTTCTCTCAAACACAAGGAAAGAACTGTTTTTTTTCATATGTCATTATGATGGGAAACATCACATTTCATTGTGTCTCATTTTAGCTTATTTCTTCTCTTCACAGAAGTAAAAATACATACACTTATATTTAAAATGATGAGAAAAACAATCACATATTTATTAGTCTTACTATTAAGAAATAATATCAGCATTTGGGTGTATAACTTTCTGGAATTATGTGCACATATAATTTTTGTTTGTTTTCCTTTTTAATAATATTGCTATGGTATTATGAACATTATTAACATGAATTTTATTTCTATTAACAATTTGATTCTTTTTCCATGTCAGTGTTCTTTAATTGGATTAAAGTTAACAAAAATATAGCATTTCATGCATTTCATTCATTTTTATAATAAATTTTTATTGTCCTTGTTAAGCATTTAGGGGGTTTTCAACTTACCGTTTAGACGTCACCATGATGGCCATTCTTAAAGCAATTTTGTTTATGCTCGAATGTACCCTAAGAAAAAAATTTAAAATACAATTGAAAAATTTAATAGACATTCATATTTATAAGGAAATACAAATTGCTCTCAGAAAAAAAAATAATTGCACCAATTTAATCTCCCAACACAATCTGAGCATTCAATTTTCATTTCTACTACAACAGCAGCATAACGACTCATTTTTATAGGTTCTAGTTTTGGGTTAAATTAAGTGCTTTATGCTGATTGGGTATTTTTCTATTTAATTAGTGGGGTAGAACTTTAAAAAAATTTAATAACAATCTAATCTCTTCAGTTTATTCTCTGTTGCTACAATTTGTTGGCTGTTGTTCTGCTACTTTCGTTCATTCCACCCTCTGTTGGAATAACAGACTTTTTTTTTTTTTTTTTTTTTTTGGTGGTACGCGGTCCTCTCACTGCTGTGGCCTCTCCCGTTGCGGAGCACAGGCTCCGGATGCGCAGGCTCAGCGGCCATGGCTCACGGGCCCAGTCGTTCCGCGGCACGTGGGATCTTCCCGGACCGGGGCACGAACCCGTGTCCCCTGCATCGGCAGGCGGACTCTCAACCAGTGCACCACCAGGGAAGCCTGGAATAACAGACTTTTAATTGATCTGCTTACATTCTTTAGATATTAAAAACATTAATCTGGACTTCCCTGGTGGCACAGTGGTTAAGAATCCGCCTGCCGATGCAGGGGACAAGGG
Source organism: Leucopleurus acutus (assembly GCF_964270905.1). Lineage (NCBI taxonomy): Eukaryota > Metazoa > Chordata > Mammalia > Artiodactyla > Delphinidae > Leucopleurus > Leucopleurus acutus. The sequence continues at coordinate 158,808,012 of NC_139145.1, forward strand.
TTCGAGCCCTGGTCCAGGAAGATTCCCCATGCCATGGAGCAAATAAGCCCATGCGCCACAACTACTGGGCCTGTGCTCTAAAGCCCACAAGCCACAACTAATGAGCCCACGTGACACAACTACTGAAGCTTCGCAGGCCTAGAGCCTGTGCTCCGCAACAAGAGAAACCAACGAAGAGTAGCCCCCGCTCGCCGCAACTAGAGAAGGCCCGGGCACAGCAACAAAGACCTAATGCAGCCAAAAATAAATAAATAATTTTTTAAAAAATTAATTTTTCTTCTATTACTTTGTTACATATATTCACAGCTTATAATTTTCTATTCAATTGTTTTTATAATTGACACATACTTTTAAAAAACTGAGGTAGCCAAGTCTAGTTTTAAATATGTATATGCATGGTGGACAAAAATATATAATTATTTACATATATGCATATACACACATAATTATATGTATGTTTGAATTATTTTATGTAGCAGGTTCCATAAATATTCAACTGCCAGTTAAATATTTGCTCTATATTTTTCTATTAAAATGTTATTGAATTGATCAAGGTTGATATCACTAGTGAAAATCATGTTGATACCATTCATTCCCAAAATATTTCGATAAGAAGGACACTTGACTGCTATGGTATTCTTCATAAAAGACCATAAACTCAGTGTAACCATGAGGAAAGATCAGAAACACTCAGATTAAGAGATATTCTACAAAATACCTGAGCAGTCCTCTTTAAACCTGTCGAGACCATGAAAAACAAGGGAAGACTGTCACAGATCACAGGAGACCAATGAGACAAGATGACTGAATAAAATGTGGTACCCTGAATAGACTCCTGGAAAGAAAAATAGTGGAAAAACTGCAGAAATTCAAATACCATCTGTAGTTTACTTAAGAACACTGTACCGATGTTAATTTCTTATTTTTGAAAAATTTACCATGGTTGTATAACATTAAGAAAATTGAGTGAAGTGTGTATGGAAACTTTCTGCATTATCTCTGCATGTTTTCTGTAAATCTAAAATTATTCCTAAGTATATTTATTTATAAATTATGATTATGTAGCTATACAATGATACACCTAAAATTTACTTTGTTTTAATGTAAGAGTAATGCATGGCTTTTTCCTAAATGGTTAATATTCTCAATGGCAAATATACTTCTGTTGGCTTCTTAAAAATTTTATATACATTTTTATATTATTATTAATTTCAGCAAGCCTTTTAATTTGTCAAATTATATCTGCCTATTTTCTATTTATGATTCCCCTCTCTTAGCTAATAGATTTCATGCCACATTTTATCTCTGAGTGTTTTCTTACTTGTTTTTATCTCTGATCAGAAGTATTTTTAGAAATATGATCATGTATATATTGAGTTTTTTTCTTGTCCTTTAGCTGCCATACTTTCTTCATTCAACTTTGTTTGGTTTTGTGTTTGTTGTTTATTCATCTTTGTGTTGTAAGTATAAATTCAAGGCTCAAGTTGCAATCTTCCTCTCCTGTATCATATGTGAGGACAGGGAAATACATATTTTTCCTAGGTGAATTTTGAGGTCCTAATATTCAACTTTGCACAGCAGTGGTCTGCTTTTCTGAACTTGAACGCTATTTTCTCACTAGAAGTTTCCTAATACATTTAATTGCACATCTGTGCTGTAACCTTGATCATGTTGAACTTCTCCTTGTCCTAGAACTAATTCTGTGTTATTTCTTGTGCATACGGAGATAGGTTAATTTCCATAATAAAGTAAATATAGTGAGAAAGTCTCCTGTCACAGGAATTATGAATTCCAAGTTATAGTCTGAATTAGAAAGAGATTAGTTTATGGGTGAGGCACATAATTGCTTTGAAATTCAAAGAAATTTCCTCTCAAATTGATGGATATTTTTTCTATTTTCTAGTGAGTGCAACAAATAGGTCTAGAATTTAGGGATAAAGAATGCATGTGAATCAAAATCTTCTTTAGTTTTTGGAAAATATATTTGTTTAGGTTCCATCGAAGTTGCTTTAGTGTAGGGTATGCAATGGAAAAAATGTAGTCCAAGAATGTACTTAAAATCTTTCTCACTGATATTGGTTATATCAAATCTCTTCCTTTTTGCAATAACCAATTTCTAGATCTTGGCATATTATTCTCTCTCCTCTATAACTTAAAAGACATAGTCACATTCTACCTTTTTGTTGTATCTTCATAAGCAATTAAAACAGATTTTTCAGGCACTGTAGTTGGTTGTTCAAACTCACCAAATTATATTTTGTATCAATAGCATTTGTTTCCATTAAATCTTTGCTCTTTTTATCAGATGACATTAGCTACATCATACAGTAAGTCCCTTACATACAAATGTGTTCCATTCCGAGAGCATGTTCGTAAGTCCAACTTGTTTGTAAGTCCAACAAATTTAGTCTAGGTACCCAACTAATACAATTGGCTATCTAGTACTGTACTGTAATAGGTTTATAATACTTTTCACACAAATAATATATAAAAAACAAACACAATAAAGAAAACATTTTTAATCTTACAGTACCGTACCTTGAAAAGTACAGTAGTACAGTACAACAGCTGGCATCCAGGGGCTGGCATCGAGTGAACAGGCAAGAAGAGTTACTGATTGGAGGAGGGAGAGGAGGTGGGATATGGTAGAGCTGAAGGGGGGGGGGATCATCATCAATAGGAGACAGAGGGCAAGCTGCAATTTCACTCACGCCTGACATTGATGGCACAGGTTCTGGTTCCCTGCTGGATTCAATTCTATTTACCCTTTTGAAAATATGATCCAGTGATGTCTGAGTAGTAGCTCTTTTTTTCTCATCATAGATAATACGGTAGCCCTCAAATGTATTCTGTACAGCTGCTGCAACCTTCGTGTACTATTATATGTTCAGGTTCTGTGTTTCAAAAACTAACAATGCCTCCTCAAATAAAGAAAATCCCCTTGCCATTTCCTGTGTCATGAATCTCTTTGGTTCTTCAGTTATTTCTTCTTTCTCTTGTCTCTCTTCATCCTTTCTCTGGGCCTCCAATTCCTGGCGCTTCTTACCAGTACCAGCTACATTACTGCTGCTTTTACGCTTGCTTCCGGACACCCTGGGCTTGAAATAAAGATAGTGTACTACTGTACTCCATACAGTACTGTAAAGTACACAAAAGCACAACCACTTGTAAAGGATGCATGCACGTAACAATGTATGCCAGACACGTGAACTAGTTTACGTGACTGGACATACAAATGCACGTTCGCATCTACGAAAATTTGCAACTTGACAGTTCGTATGTAGGGGACTTACTGTATTCATAATGAAAGAAAAATATTTATATAATACCATCATTTTTAAAAAATCAAATGGAATTGACATGCAAATAAACTTTATTCAGCAAAATTTAGCTAGCAAATAGATAAAGTATGGCTAAGACTTCTTCCTGACAACTTCAGAGAAATTGCACTATCCTAAATTTACAAAGGTGTTTTATTTTACTTAATTTTCCTTTCTATATTATGTTAGCATTTGACTTAAGTAATTTAAAGACTATAAAGAGTTTGTTGCCAACGATAACTGGCTTTTAAGGGTAATTAGGAAAAAAAATCCTTGAATTTAATAATAAAGTACCTTGCTATAATAAGGAAACAACCTGTTCTATAAACTATGATAATTTGATTAGTGAAAATTGTACATAACTTGGAGAAGTAAATGAGCTGTAAAGGGTAGAAGTAAAACTACAAGTCACTTCCCAATTAAAATGTACACAAGCATAAGAATCTGTGTTTGTTTTAAAAATAGTTAACTGTTATAATTTGTTTCCATCTAGGGTATTTGCATTATATTTCTCCAACATTCACAATAGATATTTTCTTAAAAACTTTGAGATTATTGCTGATTTTCTCCTTAGCAAGCACACATAAATACAACTAAAATTACATGAAATATGTCCTACAGTATCATATTGGAGATAAATTAAAATTAGAAATAGCTGAGTTACAATCTTCTAATTCAGGCCAAGTCCACAGAACTTGACAGTTTCAGGTTAATTATTGCTAGAAAAATATTCCTGTTAGATAACACAGAATAAATTTTACATTAATTCTTGCCAGGCCAGCTCTGCACCTTGTTACTTAATTCTTGAATGTTCCATTTCCTCAGCAGCAAAAACACTCAGGAATCCAGGCTTGAGTTAATTTTTATTTTTTCAGCTACTTTTGAATCAGTATCACAAGTCATCAGTACAAATTGCTAGCCTACAATACTACTAAGATTTGCCTTGTTTGCTTCTCCTTTTTATTTTCCATTTTTCGAAGTTAAAGTGAACCAAATATCCTACCTTAATTTAACCTGAGAGCAACGGAAAAAATAAACTAGTTCACAATTGATTCTAAATGTCAGAGGATTTATACTGGATTTTGGGAATGCTACATGATTTTTTGTAATTGCTCTATCACATCATATCACTTTTTCCTTCACACCCAAATTCTCTCTTTATTGATTATGTCATTGACTCTCTTGGATTTCCATGTACAACAGAAGTCCTTTGGGGAAGACACTCTCCCACACAAATACAGTATGAAAATGCTTTGTTTCCCATATTTGTTTCCACTTAGAAACAAAATAAGTAGACTTTTTTTTATTGCACTTTGAAACTTCAAGTCTACCTCTGCCAGAATAGTTTAGTTCTTAAACTACTCTTTATCTTAAGAAAACTGGTGAAGGGAGCCAAGTTTTATCTTCCACCATTGTTACTGACCACCCTGAGTCAGTCCCCAGAAAGGGTCCTCCTGTCTGGTGTCCTTTGAGCCAGTAGAATGAGCCCGAGTTTGCTTCAGCTTGGAAGCAAAGCCTTATTCTTTGCTCAAACAATGGAGAAATGTGAGCTTGTGCTCTAGGACACAAACTCCCGGAGAGTCTGAGGGTGGGGCTGCTTTATAGGGTTTTTGTCACTGGGGAGGGGGACAGAGTTCTTTCAGAGAGGGTACTGTTTTCTACTGGGCCATGCATGTATGTCCAGGTTTTATTTTTATTTTTTTTAACATCTTTATTGGGGTATAATTGCTTTACAATGGTGTGTTAGTTTCTGCTTTATATCAAAGTGAATCAGTTATACATATACATATGTTCCCATATCTCTTGCCTCTTGCGTCTCCCTCCCTCTCACCCTCCCTATCCCACCCCTCCAGGCGGTCACAAAGCACCGAGTCAATATCCCTGTGCCACGCGGCTGCTTCCCACTACCTAGCTACCTTACGTTTGTTAGTATATATGGACTACCAGGGGACTGACTCCTACAGCTTGTCCCACTGGTCCCTGGGCCAAGACCTTGGAATTTACTCTGAGGAGATCGACTTGCTCTGTCCAGGGAGGTATCTAAGGGGACAGCAGTCTCCAATTTGTCTCCCATTTAGGGGGATAGTAGTTCCCAATTTATCGAAGATCTCTCTTCCTGGCAGGGGTGTAGTGTATTCGGGACATGCAGGAAAGAACAGGTGAGTGTGTGTTCACCCAATTTACATTCGAATGGCTCTATCAATGCCCGTTCTTGGGCCTTACTTGATAACCCCATAATTTTACAACTCTTGTGACCGAGTTTGCCTGATCTGCTATTCAGAACCAGTAAGGGGCATCAGTGTTGACTAAGAATTGGATAGGGATAGGCTTCCCCTTATTTCCAAAGTCAGCCAGGGCTCCTCGGGGGTCAATTGGAGTGCCCGCTTAGAAGCCCTTGGCCCTGTCATTCTTCATCTATTTGGACCATCTGCCGTTGAGGGTAGTGGCTGGGATATGCCATATCTGTCCCCCTTTGGGGGCGGCAAGGGCATTTTCCCTTCCAGTGTCCCTCTTGTTTACATATGGCATGCTGATTTTGTCCTAGTTTCCTTGGCTTGCTATCCCTCAGTGGGGGGCAGGGGTCACTCACTGGAGTCAGGAATTTCCTGAGGCGGTTATTCCAGATTCCCCTTCTGATGGGCTGACATTGAAGGGCTTGCCTCTGGGTCTTTTCATCCTCTGATTTTTCTTGGTTGTTAAACACCCAGTAGGCAAACTCAACCAGGGGAGAGACAGGGGTATCTAATTCTATTTCCAGTTTCTGAAGTTTATGACTAATGTCAGGGGCACTTTGAAATGAAATATGACCTCAGGATTGCATTCCCTTCCAACAACTCAGGGTCAGTGGTGGTATAGATTCAGAGGCATTCCTTGAGGTGCTCTAGCCATGCTGAGGGGTTCTCTCTTGGAACCTGATTGATTTCCTTTATCTCATTCCAACTGACAGATTTCTTTCCCACTGCCTGGATTCCCTTTGTATCATATTTTTATAATGGGTCAGACTGTCTTCCACTCCACTCTCCAATGTCTTGTTGGCCCCATTTGGGTTTGTTATCTGGGACCCCTTGATTCCTCAGTGTGAAAATAGCATGAAATAGCATATTTCTGTTTTCTTTGCTTCTTCTTGGGCTTTTGAAAAGACCATGGCCTTTCCTTCCCTTGTTAGGAGTATACTGAGGAGGCTCTGGATGTCAGCCCAGGTGGGGTCATGGGCCTGAAAGATTCCCCTAATCAGATTCAGGAACCTCTCTGGATCTTCTCTCAATCCCTTACTATGACTTTTGCAGTTATACCAATCAAAAGTGGTAAACGTGATGCACACCTGGGTGAGCCCTCCTTCTCCATCCCAGACCTGCCTCAAAAGGAGTACTTTTTCTGGCGGGTTGTTGGATCCTAGCTGGTTATTAGCCTCACTTCGTGTACTTGCTGGACTGTGTTCTGGGGCAGGGGGTTGGTCTGAAGAGGGACCCTCATGCCTGTGGCCAAAATCAGAACACATGAAGGAAGGGTGTAGGGAGGGCGCAGTAGAAGGAGGGTTAGGGAGGAGATTAAGAAGGTCCTCAGGGGGAGGGTCTAGGACTGGTATTACCTCAGTGGAGGAGCGCCCACATCCCTTTTGAGGGTTTTTGTTCTGATAAAAGGCCATAAAAAACTGGACACAGGGAATTTCATTCCATTTCTTTTGTCTCTGGCATAGCAAGTCCGGCTGTAAAAGGTTGCTGTAATGTAGAGACCCACTGATGGGCCAACTTTCCGCATCTCCCAGCTGGTATTGGAGCCAGTCTGTATTACATAGCAAGATGAAGTGTTTTGGGGTCAGGGGTGATACCCCAAAATCTTCCCGTTCTAAAGGATGCACCTTAATGGGCTATCCTTCTGTATGGTGGCCATTTGGTTCCCCATTCCTTAGAGATTCTGTTTTAGATTTGTTTCCAATTTCCAAGGTGGGGGGGAGTTAGAGTTATTTGTTGGTATGAAAATTCCACAAGATTTGACCCAACAAATAAAGATTTCTGGTTCTGGAAATTTTGAACCAGCACCAAATTGTTAATGGATTCCTCAGAAGTCCAAAACAGGAGGTGGTCAAATGGTGTGGACTCTGATTTAACTGGGGGTGTCACTTGAATGTGTAATGACCCGTTCGTCCCTCCTCAGTCAGAATGTTCCACAGGAGGTTAAATGGGGCTACCTCTGGGCCAGAGCAGCTTAGCCACCTTAGTTCCTGCCCTATGTGTTCCCTTAGGGGGTGGCACAGCTGACTGAGGCAGGGGCCTCCTCTTTCCCCCTTTCAGCCAAAATGGAGGAGTTTTCAGACTTCCAGCCAGGTGAGAACTAAAATTACGAGGGATTCCCATGGAGTACTTACCAGAGTGCCGGGTCAGCTGGTATCCTGTGCTGATCCCAGAGGAGAGCCCGTGGAAACTAGGCTGATGAAGAATCACCCAAGGTTTGCCTCACAAGCAGAGGAGGAGAGGCGGGTCGGTGGGTGTTTCCTGTTCTCGCCAGCAGCTCACGGTCTTGCGAGCGGCTCACAGGGCCCCCAGCCCACTTCAGGAACTCAGACATGCATCCTTATCCATTCTGTAAGGCGGTCCTCACTACCTGGATCTTTCCGGGTTTCGCCTCCTGGCTCATGGTCTGTCCAGTTCCTTTACCAAACTGGAAGTGATGAGGGAGAATATACCGTTGACCCAGGAGGTCAGCGAGGAGGGCAAAAAGTCCTGGTGCAGCCGTTACTGCCTTGTACAGGGTTCAGGCAGGCGGCACTGCTGGCGAGACAGCGGGTCAGGCAGCTGCGGCTTTTTCTCATCCACAGGACTCCGCCGTCCCCGGGCATCTGGCACCAAGGGAAGGACAGCCACAAGCAGCTGGAAGATACGCATGAGTATCATTCTCCAAGCCCCAGTGACAGCAGGCACAGTGTGATCCCCTCGAGGGGGCGAACTGCAGATGCCCCTGAGGGCTACACTGTGTGCGCACCACACCCCGGTACCGGGTTCCTGGGCAGAGTTGCTCTGAATTCTGCTGAAGGCTACCGCCATTGTAACCTGTCGGTGAACTCAGAAACCAGAGCCAGTCATCCTCACACAAACCTTCCAAAGCCTCCGCCATCCTCTCGCTGGAGCCAGGGCGAGCCGAAATTGTCAGGCCCTCCAAAGTGTCCTCCTGGTGTCACCCATACCAATAATACAAAACTGAGTTCAATTGTGGAGAGGTGCGAGCTCACGCTCTAGAACTTCTACTCTTCCCAACAGGTCCTGAGCGGCGCAGCTGAGTAGCGTTCTCGTCAGCCAGGCAAGAAGGAGGCGAAGTCTCGCGAGGCAGGCGCAGCTGTGTGGCTCAGGCTCCAAATCTCGCGGAGTCTCTGCACACGGCCTGCCTCTGCCATCTTGGATTGAGAGTCGTGTCCTTCTGCGTACGGTCTCTGAGCTGAGGTGTTGGAAGCAGGCGTTTCGCACAAGAAACTCTGCTCTGAGGTGCCGGGTTCGAGGCCTCTGCACGCGCCCTCCTGTGAGCAAGTGAGACTAAACTAAATGCAGAGAAAAAGAAGAAAGGTTAGACTTTATTTTATTACCCAGATACTATATTTGTTTCCTGGGAATTGTTAATATGCTTTGCAGGTGACACCACCACAATTTCTTTTAATATACATAGAACAACAGAATTATACCTAAGAGATATCTAATGTTTTCTCTGAATTAACTATTTTCTTTCAGAATTCTATCTTAAGGCAGATAAAGGATTAATGTAAGCTGTAGTAGAGAATTTTCATAAAGGGAGGAATGGAGAATGGAAAACTACTTTGGCTACCTCGAGTTTGTATCCCAAATAATGCAACCAAAGATCACTTAGTGAACCTTTTCACTGAAGAACATGACCTAAAAGACCATTAATAAATGAGACAAACCAGCTGTTAAGTTTCTAAATCATTAATTCCCGGTAAAGATGTTTTCAACATTCCTAAAGATAATGTATGTTTCAGGGGGACTGTAGTAGACTGAATGATGGATTCTCAAAGATGTCTATGTCAGGCAGACTGAAGACAAGGGGAAAGAAAAGGAAAAGAAAAAAAGGAGAGGTGGTAACAGAACCAGAGGTTGGAGTGGTGCAGGATGAGCCAAGGAAGGCAGGCAGCCTCTGGAAGCTGGAAGAGGCATGGAAATGAATTATTCCTTAAGCTTCCAGAAGGAATCCAGCTCCTTCCAACATCCTGATTTTTTAATTCTGACCTCCAGAGTTGTAAGAAAATAAATCTGTATTATTTTAAGCCACTAAGTTCGTGGTTCGTTATAGCAGCAATAGGAAACTAATACAAGGACAGAGATTTTAACTGACTTGCTCTCTGTGGTTTGCCCAGCAGCAAGAACATTACTTGGAATATAATAGGGGGTCCATATATACTTGGAGAATGAATGAATTTCTGAGTGAATAGTTCTAATAATTAATTAACTAACTAATTAAATGGTCATGGTAAGGCATGGGGTATAGACTAGTATATGGGCAAAGCTCTGTTTCCCAAATCTCTGACAGCAGGAGGCAGGCTATAAAAGCTTCAATCTTATTCTACCACTACGTTTGAGCCCTCAAAATTCAATGTTTTCAATAAGATAAATACTTGTTTCTCACTCCTAAATATCAAGAGGAGGGAAAGTAACCCAAATAGGCATCTCTGCTCCACAAAGTCATCCAGTGTTCAGATTCCCTTCTTTCATATTCCGACATTGCCTTGTGAGAGACTTGAATTATCTGAAGTTTGGTGCATTTTTGTATCTTGCAATTGATACAGACTGTTCTCTGAGAACTTGGCTAGGGTTATGGAAAAGAACATCAATGAATGGTCTCTCCATGTGGCCTGAACTTCCTTACAGCATAGTGGCTAGATTCCAAAGTTCAATATCCAGAAACAGAAATGAGCCAAATGGAAGCAATTTCTTTTTTTATGAACTGGACTCAGTTCATATTCCATCACTTTTAACATACTCCATTTGTCAGAATGATCACAAGTCTCCAATAAAATTGACAAGGTGAAAACATAGAATCCAACAAACACTGGGAATGCCTGATTGTAAGAAGAACGTGAGGGATGGGACATATATCTATGTGCCATGTATAAAAGATGCAAACTAACAGCTTCACCATAAGGGGGAGAAGATAATTTGAAGAGAAAGCAGCTTTTATTTTTTCTCCAAAGATGTGACATGGAGGTTGCATACATCACTTCTGTGCATATCCCTTTGACTAAAATTTAGTAAAGTATCCATTCCTAGGTGACACATGCCAGCCAAGACTCTAGTGGAGGGGTAGTTATTACTAATGGGAGGAAAAGAGAACAGTATGCGTCATGATCTGCCACAGGAGTATCTATGCATATCCTTTTTCTTAAATGTATCACTCCCTTCACAAGGAAAACAACCTATGATCCTATTCATTACATCCAGATCAAATACTAGAATATCTGGGAGCAGTCTTCACCATAAGTTAAATTATCTACCTATTATTCACACCAAATACATAACTTACTTGGAGTAAGAATATTAAAATTATAATAAAATTTCCCATTTGGAAAAGGAAAGAATGACCAGGCGGTCACTGGTCAGAGCAATACTATCAATATTTTGCTAGAAAAGAACTGCAGAGATTCTCTGTCCTATCACTGGAGTAAGTTTCTTGCTTACAATTCATTTCTGCTTATTGGAAAAAATTTCTTGTGCTCTGTCCTTTGTGGCCCTGGCGTTCCCTTTGAAAAAATGTGTTCTTGTTGTAAATCTTCCCTAGCCGTATGTATATAGATATTAAAGAGATTGCTTTTCTCAGGAGCACAGCAGTGTTTATGGCCTGCTTCTGCTCCCACTGACTTGGGAGCTAGAGAATTTTTGAAGGCTAACTATGTGATTTTCTTGATAAAACAATTCCTTAAAAAAACTCAGTGAGCTTCTGGTGCAATTGTTTCCAGCTATTTCCATGTGCTTGAAACCACCTCCAAGGCTCTTTTCTGGAAATAATTATTAAACCTGCTCTTATGGAACAGTTCTCTTGTACAGCCAGTCAGTGTCATGGGCTATCATTTTAATGATGGCTCTATTGAAAATGTAAAACTGTATAAAGCAATAGGCTTGTTTGGAAAGTAACTCCCTTCATCTGATCATGGCACAGATAATCTATGGATTCATTTGTTTTGCTGAGAATTCTTAATGGGCACTGTTAGAAAGGCTCTGAGCAGCAGGGTTATCTCCTACTGTTGGGATGATAAAACAATTGGCTTTTCCGGCCCTATCAGATCCCTCATTTCTGAACTTCTATTCCCTTCGATCTCTGTTTGAAAATTGTCTGCTTCTTGCTTGAGCTCATTAATTCTTGAAATAAGCTAGCTAAATGAAGCAATAAACAGCTAACACATGGCAACAATCTGGCTCTTTCCAATAGCTTCTTTTAGAACATCAGCTTCCTCAGGCAAGCTCTGTGCTCTTCCAGTTACCAGAGGCGACATTTTAAATAAATGCACTGCTTTCACCCTGACTGCAATATCAAGGCCACATTTTTTTTTTTTTAGGTTTTTGTGGCAGGCAGTAAGCTTTCCAATACACAATTCTTTATTGGCCAGAGTAAAGGGTAAGTTACCAAAGAAATAAACCTCACCATTTCTGTGTCTAAACACACACATGTGTATTTCCCTGTTTGTATTATGGGTCCAGGAATTCTATGCTCCATGAAACAGTCCAGGCACTCAACAAAATGGCTTTGTTACCCACACCACACAGCTATGAAAGTTGTTCTGGTCATTACCATTTCAATTTGGGAGCAAGGTAAAGAAAGAGTGAGTTTTGGGTAGTTATATTTAAGAAGATATATTTGATGTCATTGTGTCCCATTAGTAAGAATTTAGGCACTTGGCACACCTAGGCACAAGGGAGATTGAGAAGTTCAATCTCAAGCTTGATGGCCATGAACCTAAGCCATGAACATAACTGACTTGGATGAAAGCCAGTAGGTTGCTACTGGTGTGAATTCAACATATTATATTTAATCTTTGCCACTGAACTGTATCACATTACCTATCTGAGAACATTTAATGGGAAGTTCTTGAAAAGGGCACTAAATAATCATTGTTTCTCCTATTATTTGGAGTACAGCAATAGTTGAATTTTCCAACCTTACAAGTCCTCAACTTACTGAAAACTCAGGCAATTTAGATTACAGACTATAGACAGACAGAGCTTTTGTTACCAGAGCTATATTTCTTTTCATCTCTGTTTGCAAACTACTTCCAAACCATATTATAAACCTTTTATACACTTTTACTAAAGGAACTGAGGAGTATCCAAACACACCAGTATCCTTGTATATTAAAATTACTTTCCCTAAAGCTATAGGTTTTTGCCAAATGGCCTACTTACCAAATGTTTTTGCAGTGAAAGAAAATGCTGAGTATCTTTCTAACCTGTAGTATCTCCCATACTGCTGGGAGCAGCCAGGTGATACAACTCTGCAATGAAGCGTAAGTGGAAATCTCCTAGTTTTGCTTTTCTAATGACAACTTGACTCTCAAAACTATTTTGTCCCATTTATAGCTTTTCCACCTGCAATAACGTCTTGATACATGGATATAAATCAGCCTCATGGCAGTCATTAGGCAGGGTGGATGAAGATGCAAGTCAGCGTGCTGAGAATCAGAGGATGGAAAGATGGAAAAAAACAGTGCCCGTAGTATGATCATCGAGAGTCTACACAAAGCATGCGTTCTCTCCCTCTGGGCTTTCCTTGTCATGTAAGGTAAATTTCTTTTAGTTTAACTGCTGTTACTTGATTTTTAGTAGATCACATTCCTTCCTAATACAGTGTGGCTGTAGTGTACTCTATTTAAACCTCCCAGAACTGGTGAACATTAGAGTATCCCAGCCTGTTGCCTGTGATTTTTACCTAAATTAACCAACGTGTCCTGGTATTTGTGCTTTGTTTAGTTCCTTCTGCCCGAATGTGGCCTGGCCCTAAGACTTGTGTTAGCCATTAGAATGTGATGGAAATGGTATTGTGCCAGTTCCTGGCCTGGCACCTTCTGTGTTTGTGCTTTTTGGAAATTAGAACCATCATGTAAGAGATCCTCCAACCCTAATGGAAGATCCCCAGGGAGCAATCAGTTAGGACACTCGTGTGGAAATGGAGACAACCTGAGATTACATGGAAAGAGAAAACCTAATCCCTGGCATCTGGCCAGAGAAATGCAGATACACAAGTGACCACTGGCAAGACAAGAAGAATAAACGTCCAGATGGGCCCAGTCAGTATTGCACAACTGTGAAAAATTATAAAATGGATGTTAAGTCACCAAATTTTGAACAGTAAATTTCATTATAAGAGATAATCACAATAGACATTGATACACAAGAGGGAGATGCTTCTGTAACAGAAACCTAAAATTAAGTGGCATTGGTTTTGAAACTGGAGAGTAGACCAAGATCTGAAGGGCCTCATGGAAACTGCTAATAAATTCTGAAAGGAAAGTGAGAAAATTTCTATCACAAACCTTAATTAGGTAGACCTGAGTTAAGTGCAGAATAATCAACAAAACTGTTGCCTGCGTTAATGTGGAAGATAGAAAGTCCTCATATTGAACTAGTGGATATGGTTATGAAATTTCCAGACAGAATGTTGAAAGTACCAGTTGGCTTCTATTAGCTGCGTAGAATAAAACAGTGAAAGAGTGAGATGAGCTACAGAAGGAGTTGTTCACGTTTAAAGCATAATTTAGGGGAAATATGAAAAAGCCAGTGGTTACTGGGTTCAAAAATAAACTGTTTCTAATTCGCAGTCCCTCTTGGCAAAAGTCTCAAAGTAAGAAATGTTATTAAGACAAATACTAAATACAGGGTCCTGCCGTTAAAAGCAGCCTTAAGTCAGGGTGTGGTTCTTAGAGTCTTTGATGATACTCAGAAAATGTCAAATGGATGCTTCACGCTCAATGAGGAAAAAGTGACTTGAAAATCTATGCATTCCTCCTAGACAGTCCCTGCTAGATAATAGTTATTCTAAGAATCCTGATGGCATTGTACCACAGCACCCTAATTCTCAGTCCAAAGAAGAAGGGCATGACTCAAAAAGAGATGTTATGTGGTCTTGCCTTTGTGTAATGGAGTGATTGTTGAGACCTAAGAGATACACAGTTTTGCAAAAGAATTATATAAGCTTAAGAAAAGAAATAGTAACATGAAACACCAAATTAAAAGAGTCTTCAATATTCACAAATTTCTCAGGCAAGAAACAGGCCAAAAAGACACTTAGATGAAGAAGAACTTTTCTTATGGAAAAGGAAAGATGACTCAGAGAGTGCTCGAGAAACATGGAGCAGAACTGGGCCCTAATCAAGTAACTGGCAACATGTACCTGATTGGATTTCAGAATTATAAGCTACTATTTCCTGCTCTGTGCCTCTTATTTTCTCTCTTTGTGAAAGTTAAGTGTTTGTTTTGTTTTCCTGTCCTAGTCTCAACATTGCATACTCTGTGTGTATGTGTGTGTGTGTATGTGTGTGTGTGTGTGTGTAAGTTTACTTGTATACTTAGTTTAAAGGATTTCAGATAAGTGTTCTGACAGCTGAAAATCCTTATGCACAGGTGGCCTCCATGATATTCCACATCTCAAGCCTGACTTCCTGACTCTGGGGACTAGGGGAGATGAGTGTATTTTAAATGGGGGAGAAATGTGAATCCTTAGGAGCCAGATGACATACTACAATTATCTGTTAAATGATAGCTCCAAATGAACTATGCTTTCAGGTATCAGATTCTTGTATAGTCTTCTTCTTTTGAATCTGGGATGGGCCTAGGGGTTACTTTTAGGAGTAGAAGGTGGCAAAAATGATACCAAGCCAAATCTCTTAGAAGGCCTAGCTATTATTGCATTTGGGCTCTTGGAAAATGTGACCACATAAGCGTTTTTTTCCAGCAGACAGAAGAGATAAAATAGTTGGGTGAATAGATTGAGAGAGAGATAAAGAGAGAAAGATCATCTGGGTAAGTCTCCGGCTAATCCTCCAGCTTTCAAGATCAATAGATCATTTCAGGCGAGCATAGCACAGATTTCAGCATCTGTGAAAGAAGCCATTGTTTTTAATAATAATCAAAATATTAAAAATAATCTTTTTTTCAGGTATTAAATTTGAGTTAATTTATTATGCAGCATAGATAATCATGATATCTTGTCCCTTTGATCCTTTTCTGTCTGGAGCCTGGACATGATACCTGGTGGTACAACAGCCTTGTGGTAGCTAGGAGGCTGCAGGAGTGAGGATAAAGGTCCACATGATGGGAATTAGAGGAGGAAAAGGGAGAGAGAACCCGGTTCTGTGATGTTGTCATGGAGACCCTACCCCAGTTCTATGCTGTCTTTCTCTGGACTTGTTATATGAGAGAAATTCCTTTTCCTTGAAGGCATGTTAAGTCACTTTGTAGTAGATGACACTCCTTCCTAATAAAATGTGCCTATGCTTATGCTATATTTAACGTTTCTGCTATTGGTGAGCATTAAGTTATATGCCTGTGAATATAAGCTGCATAACCTACTTCAAAAACAGAGATTCCAAGAACAGGATAGTAAAATAACAATCATAGCATTGGGTTAATAAGTTATCTTTTGAAACATTAACTACTAGAGCAAAAGAGTATGAAAATGCCTTTTGGTCTCTAAACAGATTTGGTGAACAAGCATACCAAAATATTATGTTAGAACCTATAAGGAGCTATTAGGAGCTTCTGGGACTAGTCATTCTTCTTTTCTTTACATGGAAATTAAGCCAGAACAATATTTTTTCTCCTTTCATTTCATTTATTTTTAACCTTCTATTGTCATTGTACTGCATTTACCAGCAGTGTATATCCAAAAGAATTTTAAAAGTTAAGCCATACCAAAAGAGTTCCAGTTCAATATGAAAAAAATTAAGACATGACCTTATTACCTAAGGAAAACTAAAAACAATTTCTCAAAATCTAAAATTTTTCACATTGCAGCTTTGCTTAATAGCAGAAAAGAAAATATTGTGAGCAAATATTCAATTTCAAAATATCTCGGAAATTAGAACATAACCCCCAAAACACTGGCTTATTATGCAGATAATATGGGCTATGATATTTTGTTTCTTAATTATAAAATATTTTGCTTGAGAGTATATTTCATAAAGTTTGTGAAGTCTAGAACAATTTATTAAAATCAGAGCAGCCAAATCATGAAGACAGTAACATTCACCAGCTTCTGAGAAAATATCATCTCCATTACAGTCACATTCATTAAAGGAATTTCTTTTGATTAGGCTTTGTCATCTTCAATGGAAATTTTCAGGGCCATTGAAAAGTTGCACACTTTTTTTTCTGTGTCATTCTAAATTCTTTAGAGAATAAATAAGGAAAGTGAATGGCTCTGTTACACGTTTCTCAATCATCTTTAAATGGGTCATGGTTTTAAATAGGCTGTGTCAAATTGGAATGATGTGAACTAAATTATACCTAAGTTTCTCTGTATCATCTGCTTAATGAATTCTTTGCAGGGGGTCAGTGTATCATCAGATACTAATTGCAAATCATCTTTCAAAGAGTCAGAATCAATGTATATTTTTTCACTGAAGTGAAGGTGAAAAACTAGCCCTCAAGAAATATTGAAAAATAGGTAACTAAACAATAGCCGTAGGTATTCAGTGTCTATAGCAAATAAAAAATCTAGTTACTAATGCCTGACATATAATTTATTGCTAAATTCAGTTCCTTTTTGATTTAGTTCCATACCTGGACTTAGAACAAGGATACATAATTAAAATAATCAAGCCATTGAAATACCTTTGACATTTCAAATGTCCATGATATGTGCATAAAACCTGTGTTTCATATAGTTATATTATTACAGTGTTGAACTTTCTTTATTTTGATTGAGATTATCAATTACTTTTGGTTTTCCATGTCTCTTTTTATCAGTTTGAAATTGCACATTCTATTTTAAATGTTCAGTTTCTTAATTAAAAATTTTATGTGTGAGCTTCCCTGGTGGCGCAGTGGTTGGGAGTCTGCCTGCCAATGCAGAGGACATGGGTTCGAGCCCTGGTCTGGGAGGATCCCACATGCCACGGAGCGACTAGGCCCATGAGCCACAATTACTGAGCCTGCGCGTCTGGAGCCTGTGCTCCGCAACAAGAGAGGCCGCGATAGTGAGAGGCCCACGCACCACGATGAAGAGTGGCCCCCACTTGTCGCAACTAGAGAAAGCCCTCGCACAGAAACGAAGACCCAACACAGCCATAAATAAATAAATAAATAAATAAAAATTTTTAAAAAAAGTTTACGTATACATTCGACTGATCAAATTCCATAAAAATAGATCTCTGTTCTTGTGAGCAATATAAAATATTATTAATATTTCATGCCTTCTGAGACATCGTTCTTCTAAAATGACATTGTATCTGTATTTTAATTACATCTTTTCTAACCCCCAGATATCCAGCATCAAATATTTTATTGTTAACACTTTAGATTCACCACCCTTTTTACCAATTTCTGATATCACAATAGGATCTATGCCTACTTTCTGAAAGCTATCACTTAAAAAAAAATACAGTAACTTCACTGAAAGTCTGTTAATGTTAAGTTCTCTGCTCTTGTTTATTTAATAATATTTTTATTTTTCCCTCAAGTATGATTTATGGTTATTTGTGTGTACAGTTCTAAGCTGAGAATTATTTTCTTCCAGCATTCCTTCTAGGAAGTTGTCTAGCTTCAATTTTTGTTGTTGAAAATTCTGTTGTCATTTAATTGCTATTTCTAGGAAATCTGAATGAATGTTACATTTTCAGATCTCTTCTTTATATTTGATTCTTCATAGTTTTACCTGAATGTGTTTAGATTTATTCAACAAATGTTTATTGAGTGTCTGCTAAGTGCCAGTCACTCACTCGTCTAGGACTGTAGGATGCAACAGTTTTGGAATCATGCTGCCTCAATCTGGGAAAAGACATCATGTCCTTCATCAATTCTGGAAAAATCTCAGTTGGTATCCCTTAAGTAGGATTCCCTCTTTCATACTCCGTGGCTTCCTAGCTTTTTGCTAGATATGTGTTAGACATTCTCGTTCTGCATACACATCTCTCAAACTCTCTTTCAGATTCTCCCATCCTTGCCTCTCTGTGGTAATCCTTAAATATGTCTTTTTGCTGCTATGAATTTTCTCTCAGGCTGAACCTGAAATATTCTTTTATAATGTTAACTTTAGACATCTCTTCTTTTTTTTTAATACCGTTATTTAGAGCTATAAATTTCCATCAGAGAACTGCTTTAGTTACATCATGTAAATTTTTCTATAACTTTTTCATTTTCATTCATCTTTAAATATTTTCAAATTTCCATTTAAATTTCTTATTTGATCCACTGGCATTTAAGAGTATGTTGTTTAATTTCCATATATTTATGAGTTTCCTCCTGATAAAGATTTCTAATTTTGTAGAGGTTGGGGAATATACTTTGTATGATTTCAATGCTTTTGATTTTATTGAGGCTTTTTTTATGGCCTCACATACGATTTATCATGGAGAGTGTTTCCTGTGCACTTGAAAAGAATATGTACTCTGCTTTTGCTGAGTGGAGTGTTCTGTAGATGTCTGTTTGGTTTAGTTGGTTTATTAGTGTTGTTATAGCCTCCTATTTCCCTGTTAATCTGCCTGGTTGTTCCATCCTTATTGAAAAAGGAATATTAAAAACTCAAAACTATAATTGTTGAATTATCTATTTTTCCTGTCAGTTTCATCCTAATGCATTTTGGGACTTTGTTGAATAACACTTATATATTTAATTTTTGTGTATATTCCTGATCAATTAACTCAACATTGTATACTGTCACTCTTTATCTCTAGTAACATTTTTTTGTTTTAAAGTTTATTTTTTCTGATACTAATGAAGCCACCTGAGCTCTCATGATTGCTCTTCACATATCTTTTTCTAGTATTTTGTTTTCAATATGTTTTGTTTGTTTTTTTTTTGCGGTACGCGGGCCTCTCACTGCTGTGGCCCCTCCTGCTGCGGAGCACAGGCTCCGGACGCACAGGCTCAGCGGCCATGGCTCACGGGCCCCGCCACTCCGCGGCACGTGGGATCCTCCCGGACAGGGGCACGAACCCATGTCCCCCGCAAAGGCAGGCGGACTCTCAACCACTGCGCCACCAGGGAGACCCCTCAATATGTTTTTATATATGAATCTAAAGTGCCTCCCTCTAAACAGCATATAGTTGGATCTTGATTTTCTTTATCAAATCTCACAATCTTTGACTTTCAATTGTTTTATACAATCCATTCATATTTAATGTTATTATTGATATGGTTGGATTTATAGCTACCATTTTTATTTTTGTTTCTATATGGCTCATGTCTTTTTGTAGCTCTGTTCCTTTTATACTGTGTTCCTTTTTATTAAATAAACATATTCTAGTACAGTATTTTTTTTCTTTTTTTTTTTTTTGTGGTACGCGGGCCTCTCACTGTTGTGGCCTCTCCCGTTGCGGAGCACAGGCTCCGGACGTGCAGGCTCAGCGACCATGGCTCACGGGTCCAGCCGCTCCGTGGCACGTGGGATCCTCCCGGACCGGGGCACGAACCCGTGTCCCTTGCATCGGCAGGCGGACTCTCAACCACTGCACCACCAGGGAAGCCCTCTAGTACAGTATTTTAATTTCTTTAGTGATGTGTAATTCTGTTGTTTAGTTTTTTTAGTGGTGGTTCTATGGCTTAAAAATGGCAATTAACATCATCAAAATCTGCTTCACATTTGTACTGACTTGAATGCAGTGAAATACGGAAACTTCATTTCTTTACAGCTCCACTCCATCCCGCCTCTTGTGTGCTAATGTTCTCATAAGTATTAGATCTATATATGTTACAAACCCACCAACATATTGTTATAATTACCACTCATATAATCTTATGCCTTTTACAGAAGCTAAGAGGAAAACTAAATATATATATATGTGTGTGTGTGTATATATATATATATAGAGAGAGAGAGAGAGAGAGAGAATTTATAGTTTATAGTTTATTATATTAACCTTCTCATCCATTTCTATTTCTCTTCATTCTTCATGTGGACTCCAGTTACTATCTAATTTCTTCAATGCAGTTTTCTATTTTTGGTAATAATTGCATTTATTTTTATTTTTGGTAAATCTGTTTGGTTTTTTGTTTCTAATTCTCCAAACACACCTTTATAAATAGTGGACAGTATAAATGTTTGGAAGAGCAAATGGCAGAATTGGAGCCAAAGCCATTTTTAGCGACACAGCTTTTTTGGAGGGTGGTTACAGAAAACACTGAAATTATCTACAATATTTTTCAGTAAATTCTCTCCTCCTATCTTCCATGAAATACTTTTTTTTGCTTAATGAGGAAAGGTGCTGTGAATGGGGTGGGGTGGGGGTAGTGAGGGCTGCTCTGACCATTCCACGTCACAAAGAAACAAACCTGCAGTCTCTGGCAGAGCACGCATTTATTTCCAGAGTCAGCTTCAGGTAACAACATCCCTGCTTGATGTTGTTGTTGTTTATTTGGTTGTTTATTTTTTTAGTGACTTGGTTGAACTGTCTCTGTGAAGTCTAATTCCCTCGCTTTATGCTGCCTTTGATGTCTCAGTTCAGATAATTTATTTTTCCTGTTTTCATCTTTTAAACTGGCTACTTAGGGTGTCACCACTGGGTTGGCGTATGCCTCTTATTGGTCACAGGTTGTGCTTAACCCCTTTAGCCAGTTAGATTTTTCCTCTTTGTTAGTTATTTGCGTGACTTAGAAGCTGCTACAGGGAGTTTATATTTTTGCTTCATATTCAGACAATGACAGTTGCTTGGAGGTTTGCTCTTTGATCACTCCTGAGAAGGTGAATCCTTGAACATGTACAGTCCTACAGACTGTCAAGGATGTGTGCAATTTGATTTTTTTTCTGGCTTCCTAATTGTTGCCCCTGAGTAAGAGAAGTTCATGCTTCAGCCAGTTTTCATTAGAGGTTGTGCTTAAGGTCCTTGTGCCTGCGAGGTTTCTTCCCTGCATCGATGGATCTGTGTGTCGGCTGGGAAATGCTTTTGAACTAACTCATGCCCTACTCTGTTTGCTGCTCAGCGGGTTAGCCTAGCCCATGCTGTGTGCCTTTCCCCAACCCTCAGGGATCAGAGGCTCATTGGATGCCAGTATTATTTTTCTTGGCCAACTTGGTTCTCTCTGATGAATTTCTAGCTGCTTTGTTTTTTCACTTGTTGCCACTGGCATCATGAACCTATCAGGATCCTCATACTTGTTCTCCACCAAGCTCTCCTTTCTTTTTCACAATGTCTTTGGGCATAACATTCTTCATGCTCTGTTCCAAACAAAATCCCCTCTGGCAGAGCAGTGGATATCTTTGTACTCCTAACTTGCCTCTTCCCCTGGAAAGAAACTGTACCAAAACAAAGGAGCTAGGAGTGCGGGCAGCAGCTCATTTTTCCTGAGAGACACCCGTGCTCAATGAGCAGGCACTATCGGAGTAGGGAAGGGTAGACCATCACCTCCTTAGCTTGCCCTTCTCAGTGTCAAATCTCCTCCCTATAAGTGAGCTGAGGTAGGATCCATGGTCACCAGGATTCTTGGCCTTTGGTGCTCGGAAATGGAGCTTCTCCTCTGCTAATGTGGGCTGAGTGGGAAAGGGAGCCTCCATCTTTTAGCCCAGTCCACCCAGGATAAATTTTCTGTAACAAGGGACTGGAGCGGAGGGGTGGCATTAGATGGGATTAAGAAGTGCGAGCAGTCTGTCACTCCAAGGGTAAAATTCTAGTCGTAGACTGGAAACTAGAGGAAGAGAGTCCCCTTCTTTTTTTTTTTTTTTTAATTAATTTATTTATTTGTTTATGGCTGTGTTGTGTCTTCATTTCTGTGCGAGGGCTTTCTCTAGTTGCGGCAAGCAGGGGCCACTCTTCATCGCGGCGCGCGGGCCTCTCACTATCGTGGCCTCTCTTGTTGCGGAGCACAGGCTCCAGACGCACAGGCTCAGCAGTTGTGGCTCACGGACCTAGTTGCTCCGTGGCATGTGGGATCCTCCCAGACCAGGGCTCGAACCCGTGTCCCCTGCATTAGCAGGCAGATTCTCAACCACTGCGCCACCAGGGAAGCCCGAGAGTCCCCTTCTACTTGGCCATTGCCACCCAGACGCTCCTCTAGTAGAGAACCTGGAGGAGAGGCTGGATGACATGGGGAAGTAGAGAGGAAGCAGGTTGCAACTGACTGGCTGTACTTACCAAGATTTAGTAGATTTTTTTAAGTGAATGTTTCTCCATATGCTACATGCCCTTATGTCAATTTCCTAAAAGTTAAATCATTGTAATAACATTATATTTTTTTAACAAGCTAAATAGTTGTTTTGCTGGGGAGAAAGTCTGCCAGGCTTCGTACTCTATCGTTTCCTGCCTCAATATCTGTCTTTTAATGTAAATATTCCACCTTGACGACACCAGGTCCTTGCTGGAGAATATATTTCTCTACGAGCCTATGTGAGTGATCTTAAATTCCAAAGCATCAAAAATAAGATACTCATACTTTCTTGGAATCCCCTTTTTTATTAGGTCTGTGTTCCAGTTTACCTTTGAAATGACTTCTCAAGTTTCCCATCTTTATGTGGGATTCTCAACACTAATTTGTCCCAGTTGGTATGAACTCAGTACCTACTTTCCCATGCTTGTACAGCAACAAATACCATATTCGTTGATTTCTGGGAGATCACTCTATTCCAGATAAAGCATCAAACCTTCATACAACTTTCATTTTCAGTCTCCTCTTTTCCATTACTTTCCTGAAATTCCAAGTATTGATTTAAAAAGGATGTTTATTGTAATACGTCCATCATTTTATGTTTTGTTGTCTGAGGATTTTCTTATTATCCAATGCTTTATTCAAATTATATAATCCTCCATTAATCAGCATAAAAAGACAGTTATATAGTTAAAATATATAGTGTGTGGTAAGTCATTATATGATTATATTATACTCGAAAATGTGAAAAAATATATTTACCCAGTTATTCTCTTTTCAATAATTAATGATTAAGTCAATGATTAATTTTTGGTATTTTATTTTAGTAAAATAGTAAAACTAAAAAATCTAATATTTACTTAATTCATAAGTATATTAGAATAATTATAATAAGTCTCCATTTTATATTTTAAACAGCATAAACATATACATTTTATGGTTTATAAGTTTCATGTATAAAAAAATACAATTTTAATTTTCTTTTACCAAAATTCTTTTACCCATATTTCAGAGTAGCAAAAAACTCAATTTCTCCATGTATAAGTACATACACAATTCTGGTTTTAAATTAAGTTTACCTTTTAGTACACCCTCAGTGAGGTGTACACCCTCAAGTTTACCTTTTAATACACCCGCCCCATACATACCCACTTGCTCTTCATTTCCTCTTCCTATTAGAAAAGATCCATATTCCGGGGCCTTAGGCATTATTTTATGGTATTCAGAAAAGGTCAGCTGGGCCCTGGTTGGCTCTCTGCTGTCTTCACTGTTGATGTCTGTGATGTTGTACTGGGATAGAGAGAATGGGAGGGGCTGAGATGGGCAGTCTGTTCTCCAACTGCTTCAGGCTCACTGCTGACGCTTTCACGCTGAGACTCAGCCCACAACCTTTATGTGGCTTGGGCTCTCAGTACCAGCGAATTAGCTATGTCTTCAACCACTTTACACTGTTACCACCCCCTCAGAAAGCAAAACAGACACCTGTCCATTCTCAGTCCCTTCCAAACTGCAGTCTAGTGTGTAGGAACATATGGATTTGCCCCCAGGGCCCACAGAAGAAAGAAAGAAACACAACAGGGGTGTAAGAAGCAGTTATTTCAAGTCCTTTCTCAGCCTCAGCTTATACCTTCTTAACACACCATTCCACTCAAGGCTGGCTTCATGGGTGTACCACCTGTGCAGTTGCCCAGGGTCCCAGGCTCAGAAGAGCCTCTCACTTGGTCTAGTGCTCTGTTGTCTCCATCTTGAAATCCTTAATGATTTTTGAATAAGGAGCCTTACATTTTTATTTTGAACTGGGCCTCACAAATTATGTAGCTGGTGCTGATTCTACTTGGAGCTGGACTATATCGTTGAAAGTCCTCAGGAAAGCCATCTTCTTCTAGAGAGCAAGATAAAAAGTAATGACTACCCTCATCATTTTAGTCCCCTAATTTTTAACCAGGAGTTCTTTTACCATTAATGTGGAAAATGTTCCAATCTGGTTCGAAATTATCTTTTATATCTTCATTCTCTTCTATTCTCCTCTGTAAATGCTTTCAAGCCTCCCAGTTCTTGAAAGGATTTGTTTATCTCTGTCACTGTGTAACTGTTCTTATCATTTGGTGGCATTTACAACTTTTGGCTGTAATCATCCTGTTTTCACCGCTGCCCCTATGTCCACTCACCCACACACACATACACATTCAAACACGCTTGAATACACACAATGAAATCCACTGACTCACAAAAAAACTTTAAAAAAAAAACCTAGAAAAGTGTTAGTTTTATCACTATTATGTTCTCTTTTTTAAAAATTGAAATATGTCTTCTTTTGATCTCCTACATTAAATGCCATCAGAATTGTTAAATTGAGAATATGCTTTTTAAATAAAATCAATTCAAGCTCTTAGAACTTGATTGATGAGTAAAGTCTCCTAGTGTTACTCTCCTAGGGGAGAAATCTTAATCTACCTTATAAGGCTAAAATGTCACTGATCTTTTATATTGAAAGCTGCCATATCTTTCTAAAGCATAGAATTATCCCAATGATTTGACAATATTTTCCCTTTTTGTCAGACCCAGTACTGTTTTGAAGATGAGATGTCAGGGAGACTGTGCTGCAGAAATTTCTCCATGCCTGCTCCTCTAACCCTACACAGGCCACTCTCTATTTTATGCTGTGCTTGGGGAGATCTCCCTTTTATCAGTACCTGTTTTAATTTTCTGTTGCTGCTGTAAGAAATTATTATAAAATGTATGGCTTAAAACAACACAAATTTATTACCATACAGGTCTGGAGGTCAGATGTCCAAAACGTGTCTTATTTGGCTAAAACCAAGGTGTCCTCAAATCTGCATTCATCTTTGGAGGCTCTAGGAGAGAATCCATCTTCTTACCTTTTCCAGCTTCTAGAGGCTGCCCGGAATCTATGAATCATGCTCCCCTCCCATCTTGAAAGCCAGCAATGGCTGGTCAAATCTCTCTCACATTGCATTACTTTGATACTGATTCTCCTTCTTCCCTGGTCCATCTTTTGAGAACTCTTGTGATCACATTGTATTCAATCAGATAATCCAAGATAATCCTCCTATTTTAAGGCCAGTTGGTTTACAACCTTAATTTCATTTTCAGCTTTAATCCCCTCATGCCATGTAACTTAACATACTCACAGGTTTTAGGAATTGAGGTGGATCCTTTGAGGAGGGCATTACTCTGCCTACCATAGTACTTTCATTTTTCACATAATTTCCTGAAGCTAAACACTAGGATTGAATTAAAATTGGGGAATGGATAAGTCCTAGTTTTCATACCATCTAAGTGAGGGCCCTATTAAAAAATCAGTACCTTTTTTTTTTTTTTTAAATTGGCCATGCCATGCGGCATGTGGGATCTTAGTTCCCCAACCAGGGATTGAACCCATGCCCCCTGCAATGGAAGCGTGGAGTCTTAACCACTGGACCACCAGGGAAGTCCCAAAGAATCAGTACTTTTATGATAAAGGGTGGGCAGCCAAGTGGTACAACATATCACCTTTAGATATTTACATTAACACTCATGTATGTTTCAGAACTACAGTATTCAGGAATTCAAATTTTTCTAGTCTTGATTAATATTTCAAGAATAATATTTCAAGAATTGATATTTTTATACTAGAGAATGTCAATTTTAGTTGATGATACTTTGCTTTAATTATAGTCATCTATAGTCGGATAAAATTTTTATAAACTACCTTTTTCAGAGTGGAAAGCCAAATGTAAATATTAGAAAAGAAAATGTGAAAAAAAGGTGACATAGAAAGTTAACACTGGATGCATTTAGATGGGAAAATGGTGGTAAGTCATATATATCTATATAACACACTCTTTTTTCTCAAATATTTATATCCTTAGATTATGTGACATAGAAAGAAAAATGAATGCTCATGTTGTTTCTACTTCTTGCCTCAGGAAATCTCATTGAATCCCCATATCTACCCAATTTTTACTAAAGGCAATAATTCTACAAATCTTTGAAACAATCTCAGGCAGAATTAATTAAAATCAAGAACTCCTTCCATATCTCCTTAAGTGATTATTTGTGTTCTAATAAATGCCTGATAAATGCTTTAGGCAGGCTTTAGAGCTAA
This sequence comes from Leucopleurus acutus, assembly GCF_964270905.1. Taxonomy (NCBI): domain Eukaryota; kingdom Metazoa; phylum Chordata; class Mammalia; order Artiodactyla; family Delphinidae; genus Leucopleurus; species Leucopleurus acutus. Next base: position 158,834,723 of record NC_139145.1, read on the forward strand.
CTGTTGTGTGTGTATGTGTGTGTGTGTATTTAAGATAGGCATATTCAGATGATTTGAAAATTTTTTGTCATTTTAAATTTTAATATTGACATGTCCAAAGGAATAAATATCAGGCAACTGCTCTAATTTCAGAATCTTGCTTGCTTTTTTTTTTTAACAAATAAATTTGCACTTGTAAAGATTTTCATAGGTAGAAGGAGGAAGATAATAATGTGCCTAAAATATATTTTATATATATGTATATGTATGTATGTCATGGTAAATGCTATTGTTAACTACTATATTAGTCAAACTGCATAAGAAAAAATTAAAAATCCCAATGGCATAAGACAATAGGCATTTATTTTTCACCGACTTGAAGGTCAGCTGGTGTAGCTCTTCTGCCTCCATTTAGACAAGCGTTGCTCTGCTTTATGTATCTTTTCCTCTTCCAGTGAGCTGGGGCTAGTCAGGGTGGGCATGCTTTTCTAAGGGCAATGATAGAAGATGGAGTGGGCACAGTAAACTTCACAAGCACATTTCAAGTCTCTATGTGAATCAGTTGCTAACATTTTATTGGTCAAAGCAAGTCACATGGCTGGCCCCCAAATCAAGAGAGAGCAAGTTCACTACTTCTGAACTGCTAAAGGAACTGCAAAGTTTCATGGCGAAGAACATGCAAAACAATAAAAAATTGGAGCCAATAATTTATTATAACCCAACTTCAATTTTTCTCTTTACTACCACAGATAAAGAATTCGGTGATGACTGACTTATTACTATATAGTCAAAAACAAAATGTTTCATTGAGAGATACTTCTATTGATGACAGCTACCGGTCAGATTTAGTATTCCTTAAAAAGACACATCTGGTTTTCAAAATAATTTTTGTGGGGAGGATAATAATAACTATGGGAAATCACTGAGCAATTTCTGTATATCAGGTAATTTATTAAGTGCTTCAGATTGGTTGTGAAATTTAACCTCTTTAATGACCTTAGGTATTCTCCATAAGATATAGATTCTGAGGCTTATATATTTACTTGCCCAGTGATACCCAGTTATTTTATATATATTAGTGCTGAAATATAAATCCATGTCTTCATTGATGGCTGAATATTTACAATAATATTTTAAAATATTTTACCTAAAATATTTCCACAATATATTATTTCTGCTTTGTGAGTTATATTCTTTTTATTCTGTTCTGTTGTTTTCTCTCTTATCTGTGTAGAGAAGAAGGGAAGGAAAAGTAGAATATAATGGAATATTTGATGATAATTCCCCTCCCAAATATACCTGGCCATCAGTCCAGTGAGGAATAGATATAGGTTATTGCTTGAAAAATTAACTCTGGAAATATGCAGGCAAGCCTTTGTTTAATGTGAGAGCTACTTTATACATCTCCATGTGTAATGTAATCATTCAAAAGGTTTTTTTTTTAATGTCTTGCACTTTAGGTATAGTACACAGTATATTTCTTCAAATATATTTCAAGAAAAACTATTATTTTTCTTTTGTTTTGTTTTATCCATTTTTCATTTTTCCATGTTCCATATCAGATATTCACATTTATAATAATATTAATTTAGTAATTCAATATTTTTATTAAAATAGATATTTATTTATTGTTTAATATGTGCCAGGCACTCTTCTAAGAGCATTGCATGTTAGCGTTTGTGTGCGTCACAGCAAATGTATGAGGTATAATGGCAAAAACTTAAGCGCATGGGAATTAAGTAATTTTTTGGAGTTTCCCCACTGGAAAGTGGTATGCATGGTTTCAAATGCAGATAGTTGAATTCTGCAGTTCAAAATATTAACTGTTGCACAATATAACCCTTTTAGAACATAAAACTTTGCAAAAATGACAGGGTTCTCAACATCATCTTCTACTAGTTGCCAGATGAAAGCATGGGATATATACATTCCTGATATTATTTTTTTCAGATTATTTAGTTAAATTATATCAAATATGTCAAAAGTTTTAAGTGGTAGAAATTCCTGACATATATTTAGTGAGTACTTTTGAGCTATTTAATTGGTAACAGTGAGTGTTAAAACGACATTTCTGAAATGTGAAGAAATCTGTATTATTTTTAAAAGGTGCTTTAAAACCCTAAGTAGGAAATGAGTTTGGACGGCCACTTACATACGTCCAGTGTTTATTGCTATTCTTGCTGAGATTTAAGACATGCTCAGATACTATATAAAATTCCTATCAAGTATGACATAGAGTACCTCCCAGAAGCTGAGGGCAAAGGCCAGAATCTCTCTTTGAGAAAGGCCAAATTTTTTACTACACACATAGGAAAGACTGAAATAAGTTCCATTTGTCCTTGTTGCCATACTTTCTCCTTTCCCGGTCTGGGTAGTGATCTTATACTATGCACCTTATTACACTACATATTTTATTCTATATAATATTTAGAAAATTTAAGTAATGAAAATTTTGGTCATTTTTGCCTGAAATGAAAATATTTGCATTTTTGCAAGGATTAAAGTATATCATTACTATTGTCCCTATTTTGTTTTTGTGGTAACCATAAGATTACCCTGGTGAAAATAATAAGCTATTTTAAGTAATTTAATCTTACAAAAACACATTTCACCATTCCAAGCAGAAAATTACCATAAAGCAAAATACTAAAATATCTGCTTCTATAACTTACATTTTTTTTAAATTAAGAAAACCAAAATTTCCCAAATATGCAATCATATGTACATGTATATGTATATATCTGTATGTATGCATATATATACTTATAAAAGTATAAGTACATACACTTAAATGCATACACATACATGCGTAATGCATACATACACATATTTCATACATATTTATGAAACATAATATGTAAGGTCTTTTTTTTAGTTTTTTGCATCTCAGCTTAGAAATTGGGACCATACAAATAGTTTAAAACCTGGTTATTTTTCCTCTTCAACTTTTTATTCTCAGAAAAAAATCTGTTTTAAATACCCAAAACCTGATCTATATTCTTGGCATGTTTTCTGTGATTATGTTGTTGTACTGCCAATTTCCAGGACAGTAGAATAGACATTTTTTTTTTCTTTTAAGTGCTAAAAATTAAAATTACTGGTTTAAAACAGTAATCACATTTTGGCTTTGTCAAATTAGTGAGCAGCTTCAAACTGATAAATGCCACAACTTTTGAGTTTTTTCATACTGAAAACATGTCTCTTTCTGCTTACAACTTTATTCCTGAAGCATCCATTTCTGAAAGAAAAGCTTCAGAAAATCAGGAGTGTGTGTGTGATGTGTGTGTATATAGGTGTGTTTGTGTGTGTGTGTGTGTGCGCATTTAAATTTCTTTCCAAAGGGTAGGCTTATGTTTCAATTAATTGTTTTAAATTTTGTGCTTGAAATATAGGAATGCAATTTTTGCAAACAGATACCTAGTTCTAAATCTCTGAAAAGCCCATGTGTCTTTTTTTTTTTAAACCCAAATCAGTTTATAATACCTTTGATCATACCACACTGCTAAAGGTCAAAGCACTTTTACAGAAATATGGATACTTTAATGTCAAGTCAGAAAGAGGCACTCTCCCACATTAAAAAAGAGTTACTAACAGGTAAATAACTCCTGCACAGGCCTTGAAATGTTATCCTCATGATCATCCATCCTTTAATTAATGAGTTTATTTTTGAAGACTTCTGTACAGAGATGGCCAGATCCCTGGACAGTTGGTGAAATTTTTAGATCCCTTTTCATCTATCATCACATCCTAAAACACTGTCGAATAAGGATTTTTCTTTTATCTTAAGCAGTCTTCATTTTTAAGATAAAATGAGGACTCCCTCAATTAATTTTTGCTCTAAGAAATCTGTTTGGGAACAGCATGAGAAATTCTTCAATGAAGGTGATTGATTTCACTAAACTGTCATAGTCCTGTTAATTTTAAATGTGGGTCAGCTCTACCTGTAAGGCCCCATGAGGTGCTGCGCTCCATTACAAGGCAAGGAAGGGGAGGACTCAAAACTTTTCAGTCTCACAGGCTGTTCTTTCTTGCTCCAGGAGGTGATGGAGAGGGAGAGGAATGGGCTAGCAGGCAAGCATGACAACATTTCTCTACCTGTAAGTCATTTTGGAACCCGAGGAGATGAAACTCAACCCTCTTCATCAGCAAAATGAGATGGAAAGGAGTTGACTATTGGAGAATTGGTAAGTATATCTCTCACTGAATGTTGTACCTATAACCTCCAGAGCTCCAGCCTGCTCTCAAGAATATGACCCTGTGCTCTGTGCCCACAAGTTGATGGAATTTTATAATCTTTCTCCATTGACTTCCCCTATATTTTTCAACAGTTTATATTAGGTACCTCCCAAAAGCACAGGTAGCTTCTATTTTTTGTTGTTCTTTGAAAATAATTAACAAATTACACATTTTAGGGAACCGAGAGATTAAAAAACAATTGAAATGCTTATTCTGTATTCAAAATACTCGCATTATATAATTTTAACACATTGACTTTAGTCTTTATGGGAAGGTGAGACATTTTTTATGTAACCATGTGAGATTTCAGATACCCACCTAAGGGGGGTGTAGGTGACGCCTGGTTTTGTCTACTACCTGCAGTATGTTGCAGAAGTACTATGGTATGTTGTCTACACATTTCTAACCGTTCCTGGATCAGAAATCATAGGCAGTAATGACATCTTTTTATACCTTTTGAAATGGCTTCTGCCTTAATAATAACCTGAAACATTAAACAGATAAGTTTTATAAATAACTCACGAGAGTTCTAAGGATTACATATCCCATACAATAATAAGTAAAATATATCTTTCTGAGAAAGGTGAGCAATGATATTTCTGTGACTTTCTTGAGACCAATAATTAACTCTCAGTTTATTTACTTTTATTGTAAGCTTTATATGCAAAAAGAGGACAGATTATTGAATCTTAAGGGACTTCAGGCCTATACATGGGAATAGTCTAAGCTTAATTTCTCTTTTATTTTTCTTAAAATGTTTTACAGGGAATTAAGAATACATCGATAAGGAAAACATAAAAAATGTTCTTTGGTGCATGTAAATAATGATATAAAGTCATCACACTTGCCTGGGAGAAATGTTTTATTCAGACAGAAAGTAAATGTTTATCTAAAATATATCATGTTTAGAAATGGATTGGATATAGAAGTAGCAAATTTACATTTCTATAAATTGTCCATATGAAGTCCCAATACTTACCTCTATGGTGCATTGCTGGGTTAACAGGAAACACACTCAGTCAAAAGTAGTGTTCACTGAGAACTTTATTATCAACTATGCAACTTGCCTTATTGTAATGAATCTTGCATGAGACTCTTACTGGCAATAGACATGTAATGATCATCTGGTCCAAATATTCAATTACTGCACTAGATGGAAGAGGTTTTGTTTTTTCAACCCAGAAAGTTATAAACATATGAAATGCATCTACTGAGATTTAAATGAACCTGTATTCTGAAAAAAAGCTATACAGCTGGCCAAAATAATTATATGTAATAAAATAAAAAGGCTATACTGAGCCTTCTGATGTTAATCTCTAGCTTTCTTTAGTTAAAGAACTGGTATTAATCAGAGTGCCTGAGGAAATGACATTAGTTCAATCAATATTTTTTTTTGGCATCCAATTTTCTTATATTCAATGAGGTCTTATTTTCATTCACAATACTTTTCCCTGGACTTTTGTACTAAACTTTAGTTATTTTACACACACTTGTTCCAAGCACATTCTTAAATATCTGTTCCTTAGCTTCTATTTCTATAAAAATCTTCATTTTTCTCTAGAATAGTCTCTGAAAGTATGTGAAGTTTGGGGTCTCTCTTTTCTTCCTTATTGCTATTTGTCTTTTTTTGTCTTCTTTCTAATCACTACACAACATCTCTTGGTTTCTAGCATGGAAGAAATTCAGTATCCTTTTGTGAATAGAGAGGGGGTTTTGGGGGACTTTAGATACTTTGTTTAAAAAGAGTTAGTCTTCCTACTGAATAAGCTAACAAGTGACCCCTCCATTATGCAGACCACTATCTTTCTATTATTGCAGTATTAAATTGAAATCATTCTATGGTAACACACAAGTACCGCTATATATTAAGAAACTAATACTGTAAGGTTGAGCCAGAGAATACCCTGCCTTGGGCCCTGGGCTTTAGGGGGCTTCACCATGGTTGTTCTCTAGCCATCTTCCTCCCCATAGGAAAAGGAACTTACAAGGCTAAGGGGATGGGGCTAATTGGAACTGATGACATCCACTTTACCTCCACCTTTTAGATCATGCTGTAGTACATTGAAACTTAGAATTCTGTCCCCAGAGGGCTCTGAGACTGCTTCCAGGACCCACGTTCCTCTCCTTCAGCTCTGTCTTTGGTGCGAGCTACATGGACAATGTGCAAACCTAGAGACCATAGTGACCAATAAGAAGCTTTCTGCAGGAGGAAGGGCGGTAGACTGAGCTTGGACAGGTCAGCTGAACTCCTGCCCACAAGGCGTCTTATGGTACAAGGTCTGGGGGCCAGCTCGCCTCATGCCCTCACAATCTGGGGTTGAACTTTGAGGATCCAAGAACTGTAGTTCAAATCTGGCTTTTATAAAGACAGCATATTTGTCAAAGTGGGAGAACAAAGCATATTTTATTTGACAGTTTAACTTGATTTATAACTTCTAAATATTGAAATATATATTATATGGGTCTTGATTATTATTCTTGCTCTGGGCCCTAAGAAGGCTCAAACCTTATTTAAATATTTTATTAGATATAAGAAAGCAATCACATATACTCAAAAATATAAACCTCAACCTAGTCTCTACTTTTAAAATATAATAACATATTCCATTTAACATCCTATTTAGAGTGGAGCGCTTGTGACATCCCTAGTGATTCAGTTACAATTGCCTATTCAACAAGGCTCATTTACCCTCAGGAAAAAAAAAAATGTTTTGTTTACATAGCAAAGCTTTATTTCTCAAAACTCCTAAATTGTAAAACTGTGGGACAGATATGTCTTACCCATATTTTTAAATCTAGGTCATATTAGTAAGACCAAATTTTGGTCATAAGTAAATCTTAAAGTTTTAGTTGATTCTTACTTACAGCAATTTAGTTGTTAACCTAATACATGCTTCACATAAACACACACACACACACACACACACACAGTTATTTTAAATAGAAACTATAAGAAGTAGGCAGGACGCATCAGGGGAATTGTAATCTGTGCTAACTTGATAATACCTGTTTGAGTATTACTACTTGTGTAGGTGAACACAGTTAAAAATGTGCAACACTTTTAAGTGTTTCTTCTGTCTAAACAGTTTGAACCTGTTTATGGATAATCAAGCCTGCGGTGTTCTGTACATGGACTTCTGTATACTTCTCCCAAAGTACATCAACGTTGGCAGTTCAGATGATCTTACACATTTTGTTGTCAAATCAGGACCTTGTTTTTTTCATTATGTTGAGAAGGTCTATGGTGGATTTTATGAAGGAATTGATGGATGCTTAGGTTTGGGGAAGCAAAGTCTGTAGAAAAAGCTTAAGGGTGTCTCTGATACCTTCTTTTCCCCTGGCTATGGATCATAACTGTTACATTCAGATGTAATCTGGAACACCCAAGTTCCTCCCTTCATAACCTTCCACCAGAGACTGAAAATCATAATGAGACACATTAATGAAGCCCAGTTACGGTCTGATAATACTGTCATTATCACATAATTAGATTGGACATTGGCCATCTCAGAGCCAATTTAAAAGAAGAAAAAAAATACTATATCTCAAGGAAATATATGAGAATAAAACACTGTGAGGAGTGCCTGAATAACGATAAAGTTTCAGAGAGAATGAGACATCTTATCACTGGCCTATTAGCAGTTTAAAATGGCAGTAATCAAATCAACCACTTCTCCTCCTCCCCCTATCTTTTATATATGAGTTACTGGTTAAATCTACCATCTCAAACTGGAGTAGTTATCTCAGCAATGACATTTTTAGTGATGGGAGAAAAATCATAATAGCTGTGGGTAATTGTTAGGAAGAATCAACACAACTCTGAACTTTATAGGTCATGATATCTCTGTAGCTTGTGGGTATAACTGCAGTCTGAAATAGATAACCATGTCTCCCTTAGCATCTTCCTTTTTCCTATTTTTTTCTTGTGTGTAAGTTTACAAAGGTCAGATGCCAGTATGATCTAGAATAAGAGCTTTTGTGGCTGACTTTGAAAGGTTACTTTAGAGAAAATCTCATGAAGCAGCAGTACCCCAAAGTGCTGTGGGGAATGTGGCTAAAATCTTATTACTTCTTAATAGAGCTTCTAACACATTTGAAATGTAGAGTATTGGGTTCATGCATGCATCTGGGGGCTTTTGTCTCGATCTATTAAATAAAAATGAAGAGGCATCTCAAGGTCATATTTACACTTCTGAGGTAATATCCACAGGATATCAATACAATGTGAAAATCAATTCTACCATAATAGAAAAATTTGGAACACCTATTTAATGATTTACTAAAATAATAATTGTAATGCAAAATATTTGTAATAGTTTAGGAAATTTCACAGGCCTCATTTCTCTATTGACTATCATACCATGCCATGCCTTCCAAAATCCAGAAAACTTTATTGGCAATTTGTCCCACAAAACTATATTTTCAGGAAAACAGTGAAGTTCAGAGTCCTGCCAGAATTAAGTTAAGGAAATATTTTTGATATATTTTTCATTAATGTAGTCGACAATATAAACTGAATGAAAAACTGGTGACTAATATAAATATCTGCATAAACCAATCCCAGATATTTTAGCTGTGAATGACTATAATTATAACTGAAGCAATATAAATATGCCTTGTTTGAATGTGACCTAGTAACATTTGATATTTCACTTTTAATGAAGAAATATATAGTTTAGTAAGGCATGGACTAGTTCTATTTCTCGGGCATGCTCATGTTTTACATAGTACTAGAAATTTGCTACAATTGATATGTTTATTTTTGTTTTGTTATTTTTTTTAAGGTGGGAGAAGATTCTGGTCTTGGAGATGAATAGAAGCAGGACTGGGTAACCAATGGTATGTTAACTTTTAGGGCATGATGATAAAAATAAGATACATTTATAAAATTAGGTGTTCTGTTTCATAGTGTCAGAGAGACGGAGAGACACACAGAGAGAAAAATCTGGCAGACATACATACGTAAATGTGATCAGCCAGTAGATTTCATACAGGAAATAAAATTATATGTGCTAGATTCTTTCCTCTTTTCTCTTTCCCTTATCTTCATTGGGGAAACATTAAAAGTACATGTAGGGGCTTCCCTGGTGGCGCAGTGGTTGAGAGTCCGCCTGCCGATGCAGGGGACATGGGTTCGTGCCCCGGTCCGGGAAGATCCCACATGCCGCGGAGCGGCTGGGCCCGTGAGCCATGGCCGCTGAGCCTGCGCGTCCGGAGCCTGTGCTCCACAACGGGAGAGGCCACAACAGTGAGAGGCCCGCATACCGCAAAAAAAAAAAAAAAAAAAAAAGTACATGTAAAAAGAAGTGTTATTGTTTTTATCATTGTAGTAAAAACACTTAAAAAAGAGCTATTATTATAAGGTATAGTTCAGGAGTTATTGGTCAGGTATTGGTATATCTGAAAATCTCACGTTTCTGTGTATATCTATTTACTGTAGTATCCAAATTGCAACAAATGTGAGCCCTAATAATCAATTAGCAGTTTTTTAAACTAAATTCTCTTATGCAAGGCATTTCTGAGAATCCCTGCGTGATATTTGAACAGTCATAATGTCTATCCAGGTGTTTGTTTGTTTCCTCTCCCAGAAAGTCTTATTTGATTGCTGCTTTAACACACTGGGGGTCAACACATATTTCCACAGAGTCTCGGATAGTGTTGCATTTCCCATACCAACTTTTCACCAAAATTGGACATAAGTCACTTCTGCCACTGATCAGAACTTGGCCTTTACTTGGCTGCAATTTTTAACAAAACTTTTCTAGAGGCTTAAGAGAGAAGTGAAGTGCAATACAGAAAGTGGCTTCCCCACGGTAAAAAAAAGTGATTACTCTCAGGGCCCAAAGGTCCAAGACAAATATCAGGACCCCTGGAAGTTTTCATATGTTCAAGGTCTGCTCAGTTACAGTACATCCATTTCTTTTTGGTTTGAACTGAGCTCTGAGTCCTCCATTCACCAGATTCTTAATTTCTGTGTCCTGATTCCCAAAGCTTAAACAATAAGGGGGAAAACTAACACAACACTGTAAATCAACTATACTTGAATAAAAAAAAATGAGGGAGATCCTTTTATTGTTCTATAAGGACCTTCTTTGTCATTAGTGACAGATTTTGGCTTAAAGTCTATTTTGTCTGATATAAACATAACTACCCCTGTTTTCTTTTTTATCATTTACATGGGATATCTTTATTCATCCCTTCAGTTTCAGTTATCTATGTCCTCATATCTAAAATGAAGATCTTGTGTATTACCGTGCTTGTGGTAATGGTTTCACAAGGGTATGCATAATTCCAAACATATCAAATTGTATATATTTGATATACATATTTGATATGTTCACTTTTTCTTTTATACCAATTATATCTCAGTAAACTCTTTAAAAAATAATGAGGGAGCATATGCTCTTCTCTCAAATTCAAAGCTTCTTCATTACTCTAAATGTGGGTGACAGCACACATATCTATTTATTTCAGTGCCACACCCTCTCTCCTATCTGCCAGGGGTTATCAGACCTCTGTGTCTGAGAGACAATATCATAGCACTGAACATAGGCTGAAATAACTAATCCTAAAGAACACTGTATGTGGGCCACCAGACGTCTAGTCTAACTCCATATTAAACCAATGAAACTCTGTTCTAACTCTTTGAAAGGCAGTCCTCTTAAAAATAAAAGTACACAAGAGCGCATGTGTTGAGATGTACGCTGGCTTTATAGCTTTGTTTTCAAATATGTATATGCATAGGTGCCCACCAGACAGAAATAAGTGAATTGTTTTACATTTCTATAAATACAGTACCATTCTGCTGATTTTCCATAAAATAAATGAAGGCTCCAAGTTGAATTGATGCTTTCTTTGGTAGAATAATAAACAATGTGTTATGGGCTGATTTGTATCCTCATCAAATTCATATGTTGAATCCCTGACTCCCAGTGCCTCAGAGTGTGACAATATTTGAAGTCTTTAAAGAGGTAAATAAGTTAAATGGCGTCATTAAAGTAGGCCTTAGTCTAATATATCTGGTGTTGTTGTAAAAAGAGATTAGGACACAGAGAGAGACAGCAGACGTGTGTGCACACAGAGACAACCATGTGAAGACAAAGCAAGGAAAAGATGGCCATTGGCAAGCCAAGGAGAGAGGCCTAGGAGAAATCAACCCTGCCAACACCTTAATCTCAGACTCCTGGACTCCATATTGTAAGGATAAAGAAATTCTGTTGTTTAAGCCACCTTGTCCGTGGTATTTTGTTATGGAAAGCCTAGCAAATTGATGCACGTTTAATAGATTTTGAATTGCAAGCCTGTTGTGAAATAACAAGAATAATAATACTAGTGTTAGCACTATTCTGTTTCCAGCTAGTACCTTATTACCCTATGTCCAGATAATGATATATGAGGATATATAAAATTATTCTCTAAATTAAAGAAAAATTAATACCATTATCATAAACTCATATACTTAAAAATCTGAATGAGTGGGCTTCCCTCGTGGCGCAGTCGTTGAGAGTCCTCCTGCAGATTCAGGGGACACGGGTTCGTGCCCTGGTCCGGGAAGATCCCACATGCCGCGGAGCGACTAGGCCCGTGAGCCATGGCCACTGAGCCTGCGCGTCCGGAGCCTGTGCTCTGCAATGGGAGAGGCCACAACAGTGAGAGGCCCGTGTACAGCAAAAAAAAAAAAAAAATCTGAATGAGTAGTTATACCAGAACTTTTTCCTCTGGTTTGATAGAAATTTGGAACCCAGAAAGGTTTGCATATTTGTGTTTTAAATATTTTAAAATTTAATTGGCATCCTGGCTTTCAGAGTGATGCTTTAGACATGACGTAATTAATTTCTCAGTTGATGCCTACAGTGTTGGCAAGGATGATTTTAATTTTCCCATTATACAAGTTTTAATAAATGTTAAACAAGTAAATAACTAAAACTACCGCAAGTTGAAACAGAAAAATATCTACACAACTCAATTTTTTTTCTTTTTATTTTTTTTACATCTTTATTGGAGTATAATTGCTTTATATTGGTGTGTTAGTTTCTGCTTTATAACAAAGAGAATCAGTTATACATATACATATGTTCCCATATCTCTTCCCTCTTGTGTTTCCCTCCCTCCCACCCTCCCTAACACAACTCAGTTTTTGAGGTGCTCTAGTCAATTTGATCTTACCTTGTAGAGTGACTTTTATTCTAAATGTGCACAATATATATATTTTCAAAGAAAATAATAGTAGCATTTTGAGAACTTTTTGTGTATAAGGTCCTGTGTTAGTCACTCTACAAATATCATTGTATTTAAACATCACAACAAATTTGTACTATACATATAGGTCATCCCAAATTATAGATGTGGCAAAAGAGGTTCAGAAAATTAAATTATTTGCCTAATATTACATAACTAGTAATTTCAAAGCCAAAATCAGGAGCTGTCAAATTCTAAACCTATGCCTCGAAGTAGTACAAAATATTTTTTTACATGTATTTGCCTGAATGTGATTCCCAGATGATAAATCTTAGACATATTGTTTACATATAAATATTTACATACATACACATTGTGCATATTTATATGTATGTATACTATGTACATAAGAACATATATATACACATGAAAATGTGTGTATGTATATGTATATATGAGTACATATATATGTATATATATTTATTAGTTGTACTTACACATGCATTAATGGGCTTACTTTTCTATGTAAGCATGATATATTTTGGAGTCTTAGGATATAGTCAAAAGGAAAGTTACTAGAAAATTAAAAAAAAAATTAAAAGTGAATTCAAGTATTTCACTTGCATTCCTTGAAGTACCTTAGAGGATACTTCTTAAAATAATGTAACATTATATAAATCTTCCTTCACTCTCAAAATTAGTAGAACCCTTAAATTATTCTTAAGATCTCCCTGGATAGCCCAGGAAATAATGTACTTTACCAGTTCAACCAATTAAAATGGGAAAAAATGATCAATTCAACAGATGTAGAAAACTTTTGATAAAATTCCACATAGATTATGATGTAAAAATTCCTAGGTTGCAAAAAATAGAAGAAAATAATTTTAACTTGACAAATGGCATCCACTAAAACCTACACCTCCTTAGAAGAGAAATGATAGAAATACTTCCATGAAGTTAAAGAATACAATAAACTTACCTAATATTACTAGTTTTTGCAAACTGGGAGACCTGAAGAACCAAACTGGGAGACCTGAAGAACCAAAAATTAAAAGGAATTAGCAAGATATGATAACAAATTTATATATTAGATTTTGTTGATCTGGGGTGTCATGAATACATAAAAAGGATATATTTATCTGAGGTACCCTTTTATTTGTCGTCAAAAAATAGACAAATCACATAGGTACCTACAGGTGCTGAACTGGATGCCACAGAGCAAAGCTGGGACATAAATCTAGTAGAACAAAATGTCAACATCCATTATTGGATGTAGCATAACAGAAGTACTGACTCCCTGCTACACGATTTTACTCTTAGTACACCAGCACGTCCTCAGCAAAAAATTGAGGGCACACTATCTCCTTGAAAGCTACACCCAAAGAAATTGTGAGCCAATTGCTGTGACCCAGATGAGAGTTAAAGATTTAAGGAAAGTTTATTTGGGAGACACAGAACTGGATGAAATGGAAGAAGGAACAAAAATGTCTCTGTAGAAGGAATGAGTAGAATCCTCACTCTGGGACTGGTAGAATGTATCAGTGATTCATGAATATTGTTTGGGAAAGTATGCTTCAAGTATGAGCCAGCTAGGAAATCATTTGGGTTTTTCTAAGGAATACTGTCCCATTATCGTGAGGGTGAATCATGAGGACTTCAAGTCCTTAGAGAGGCAAGGAGGATTAAAAAATATTAAGATAATATGTTTTTTATTCAAGAATGTAGAAATGTTAATTCTAAATTTATGAACTCAGCCAACACATTAAGAATAGAACTTGTTCAAGATAATTATTGAGAGTATTCAGATAAGAAATATGTCAGACCATTAGAGATGATATATGTGGATTTTAATGTTTGTTAGTCAAAATCTTATCAAATACTTGTCATGATGGACAATTTTATTTGGTGTTCTCAGTAATTTCCCTATGGGGATTAGAAAGTCTTCATTTTGAATGGATGGTTAAAAGGAAAAGAAGGAAAAATTGCTTTTTTAATGATGAATTTCCCACTTGGATATACAAAAATCAGAAGTGAGTCTTTGAATGCAGGCTATTAGTAGAAATGCTTTACACTGGAAAGACTGTAATAATATGTATACTTAAAGTTATATACATAAGTATATGTACATATGTATGTGTGTGTGTGTATATATATATATATATATATATATATATATATAAAGTTTAATATATATGCTTAGAGTTAAAGACATTCACAGAATTCTACAAACTGAAAATTTGTTGAACTCTAATAATATTTCAGGAAGGCTGTACCCCAAAAAGAAAAATACAGACAAATCAATATAATACATATCTCCACAAATCTCTACTTTTGACTAAAGGATAAAGGAACATGAAGGAATTATATCACCAAGAACATTAGTTTGCTAGGACTGCCACAACAAAGTACTACAAACTGAGTGGCTTAAAAAACAAGTTTATTGTCCCACAGTTCTGGAGACTAGAAGTACGCCATCAAGGTGTCAGCAGGGTTGGTTCCCTCAGAAGTCTGTGAGGAAGAATTTTTTCATGCCTCTATCCTAGATTCTTATGGTTTTCTGGCAATCTTTGTTGTTCCTTGGCTTGCTGAAACATTGTCGTAATCTCTACCTTCATCTTCTCATTGCATCTCACTATGTGCTGTCTGTTACAAGTTGCTCCTCTTTTTTTTTTAGGACATCTTGTTGGATTAGAGCCTGCCCTAAAGACCTCATTTTACAGGATTACCTCTATAAAGACCCTATCTCCAACTGATGTCACATTCTGGGGTACAGGGTGTTAGGAATTCAACATATGAATTTTTGAATAACACAATTCAACCCATGAAAACTGTTATGCTCCTAAACCAGCAATAAATGTCATGTTGTCTGTTTACAGGGGGTAGGGGGCACCAAAATAAAAAAAGATAGGAAAAATACTATGTCAGCAGAGTGTGGTACCAGGATAAAAACATGGGTGACCCAATCCTTTTAGAGGATTTAGACATTGTGCTATGTCATATTTTGGGCTCATAATTGGAAAATAAACCATACTGCTTTATAAAGTAAAATCAGAGAAAAGGCCCAGGGAATTTATCGTTCTACCTTTTGGGTAGCTAACGGAAAAGAGATAGCTCAGGCTTGGAATCCATATTACAGTTAACAACTGTGCTTCAAATAAGGCATTCAAGGTTTCTCAGTTTCTTCTAGTAGGAAATGCAAGAGGATCATTAGGGGAAGAGGAGAAATAGGAGACCAAAGGCCTTTTGTGGGATCTGGCAAGTCATAGTCAAGACACCCATACTCCCATTGTGGAGATGATCAAGAATGCATTTTAGAGATTATAATTTTGAAGTAGATAAGTTTTGGATGAAAAAGAAACCATCATTTCTTTATTGAACTAGTGAAGGATTAAGGATTCTAACCTGAAGATCCAATGCAAACTCCCTGTAGATGTCACTGAAGAGTGACCTTGGTCTTAACTGAATAAGACCCTGGGGCAATGTATGTGACAGGCTCCAGGAAAGACTCCTACCCCCAGGGCAGAGATAAGTGCTTCCTGAATATCTGGCTGTTATGGATTTGTGTGTTCTGCATGGTTGCCCTTGTGCTGTCCTTGTGGCAGTAGTGGTGGTGGTGAATGTTAGGGAGAAGGTGACAAACTAACCACTGTCCTTTTTCCATGTTCTGCCACATTTCTCAAAACCCAGATAGTTCAGATGTTAATGTGGCCTCTCTGCCACCAGGCATGGATTCAGATTCCCTTTCCCTTTCCATACTAACAAGCCTCTCTCTCAAGTGCTTAATATAGTCCTAGGCATTTAATTCTCTTGCCAGAGTACAGCATAGAAGTGATGTGACATATTTTAATAGAAAAATGAGTAAACATTAAACACATTAAAGTATTACCTCATCCATATATTTTTATTTAAAATCTTACTTATGAGAGATGAGAAAATGTGAGAATCATTTGTTTTTCCCTTAGGAATTTCCGAGAAAGGAAATTTTAGGTAGTAGAGCCCTACTAAATTCACAAATGCTAAAGCAAACATATCTCAGTTCTTCATTTTCCCCCCTTTCTAAATACATTTGAAATCCTTTCTCGCCATCTGCCCCAGCAATCCAAGCCTTCATAATGCATCTCCTAATCTGCCACAGAGGTTCCTAACTGGCCTTTCCAAAAAGACGCTTGAGATCACAAACTTGGTTTTGTTTGTTTAAATCAACTTTTTGTTTTATTTTATGATTTCTAGTTCCTTGTAAACACAGCCATATAGGCAATTGAAGTCTAGAGAGCTTATGAAATATATGTAATCCAACTCATCATTTACAACAAAGTATTAGAAATCAGTTTTCTTAGTTCAAGGTTTAAATGCTTTCAACAAATCCTTCCCTATTTTATATAATTTCTACTGTTATTTATGAAATTTTTGATAAGGAAGTATATCACAGAAATATATACACTTTATAGATTTGGGTTATTATAAGTTCTGGACATCTGAGCTGTGAAATAATTTATTTTTATTGAATTATGAAAATGTCATTTGCCATAAATAATGCACCATATATATAACACTGATGGTAATAGTTTTCTATTAACTTACAGAGTTTTTGCCATAATGACAAAGTATTATGAAATTCTTTCTTCATTCATTCTGAAAAAGTAATCATATGAAATTGGAATTTGATAATATTTGATAATTATTTGGTAATAATTTGCTAATTATTAACACTTTTAAACATATTTTTGGAAATAGAATGCATAACAAACTTTTTTTCTCTTTCTAATTAATTACAACATATTGAAGGGATGAATGAAAACAAGTATTTGTTTATTCATTTATTCCATCACTCAAAATATTTCTAAAGATTTTAAATTAGGGGTTATTCCTCCTTCCATGAAGAGCATAGTGTAGTGGGCAATACTCATCCATTCCTCTTGCAGTTCATTGGATTAATTAAATGCTCCCTCTTAGTTCTTGTCTCAAAATGTTAACTCTGTCTTACAACTCGAGACAAAAATCTATTAAAATGCTAGGAACTAATTTTCAGTCAAATCAGGCAACTACTGGCATTTTGTGGGCACTGATAATTTGTTCCATCTCTCTGATGTATTCTTACCGAGATCAGTAATTCTTAAACTTGGTTGCACATTGGTATCATCTGGGTAATGAGAGAGAGAGAGGGGGGGGGGGGGGGAGAGGGGGAGGGGGGAGAGAGGGAGAGAGAGAGAGAGAAATCTCTAGGCGTGTATCCACTATACGTATTTTAAAAAATCTTGCCAGGTTACTCTGATTAACTGTTGAGAACCACTGGTATGTGGATAAAACAATGCTGATCAATTTAAATGAATATTCTGTAACTGCATGTCATCTAGCACATTTTTATGACCATGTATTTCCTGGTTATTCTTTATAACTGGTAGTGACTGTTTTTATCTACATGATACAGATATCATGAGAATAATGGAAATTGCTTGTGAGTTACAATTAGAGCAGTTCTTTAAAAATTACAAAA
Organism: Leucopleurus acutus; assembly: GCF_964270905.1. Lineage (NCBI taxonomy): Eukaryota > Metazoa > Chordata > Mammalia > Artiodactyla > Delphinidae > Leucopleurus > Leucopleurus acutus. Next base: position 158,852,610 of record NC_139145.1, read on the forward strand.
CATAGCCTGGCTATAATGGTCAAGATATTGACTAAAAAAGAATAAATAAAAACAAATTATGATTTGATCCTATAATTGTCTCTATAATAACAAAGGATTGATTCTGTGTGTACACAATAAAAGGCAACAGAAATCAGTATGTAAAGCAGTCCTTTTTTGATTGGTGGAGTTTGTAAGAAATAATACATTCTATCTGAAGATATTACCCTACTTCTGGAGAATAAATAACCTACAAATAATCCTAATCCCAAACATATTGCCAAGCACCTTTGACCTTCATATCAGCTCCGAAGTGAATAGTAAATTGGATTACATGGCTGGGAATATTTATAGCAGCATTTGATCTTAACTACACAGAATGCACCTGTTTACTCAGACATGATTTTAATATCAGAGTATCTGTGGAAGGCTTAATATAAATCCTTTAAGAACTCTACTGACAGGTAAAATTTCCCAGTAGAAAAGTTAGTTCAAAATAACAAGTCAGTAGGGCAATAACTACATCACTCTACCTGGATTGGAAAAGAGAGAGAGAAGGGTGGGGAGAGAGAGAAATTGTGAATTATTTATAAGAGGATTAAAAAACTTTCTCCTCCAAATCTGCTAAATATGAGAAAGTGGTAGGTTTTCGTTTAATCATCAATCATTAATAAAGTTTTAAGTCCTCATTCTGTCTTTTTCGATTGATATGGCATAGTAGGCTAAATATTAAATCATAATAACAAATATGGCTCTTAAATGATCATTAGGGGGCTTCCCTGGTGGTGCAGTGGTTGAGAGTCTGCCAGCTGATGCAGGGGACATGGGTGCAGCCGAAAAATTAATTAAAAAAAAAATGCCATCATACATCTAATACCATCAATTGATCTCTTCCCTACCCCATATGTAATTAAATTATGTAAAAGAAGTCAATATGATAAATTTTAAAGACTTTGGAAACCTAAATACTTTATTTACACAGTTAGAACTAATTGGATTCTAAATACTAATAGCAGCTTAATATATATTTTTCACATATAAATGTTACTATACATTATATGTTGTGTAGGAAAGTGCTTGATAATAAGTAAAAAACCAAAGCAAAACAGTTAACAGAAGTTGATGAGGAAGAAGTTTAGAGGGAACAAAAGAAATATGAGATACTGTCTGCATCTGAGTCATTTTTTATACCATTTTTTCCCCTAATTGTTTGAGTGAAATAGTAACATTTCTAGCCTGGGCAACACATTCTGTGAGTCAGCTCTGAATAAGGTGGCTAAATGATTGACTCATATCATGATTATAAAAAATTTAAATTATGTTCCAGTTTTTTTGATCCCTTTTCAAACCTTTTTCAGCTACAATCCTACTGTTGCCTTACTTAAGTCAAAACTTTAAAAGTTTGGCTATATTAGTACATAATGTTTGTGTCCATTGGAGTGTGAGTTATATTTACTATAGATAATTATTTAATGTCCAGGAATAGGCTTTGGCATATTTTATATAGAAGTTTCCTATTTTGCATCACTGAAATATAGTCTTAGGAATTCAGTAGAACTGCCCATGGCAAAGGGATGCACCCTCCCAATGGCTGCTGGTGAGCTTTCTGTTTAACATTTGCCACAGCTGTATATACTGTATGATGACCATGTTAAAACCCATACCCAGTTTCCCTGACTGTGATTAAATAATTGTTTCATGACTTTCTTCTTTTAGAGAATATAATACTTTAAAAAATCATTATTGAGAAAGACCTCATTATGAATCTGAAATTGCACACTGTGGTAGGTAGAAGGATGACCCCCACAGATGCCTACATTGCTATCCCTAGGATTTATGTATGTTACCTTATATGTATATGTTACTTTATATGGACCTTATATGTCCAAAGGGACTTTGCGAATGTGATTGAGTACCTTGAGATGGGGAGATTATCCTGGATTATTCAGATGGGTCTAGTCTAATCATATGCATCCTTAAAAGCAGAGAACCTTTCCTGGCCGTGGTCAGAAAGAGAGATATGACTATGCAGGAATGGCCAGAGAGATGCAATTTTGTTGTCTTTCATGGAGGAATGGGGCTAAGAGCTAAGGAATGCAGGTGGCCTCCAGAAACTGGAAAAATCAGTGAAGTAAATTCTCCTTTATAGTCTCCAGAGAGAAACACAGCTCTGGCAACACCTCAGTTTTAATCCAGTGAGATCCTTGTTAGGCTCCTAAACTGTAGACCTGTTAAGGTAGTAAATTTGTGTTGTTTTTAGCTGCAGCTTTCTGGAGCTTTATTACTACGGAAATGTAAAAAATAAGACATGCCCCAAATACTTAACTATTTAAAATTCTTTGTATCTACATTTTAATTCATTATTACCTTTCAGGTCTGGTTCCCAAGGACCTTATCATCATCACCCTCTCTTACCTCTCTTACCTCTCTTACCTCTCTTACCTCCTTATATATGGTTCAGATGAAAGAAAGTATGGGGCCTAGTCTAAGAGCAAACTCAATCTGGGGAAAGCCTGCTCTTTGTCATGCAGTCAAAATCATTTTGAAATATAATGTTATTTATCTTATTTTTACAAGCATACAAAACTTACCCCCATGAAATTGGTGTCTAATTTAAGAAAAAATTTTTTCCTGTAAATTGTTTTTACTTACTAGTTGGCCATTTATTCATAATTTACATCCTTAAATATAATAATTATTGTATAGTTTCCTGGAACCAATATAATTTCTCTCAAAATAATTTAATTTGAGATAACTAAAGGACTATACATGCTAATAGTTACAGAACACAAAATCTGATTTTCCCAGAATGTCTTTTATTAAAATGTTCATATAAGTTATTCTGACACAGGGAATAATTTATCTGAAGATTCTTTTGGTTACTCTAATGTAAAACAAAAATATAATGTATGGAATAATTATAATCCTAGTTTTTACTCACAAGAATAGGTTTTTATGAAGGTTCATCTTCCAACACTAAATTATTGAAGAAATATATAGACATGCACACACTCACACACATACACGTGTATGTATATTCATAAACATATGGATAACACATATGGAATATATATGCAGTAGTTTTATTAACTGCACTTTCTCACTTGTTCTTAATAACACCAATCAATTCATTCTGTGCTTTCCGTATATCTTCACAATTTTTGTTTTGTTGGTTTTAACATCAAAAAACTACGTTTTTCAGTTTATAGTTATCAAATCAATGTGTACTATCTGATCATTTCTGTTAAAGAAAGGAGACCTATGCATTTGAATGTCAAAAACAACGATAATCTTATTTAATATTTATCGATGACTATTATGAAAACAATTGTTTTATAATAAAAATACTTAGAAACATGAACAAAGACATGCAACTCATTCAAGAGTAATGAGATATGTTTTTTCCCAAGAAACTAATTTTAATATACTCATTTTAATTTTAATGTCCTCATTTTCACCAAATTATACAAATAACATAGAGATTTGTTACATGCAAATAAGTGATTGAAATAACATGACAGAATCATAATGGCCTCTAACAGTTATGACAAGCTGCAAACAAGAATACTCATTAATGAGGTTGTACAATTAATTTTGTAAAAATGCTCCAAGCACAATTTGGCAGGAGAAAGATGTAAGGATTCCAAGGACAATTTATAGTCTTCATTTAAACTTGTATTCTTTCCAATTAAAGTCCAGTAATGAAATTTTAAAAATTTTATCTTTTGAATTTTTTTTTCTATTTTATTACTTAATTCTTGGTCTTTAAATATAACACTGGGAAATTTGAAGACTTGCCAGGTAATATGCTGTTATAAGTAAAAATATTTGGATTAGTCCCTGTACTTTTCCAAGTAAATAGCCAAGAGAATGCAGATATATAAAAATACATATATAATTCAAATATTAAAAATTTAGAGGTTTCAAGAAAAAAAAAGTAAAACACAAGTATAAGCATAAAAACAGTTCTAGCATTTTTTAAGAGAAATTGGAAATAACTCACAAATAAATTGAGAAACAACAGTAGTAAGTACACAAAGCTTTCTAAACAAAAGACCATTATGGCAAACAAAAGTAATTATCAAGAGGTTAAGTCCCTATATTTGGATAAAAAAAAGCTAACATGAATTAAGAGGAAAAAAAAAAAAAAAGCAAAGTCAGAGTCCATTAAGTAACACCTGCCCTCAGACTTGTGTTGATCACTTGTATGTGTAGGGTTGAAACCCAAAACAAAAGAGAAAAGACCATAAGCAAGGAAGCAGGGCAACGTAGACTGAAACAAAGCCTACTACACATTGGCAGAAATTCACTAACTTGGTAGGAAGGTGAAAAGAACAAAATAAATGTCTAACAGAAACTACCACCCCCAATTTTTCTTTTGCTTTTTGTTTAAAATCTTTATAACTTTTCTGTAATCTCTCTGCAAAGGAATTGTCCCACCATTGCATACCTGGCTGAACTTCATTAAATTACTTAGAAGTCTAAAATATTTTCATATACATTCTCTCTGTATATAGTTATAATTTGTCAAACTGTCCTGTGCTTGAAAATTTGAAATGGAGATTCAATCAGCATCTAAATGGACTATCAGAGAGCTGGGGATATACCCAGCTACTCACCAATACTGGGCTCCCTAAATTATAAGAGGCAGCATGGTCACTCAGCAGTTAATAGTTTGGCTACTCTCTAAAGTCAGTCAGCCCAGATTCAAATCTCAACTCTATCACTTATTAAACAATGTCCCTGGGCAAATATCTCTAGTGTCTAAATTCCAGGCACGTCATCAATTGGAAAAACAAAGGCAGGATAATGGTACCTACCTGTTAAAATCACTATGAGAATTTGTTACAATAATTCCTAACGTATGATAGACAATAAATGTTGGATAGAGAGAGAGAGAGAGAGAGGGAGAATCTGAAGTACCAGAGAAGGAAACAACAACCCACTTTATACTGAAAACAGAGAAAAGAAAGAAAAGGAATTTTAGAAAAAAAATGCTGCTTATTCTTCTTAATAAGAGCCTTTAATTTGAGTTTCCAAGAAGCAGAGCTTAAGACAAGGATTCATATGCAAGCATTTTATTGAACACAGGCTGTCATCAGACATACTAGGGCAAGTCCCTGGAGTAAACTGATGTCAGCTGGAGATGGGCTCACTGGTCCCCGTAAAGAATGTGTAGGCAGGTCACCACCTAGTCATTTCAACTCTCAGATCCACATGCTTCCTTCATTAAGTTCACCATACCCAGGGGTACACAAAGCTGCCCACCCTCAACTGAACTGGAGAAAACTGTGCAATTTGATTTATGCTCCAGAGTCTAACCCTATGAGATACATTTTATGTAACCAAACCTTCCACCAGGAGTTTGGAATAAAGAATGAAAACAAATAAAACTAAAACCTATTAGGTTTATGAATAAATTTTAAATGCACTAACAGACTACTTAGAGAAAATTTCAGTTTTCAAATGAAATTCAAAATCAACATTAAAAAAGAAAATAATTTATTAAACTCAAAAATATGTATGAGAAAAATTACCTTTTTCCCCATTAAAATTAAAGGCATTAAACTCTAGTGAAACAAATTTTAAAATTCCTGTTATAAATTGGACATATTGGGAGTTTTTTGAAGAGTATAGTATAATTATTTATTAATCTATTTGGATATTTTATTCTTTTTCACATGGGCCATCTGGAATCATTTTACCTATACAATATTCTTTTGTCTTTCTGCAGGAACTGTTACTCAGTTGATTATTCACGTTAGATCCTTAGCTTCAATAAACATTTCTATAAAACGTATGAAACAAAAACATATGAAGAGTTCTGCAAATGATATATAATTAGAAAGTTTGAGATATGATTATTGAAAATATTAATGTATGTATGGATTAATTGCTTTATTGATTAAATCTATAGACCATAGCCAATGAAGTTTCCTGACCAAAATATGTCTCTTTTCAGTACAACCTTTTGAAAGTTTTCAGGATTTTCTTCTAAGCCATGTATCCAATTTTCATTAGTTTCTTCTTTTTTACCTCTTCATTACAGAAAATCAGCTTACCTTTGGATTGGTTCTTACTACACTATATAGCCTAAGGTAGTTTGAGAGATGAATATTGTACTAATTTGTTCATCTTGCACATTAAGCACATAATCAAACAAATTATCTGGTCCCAGCTCTGAATTACCAAAAGTGGTAGAAAATTATTTCCACAGATGCTTTAAATGTAGAGCATGTTAAAATACTTTATTGCTTTTATGTGCATGTTCTTTTTATATATTTGAAGTATTTTGTATAGGTATCAGTGAAGAGGGATGAAAATTACAGAAATTTGTTTCAGATTGTATGATTAATGAAGTTTAGAGTTTATAATTGTGTAGGGTTACCCATTCTAAAGTCACCTCTTAGTAAATTAATAATGTGGGATTCATAACTAAATATAATTTTAAACCAATTATAAATATGGGGAGTTGGCTCTCTTTTGAGGGATTCACTTGGTTTTGAAGTTGTTTTCATTGGGATAAAATAACATTGCTCTGACTTGCTCGGTCTTTTTTTTCTTTTTTTTTTTTTTTTTTTTTTTTTGCGGTACGCAGGCCTCTCACTGTTTTGGCCTGTCCCGTTGCAGAGCACAGGCTCCGGATGCGCAGGCTCAGCGGCCATGGCTCACGGGCCCAGCCTCTCCGCAGCATGTGGGATCCTCCCGGACCGGGGCATGACCCCGTGTCCCCTGCATTGGCAGGCGGACTCTCAACCACTGCGCCACCAGGGAAGCCTGGTCTGTTCTTAGTGGCTGAAATTTCTGTGTCATGGAGTGTGGAGAACAGGAGGGACTATTGTTTTTTTCAGAACATGCCTCTTTGCAACTCCTTTTAATAAATTATGCATAATCAAATGAGGAGAGTGTTCCTAGTCAATGGTTATTCCATCATGCATGTAGGTATGTAGATTAAAAAGTATAATAATTTCTGTATGAATTTTACTGACAGTCCCTTTGTCTTTAATGTTTACCTTTGAAGACGTGAACCTGTGTGCATTTCCATTTTGGAGTACATTTACTTGCAATTTCAGATTTCTGATCCATCACCAGGGAAATTATATGGTTAAATACATGAAAGAAAACAAAAATAAAAGAAGAAAAAAATTATGGCTCCAAAATTAGAGAGTTAATGCTCCTTCCTTAACTAACAATCTAGAGGAAGATGCTAATTTATTTTTGCTATATTATTATATTTCTTTTTGATATCTTACTATTATGATTATTTGAGTTTTAATAATTTTATTTTTATTACATACTTCAGTAACAAAGTTCCCCCAAATTTCAATTATATATTGTAGCAGAGATTGTTAGGCAGGAATTCTGAAATTTAGGTTTATACAGCAAACCTAAACAATGAAGAGATGGTATTGAACCAGTATATAGAATTGTTAATCTAAAACAAATGGACTGCCAGTTATTCCTCTAGGGGGGAAAAATAAAAGTTTATTTAGGATTAGCAGAGAATTGCAATTCAGGGAGGGCTATAGTAAACAAAGAGTCCATGGCTTTTCATTGGCTGAGTCCTTGCCTGGAAGAAAGAAGAATCTCTTCTTCCTGTTGAAATCAGCTATGTTCACAGGGCGTGAGAGCTCCCAATTCTGGTCTCCTAACTCTATTTAATTGAGATTTCTGTTGATTATTTTTTTATAGAATACCTTGACCCATGGTAATTTGTTTTAAAAAACACTTGATTTTAATCTTAAGGCAGATATAGATTTTGCACAGCAGTCTTGGTGTGGTTTTAACATATTTCTATCTTTTAAATGGAAAATTAAGCTTGAGTGTATAATATGTCACACATGCACAAAAACAAGAACCAATTAGTTCATTCACTTAAAAGGACTGATTTGGAGGTTGGCATAGGATGCTGGGGCTAGGAAAATGCTCTTGGATGAATTGACAGGAGGTTAAGGAAATTCAGGCAAAATGGCAAACCCCAGAGTGCTGTAGGGGTAGCCGGCACATTACTGAGAATGATGTGGTTAGGAAGTAGCTGAGAATCTGTTGCCAGAAGAATGTTCAATGATATTAAATAGAAAGAGTCATAGGAGATATTTTCCACTCGAACTTGACAATAAAGTGCCTCTTCCTATAAAAGTGGTAGAATAAAATGCCATCCTTCACCTCAGCTCCTGGAGAAAATGATGATGTCTCAGCTAGAGTTGAAGGAGTGCAGTAATTCAGGTGTTAGAGAAAGCTGCCCAGTGAAGCAAACAGACAAAACATTTGCCATGTTTAACAAATTAAACCAGTATGGCAGAGTAGATTGTAAGAAAGGACACCCTCACTACATTTCCAGGATAAAGACTCTGCAAATGTGGAAAGGAGTTTTAAGTGAGAAGTAACATGTACATAGTTAATCATAAAACTGACCGTAGGTAAGGAAACAAAGGGTGCTCAAGGAAGAAAGAAAAAAGAAAAACTCAGGCTGGATGGAAATAGACCACTGCTTTTGCCACATTGACAAAGTGGCCCTATTATATTTTTAAATTAAAAATAGTATTTATAATTACCTACATTCATATTTAAATTACTATATATTAAACCCACGTTTTAATCCCAGTGTCTGCATTCCATTATCCTCAAAAAAAAAACCCTCTGCCATTTGAAAAAAGCCTAAATGTAGGAGTCACTTCAGGTAATTGTTACATGGTTTAGATGGATCTTACCAGATTATTAGTAACAACAAGTCAGTGTTTATATCACAATTATAAGTATAGATAAAATATTGAATAGGTTTTCTCTTACAGAGCATAATAATTCGGAAAAGATATGTGCTTTAGAGTGCAATATCTGGATTTGACACGTGTTTTTGTTTCATGTCTTTAAAACTGTGGGGCATTTACTTAATTTCTTTGCATCTCATTTCCTCAAATATATAAAGTATGATTAATAAAATTTACAATTCAAGTTTATTATCAGCATGAAATTGGATAATGTATGTACAATACTGAACTCAGGACGTGGTATAGAAAAAATATTCATCATTGAGTTCCTGTAACTGTTGCCAATGATACTTCTATTTCAATTAATAGTTATTCTAAGATGAATGACATTACTTGTTGTAACATTATTTTTAAAGGATAGATTTTTAAGTGAAAAAGCCTTTTTATATAATACGTCAAATTACTTCAGATATTTAAAATGGTATAGCTCACAGAAAATTTTTTGGCTCCTAACAATTTTTACTGAGTATCTAAGAAAGGGAATTTGAAGTTTGATTATTTTAAAAAAGATATAAAATGTAATCAACATTTTTATGAACATTTAGCTGTGCATTTTTTAGAACTGATTAGTTAAAATTGATCTTCCAACAAAGACAGTATTTCTTCTGTTATAAATTCTCCTGAGATGTTTACTGTAGCATATCTTAATTTTTCACATAATAGAGTAAGAGGTGATTTCCCTGTTCAAATTCTAGATTTTTTTTTTTTGGTAAAGAAAGAAGCAGGCTGAGAAATTGTTCTAGAACATTCAAATAATACAATGTTTTCTATATTTCATTTTCTTCTCAAGATCCCATGACAGTAAACGTGGTTGCTTTTTTTAATCCCAGGAAATATATATTTTCCAAGCACAAAGGGCAGGCAGCCTCCCTTCAATATTTCCTCCTGATGCTGAGTGCAAAATTAGTTTCAGAAAGAAAATTGCTGACATTAAGTAAGCACTTAACTTGACAAGTGATTGCAACATATTTCTGTATGATGCTGTGAGATGTACTAGAAAAAAGGACTTTTCAGACCCTTAGAGACTGTTGCTCTATTCCCAGGGAAATTGAAAAAATTAAAAAGTTATACCTGAACTCTAGTTCTTGATTTATAGAACAATGCAATAGAGAAAAAACTTCTGAGCTTCTCAGTAGATGGCGTGACATTATCTGTTTGCATCCTTTCCTCAGTCAAGGAAGGTCTTAAAAAAGCATCCTTCAATTCTTTCAGATATTAGACAATCAACCACATTACAAATATTTTCTATATACACATATTTTAGGAGTAATGTATTTCCCACAAAATAATGGTTCAGCTATTTCCATCTACTTTGTCTAATTATGCTTAGTATTAATAATAAATTATACCCCATTACTGATATTTCCTAATTTAATTGGCTTGTGATAGCAACTCCTTTTAAATAACCTAATGATATTTGTGTTAGGTTATTTGGGGGTGTAAGGTTTGGAAACATGTATATGTCACACAAATTAGTGAAGATTTCACTACTGTGAATATTACTGGAACAGCAAAAACCCCATAGATAAACCCAATGAAGACCAAACCATTATTAAGGAAAAAACAGTAACTCTTGGTGATCAGAAACAATTCACATAATTGAGCTGCAATGATGGTATCTATGGAAATTTTCATTTTCTCCACATTTTCTCTATTTTTAAATGTTTCATTTTCATCAGGACTTATTCTTGTTTAATAGAAGTAATGACCTTTTAGAAGTGGCCAATTAACTCATCATAAGCATTCTTCCTCAAGCTAGTTTCTCATCATTATCATGTCCTGGCTATTCTCAGTCTCTGCTTCTGCAGCAAGTCACTGCTATATAACTTCTCTCCCTTCTCCATAGCCTTCCCTCATCTAATTCCTAATATTTTTCAATCAAGCCTTCAACTTAAGTAGAGCTTCTCCTGCCTCATGTTTCAAGCTTAATATATCATCTTAATTCATCTTTTAGCTCCTGTCCCTGCTGCCACTCTCATATTTTACACCCAAATTACCTAGAATTCATTGTTATTCAACAAGTCACTACTCTTTGTCAGGTATTATTATAAGACAAAAAGATACAGCCCTGACCATAGCAAAGTCTCTGCCTCTACTGTATTTGCAATCAGGGCTCTGATTAGTTCAGTAAAAGCTTTCATTCCTCCTATGCAGAACTCTCTTGCCGAACTACTCGATACCCAGTCAATAAGTTAGTGGTCCCTTGAATCAAAGTACACGTGTTGATCTAATGAACTTTGGGCAGAGTGATACAATTTTCCCTTAGCTTTTCTAAATGAAGAACATGAATACAGCCCCAAATCCTCATATCCTACTCCCAAAACTAGTGATTTATAATAAACAAAAGCTTCCAATAAAATATGATAAAGTGGTTGCTTTGCTAAATGATAGATTATGTGTTATTTTCCCTTAGTTTTATTTAAAAATCATATCTTATTTGCTTCAGTTTGGGTTAATTCAATACTTCGCTTGAATGGACACAAAATTGAATTCAATTTTGCTCTTATAGACCAGAGGTTTCTAAAATTTCTACATTTCTCTATTTAATGAAGCAATATTGTAGTTATGCCAGTTGAAGACCATATACCTTTATAAAATAAACAATTAAATTACAAATATACTTGTTATAATATTAGCAGACCTAATCAAAACTTGTTTGAATTTACTTTTTTTGAAGTAAACAAAAAAAATTGTCATTAATATTAGCTATAACCAACTGTATACTTACTGAAATTTGGTTAAGTTCACTCATTTACTGACTTGATACAAATAGTTATTGGATTCACGATCATAAAATTTTCTCTACTTTATGTTTTTCTATATCTATGGCACACAGTTAAATCAATATTTAAAGTGAATATCTTAGAAAATAACTAATATAAAAATAAAACCAACATAAACAACATATATTTCTATTTTATATCCAGCAAATTGTTAAAAGGACAATTCTCATTGAGTCAAAACTGTGTCACAGAGAAAAATCGATAAATAAGATACATTTCTATGTCTAACAAAGAAATATGTGCTTAATTTTAGTACATTCACAGGCATGTAATTAAATTTAGTGGACAAAAGAAACGCATCAACTTCACAATGAATTATATATTATATAGGGGTGTGTGTGTGTGTGTGTGTGTGTATATATGTGTGTGTATATATATATATATATATATATATATACACACCAGAATACATGGTTAGGTACTATCATTTTGTTGTGTTTTTTTTTTTTAACATCTTTATTGGAGAATAATTGCTTTACAATGGTCTGTTAGTTTCTGCTTTATAAAAAAGTGATTCAGTTATACATATACACATGTCCCTGTATTTCTTCCCTCTTGCGTCTCCCTCCCTCCCACCCTCCCTATCCCACCCATGTAGGTGGTCACAAAGCACCGAGCTCATCTCCCTGTGCTATGCGGTTGCTTCCCCGTAGCTATCTATTTTACATTTCGTAGTGTATATATGTCCATGCCACTCTCTCACTTTGTCCCAGCTTACCCTTCCCCCTCCCGGTATCCTCAAGTGCATTCTCTAGTAGGTCTGCATCTTTAACCCATCTTCCCCCTAGGTTCTTCATGACAACTTTTTTTTTTTTTTTTAATTCCATACACGTGTGTTACAATACGGTATTTGTTTTTCTCTTTCGGACTTACTTCACTCTTTATGACACACTCTAGGTCCATCCACCTCACTACAAATAATTCAATTTTGTTTCTTTTTATAGCTGAGTAATATTCCATTGTGTATATGTGCCACATCTTCTTTATCCATTCATTTGTTGATGGACACTTAGGTTGCTTCCATGTCCTGGCTATTGTAAATAGAACTACAGTGAACATTTTGGTACATGACTCTTCTTGAATTATGGTTTTCTCAGGGTATATGCCCAGTAGTGGGATTGCTGGGTCATATGATAGTTCTATTTTTAGTTTTTTAAGGAACCTCCAAACTGTTCTCCATAGTGGCTGTATCAATTCACATTCCCACCAACAGTGCAAGAGGGTTCCCTTTTCTCCACACCCTCTCCAGCATACATTGTTCGTAGGGTTTTTTGTTTGTTTGTTTGCGGTACGCGGGCCTCTCACTGTTGCGGCCTCTCCCGTTGTGGAGCACAGGCTCCGGACGCGCAGGCTCAGCAGCCATGGCTCACAGGCCCAGCTGCTCCACGGCATGTGGGATCTTCCCAGACCGGGGCACAAACCAGTGTCCCCTGCATCGGCAGGCGGACTCTCAACCACTGCGCCACCAGGGAAGCCCTGTTTGTAGGTTTTTTGATGATAGCTCTTCTGGCTGGTGTGAAATTATATCTCATTGTAGTTCTGATTTGCATTTCTCTAATGATTAATGATGTTGAGCATTCATTCATGTGTTTGTTGACAATCTATATGTCTTCTTTGGATAAATGTCTATTTAGGTCTTCTGCCCATTTTTGGAGTTGGTTGTTTGCTTTTTGATATTGAGCTGCATGAGCTGCTTGTAAATTTTGGAGATTAATCCTTTGTCAGTTGCTTTGTTTGCGAATATTTTCTCCCATTCTGAGGACTATCTTTTCGTCTTGTTATGGTTTTCTTAGCTGTGCAAAAGCTTTTAAGTTTCTTTAGGTCCCATTTGTTTATTTTTGTTTTTATTTCCATTTCTCTAGGAAGTGTGTCAAAAAGGAACTTGCTGTGATTTATGTCATAGAGTGTTCTGCCTATGTTTTCCTCTAAGAGTTTGATAGTGTCTGGCCTTGCATTTAGGACTTTAATCCATTTTGAGTTTATTTTTGTGTATGGTGTTAGGGAGTGTTCTAATTTCATTCTTTTACATGTAGCTGGCCAGTTTTCCCAGCACCACTTATTGAAGAGGCTGTCTTTTCACACTGTATCTTCTTGACTCCTTTATCAAAGATAAGCTGACCATATGTGTGTGGGTATATCGCTGGGCTTTCTCTCCTCTTCCATTGATCTATATTTCTGTTTTTGTGCCAGTATTATACTGTCTTGATTACTGTAGCTTTGTAGTATACTCTGTAGTAAGGGAGCCTGATTCTTCCAGCTCCATTTTTTGTTCTCAAGATTGCTTTGGCTATTCGGGGTCTTTTGTGTTTCCATATGAACTGTGAAATTTTTTGTTCTAGTCCTGTGGAAAATGCCAGTGGTAGTTTGATAGGGATTGCATTGAATCTGTAGATTGCTTTGGGTAGTAGAGTCATTTTCACAATGTTGATTCTTTCAATCCAAGAACATGGTATATCTCTCCATCTATTTCTATCATCTTTAATTTCTCTCATCAGTGTCTTATAATTTTCTGCATACAGGTCTTTTTTTCTCTTTAGGAAGGTTTATTCCTAGATATTTTATTCTTTTTGTTGCAATAATAAATGGGAGTGTTTTCTTAATTTCTCTTTCAGATTTTTCATCATTAGTGTATAGGAGGGCAAGAGATTTCTGTGCATTAATTTTGTATCCTGCTACTTTACCAAATTCATTGATTAGCTCTAGTAGTTTTCTGGTAGCATCTTTAGGATTCTCTATGTATAGTATCATGTCATCTGCAAACAGTGACAGCTTTACTTCTTCTTTTCCGATTTGGATTCCTTTTCTTTATTTTTCTTCTCTGATTGCTGTGGCTGAAACTTCTGAAACTATGTTGAATAATGGTGGGCAACCTTTTCTTGTTCCTGATCTTAGTGAAAATGGTTTCATTTTTTCACCATTGAGGACAATGTTGGCTGTGGGCTTGTCATATGGGAAAGTTCCCTCTATGCCTACTTTCTGTAGGGTTTCTATCATAAATGTGTGTTAAATTTTGTCAAAAGCTTTCTCTGCATCTATTGAGATAATCATATGGTTTTTCTCCTTCAGTTTGTTAATATGCTGTATCACATTTATTGATTTGCATGTATTGAAGAATCCTTGCATTCATGGGGTAAACACCACTTGATCATGGTGTATAATCCTTTTAATGTGCTGTTGGATTCTGTTTGCTAGTATTTTGCTGAGGATTTTTGCATCTATGTTCATCAGTGATATTGGCCTGTAGTTTTTTTTCTTTGTGACATCTTTGTCTGGTTTTGGTATCAGGGTGATGGTGGTCTCGTAGAATGAGTTTAGGAGTGTTCCTCCCTCTGCTATATTTTGGAAGGTTTTGAGAAGGATAGGTGTTAGCTCTTCTCTAAGTGTTTAATAGAATTTGCCTGTGAAGCCATCTGCTCCTGGGCATTTGTTTTATACAATGGAATATTACTCAGCCATAAAAAGGAATGAAATTGAGTCATTTTTTGAAACAGGATAGATCTAGAGGCTCTCATACAGAGTGAAGTAAGTCAGGAAGAGAAAAACAAATATCATATATTAACACATGTTTGTGGAACCTAGAAAAATGGTACAGATGAACCGGTTTGCAGGGCAGAAGTTAAGACACCGATGTAGAGAACAAATATATGGACACCAAGGGGAGAAAGCCGCAGGGGGATGGGGTTGGTGGTGTGCTGAATTGGGCGATGGGATTGACATGTATACACTGATGTGTATAAAATTGATGACTAATAAGAACCTGCTGTATAAAAAAATAAAATAAAATTCAGAAATTCACAAACACAAAAAAATGGCTGTACTACCCAAAGCAATCTAGAGATTTGATGCAATCCCTATAAAATACCAAAGGCATTTTTCACAGTACTAGAACAAAAAATTTCACAATATGTATGGAAACATGAAAGACCCTGAATAGCCAAAGCAATCTTGAGAAAGAAAAACGGAGCTGGAGTAATCAGGCTCCCTGATGTCAGACTATACTACAAAGCTACAGTAATCAAGACAGTATGGTACTGGCACAAAAACAGAAATATAGATCAATGGAACAGGATAGAAAGCCCAGAGATAAAGTTATGCACATATTGTTACCTTATCTTTGATAAAGGAGGCAAGAATATACAATGGACAAGAGACAACCCTTTAATAAGAGGTGCTGGGAAAACTGGACAGCTATATGTAAAAGAATGGAATTAGAACATACCCTAACACCATGCACAAAAATAAACTCAAAAGGGATTAAAGACCTAAATGTAAGGCCTGGCACTATTAAAGTCTTATAGGAAAACCTGGGTGGAACACTCTATGACATAAATCACAGCAAGAAACTTTTTGACCCACATCCGAGAGAAATAGAAATAAAAACAAGATTAAACAAATGGGATCTAATGAAACTTAAAACTTTCTGCCCAGCAAAGGAAACCATAAACAAGACGAAAAGACAACCCTCAGAATGGGAGAAAATATTTTCAAACAAAGTAACTGACAAAGGATTTATCTCCAAAATATACAAGCAACTCATGCAGCTCCATATCAAAAAAGCAAACAACCCAATCCAAAAATGGGTAGAAGACCTAAATAGACATTTCTCCAAAGAAGATATACAGATTGCCAACAAACACATGAAAGGATGTTCAACATCTCTAACCATTAGAGAAATGCAAATCAAACCCACAATGGCCAGAATAGCCATCATCAAAAAATCTACAAACAATGCTGGAGAGGGTGTGGAAAAATGGGAACCCTCTTGCACTGTTGGTGGGAATGTAAATTGATATAGCCACTCTGGAGAACAGTTTGGAGGTTCCTTAAAAAACTAAAAATGGAACTAGCATATGACCCAGCAATCCCACTACTGGGCATATACCCTGAGAATACCATGATTCAAAAAGAGTCCTGTACCAGAATGTTCATTGCAGCTCTATTTACAATAGCCAGGACATGGAAGCAACCTAAGTGTCCATCAACAGATGAATGGATAAAGAAGATGTGGCACATATATACAACGGAATATTACTCAGCCATAAATAGAAACTAAACTGAGTTATTTGTAGTGAGGTGGATGGACCTAGAGTCTGTCATACAGAGTGAAGTAAGTCAGGAAGAGAAAAACAAATACTGTCTGCTAACACATATATATGGTATCTAAAAAAAATGGTTCTGAAGATCCAAGGGCAGGACAAGAATAAAGGCACAGAGGTAGAGAATGGACTTGAGGACATGGGAAGGAGAAAGGGTAAGCTGGGAAGAAGTGAGAAGCTGGTACTGACATATATATACTGCTAAATATAAAATAGATAGATAGTGGGAAGCAGCCGCATCGTACAGGGATTTCACCTCCGAGCTTTGTGACCACCTAGAGGGGTGGGATAGGGAGGGTGGGAGGAAGATGCAAGGGGGAGGGAATATGGAGATATATGTATATGTATAGCTGATTCACTTTGTTATACAGCAGACAGTAACACAACAATGTAAAGCAGTTGTACTCCAATAAAGATGTTAAAAAATAAGCAATATGAAAATTTGATTATTGATCACTGAACACTAATAGCTAATGATAATGTTTCCTGACATTAACGGTCTCAACATCACAAAAAATGCATACGTGAAAACTAAAGGGCAGACATTATAAAAAGAGGAGGTATTATCCAAAATCTTTGGAGAAGGTTTTAACCCACGTTTTTCAATCTTCATATGAACAGCTTTAGGATGATATTGAATGTAGAGTAGAAATTCCCTTGGGAATTTAGGTAAGTTGAAATCTATTAGTTTGTTCAATTGGTCCTATTTTCCTAGATAAATCACTTGTAATATCACCAGATACATCCTGCTTAAGAGAATCTTGACTAGAATTAAAGTGCTACAAATACTCTTGGTATGTTTAAGGTAAAATTATCTGGGCATGTACTGTTATGGACATGATCTTAGGATGAAAATGGGCTTTTTAAACACAGCTATGTTGAATCACATTCTGTACTAAAGGAAATTATTACCATTTTGTTTCTTCTCATTTGCTACCTGTGCACAATGACATTTTCTTAATGACAGAATCAAAGCCAAAACTGACCTGATGAGAACATCTATTCCCTGTTTCCATAGAAATCTACTTCATCAAATCCCTTAGTGGAAAAAATGATCCTCCAAGATTTAAGAAAGCATCAGGGACTTCCCTGGTGGTCCAGTGGTTGAGACACTGTGCTTTCAACACAGGGGGTGCAGGGTTAGATCCCTGGTCAGGGAACTAAGATGCCACATGCTGCACAGTGCGGCCAAAAAATATATAAGATAAAATAAGTTTAAAAAGGAAAGCATCCAATTTAAGAGCTGAAATAATTTTTTTTCCAAATGGATTAGTTTTCAGTGCAAAATATATTTGAAAGCCGTTATCAATTCAACTTCCCTTGAGCTGTTAGCTATAACATTAAAGAAAATGTCTGACAATAAACGTATTGAACTTCATAGGCATAATATTTTAAAATTTCTTAAAGCAGAATTTAGTTTGGATCCTCAAAATGTAAAGTGCCTCATTTTAAAATGCTTTTAAGTAAAAATGTGTATCTTCCATAATTTAGGTATAGCATTTGTCAACTTTTGGATGTAAAATAAGTCATTTCATTGTCTTTTTAATGGGAGTTTAATACTTGACATAGAACAAGTTACCTATTGAACCAGGCTGCCTGAACCTAAGAGAAATTAGACAGAAAAATATTTGAAAATCTAGAAGCTTTCTTTTTAATGGGAGTTTAATACTTGACATAGAACAAGTTACCTATTGAACCAGACTGCCTGAACCTAAGAGAAATTAGACAGAAAAATATTTGAAAATCTAGAAGCTTTCTATACTAAAAATGAGGTTTTTTTTCTCTACTTTATCTCAGGAATGGAAAGGAATGGAATGAACTACCCCTAAAATAAAGGGAGATCAATTCAATGTATAACACAGTTCCATTCTAAATAACTGTATCCCTTTGTTCCTTGGCAGAGTGAAGGCTATGTTATGTATATGTGGGATGATATTTCTTGAGAACAGAAGGACAGTCCTGCCATATCCTGACATTTTAAATTTCTAGGTTTCATTTATAATCTTATGAAATCTTTATGCCGTTTACTCCTCACTTTATAATCAGACATTCCCTGTATAAACTGTGACAAAATTCAACCCACTTCACAGCCAATTTACATTAAAGAGAAGAAAAAATTATTAGGACAACTGATCTGCCTTATATATGTGAAGAGACTGAGGCATGAGAATGTTATTCTCTTACGTGATGCTTTTTCTCCTAATAACAGAATTACTTATCACTTCTGGCTTCCAAATATGGATATCAAACAATTATGCTTCTCACAGCGTGTCACAAATTCTGTTTGATGTCATAAACAAATACACACAGAATTAAGCTTTTTCAGGTTAAAATTTTGGGTGCATCATAGATTGGTTTTGCATCTTCGTTTCACTTCAAATGAACAAGTTGTTATATCTATCTGTTTATCAGTCTATATCTTTATATACACATGTGTGTATAAATAGAGGGGTTTATTAAAAAGGGTTGGTTTACATAATTATGGAGGCTGGCTAAGCAAGTTAAACATCCCTAGAGCTGGCAGTGAGGATTGGAAAATCTGGAGCAGTCTGAAACCCCATGGGCATGAGCTGAAACCCATTTTCCACATGTGAGAAGGAAGATCCAGAGGAAAAGGCAAGCAATTTTGATGTGGATGGAACTTTTTATTTTTATCTTTATTGTTTTTGAGGTTCCTTAGGTTTACACATTCATTACAACTTATGACATTGTACAGATTAAATGGGTGCAGTTTAAATTGATTTATTAATCAATAAGTTTGGTTAAAAGATATTAAGTACAATAGAAGCATTTCTTAACAGTATAAAGTTTTCTAGTTTTAGTTATTTTAATAAGATCTATTTTTCATGTGGTCCACATATTGACTATGAGTATTTATTTGACATCCTAAATGGAATTAAGAACTGAAGTATCCATCCAAAGCATCTACCTCCCTGGTTTCCTCTTCCTTTTGTAACTAACTACTTTTCAATTAAGATTTACCAACTTCAAGAAAATTATATTACATTGGAGATTAACTTACAGTTATATATTAAAAAACATTTCAATAATTTTTTAACTTGATATATTTATTAAGACATACTTCATTTGGAAGTAGAAGAAGTAGTTTTGTCTACTTTCAAATTTCTCCTCTCACTCATTTTCTAAAATTTATGTTTTCAGACTTCTACTTTATGTGATACAATGAAATTATTCTTTACTGAATATTCTATTTATTTTTTTGAAAATAGACTTAGAGTCTTATGTGATATATATAGTACATATTATATATATTATATATATATTTTTTTTTAAAGAGCACGTCATCTTTTTTTAAATTTAAGGAACTTCTGGTCTAATTTCCTATCTGTGAGTACTTTTTTCAATTCAGAAGATTCTATACAGAGAAATACACTAAACCTGTAACAACCATGATCTTAGACTTAAAGGATCATGTCATATACAGGATAGTTACGAAGAATAATGACAAATTATGATCCAAGGGAATAATGTCTAAGTGCTTGCTAGAGGTACAAGTGATACAAAAGGGAGGTAGGGGTATAATGACATTAATTATTTCTCCAGGAAAGGAAATTTGATTGAATATAAGCACTAGGTAGTAATTTATTTAGTCAAAGCCACCACATAGTAAAATCAATGATGCAAAAAATTAACATCAAGAAACGAACAGAGTTATTACATTAGATGAAATTCAGAGTCATGACTTATCGGTTTCTAATTTGAGTTATATGTTCATTACCTTCAATTTGTATAATTCTTAAACATAAATTCTTGAATACTTAAATATAATTCTTATAGAGGTCAATACAAATTACAAGATAAAACTGTATTCATTGTGAGGGGAGATAGATCCTGCCTCTTGATGAGAAGATGAGTATTCATTTACAGGGATGGGAGGAATTGCTGGTATCCAGTTTTTTAGGAAATGTGTCACCAATACCTTTATTCCCCTTTATTCTAGAATATAGAACATTTCTCTGCTTCTCTGAACAATTAAAATGTTTTATTCATTTTTGTTTATTTATATATTTATTTTATTTTCCACTCATTAAAGCATTCATTTAAATACAGAATGCTAAGTACTATTATTCTAAGTTTTAAATTATGCTTCAAATCTGCCCCCTCCTTTTTGCTATTCTTTTAATTTATTTTGAAAAATCATTTGTGCTATTGCAAAAGTATCCCATCAATCTTGTGTTCCTCTAGTATATCATTCCTTCGGCACAATATTCCTCATTGCTTCTGGAATTGTTTTCTGAAACAAAGATTTGATCAATCATTTATCATTTTAATATATTTTACAGTATTTCTTGGCCTAAGTTCAAACGCCCTTGTGTATCACAAAGACTCTTTATAAATCTACTTCCAGATGGCATTTCCACCTTTACTTACCACCAGGAAGTCCTTTACACTCTACCTGCCATCTCCAAAACACTACTTTTCATTTCTTATACTACATTAAAATCTACATGACTCCTTGACAGATTATCAACCGTAGAATCTTCCTGAAAAACCCTTATCTTTGCCTTTCAACATGTCAACGCTTTAAATCATAGCTCGATTTTGCTTGGTCAGAGATAGGTATTTCCTAATCTCTACCCCTGGCAGGCTTGCACAAATGTCTTCTATGCTTACATGTACCTTGGATTTGTCACTATCAAACTGTTTATTGTGCTATACAGTAACTTTAAATTTACCTTTCTCTCTCCACCCAACTGTTGATCTCCATTAGGTCAGACACTGACCAGTACCAAGCAGTGTACCTTACATAGAAAGCATTCAATCTATGTCTGTTTGCTAATGCATATTTGACTAGTTTCATTTTAAAAGTCCATAATATATTTAAGAACATATTTCACATTGAATATACGTTCATTATATTAGTCATGATTTTTTTGTGTATCTTTCAATCAAAATATACTAGTAATATATAAAGGCTATACAATATGTAAAGAAATTCTACTGAAACCTTACTCATAGATTGAGAAAATATCAACATGATGTTCTTAGTTATGTTTCTTTTGCAAACAAGCTAAATAGAATATCCTCTAATGGAAATTTTAACTGTACAAACCAATGACGGTACCCTAGGAGTGTAACTTCTGTACTTCAATAGAAGAAATAGTCACTTTTTTCTTAAGATTTTGTTTTTGTCTTTTCAAGCAGCTGTTATTGAGCTCACTGGACTGCAAAATGCAGTCTTCATTTCACTTCCAAGCTATTCATCTGAACAAGAGTGAGAAGAGTGGTGTGCTAATTTCTTGTTAGCCCAACTGCTTGTCAAAAAGTGGAAAGTATTGCCAAATTTGCATTACAAAATAAAATATGTTTAGCACTGATCTGCTGCTAGAGAAAATAATTTGTTTTCACAAATATTTATGTTTTAGCAGGTCTCAAAAGGAAAAGTAGCTTATTCTCCCCTCCAAAAAACGTCACAAAGTCTATAATATTCTTTTGTCACCTGTCTTCTGTTTTACCTTTAAAGTAAATCTTCATTACAGGCCACTAGCGCTCTGGAGTTGGATCTTATGTTGGGCTATGCAAAAACTGGAATTGACCCATGACCCTTGATAGTAAAAGAGTAATGAGAAACACTGTGAATTTCAGAAAATGAAACCTCACAAAATTGGAAAATTGCCAAACCATTACATGGGAAAGCAACAAAAAGAAATAGTAAAAGATGGTGAAAAACAGAGTGTGAGTAAATAGGAAAGAAACTGGGAATCTAATCAAATTTTGAGAATTAAAATAGGGCCAGGAGTCAAAACTTGGAGTAATTTCCTAAATTGCTCTAAGATTGCATAGGTGCCACTCCTAGAGGAAATAAAAGCTGTAACATGAGCTGGGAGAAAATTACAAAGGGCAGAAGACTGGCCTGGAAAATTGATGAAATACTAAATATCCACAAGTCTTGAATTTAATCAGAGAGACAAGTCTAAGTAACACTTTAAGAGCAAAATGACTTTGATAAATCAATCTTTCCTTTTAAAATTGAAATATAAATAAAAGTACAATACCTGTAATTACCAGTGTATTTTCCATGGTGTTTTGGACATGTTTTGGAAATTTGTCTATTGTGGAAAATACACATTTAATCTAACTGAACGAAGAGTTGAAACCAAGTGTAATGTATATTTCTTCAAAGATTCCTAACAATTTCTAAATTTGCACAATTATTTCAGCAAGTGTTCATAAAACATTCAGTGTATTAGTGATTTTAAGTCTAATTCGATCAAACTACAAATGTCTTCAAGAGAGCAACTTCTGTAATTCTTTCTGAAACAGAAAATGTCAATAGAAACAAATAGAATCTCTGTATATAATGTCAGAGAAATTTTTAAGAATTTTTTAAAGAATTTTTCTTTAAGAATCTTTAAGAATTTTTCCTCCCCTGCTGAGATTTGCCAATATTTATGGGGTAGCCAATGATAACCCTCAAATTGCAAGCTCAGTCCTGTGAGTGTCCTGTGGTCAAGGAAGACCTAGACTCAGTACCAGAAGGGTCTGACAATGGTGCTGTGGCCACCACTTCAGAACCCGTTAAGCCTGCTGAGAGTTTATGGACACTGGGTTACATAGGAAGCCATAGTCTTCAAGTAATCCCCTATTTAGAGTGCATAAGAAGCATCTGGGGGGACCATTATAAATGCAGATCCCCAGGCCTCTCCTCCAGTTACTTTGATTCTATAGGTCTAGACTGGGATCCAGGGACCTGCTTATGTAAATAAGCCCCTCAAGTAACTTTAATGGAGTCATCTAGTGATCATACTCATACTATGAAAAACGCTAATAGTTCTTAATGGTCTATAAATTTTTAACTGTGTTTCTTAACATCCCCACAAGTTTTAAAACTTGTCATTTCCATAACATGTCTTCTCTGAAGGGAACTGAACTTATCCTGTTGTGTCAATACCTATTCTGAATTGAATAAACCACCTAATACAAGATACTGCTATCTGTTTGATTTTTAACAGAGCTAGTGATTGAGTAATGACACATTTTTGCACTGTAGTTTTGTTTCTGAAGAAAATTTCATACATAAGAATGGCTGCATAAATCAAAGCAAAATTTCATTTAAGAAATGATAGTTGAGGATGAGATTCTGGACTGTTGATTACATTATCAAATATCACTGCCATTTTATATTCAGTGCCATCATGATAGTAAATGTTATGCACAGGTATGCCAGTAAAATAACAATGTCAATCCTTATCTAAGGCATTATCACTCCCAAAGTTATTCAGGGCCTGCTAGGTGGAGTTATAGATCTAGAGGAGAGAGTGAAGTAGAAAGAAGGTGATTGTCCATGAAAGAAAAGAGGGAAGAGGAACGGTAATGGGAGAGAGAGTGGCAGAAGGGAACTCAGGGTGGTGAGTTCCATAGAGAGTTATCATCTGTGCTAGATGACAATGATCCTGAAACTTCCTCAGGGTTTTTTTTTTATTTTATTTATTTATTTATTTAGGCTGCATTGGGTCTTCCTTTGCTGTGCATGGACTTTCTCTCTAGTTGTGGCGGCGAGTGGGGGCTACTCTTTGTTGTGGTGTGCGGGCTTCTCATTGCGGTGGCTTCTCTTGCTGCAGAGCACCAGCTCTAGGCACGCGGGCTTCAGTAGTTGTGGCATGTGGGCTCAGTAGTTGTGGCTTGCGGGCTCTAGAGCACAAGCTCAGCAGTTGTGGCGCACGGGCCTAGTTGCCCTGCAGCATGAGGGATCTTCCCAGACCAGGGCTCGAACCCGTGTCCCCTGCATTGGCAGGCGGATTCTTACCCACTGCACCACCAGGGAAGCTTCTACATTATAAAAGACCACACACTGTCTTGGGATTTCATGGACTTGGCATGTCTACCAGTCTCATCTTTTTCAAATTTGTCTTACATCAGTGCGTCTCTAATGTGGAAGATGTGTCGTGGTCAAGTGATATCTCTCTGAAATAGTATATTGTCAACAATCTGCATGGCCCATGTCATGGTGGCCCATTATGTTTTATTATGAGATACATTTAGGTAGGACGAAAGATACTCATTTCCTACTAATGTGACCTCCTGAATCTTTTCAGTTTGATCCCAATTGTGCTTACTGTACGTTGTTACTTATGACCAACGTTAACTCATTTTTGCTTAGTTATGTCATTTTATCATACCAAATTCCATATTAAGAGAAATAACATTATTTTTTTTTTCTTATCACCAGATTTTCCCAAAGAAATAGTAGGAAACTTCCCTATTTCACATCGAGGCAATCTCAAAAATTGTGCTGAAATATTTTGAAGTATATTTTGTATATATACTTGTATATATACTTTTGTATATATACATATATATATGAAGTATATTTTGAAGAATAACTGAAAGCAAGTCAGTAAGAAAAAAATGGGGAAACATTAGGTTAATTCTAGATAGAAAGTGTGAATAGTAATCATACCCTGATAAACATCAGATACCTTATACTACTATGGGTCCTAGACAGGTTTAATGTCTGCTAAGTTTATGACCCAGATATTCCAAAATACTGCTTGTATACAAAGAAAGTAACACATTAATAGAAAACTCTGCCATTCCAAACTTATAACAGCAGGTGTATATGAAAGTGTTGACTGAAAAAAAAATGTGTAACATGGGAGTTGTGAGTTAAATTTTATTTGGGGCAAAATGGGGACTATAGCTTGGGAGACAGCATTTCAGATACCTCTGACAAACTGCTTCGAAGAGGTAGGGGGAGAAGTCAGTGTTTTACATGATTTTAGTGAAGGGGGAACATGCAGTCAAGCATGGATTTTGGCAGCGGCTGGCTGCTAGTCACAAGGAGCAGATGTCACCATTAATGATTTTAGTGATTTTTCTAGATATGGCATGAAAGAATTGGGCCCCTAAAATCTTCTCCAGAAAACAATCTAACTGTCTAAAGGCTTGTTCTGCCAGATTTTCCCAGGGCACAGAGTGCCTCATTCCCGATCTTCACACTGAACTTCTTTCGGGGTGTATTGAAGGGCAGTGGCTAGTCATTTAATCCTTGTAGAGGCAGATGGCAAGTGACAATTTTTTGTTGGCAAAGGAACATAAAATGAAACTTCCTTACACAAAACAACAGTGCTTCAATTAACCACAGCCCTATAGAAGGGTAGTTTCCATAATCCTCATCTTCCTATTTCCACCATCCACTGCAGACGTTATGGATTGCCTGATGATCTAGACAAGTATTCCTCAGTCCTGATCTGTGTCCTGGTGCTGGATGTTGAGTATATTTTCATATGTCTGAAGGAAAATAAGAAAAAATATGAGTTTGTCATAAAGATAAATTCATTCGGAGAGGAGCTTCAACATGGCGGAAGAGTAAGACGCGGAGTACACCTTCCTCCCCACAGATACATCAGAAATACATCTACAGGTGGAACAGCTCCTACAGAACACCTACTGAACCCTTGCAGAAGACCTCAGACCTCCCAAAAGGCAAGAAAGTCCCCACGTACCTGGGTACGGCAAAAGAAAAAAGAATAAACAGAGACAAAAGAATAGGGACGGGACCTGCACCAGTGGGAGGGAGCTGTGAAGGAGGAAAGGTTGCCACACACTAGGAAGGCCCTTCATGGGCAGAGACTCCGGGTGGTGGAGGGGGGAGCTTTGGGGCCACAGAGGAGAGCACAGCAACAGGGGTGCGGAGGGCAAAGCAGAGAGGTTCCCGCACAGAGGATCCATGCCAACCAGCACTCACCAGCCCAAGAGGCTTGTCTGCTCACCCACCAAGGCGGGCGGGGGTGGGGAGCTGAAGCTCGGGCTTCGGTCGGATCCCAGGGGGAGGACTGGGGTTGGCTGCGTGAACATAGCCTGAAGGGGTTAGTGCACCACGGCTAGCCAGGAGGGAGTCCGGAAAAAAGTCTGGACCTGCCGAAGAGGCAAGAGACTTTTTCTTGCCTCTTTGTTTCCTGGTGCGCGAGGAGAGGGGATTAACAGCACCGCTTAAAGGAGATCCAGAGACGGGCGTGAGCCACGGCTATCAGCGCGGACCCCAGAGACGGGCATGAGATGCTAAGGCTGCTGCTGCCGCCACCAAAAAGCTTGTGTACGAGCACAGGTCACTATCCACACCTCCCCTCCTGGGAGCCTTTGCAGTCCGCCACTGCCAGGGTCCCGAGATCTAGGGACAACTTCCCCGGGAGAACACATGGCGCACCTCAGGCTGGTGCAATGTCACACTGGCCTCTGCTGGCACAGGCTTGCTCCGCACTCCGTGCCCCTCCCTCCCCCCAGCCTGAGTGAGCCAGAGGCCCCGAATCAGCTGCTCCGTTAACCCCGTCCTGTCTGAGCGAAGAACAGGCGCCCTCAGGCGACCTATATGCAGAGACGGGTCCAAATCCAAAGCTGAACCCAGGGAGCTGTGCAAAAAAAAGAATAGAAAGGGAAATCTCGCCCAGCATCCTCAGGAGCAGAGGATTAAATCTCCACAATCAACTTGATGTACCCTGCATCTGTGGAATACCTGAATAGACAACGAATCATCCCAAACTGAGGAAGTGGACTTTGAGAGCAATGATATATATATTTTTTTCACCTTTTTCTCTTTTTGTGAGTGTGTATGTGTATGCTTCTGTGTGTGATTTTCTCTGTATAGCTTAGCTTTTACCATTTGTCCAAGAGTTCTGTCTATCCGTTTTTTTGTTTTGTTACTTTTTTATTTGGTAAAAAGCTTTTTTCCTTACTAATTTTTTTATTTTAATAACTTTATTTTATTTTATTTTATTTTCTTCTTTCTATATTTCTTTCTTTTCTCCCTTTTATTCTGAGCTGTGTGGAGGACAGGCTCTCGGTGCTCCAGCCAGGCGTCAGGGCTGTACCACTGACTTGAGAGAGCCAAGTTCAGGACATTGGTCCACAAGAGACCTCCCAGCTCCATGTAATATCAAATGGCGAAAATCTCCCAGAGATTTCCATCTCAATGCCAAGACCCAGCTCCACTCAACGACCAGCAAGCTACAGTGCTGGACACCCTATGCCAAACAACTAGCAAGACAGGAACACAACACCATCCATTAGCACAGAGACTGCCTAAAATCATAATAAGGCCACAGACACCCCAAAACACACCACCAGACGTGGACCTGCCCACCAGAAAGATACAGCCTCATCCATAAGAACACAGGCACTAGTCCCCTCCACCAGGAAGCCTACAAAACCCATTGAACCAACCTTACCAATGGTAGCCACGCACCAAGAACAATGGAAACTATGAATCTGCAGCCTGTGAAGAGGAGACCCCAAACACAGTGAGTTAAGCAAAATGAGAAGACAGAGAAACACACAGCAGATGAAGGAGCAAGGCAAAAACCCACCAGACCTAACAAATGAAGAAGCAATAGGCAATCTACCTGAAAAAGAATTCAGAATAATGATAGGAAACATGATCCAAAATCTTGTAAACAGAATGGAGAAAATACAAGAAACATTTAACAAGGACCTAGAAGAACTAAAGAGTAAACAAGCACTGATGAACAACACACGAATGAAATTAAAAATTCTCTAGAAGGGATTGATAGCAGAATAACTGAGGCAGAAAAATGGATAAGTGACCTGGAAGACAAAATAGTGGAAATAACTACTGCAGAGCAGTATAAAGAAAAAAGAATGAAAAGAATAGAGGACAGTCTCAGAGACCTCTGGGACAACATTAAACGCACCAACATTCGATTATAGGGGTCCCAGAAGAAGAAGAGAAAAGAAAGGGACTGAGAAAATACTTGAAGAGATTATAGTTGAAAACTTCCCTAATATGGAGAAGGAACTAGCTAATCAAGTCCAGGAAATGCAGAGAGTCCCATACAGGATAAATCCAAGGAGAAACACACCAAAACACATATTAACCAAACTATCAAAAATTAACTGCAAGGAACAAATATTAAAAACAGCAAGGGAAAAACAACAAGTAACACATAAGGAAATCCCCATAAGGTTAACAGCTGATCTTTCACCAGAAACTCTGCAAGCCAGAAGGGACTGGCAGGACATATTTAAAGTTATGAAGGAGAAAAACCTACAACAAAGATTACCCAGCAAGGATCTCATTCAGATTTGACGGAGAAATTAAAACCTTTACAGACAAGAAAAAGCTAAGAGACTTCAGCACCACCAAACCAGCTTTACAACAAATACTAAAGGAACTTATCTAGGCAGGAAACACAAGAGAAGGAAAAGAGCTACAATAACAAACCCCAAACAATTAAGAAAATGGTAATAGGAACATACATATTGATAATTACCTAAAATGTAAGTGGATTAAATACTCCAACCAAAAGACATAGACTGGCTGAATGGATACAAAAACAAGACCTGTATACATGCTGTCTACAAGAGACCCACTTCAGACCTAGGGACACATACAGACTGAAAGTGAGGGGATGGAAAAAGATATCCCATGCAAATGGAAATCAAAAGAAGGCTGCAGTAGCAATTCTCATGTCAGACAAAATAGACTTTTAAAACAACAACTATTACAAGAGAGAAAGAAGGACACTACATAATGATCAAGGGATCAATCCAAGAAGAAGATATAACAATGGTAACTATTTATACACCCAACATAGGAGCACCTCAATACATAAGGCAAATGCTAAAAGCCATAACAAGGGAAATTGACAGTAAAACAATAACAGTAGGGGACTTTAACACCCCACTTTCATCAATGGACAGATCATCCAAAATGAAAATAAAAAAGGAAACACAAGCTTTAAATGACACATTAAACAAGATGGACTTAAGTGATATTTATAGGACATTCCATCTAAAAGCAACAGAATACACTTTCTTCTCAAGTGCTCATGGAACATTCTTCAGGACACATTATATCTTGGGTCACAAATCAAGCCTTGGTAAATTTAAGAAAATTGAAATTGTATCAAGTATCTTTTCTGACCACAATGCTATGACACTATATATAAATTACAGGAAAAAATCTGTAAGAAATACAAACCCATGGAGGCTTAACAACACACTACTTACTAACCAAGAGATCACTGAAGAAATCAAAGGGGAAATCAAAAAATACCTAGAAACAAATGACAATGGAAACACGATGACCCAAAACCTATGGGATGCAGCAAAAGCAGTTCTAAGAGAGAAGTTTATAGCTATACAATCCTACCTTAAGAAACAAGAAACATCGCAAATAAACCACCTAACATTACACCTAAAGCAAGTAGAGAAAGAAGAACAAAAAACCCCTAAAGTTAGCAGAAGGCAAGAAATCATAAAGATCAGATCAGAAATAAATGAAAAAGAAATGAAGGAAACTGTAGCAAAGATCAGTAGAACTAAAAGCTGGTTCTTTGAGAAGGTAAACAAAATTGATAAACCATTAGCCAGACTCATCACGAAAAAACAGGAGAAGCCTCAAATCAACAGAATTATAAATGAAAAAGGAGAAGTAACAACTGACACTGCAGAAATACAAAGGTTCATGAGAGATTACTAGAAGCAACTATATGCCAATAAAATGGACAACCTGGAAGAAATAGAGAAATTCTTAGAAATGCACAACATTCTGAGACTGAACCAGGAAGAAGGAGAAAATATGAACAGAGCAATCACAAGCACTGTAATTGAAACTGTGATTAAAAATCTTGCAACAAACAAAAGCCCAGGACCAGGTGGTTTCAGAGGCAAATTCTATCAAACGTGTAGAGAAGAGCTGACACCTATCCTTCTCAAACTCTTCCAAAATATAGCAGAGGGAGGAACACTCCCAAACTCATTCTAGGAGGCCACCATCACTCTGATACCAAAATCAGACAAAGATGTGTCAAAGAAAGAAAACTACAGGCCAATATCACTGATGAACATAGATGCAAAAATCCTCAACACAGTACTAGCAAACAGAATCCAAGAGCACATTAAAAGGATGATACATTATGATCAAGTGGGGTTTATCCCAGGAATGCAAGGATTCTTCAATATATGCAAATCAATCAACGTGATACCCCATATTAACAAATTGAAGGAGAAAACTCATATGATCATCTCAATAGATGCAGGGAAAGCTTTCGAGAAAATTCAACACCCATTTATGATAAAAACCCTGCAGAAAGTAGGCATAGAGGGAACTTTCCTCAACATAATAAAGGCCATATATGACAAATCCACAGCCAACATCGTCCTCAATGATGAAAATCTGAAACCATTTCCACTAAGATCAGGAACAAGACAAGGTTGCCCATTCTCACCACTGTTATTCAATATCGTTTTGGAAGTTTTAGCCACAGCAATCAGAGAAGAAAAGGAAATAAAAGGAATCCAAATCGGAAAAGAAGAAGTAAAGCTGTCACTGTTTGCAGATGACATGATACTATACACAGAGAATCCTAAAGATGCTACCAGAAAACTACTAGAGCTAATCAATGAATTTGGTAAACTAGCAGGATACAAAATTAATGCACAGAAATCTCTGGCATTCTTATAAACTAATGATGAAAAATCTGAAAGTGAAATGAAGGAGACACCCTCATTTACCATTGCAACAAAAGGAATAAAATATCTAGGAATAAACCTACCTAAGGAGACAAAAGACCTGTATGCAGAAAATTATAAGACACTGATGAAAGAAATGAAAGATGATACAAATAGATGGAGAGATATACCATATTCTTGGATTGGAAGAATCAACATTGTGACAATGACTCCACTACCCAAAGCAATCTACAGAATCAATGCAATCCCTATCAAACTACCACTGGCATTTTTCATAGAACTAGAACAAAAAATTTCACAATTTGTATGGAAACACAGAAGATCCCGAATAGCCAAAGCAATCTTGAAAAGAAAAACAGAGTTGGAGGAATCAAGCTCCCTGGCATCAGACTATACTACAAAGCTACAGTAATCAAGACAGTATGGTACTGGCACAAAAACAGAAGTATAGATCAATGGAACAGGATAGAAAGCCCAGAGATAAACCCACGCACATATGGTCACCTTATCTTTGATAAAGGAGGCAAGAATATACAGTGGAGAAAAGACAGTCTCTTCAATAAGTGTTGCTGGGAAAACTGGCCAGCTACATGTAAAAGAATGAAATTAGAACACTCCCTAACACCATACACAAAAATAAATTCTAAATGGATTAAATACCTAAAGGTAAGGCCAGACAGCATCAAACTCTTAGAGGAAAATATAGGCAGAACATTCTATGACATAAATCACAGCAAGATCCTTTTTGACCCACCTCCTATAAAAATGGAAATAAAAACAAAAATAAACCAATGGGAGCTAATTAAACAAAATTTTTGTGGAGCAAAGGAAACCATAAACAAGATGAAAAGACAACCCTCAGGGTGGGCAAAAATATTTGCAAATGAAGCAACTGACAAAGGATTAATCTCCAAAATGTACAAGCAACTCATACACCTGAATATCAAAAAAACAAACTCTTAGAGGTGATCTCTTACACATAGTTATTTATTTATTTTCCCTTATTAAACAATTTGCTGCAACTTTGGGGGAGTAAAAGTATATTCTTCTGTCTCACTTATCTTTGTAACATTTCATGGGCTGATTTGAATTAACATATATTTGATTTGATGTCAAAATGCTCTGGTTCCTTTAAAATGTCAGATTTTAAAGTCCTGACATTTTCTTGGAAAGAACAAGGAACTGAATGAGTTAATTAGGAAGGGTCTGGTCACTCAGAGATTCCAGTGTAAAAGGCAGTTCATTTTTGCTGATAAGAAAGTTGTCCTCGAAGGTGGCACAGTCTTTTTTCAACTCAATGCTAGAATTACCTTCCATATGAAGCCTGATTCCACACTTTTCTCTTGCGTGCTGGAGAACTGACCATATTTTCTTCTATAATCCTAATCTATGTTAATAATCATACAACTTCTTTGTATTCATCTGTAAAGTTCTTGAGAACAGGAACTTGTCATATTCATCTGTTTGCTCAACACTTAAAACTGCACTTGACACACAGTAGGCCCTAAGTAGATATTTCTTAAATTAATGTGAAAGAGGAAGCGACAAAAATATTAATACAGGAGATTTTGATTCAGAGTAAAGATGAGAAAGCAGTTGAGAATTTTACAGAGAATATTTACTCAAAAAAATTAAGACTTGAACTTGACATAACTGAGACCAGTTGAAAATATGTTGCTGTAAGGAACTGTGGAGAATCTATATAACAATTAAAATTTAAGCATCTGGAGATTATGAAAGTGTGAGACAGATAGGCAAAGACCTGGGAATACCACGAACAGCTCACAGATATGAATGGGATAAAAACAAATAGATAGTGACCTTCATCATAGGTAGATAACAGGGTACATATTTGGATTATTTTTAAATGTGGAAAGTTGTTTTCTTAATTGTTTTATATCATTTGTGTGTTAAGGTATATAATAAAATGAACTTAAAATACTTCATTTAGTTTTTCTAATGAACTTATATGAATGTAGAATAAGTAAGTGAATAAAAAATAATAGTTCTAGCTTCTACCACCACACCTTAATTTCCAGTGCTTTGGGGAAGTCTAAACCTAACTAGCAATTATGCCTATTAGAGGAGTAATGAAATTAATATGTTTTCAGCTAACTCCCCAAATAGAGGAGATGTAGTTCAGATTAGATCAACTTTAGATTGA
Source organism: Leucopleurus acutus (assembly GCF_964270905.1). Taxonomy (NCBI): domain Eukaryota; kingdom Metazoa; phylum Chordata; class Mammalia; order Artiodactyla; family Delphinidae; genus Leucopleurus; species Leucopleurus acutus. The sequence continues at coordinate 158,885,851 of NC_139145.1, forward strand.
TTTAGTCCTTTAAATATAATGGGAATTTAATGGTGTATAGAAATGTATGTTGTGTATTTATCTTAAAAATGTACTTAATCTCATCATCCTAATTTTTGTTTGATTCGAAAAGGATTAGAGAAAAGGAGGAGAGAAAAGGACAACTGTTTCCAGGCCACTGATCACACATAAAATAATCAATATCTCATGATAATTAACATTTCATAAGTTTAGGTTGCAGACTTCAAACCTTTTGACATGTACTGAAGGATAACTAAGTCATGTGGCAAATTATGGATTATACTCTCAGTTTTGCAGTCAAGACTTAGAAATGTGGACCATGGAACTCTACCTTGTGCCCTAATCCCCCCAGGTGAGGCTGATGGGAAGAAAAACTGGCAAACCAGTCCTGCTAGCAAGAGGTTTGAGATAGTTCCAGATTTACAGTATGATCATTAAAATTGGGTACAACTTGTGACTTTACTATAAATCCTACCTTAAATGTAATCAGGGGGCTTCCCTGGTGGCGCAGTGGTTGAGAGTCTGCCTGCCGATGCAGGGAACGCGCGTTCGTGACCCGGTCCGGGAGGATCCCACGTGCCGCGGAGCGGCTGGGCCCGTGAGCCATGGCCGCTGAGCCTGTGCGTCCGGAGCCTGTGCTCTGCAACGGGAGAGGCCACAACAGTGAGAAGCCCGCGTACCGCAAAAAAAAATAAAAGTAATCAGGGATGTGTCAAACTTCGATTTCCAAAGCTGCCAACATGTAAAACCTACCTGATTTTCTGTCATTGCATTTTTCAAACCAGCTGGGCTTCAGTGAAATTATTTTGTGTCCCCGCTGGGTCATAATGAAATGATTTTTCACCTGGTTTGAAACTCATGCAGATCCAAATAAAAATTGAAACTGAAGTGAAATGTATAAGGTGTCAACCACAAGAACCAGTGCCAATATTTTTTTTCCCCCTTAGAGTGATTGCTAACTGAAACATCAGGCTTCACACTTGCATAATCTCAGCAGACTTCAGCAATATTTAACTTCACAGACTGTTTGAGGACAACGGGGCACCATGATGAAAGAGAAGAGCTGTTACTAGTTGGTTTAAATGAGGAGATGTTGACTATTGATTCCTTAGGTTACAGTTAGTGTTGATGGTAAATATAGCTAAAATTTTCACAATCACTCTATCAGATTCAATTTATTTTATTTTATTTTCTGCTATAAATGTTAGATGATTTTAAACTGGCAAATTAGGATCCTTGAATTAACAAATTAAAGGTGTCAGCAATGTTCCGTTTTACTTTGAATCTGAAATACATATGGCCTCAGAGATTATTTGATTTTATATTTTGAAAAGTATGAGCTTCAGAAATTGAAACATTTCTTGAACACTTTAATCACTATGAAAATTATTTTAGATTAATGAAATATTTAAGAAAAAATAATGAGCCATCTAAACAAAGATAACATGACTTTAATTTATTGAAATAGTTATTTTTGTATATAATTTTCTCCCCAGTTTTAAACAAAATGGTGCAATTTATTCATCTTAACGTCCTTTATTTTTCACCATGATAGCTGAATATAAAAGCATGAAGTCAGTGTTGTCTAATAATTAAAGTGTGGCTGGCTTCTTCATCCCTGTCTCTATGAACAATATTATTTTGAGATGTGCTCCTGGTTTCAGTAGTTGAGGTTCTCTTGGCTTTACCTCATCAGGAAAAGGCACCTAGAGTTAATATTCATTCAGAATACCCATCTACCCAGCAGTGGTGTTGGTTTTGTACAAGTATATTAACTTTCTTTTACCCATCCTTTTTTTAATTGAGGAAAAATGGACCTAACATGTTATGTTAGTTAACAATGTACAATATAACAATTCTATATTTGTATACACTTCGAAATGATCACTACAATAAGTCTCGTTACCATCTGTCACCATTTAAAGTTACACATTTTTTTCTTGTGATGAGAACTTTATGATCCTTTTTTTTAATGATGAATCCAATCAGTTTTTCTATAACACTTGTCTTGAAAACCAGGACTTTCCAAACAATTGATATATCAGGGAACAATTTGAGCATCATGGAGATTTTGCCTGCTTATAGGTGATTTCATCTGTGAGAAACAAGAAGTGAACACAGAAAACTGCACTCAACTGAACAGAGCCAACTAAAAATATCCAAAAAAATAAAACTGCACATAGGAACACACCAAGCAAGGAGGAACTGCACTCATCCCCATCTGGTGTTCCAAATACCTGTGTGATTTCAGAGAATAAGCCTTCCACACCTTTGCAACAACTTCCAAGCTGCAACCCTTCTAGCAGCCAGCCAGGCCCAGCACCTTCCCCTCTCTTGGGGAAGGAGGGAAGGAGGATGGTATGATATAGAGCTCTTTCCCATCAGGAAGGAAGTGGGGAGAGAATATCTTTCTGGCAGAGTTGGTGGTGGAGAGAAAGTTGGAAAGGGAAGACAAATGTCCTTTACCCAAAGATCCAGGATATTAACCCACTGAATATTCAGCTTGACTAAGAAGGATATGGGAAGGTACAAATACACCTAGTTTCTGGTGGGAAGATGGTGAAAGTAGAGGAACTTTAGTTCAATTTCTTATTTGGTGGAGAATGTCTGATAGAGTATCTTAAATCAATGTTCTTAGCAATGCTCCTTGTTTTCCCATATCCTACACAAAGCATAGATGTGATCCAGAACTTCTTATATGATATATTTGTGTGCAAGGGGTTGAGGAGTGGGGATCTGAAGTCATCTGAGAATGAAGAATCTAGGTGTTTACCTTGGGATTGCTGCAGTGCAGGGTGAGATGATCCTACGGATAAGAGGTGGATGGATCAAAGTCGGAGGCCAAATGGGGGTTGTGCCTGAATCTCAGAGTGCCTGTATTTCCCACAGGCACTTGGTAAACTTAGGGAAATGAAACAACCCCCTGAAACCAACCCCACAGAAGCTTACACCAAAGCAACTGATTGTAAGCAACACCAGAGAGGCCTTTAGTAACAGGTACAGTGAGGACGTTGGACAATTCTCAGACACCACAAGGATGAGCTACATTTTAACACATCAGTAAGGTGAAATTATTACACTACTGAATAAGATTACACTATTCAGTATTATCTCTAAGATTTTCTGGAAAAATCACATTGTAAGATTCTCCATCTACTTATTCTCACTTTTTAAATTTGTACTTTGATATTCAGGAAGCTATACATCTCAGTGTGGATAGGCCTTTATTTTTTTGTACATTTATTTATTTATTTTTACATCTTTATTGGAGTATAATTGCTTTACAATGGTGTGTTAGTTTCTGCTTTCTAACAAAGTGAATCAGTTATACATATGTAAGACAAGATAAAGAAGTCTGTTGGAAAATGCACTGGCAAGAAAATATTTTCTTTAGCATTCTCATTAAAAACAGTGAAGAAGGACTCTCCTTACCATTATCAAAATACATTTAAGAACTTAATAATCAAAATACTGTAGTGTTAAAATTTAGACACAAATGTCTGGATTTATGGTAATTTTGTATGCAATAGATATTGTAAATATCAATAAGAATATATTCAGTCATTTTATTGGTTAAATTGGCTATGTGCTTAAGAAAATTAAGTTAGCTCTCCAACATTATGCACATAATCAAAACAGTTCAAATGCATTAAAATATTAAAAATGATGCCAAAATACATAGACACTTAGAATACAGTATGTGTTGTAGTGACAATGTATCTACTCATGCTCAGATTAATGGATCATTCTCAACTGCTTCTGCCTCATACCATCTTTTTCATGGAGTGAGAATTTCCCATCTTACCAAATTCTCCACACAAATGGTTAATCCCTTCCATGTATTGGAGGGTGGAGATTTGGTGTAAAAAAACAAAAACAAAAAAACTAGTAGATAATGAGTTTGCTTTGGGAGTTGTATTGATCAGAATATAAGAAGTTGATGTGCAGAATCTCCTGGTCACTTGTTTTCCAATTTTGATGTGTTGGGTATTGGCCATTGAGAATTTCTTTCCCTATAGTTTCAGTCATTTCTTGATCTCCTTTTCCCACTTCTCAAAATTCACTTATATAATTGTTTAGAGAGAGACAACTCCACCCTTATTATTTGTTGCATCTCTCTGCGTAGCATTTTAAGAATAATATTTTTAATAATACTGAGAGTATAATTTTAATTTTCATAGAAGGCTAAGATTCAATTATTTTTTTCTTAGAGATTTGAAAACATTTTTCCATTTACTTCTGGTATCTTGTGTTGCATATAAAATAAGAAGCAAATTTAATTACAGTATATATTATATATTTTTATAACTATATAAATTTAGAGAATTTAAACTGTTTTGATACTAAAATAACAGTAGAATTGCTTTAGAATATATTGTTTTTGTCATTCCTGCTGAGCCCACTTGTAGTCTTTAAATTGAGGATATGTGTTTTTTTGTTTGTTTGTTTGTTTAGAAATGTTTTCATACATTTTGCTTTCATTATAGCCTCTATTTAGTTCTCTCATTAATCTCCTCTGGAAGGCATTCTAAAATGTAGATCCATCATAGACTAGGCCTATTTGTCTTCCATAGATACTAGCTTTTCCATAATATACTTAAGGTCTCTCAAATCTGACATATTTCTGTCAGACATCTGAGCTTGTTCATTACATTAGTCACTTTTTGTTCTGCTACTTGTCCTTATAAGTGAATATAGCAAGGCATCAAAATACAAGGTCAGTATAAAGATGCAAGTATATTTCTATCTGTTAGCAAAGAATGGTTAAAAATCAAATTTGTGAACAATATTGCATGCAATAGCATCAAAAATATCGAATACTTATAATAAATTTAACAAAAGACATGCAGGAACTCTAGATGGAAGATTACAAAATTTACTGAAGAAAAGGGAGACCTAAATAGAATGATACACTATTTATATGCATAAGAAATCTCAGTATTGGTGAGATTTTTATTCTTTCCAAATTGATCTATAGATCCAATGCAAAACTTACCAAATTTAAACATATATTTAGCCTGTGATGCAGCAATTATACTCGTGTATATGCTTAAGAGAAACTAGTTCATATGTCTACCAAAACTGCAAAAAATGTTCATAGCCAAGTTTTTATAATAGGCAAAATTCTAACCAACCAAATGTCCATAGTAGATACCAAGTGAAAAATTTCATTGTCCCAGTATGAATTAATCTCCTGTACATAATATTAATAAAGAACCAGACATAAAAGAAACAAAGCAGTATGATTCCATTTATATGGAATTTAAAACAAGAAAAATCAATCTAAGATGATAGAAGTCAAATCATGGCTAACCTTATACTGAAGGTGGAAGCAGTAATACCAACTGACAGGAGGACTAAGGAAATTTCTAGAGTTCAGGAAATTCTCTGTATATTGGTCCAGTATTGGTTACCTAAAGGTATGTACATGTCAAAATGTATCAGTGTATAAACTTAAGATTTTCAATTTAAGAAAATGAAAAAAAATCACACATCAAACTCTTTTACATGCTACTGTGTAAGGTGAATCTCTAAAAGAAGATTTTAAAATGCAGCATTTCCCAAGTATATTAATTAATGAATTATAGGAACTGGCTTTCAGTGTACTATGATAAGAGACAAGAAAGTAATTGAGCTAGAATAAAGTGTGTAAAGTGTAGTGAATTAGTTCTGACTTCTAATTCAGGAAGAGATTAGTAGATAATAACCAGGATTAGGGGACTGTTGAAAATATCTTGTTCAACTAGGCCCTTTGGCAGTAATACAAAGTATGGAAAATTTTTCATTAGAGAAATTTCAAGAGAATTAGTATACAACTATATCTCCATCTAAGGTCAGGAAATGTTGCCTATCATGGGACCTGTTGTAGAGTCTATATTTTATTTGTCTTCCATCTGAATTTAAGCATGAATCTGTATATAATAAAATGACCCTTCTGCTTTATCAAAATAAATAACTTAAGATATTTTAATTATTTTATTGGAATACAAAATATAAACATTCTTGAAACATTTGGGAAACCATGGTAATTACTTTAAAACTTGATATAGTAGGTAGACACTTGAATTCCTTACATCTTATACTGAATCTCCTCCCAGTCAATAGAACAGCTTAGCCAATCAGTTTTCTCTCTCTCATTCTTCTAAACTCGTGTTGTTTACTGTAGTTGTTAAAAGATAAATACAATTTCAAATCCCTCTCTGTCTCTCTAAGCCAACTGTCCTTATTGTATTGTAAGTCCTTTGTTTTGCCTGGAAAGCTAGGAAACTTTGTAACAGTTGCTCTTTTCTCCAGTATTCCCAGGCTCCAGGCCTTCCCTTGCACTTCTATTAAGACAGCGTTTCTAACATGAAAATCTGATCATGCTTATATTCTTTGCTGATAATTCTCCACATGTATTACAATCATATAAATATATTTTGTTTTACATAAAACGTGAATATTTCAAAGAAAATTATTAATCTAAAGACTAAATTATTTTATAAGTGTATTAATTACCCTAGGTTATCTTCTAAATATATCCTGGCATTTGTGTATTTTCTTTGCATAAATTTTTGTATTGATATATTACTAAATCAAATATAAAGAACTGCTACAGTTTAGTACCTAAAGGTCCCTGAGCTATGGTTTGACAGCCAAACAATTGGAGGTAAAAATTTGTAGTCTTTCAATTCCATGACCTATATATCTAACTTCAATAAAATAATTCCACTATTTTACCTATATTGGTAACATATTATTGCCACAGTCATCCTATAGCTTCTGATAGAAATATAAATTTTAAATAGTATGTAATGCATTGATAAGTCTGATCCCAGAATATAGGTTATTATATTAATATGCTTCTTGCATTTATTAACTAATAACTTACCAAAGGTAAAAAATGTATTTGATGCTCTAAGTCATAAAAGTAGAGATAATTGATATTCTATGAACAGTACATAATTAGATTTGAGAACTAAAGAATCTGATTCAAATAATTCCTTTGATTTACAATGAAAAACTAGATAATTTATTATAAATATCAATTAGACTTAAGGGGTAAAATAAAATGTAAAAATCAATATTGTGTTAAGATAAATTAGGTTTAAACAATTAGCAACTGCAAATCAACTCTGAAAAAACACATAAAATATCTTAAGGAAGAAATGCAAGAAAAATAGAACAACTTTCCAAATAATATAGTTACCAAGTAAAAGACTGGGACTCTTGTCCCAAAGCCAGATATTCAAGATTTTTTAACTATTTTGATCTTAATTCAAAAATTTGAAAATAGTGTTAATCCTAATTTAAGTTGTTTACTTAATTTTTAAATCTAAAAATAAGTTCAATAATATGCATATGCACTAGGAAGTACTTAAATTATTAACAATCAGTTTTACAGTACACTCTAGTAGTTTTAAAATGAGAGGAAAGTAATTCAACAGATTTCAGGTTGGTTGCAATATTTGGATTTGGGAGGCAAATATTACAGAGTCCATTTTTTCAATGACTTCCTTTTTATTTATTTTTGAAATGCAATTACAATTATATATTTCATGTTGAAACTTTACCAACTAAATGACATTATCCCAATACCCACATTACTTTTTTAATATCTAGTTATGACAGGGAGTTTTCCATCACTAATTAAACATATATTCAAATCTGGTCATTCCTTTTCAATGACTCTGGTAACTTTTTCCTGTAAATTAAGCTTAACTAGTTACAGTTCTTTGTTCCATTGAGTTAAGGTATTTTCAGGCCTAAACAAATTAATATTAATATCTTTGATATATATTGCTTAAATTTTCAAAGACTTTTTAAATTATGCATTAAGATAAAATCATAAATGATCATTAATATAATTCTAAAATATCTTGTAGGTTACCCAGAAAGTACCCAAGGTATTTTATATCCATTAAGTGATTAAGTAAATAGTAATAAAACATTAATAAGAAAATATCACAGATCAAAGAAAACATTTTATGGAGGAAATATTCTGTGCTATAGACAGCCGTGTAATCTTCCACTGTGAGCATTGGCTTGGAGATCATCAAATTGAGCTTAATTATTTTTAAAACACTGATTTCCATCAAATAGATGATTTGTATTTTTTCTTCTCGATCTATAGGCAGCATACTTCCGAACAAAGTATTTGATTTAGTATTTGTAAAATGCTCTAAGTTAATTTAAGATGTTATACATTGCAATGGAAATGGATTCTGGGAAAATGGTGAAATGAACATGATTCCCTTCTATTCCACTATCTTCTAAGATGAGGTAAAATGGTTGCAAGGCATACGGGAGACTGAAAATGAGATCTGGATTCTGTGAATCTCAAAGGGCCACAAGATTTTTGGAGATGCCTGTAAGAGAAACCAGATATGAGGATCAGGGAGGGGAAGGTTGTATAAGACTTTGGTGAGAAGAGACCTGTATGCTCAAGTAAGTCAGTACATTGGCTCTATGTTAGGATGCCCAAACTCCTACATCTCAAAAATACCAAACAAACCACCAACAACAACAACAAAAGCATGAAAAATGTTCTTATTCCTACTGGTCTCTGAGGCTGAGACCTAGGAACCGGGAAGTTTCCTCCAGGTGCAATAATAATGTCTGATAGTCTGCTTTCTTTGGCAGTACTGGTTCCCTGGCAGAGAGATAATTTGCCTCTAATTACTTATGGGACTGTGACCACATAGGAAGCTAATTTTTAACTCTGCTGCATAGTGGAGTCACCTGAGAATTAAAAAAAGTCTGTTCCTATCCCCCCTCAACTCTCCATCCCAGGCCATGTAGATGCTGATTTAATTGATATGAGGTAGAGCCTAGAAACTGGGATTTTAAAAATGTCTCCCCAGTTGATTCTAATATGGAGCACATTGAAACTTATGAGGGAGAGGGGCCATATGCCAAAATCCATACCTAAGGCCGTTTGAGCTGATTGATTTAGGGGAAAATAATAATAACTTCCAAAATAGGCAGATCACTCTGAGAGGAAATGATTGATCAATCAGAAAAAATAGAACACATGTTCAGGGAAAAGTAGTTCTCAGACAAGGAAATTACAAATTCAATAGGAAAAAATGATAAATAAAAGGTTATTTAAGAAATTTCAGTTGTTTCCATTTTTTTCTAAATATCAATTAAGTCATTCAATAGACCCTCATGTGACCTTGTGAAAGTGATAACCGGTGATGATCAGAAGAAAATAATTTTCCTCATTTTCTTCAATTCACTTTTTGCCTAAGCTGTATCAGATGAGTTTTGTTTACCTGAAGGCAATCATTTCCTTCAGTCATTCCACTGGCAGTCATTGCCAGTGGAGTGAGATGGTCAGGGAAGTAAGAGAATGTGTTGCTGGAGCAACCTCTGCATGAACATTTCTGCATACCAAGTGATGCAACAGTTGAAAGGGAGGGAAAAGTGAAGCTAAACACAGGATTTCTGAGTGCTTAAAGTAGCCAAGTTAAAGTTGGGATATATAAATTTAATGGAATTATTTTGAAAATTCAGCAGTTAAGAGGCAAAAAGAATGAAAATAGGGAAAATGAGGGCACTATTTTACCAGTGTTGTAAGATCCATCTTAAGCTGGTTTTGAAGTTGATTTTGAAAAACCACCTGGGGTAAATCTGTATTTGAAGATGGAGTTTAAAGGGATAGGGAAAGGAAAGGAATTCAGTGGTTGTTTATTCCTACATCTCTGGACAAAGAATTTGGATTATAAATGTCTGTGACAGAGGTGAATTCTAAGTTTGTATTAAGAACTGCCTTCAGTTGGTTAGAGACTTTACGTTGTGTGTCCATGGACAGTTTAGATAAAAGTAACTTTTGAGCTTTAATGATCCGCATATATGCCAAATTCTACTGATCTGACCTGATCTCAGAATCACGAAGGATTAGATATCTCTAATTAATGCATAAATTCACTGAACATCTTATGTACTATAGGATGTGTTTTCTATTTATGTTCTTTATCAGGAAAGAAAACATAGTGGATTTAAAATTCTTGGAATATGTATTTGATTTCCACCCTCGGAAACAATAAACGTTAATATTGGGGGTACACATTCTTTATTAAACAGTGTAGGAAAAACCCAAATCACTGAATTACAAGTTAGTCTTTTCTAAGGGTATTATAATGCAGCTAATTCAATTGTTTTGCTATACTGTTCACTTTTTTTGTAACACAAATACAATTAGAATGAGAAATACAGCAAGCTGTTGAAATTATTTCTACAAAAATAGTCCATAAGTCCTCTAAAGAAAATCATGTAGACTTCCAATTTATACTTTGTGGAAGCATACTTTTTTCTACCTTCTCCTAAAAAGTATTCCACAATTAACTACATTTAAAACTACAGTATAAATACTATCTCCATGATTTCAGGAATTAGGAAGACAAACATTTTAGGTTTAAGGTGTAATCAAGTTATTGATACATAGATTTTTTTTAAGTGATTGTATTTTACTTAGGAAACAGCAATGAAATATGTCTGCCTTACAAACCAGTACAAAATACATAATTTCTAATGAATCATTCTGATTATTTTCCAGAAGTTTCTATAGTGAGGATTCACTAACATAGTCAATGGTATTGTATGTCCACACTTTGTAAAATCTGGTCAGTGTGCTTTGCTCTTTCCCCTTTTTTCCCATGGTGGAGAGAGGAAGTGCTTCTCTTTTACATAAGTAAAGGTTTTTATTTTGTTTTTAAGGAAATCCTTTAGGAACTAAATAGATACTTTATGGAATTTGGACGACTCTATGTCAAAGGTGCATAGAAGAATAATGGACAATAAAACCAGAACCTACAGAGCTAATAACTGGTAGCCTAATACAATGTTAAATGACATGGATTCTGCAGGCAGATTGCCTAGGACTTGAACTCCGATGCTACCACTTTATTGGGTCTATGATGTTAGCAAGTCACCTAAACTTTTGTGCTCAGTTTCCGTATCTGTATAATGTCCATAATATAGGATCACTTCATATGGGCATTGTGAGTATTAAGTATTTAGAATAGTGCATAGTCCATACTAATTACCATGTAAGTATGTGCTCAATATATAATAAGAGGCAGCTACTGTTTCACATTTTCTCATTCTTTCTCACATCTGCTTCTTTCTCTACATTCTTGTTATGTTTTTCTGTCTTTCACTATAATATGGTTTTGTCTGATTTTTCACATGTTTTGGCCACATCTGGCCATGCCATCACTCAGTAAAGACAGATGAATATGACTTTAGCGATACTGGCTAGTTTAAAATATAAGGAAATGATATTTCTATTGGCTAGACTTATGTCAGGAATGTACTAGTGGTCTCATCAGCTATAGACAACGCATGTGTTCTACTACCTCTTTTCTCCCATTTTATTGAAGGCTATCATAAATTAGAAGAAAAGATGCAAAAAGCAAGTTGCTTGCAACATATATTCACTTTATAAAATAAAAAATTGACTGTGTGCATTTAATTTTATACCTTAAAATACCTATTCAATCCATCCATTTTACATAATCACATCAGTAATTAACTTGCTAGTTCTTAAAATAGCATTCTTCCAAAGAGCAGATAAATGATAAATTGTTACTATGCACAAAAAATGGGGTCATTCATTTGTGAACTGCAATACATAAATGTCTGAAAGCCTAATTACTGGAAAATTACAATAAAAACACTCTTTCTATGTACATACACATCACTGTAATGAAGTAGTTTGCCAAGTAATCCACAATAAATTAGGTCTGTAAAGATGAAATTAATCCTACTGACATTCATAAATCAAAAGCAAGAATGATAAAAATTGAAGATAGCAAACACTCAAGACAGTACTGATGATGCCTTGGAACTGATAATGAAGATTTCTCCCTAAAAAAATGTAAAATCTTAAATCCTAAACAGGTGTTCATGTATAATAAGAATGTTGCCAGGCTTCCCTGGTGGCACAGTGGTTAAGAATCCACCTGCCAACTCAGGGCACACAGGTTCGAGCCCTGGTCCGGGAAGATCCCACATGCCACGGAGCAACTAAGCCCGTGCACCACAACTACTGAGCCGTGTGCCACAACTACTGAAGCCCGCATTCCTAGAGCCTGTGCTCTGCAACAAGAGAAGCCACCACAATGAGAAGCCCGGGCACTGCAATGAAGAGTAGCCCCTGCTTGCCACAACTAGAGAAAGCCCGTGCACAGCAACGAAGACCCAATGCAGCCAAAAATAAATAAATAAATTTAAAACAAAGAGTATGTTGCCAACTTATGCTTCACAGGAAGTCTTTTTTAATATACAGTGAATCTTCATTATTTGTCAATTCCATGTTCGTGAATTTCCCTGCTATCTAAAATGTATTTCTTTTTTTTTAAACATCTTTATTGGAGTATAACTGCTTTACAATGGCGTGTTAGTTTCTGCTTTATAAAAAAGTGAATCAGTTATACATATACTTATATACCCATATTTCTTCCCTCTTGCGTCTCTCTCCCTCCAACCCTCCCTATCCCACCCCACTAGGTGGTCACAAAGCACCGAGCTGATATCCCTGTGCTCTGCAGCTGCTTCCCACTAACTATCTGTTTTACATTTGGTACTGTATATATGTCCACGCCACTCTCTCACTTTGTCCCAGCTTACCCTTCCCCCTCCCTGTATCCTCAAGTCCATTCTCTAGTAGGTCTGTGTCTTTATTCCTGTCTTGCACCTAGGTTCTTCATGACGAGTTTTTTTTTTTAATATTCCATATATATGTGTTAGCATACAGTATTTGTTTTTCTCTTTCTGACTTACTTCACTCTGTATGACAGACTCTAAGCCCATCCACCTCACTACAAATAACTCAGTTTCATTCCTTTTTATTGCTGAGTAATAGTCCATTGTATATATATATGCCACATCTTCTTTATCCATTCATCTGTTGATGGACACTTAGGTTGCTTCCACGTCTAGGCTATTGTAAATAGAGCTGCAATGAATATTTTGGTACATGACTCTTTTTGAATTATGGTTTTCTCAGGGTATATTCTTAGTAGTGGGATTGCTGGGTCGTATGGTAGTTCTATTTTTAGGTTTTTATGGAACTTCCATACTCTTCTCCATAGTGGCTGTATCAATTTACATTCCCACCAACAGTGCAAGAGGATTCCCTTTTCTCCACACCTCTCCAGCATTTACTGTTTGTAGATTTTTTGATGATGGCCATTCTGACCAGTGTGAGCTGATACCTCATTGTAGTTTTGATTTGCATTTGACTAATGATTAATAGTGTTGAGCATACTTTCATGTGTTTGTTGGCAATCAGTATATGTTCTTTGGAGAAATGTCTATTTAGGTCTTCTGCACATTTATGGATTGGGTTTTTGTTTTTTTGATATTGAGCTGCATGAGCTGCTTGTAAATTTTGGAGATTAATCCTTTGTCAGTTTCTTCATTTGCAAATATTTTCTCCCATTCTGAGGGATGTCCTTTCGTCTTGTTTATGGTATCCATTGCTGTGCAAAAGTTTTTAAGTTTCATTAGCTCCCATTTGTTTATTTTTGTTTTTATTTGCATTTCGCTAGAAGGTGGGTCAAAAAGGATCTTGCTGTGATTTATGTCATAGAGTGTTCTGCCTATGTTTTCCTCTAAGAGTTTTATAGTGTCTGGCCTTACATTTAGGTCCTTAATCCATTTTGAGTTTATTTTTGTGTATGTATTGTGTTAGGGAGTTTCATTTCATTCTAATTTTATTTTTTTACATGTAGCTCTCCAGTTTTCCCAGCACCACTTATTAAAGAGGCTGTCTTTTGTCCATTGTATATTCTTGCCTCCTTTATCAAAGATAAGGTGACAATATGTGTGTGACTTTATCTCTGGGCTTTCTATCCTGTTCCATTGATCTATACTTCTGTTTTTGAGCCAGTACCGTACTGTCTTGATTACTGTAGCTTTGCAGTACACTCTGAAGATAGGGAGCCTGATTCCGTTTTTCTTTCTCTGTTTTTCTTTCTCAAGATTGCTTTGGCTATTCGGGGTCTTTTCTGTTTCCATACAAATTGTGAATTTTTTTGTTCTAGTTCTATGAAAAATGCCAGTGGTAGTTTGATAAGGATTGCATTGAATCTGTAGATTGCTTTGGGTAGTGGAGTCATTTTCACACTGTTGATTCTTCCAATCCCAGAACATGGTATATCTCTCCATCTATTTGTATCATCTTTCATTTCTTTCATCAGTGTCTTATAATTCTCTGCATAAAAGTCTTTTGTCTCCTTAGGTAGGTTTATTCCTACATATTTTATTCTTTTTGTTGCAATGGTAAATGGGAGTGTCTCCTTAATTTCACTTTCAGATTTTTCATCATTAGTGTATAAGAATGCCAGAGATTTCTATGCATTAATTTTTTATCCTACTACTTTACCAAATTCATTGATTAGCTCTAGTAGTTTTCTGGTAGCATCTTTAGGATTCTCTATATATAGTGTCATGTCATATGCAAACAGTGACAGCATTACTTCTTCTTTTCTGATTTGGTTTCCTTTTATTTCTTTTTCTTCTCTGATTGCTGTGGCTAAAACTTCCAAAACTATGTTGAATAACAATGGTGAGAGTGGGCAACCTTGTCTTATTCCTGATCTTAGTGGAAATGCTTTCAGTTTTTCACCATTGAGGACGATGTTGGCTGTGGGTTTCTCATATATGGCCTTTATTATGTTGAGGTAAGTTCCCTCTATGCCTACTTTCTGGATGGTTTTTATCATAAATGTGTGTTGAATTTTGTCAAAAGCTTTCTCTGCATCTATTGAGATGATCATATGGGTTTTCTCCTTCAATTTGTTAATATGGTTTATCACATTGACTGATTTGTGTATATTGAGGAATCCTTGCATTCCTGGGATAAACCCCACTTGATCATGTGTATGATCCTTTTAATGTGCTGTTGGATTCTGTTTGCTAGTACTTTGTTGAGGATTTTTGCATCTATGTTCATCAGTGATATTGGCCTGTAGTTTTCTTTCTTTGTGACATCTTTGTCTGGTTTTGGTATCAGGATGATGGTGGCCTTGTAGAATGAGTTTGGGAGTTTTCCTCCCTCTGCTATATATTGGAAGATTTTGAGAAGGATAGGTGGTAACTCTTCTCTAAATGTTTGATAGAATTCACCTGTGAAGTCATCTGGTCTTGGGCTTTTGTTTGTTGGAAGATTTTAATCACATTTTTAATTTCAGTGCTTGTGACTGGTCTGTTCATATTTTCTATTTCTTCCTGATTCAGTCATGGCAGGTTGTGCATTTCTAAGAATTTGTCCATTTCTTCCAGGTTGTCCATTTTGTTGGCATATAGTTGCTTGTAGTAATCTCTCATGATCCTTTGTATTTCTGCAGTGTCAGTTGTTACTTCTCCTTTTTCATTTATAATTCTATTGATTTGAGGCTTCTCCCTTTTTTTATTGATGAGTCTGGCTAATCAATTTTGTTTATCTTCTCAAAGAACCAGCTTTTAGTTTTATTGAGCTTTGCTATTTTTTCCTTCATTTATTTTTCGTTTATTTCTGATCTGATCTTTATGATTTCTTTCCTACTGCTAACTTTGGATTTCTTTTGTTCTTCTTTCTCTAATTGCTTTAGGTGTAAGTTTAGGTTGGTTATTTGAGGTGCTTCTTGTTTCTTAAGGAAGGATTGTGTTGCTATAAACTTCCCTCTTAGAACTGCTTTTGCTGCATCCCATAGGTTTTGGGTCATCGTGTTTTCATTGTCATTTGTTTCTAGGTATTTTTTGATTTCCTCTTTTATTTCTTCAGTGATCTCTTGGTTATTAAGTAGTGTATTGTTTAGCCTCCATGTGTTTGTATTTTTTACAGACTTTTTCCTGTAATTCATATCTAGTATTAGTGTTGTGTTTGAAAAAGATACTTGATATGATTTCAATTTTCTTAAATTTACCAAGGGTTGACTTGTAACCCAAGATATGATCTATCCTGGAGAATGTTCCATGAGCACTTGAGAAGAAAGTGTATTCTGTTGGTTTGGATGGGGTGTCCTATAAATATCAATTAAGTCCATCTTGTTTAATGTATCATTTAAAGCTTGTGTTTCCTCATTTATTTTCATTTTGGATGATCTGTCCATTGGGGAAAGTGGAGTGTTAAAGTCCACTACTATGATTGTTTTAATTTCTATTTCCCCTTTTATGGCTGTTAGTATTTGCCTTATGTATTGAGGTGCTCCTATGTTGGGTGTATAAATAGTTACCATTGTTATATCTTCTTCTTGGATTGATCCCTTGATCATTATGTAGTGTTCTTCTTTGTCTCTTGTAATAGCCTTTGTTTTAAAGTCTATTTTGTCTGATATGAGAATTGCTACTCCAGCTTTGTTTTGATTTCCATTTGCATGGAATATCTTTTTCCACCCCCTCAGTTTCATTCTGTATGTGTCCTTAGGCCTGAAGTGGGTCTCATGTAGACAGCATATATACGGGTCTTGTTTTTGTGTCCATTCAGCCAGTCTCTGTCTTTTGGTTGGAGCATTTAATCCATTTACATTTAAGGTAATTATCGATATGTATGTTCCTAACCCCATTTTCTTAATTGTTTTGGGTTTTTGTAGGTCTTTTCCTTCTCTTGTGTTTCCTGCCTAGATAAGTTCCTTTAGCATTTGTTGTAAAGCTGGTTTGGTGCTGCTGAAATCTCTTAGCTTTTGCTTGTCTGTAAAATTTCTAATTTCTCTGTCAAATCTGAATGAGATCCTTACTGGGTAGAGTAATCTTGATTGTAGGTTTTTCTCCTTCATCACTTTAAATATGTCCTGCCACTCCCTTCTGCTTGCAGAGTTTGTGCTGAAAGATCAGCTGTTAACCTTATGGGGATTCCCTTGTGTGTTATTTGTTGTTTTTCCCTTGCTGTTTTTAATATTTGTTCCTTGCATTTAATTTTTGATAGTTTGGTTAATATGTGTTTTAGTGTGTTTCTCCTTGGATTTATCATGTATGGGACTCTCTGTGCTTCCTGGAGTTGATTAACTATTTCCTTTCCCATATTAGGGAAGTTTTCTACTATAATCTCTTCAAGTATTTTCTCAGTCCCTTTCTTTTTCTCTTCTTCTTCTGGAACCCATATAATTCGAATGCTCGTGCGTTTAATGTTGTCCTAGAGGTCTCTAAAACTGTCCTCAATTCTTTTCATCCTTTTTTCTTTATTCTGCTCTCCGGTAGTTATTTCCACTATTTTATCTTCCAGGTCACTTATCCATTCTTCTGCCTCAGTTATTCTGCTATTGATCCCTTGTAGAGAATTTTTAATTTCATTTATTGTTTTTTTCATCACTGTTTGTTTGCTCTTTAGTTCTTCTAGGTCCTTGTTAAACATTGTTAAACATCTGTTTTCTCATTTTGCTTAACTTACTGTGTTTGGGGTCTCCTTTTTGCAGGCTGCAGGTTCATAGTTCCTTTTGTTTTTGGTGTGTGTCCCCAGTGCCTAAGGTTGGTTCAGTGGGTTGTGTAGGCTTCCTGGTGGAGTGGACTAGTGCCTGTGTTTTGGTGGATGAGGCTGCATCTTGTCTTTCTGGTGGGCAGGTCCACGTCTGTTCATGTGTTTTGGTTTGTCTGTGGCCTTATTATGATTATAGGCAGCCTCTGTGCTAATGGATGGGGTTGTGTTCCTGTCTTGCTAATTGTTTGGCATAGGGTGTCCAGCACTGTAGCTTACTGCTCATTGAGTGGAGCTGGGTGCTGGCGTTGAGATGGAGATCTCTGGGAGATATTTGCCATTTGATATTACGTGGAGCTGGGAGGTCTCTTGTGGACCAATGTCCTGAACTTGGCTCTCCCTCCTCAGAGGCACAGCCCTGATGCCTGGCTGGAGCACCAAGAGGCTGTCATCCACACGGCTCAGAGTAAAGGGGAGAAATTAAAAAAGAAAGAAAGAACTAAATAACATTAAATAAAATAAAATAAAGTACAATAAAATAACATAAAGTTATTAAAATTAAAAATAATTATTAAGAAAAAATTTTTTAAAATTAATAAAAAACAGACAGACAGAAGCCTAGGACAAATGGTAAAAGCAAAGCTATACAGACAATATCACACACAGAAGCATACACATACACACTCACAAAAAGAGAACAAGGGGAAAAAATATATATATCATTGCTCCCAAAGTCCACCTCAATTTGGGATGATTTGTTGTCTATTCAGGTATTCCACAGATGCAGAGTACATCAAGTTGATTGTGGAGATTTAAACTGCTGCTCCTGAGGCTGCTGGGAGAGACTTCCCTTTCTCTTGTTCGTTCGCACAGCTCCTGGGGTTCAGGTTTGGATTTGGACCCACCTCTGTGTGTAGGTTGCCTGAGGGCATCTGTTCTTCGCCCAGACAGGAGGGGGTTAAAGGAGCAGCTGATCTGGGGGCTCTGG
Source organism: Leucopleurus acutus (assembly GCF_964270905.1). Lineage (NCBI taxonomy): Eukaryota > Metazoa > Chordata > Mammalia > Artiodactyla > Delphinidae > Leucopleurus > Leucopleurus acutus. The sequence goes on from NC_139145.1 coordinate 158,904,219, forward strand.
CTCACTCAGGCCGGGGGGAGGGAGAGGTATGGAGTGTGGGGCGAGCCTGCGGTGGCAGAGGCCGGCATGATGTTGCACCAGCCTGAGTTGCCAAAGGCAATTGTCTCTTAATCTAGAATATAGGTATCTTTTGAGTTCTATCTTAGTTGAAGATCTTCTCCCTCTTTTTTTAAAACTTTACCATAAGGAAAAACACTAGGTGTAGTGGTCCTAGTGGTGTAGCTGGTCCTCAGGACCTCAAATCTCTTCTTGGATTGTAGACCATAGGCCAATCAGCCCGAGAGGCTTGTCTCTAAAATGTATTTCAAACCCCAAAATTAATACTCAGAGAGCTTATCATAGTCACTTGAGGTCATGCGCAGAGCAGCAAAAAGTTTGAGTCACTCAAAGTTCTTGTTCCCAACAAGACGACACTCTCTCTTCTGTTTCAGCTCTCCCACTGTAAAATGTGTCATTTTTGTGCTTTTTGTTAGTGATTTTGCTGTTTAAAATGCCCCCCAACCATGGTTTGGAAGGATTGTCTAGTGTCTCTAAGCACAAGAAGGCTGTGATGTGTTTTACAGAGAAAATACATGTGTTAGATAAGCTTTTTCAGGCATTAGTTGTATTGCCCTTGGGTGTGAGTTCAGTGTTAATAAATCAATAACACTACCCATCCAGGAAAAAAAAAGGAAAGAAATTTTCTGATCTGTACATGAGCCTGCTTCATAAAGTGCTAAAGTCAAACCTAGAGTGCATGATGAAGCTATGGGAAAGGTATAAAAGAGGTTACAATTGTGGATGTATGAGGTGATAACCAATTTAAAAGCTTAGTGGCCAGCATTGCATCAGGCTAAAGCCAAATACATTTTAGGTCATGTTACCCAGGGTCAAGAAAATGTTAGGAGAAAAGGCTACTGTGTTATTATTATAAAGAAATATTGCATCCAATTATTTGTAACAACTATATATTAAATAAGATATCTTTTAATAGAAACACACACAAAACAAGTTTATTTATTGATTGGTTAACAAAAATGTTGTGACCAGTAGCTTGCAGGATATTAACCTCAAATTTCTCCCAGGAGAAATGGCTTAGTATTCGCTAATTCTATTTACCCTAATTATTTCCTTTTTCAGGCTAGTAGCTACTATTTACCTTTCAGATTTATATTTTCTTACCCAGATCAAGAGGAACGATTCTACTCAAACTCAATTGCTTGAGACCTGGTATTAATATAATTCTTTTATTTGATTTTCTTGTCCCCAGCCACTTCCTCTTTCAACCTGTCCTGTTAATTACTTATTTTTAAAAAAATCATTGAGTATAGAAAATATTTTACTCAGGTTGCTCTCTCATTCAAGGACCTAAAATATTGGTAAATTGTCAAGTCATAGTTGGTTATATTTTTGGTTATTAAAAATTATATTTAATATTCTATCTCTATCCCACCCAATCTTATTTCTCACTGTGTCTATACATGCATTCTCTAATCAAGTGTTGTGTCTTTTAGCATTTTGATAAACTTCATGTCTTTTCATATCTTGAATTTGCTTATGTTCAAAAGATGGATGAATTTGCTTATGTTCAAAAGATACTTATGTTCAGCAATGAGCATCAGGGTAGAGAAGAAAACAAGAAAAAAAAATCGGACAAAAAGATCTTCTAGGCTGGTTTCTGCAGCCTAAACTCAGGAAGTCAAATGTACAGTATGAAAATGAGTATTGCAAACTCCACTTTGTTTTTTCTGAACATGTTATCAATATGGGCAAATTAAGTAAGTAGACTTTGTAGATGTTTTGTACATTTACGCCAGTAGAGAAGTTTTTTGAGAATTTACTCCATACATAATAGCCAGTTCCTAGGAATATGAGAATAGTAATCAACAATCTAATAGATGGGAGAAATATAAACTTCTTTGAATTTCGATAACTTTGTCACATACTGAAGTTCAGAGAAGTACTCAGTTTCCTGAAGTGTTGAGATGCAATTTGAAGGAGTAGCCCAGGAATGAGGAGGGGCTCAAGCCTGACATGAAATGGAAGTGATGTAATTGAGGGTCCAGGTGTCATTTTAAGCCGAATTTAGGTCCAGTTCTTATGTAAACCTGAACCACTAAAGGGCTAATAAACTTGATAATACTTCTCTCATTGGTCAAAATTGTGTCATAGAAGAAAGAATCTTGGGACAATAAGGTGGAAGAAAATAGCAATTTCAGCTACTGAGTTTAGGAAAGATAAGTTTTGATTTTCTTTACCTATGGTACTTGATCTACATACCCCACATATACTTTAGCCCTTTTCCACACACACAAAATAATTGATATATTGCTATAATATGTGCTTATTTTATGGAAAAACCAATTAAAAGTAAGAACAGATAATCTATGTAATTATTTACTTCTTTACATTTTATGTCAATTAATTTCTGTCTTATAGTTTACTTCTGTTTCTTTCCATTTTACAAGTACTGACAAAGAGTAAGAAATCAATTGTACTTAAATAATAAGTTAATATGCATGATTTGTTTGTCTCACCTTGGTCTTAGATGCAAGAAGTCAAGCGTATTAATCAAAGATTTGTTCAAGGATATTAAAGCTTTATATTTTTTCAAAAAAAATCTCACTTTTGGAGCTTCCCTGGTGGCGCAGTGGCTGAGTCCGCCTGCCCATGCAGGGGACACAGGTTCGTGCCCCGGTCCGGGAAGATCCCACATGCTGTGGAGCGGCTAGGCCTGTGAGCCATGGCCGCTGAGCCTGCGCGTCCGGAGCCTGGGCTCCGCAACCGGAGAGGCCACAACAGTGAGAGGCCTGTGTACAGCAAAAAAATAAATAAATAAAAAATCTAACTTTTGAATTCTAACAAACTTAACAAATAATATGTATGCTCTATAGTTATGAAATTCACAAGAATGGAAGTATTTCTTTTATCACCATACATTTTTTTAAAAATCCTTAAAGTTTTATCAGAGTTAGAACCATAACTTTTCCTGGTATTTCCACAGGAATATGGATTTCTGCATTTTTAGTAGATTAGAAAGAATACTAAAATATTTTAATGCAATGGGGACCATCCTCTTCCTCTCAAGAATTTTGTGACAAGTAATAAAGTATTTTGTGTTGCTTAGGAATGGGTCTTCTTATATTTCACTCATTAATTCATTGAGTAATTTTTATTGACTTATACTATATCCCAAACATTGTTCTAGGCTTGAAAGATTCATCATTGAATAAAACAGATAAATATCTCTGCCCTCCTGAAGTTTTAATTATATAAATGTCACCAAGAAAGATGAAAGAGTAAAACGATTTTATTTTTAAAGCCAGGACTAGAAGAAAATGCAGTTTGTAATAGACCCTAGAGATCCTGAATAAATCTTCTTTACAATATGAATTATATTTTGTCCCCTCACCTATTGGCTTTTATTGGCAGCTTCATGATTTACATATGAATGAGTGTGGAATTTTCTCTGGATCACCTACAGTGTGTTACATATTTGGAAAAGTTTAAAACAAACTTTGTCCATAGATCATATCAAACTCATGAATAAATCATGAATAAACATTGCCTTTTCTTAAATAAAGCACTTACACATATACAAATAAATAGTTATGTACTTTGTATATTTACACATATACTTGTAAATACACAATGGAAAACATTCAGTGCCTTAAATAGGAATAGGAATCATTTTCAAAGCACGCACTTACAAAATATTATTTTATGCAACTTTCTGTACAAATAAGAAAAATATATAACTTCAGTACCCTTTTATTCAGTCATGGGACTCCTCTAGCAAGATTTTTTTTTAATCTGCTTATTTTTAGTCCTTTCATTTACTCAAGAAATATAATTTAAATTATATGCTATGTAAGAAGAAAATACATTCTGAAAGCTTTTTAGAGTTCACTTTTAAAAGGCTTTTTCAGCATTGGAAAACACAATTGATAATTAATACACTCAGAATGCTATTCTTTGGCCTCCAGTATTATAAATGTTTTTGCTTTAATGATTATTCATGTGCAACTCACTAAAGTGGATAATATGGGAAGGAAACAGGAAGAAACCAAGTGAGGATACAGGGAGGAAAACATTTTAAGTATGACAAGAAAAAAATGGGTTTACTTAGTCTTTATTTGGCACTTAGCAGGTTTTTAATAAATGTACCCCTGAGATACATCCATCAGACTAAAAGTAATGTACCTATCGAAGAGTTCTACAGAATTTTTTAATAGAACCATATCTGAAATGCTTTGTGCTCCTGGTGTGTGTGCAACTACTTATATTATTCAAAAAATACAAATCTAGAATGAGTAATCATGGTTTAATTTCTTAAAAGCATAATAGGTTTTACTCAATTACTAATGGTTTTTGAGTATTGTAGCTTAATAGATCTCTGTTATGGCAATAAAAGATAATTATAAAAAGGTTAAATTCACTTAACCCCTTGGACTTCATGATTCAAGACATTCAATGTAATCTAAAGATCATCCCACTACTGAGGTTCATTCTTAAAATTCAATCCCCAGGAGCATTTTCACATGTATTTTTATTTTTTACATCTTTAATTATTAATAGTGAAAAAACTTCTGATAAATTAAAAAATTCATATCAAAGATGATTCATATCATATAAATAACTGAAAATCAACTCTGTCCACTATTTGAACACAAAATTGTCCATTACGTCTTGCTTATTATTTTCAATCCATGATAAATTTACTCTATATGAGAATAAAACATACATTTTTTGTTTGTTTGTTTGTTTGTTTTTGTGGTACACTGGCCTCTCACTGCTGTGGCCTCTCCCGTCGCGGAGCACAGGCTCCAGACGTGCAGGCTCAGCGTCCATGGCTCACGGGCCCAGCTGCTCCGCGGCATGTGGGATCCTCTCGGACCGGGGCACGACCCCGTGTCCCCTGCATCGGCAGGCGGACTCCCAACCACTGCACCACCAGGAAAGCCCCAAAACATACATTTTTAATATTAATTATTTGATGGTTATTTTTATTAGATTGTGCCATGTCTTCTTTTTTTTTTGGCTAAACACTCATACTGCTATTTAATTATTATGTATACCTGTTTTATCTTTGCAACTTGAAGGCAATATCTTAAGTAAAACTTTTAGAAACTCTTATGGTGGGCCCAGTTCTTTAGATGGTAGACAAATATTAATAACTGTTGCTTGAATGGCCTCTCTGTTCCTATTCTAAAGCAACATGTGTAGTGTAAAATGGTTGTCCTTTTATATGGAACAAGACTCTTCTTTGGTCAAGTGACACTGTATCCATACACATAGGACTTCAAGGAAAATAAAACAGATAATATAGGTAGCTTACCCAATGACTCATGCCAAGTAAATACTAACTTACATTTACTGTGGTTTTATTTTATTATAGAAACTGTTTCATGTACTTTGTGTATATTATTTTATTTAATCCTCAAAATATTCAAGGCAGTTGTTTTGATTATGCCAGTGTACTAGTTAGGTAGCAGACTAAGGCAACAAGAGTTCAAGCAACTGGGCTAAGGCCATCCAGTAAGTGGTGGAGCTATGATTCAAAACACAGTCCAGAGTTCCAGGAGCCACAAGTTCATGCACTAGGCTCTGTTGCCTGTCATTAGTGCAGGAATCTTAGAAGTTAATCCAGGTCTCTTTGACATAAGCTTTTGCAATCTTTCATTGGTTGTATTAGGTTGATAAGATTTGGGATTTTATTTTAATGTTTTTAAAAAATATTATTTCTCAAGTGATTTTATAATAAATTGCAATCCAGTAAACAAAGCATTTATAATATAATTGCAAATAAAATTGTAAATGTATTTAATTTTGATCTTTTTTTTGAACAACTGATATATTGTACAATATATTTGTGTATAAATGAAATGCTTATCTGAAATGTCATGGAAACTAAATTAACATTAAGCTAAGTAGTTAGATAGAAGCTGAGAATATCTGTGAAAATTTAGGCTTCTTTCTTCATGAATAGAATTGCCTCCTTTACTCTCTAGACCCAGGCTACAAATGAGGGTAGCATTTATTGATCATGTGATATGCACCATGAACTGCTGAAGGTGTTTTTCTCATGCCCTTTAAATCCTCACACAATCCTATTTTATATGTCTTAATACAGCCAATTTATAGATAAGGATATAGAAATTCACAGAGGTGTCAGTAATCAGAACTTATCAAGAAATGGAATTCAAGTAGCTTCAAATTCCAGTTTCTTTTATAATACAAAATAAGTACTCTTCAGAACATGTTGTATTAGAAACTGAATTTCTGGCTAATATAATTTCTTATTGATTACAGTAATAATATTTTAGTGTTCTGATTTTTCAGGTCATTACTGAACATTATCTTAATGTATTTCAATCATAGAAAATGTATTGGGTAGAATGGTTTTGGGGATCATATGAGCAATGAAAATTTAGATGATGTTTTGACTATTAATATAAAATTGTATCTAGCTGTTATATCATTGTTTATGATGTGTCTAGAAAGGTGATTTTTATCATGGGTTATACATAATTCAATTTAGATATCATGACTTAAGACCAATCAAATGTTTTATTTAAATAATTAGTATTACCTCTCTACTGTAATTTAGAAATTAACTTTATGCATTTCTCATTAAAAAACATTTAATCATATCTGCATTCTTAATTCTGGCACTTACCAGACCCATAACATTGGGCAACTTACTATCCTTTCTGGCTCTCAGTTTTCTCAGCTGTAAAATAAGTCAGAAATATTTACATCACAGTGTTGTGGGTATTAAATGAGTTTGTACATGTAAAAAAATAGCAAGACAAGTCATATACATAATTAGAAACTGATAAATGTTAGCTATAGTTAAAGAGTTATTTCTCACCTATCTCTCTTGACAAAACTCAATGTAAGAGAAACAGTGAACATTACTTTTATATTAAACAGTCATTTTCTCATTTAAATGCAGGCACTTTATTTTTTAAAGTAAAATTGTAAGCATTTGTTTTATTGCATGCTTTATATCGACTATTATAATTGTATTACAATTTTAAAATTAACATCAGGTTATGTGTGTAGTAAGTTTCTTGCAGCATGGAGATTTTATTTTTTTCCACTAAGTTACAACACAATTGACTAAGAGATTAGTGTAGCAGCCACAATATAAAGTCATAAATATTACTATCTTTTATTAAATTATAACAATGAAATTTAATTTTGGTTGCTATTTGAAAGCTAGCTAAAATTGCTTTCAAGGTGCTTTATGGAACTGCTTTTTAGCTTCTGGAAGGAATATGTGCATGTGTTTGTTGTTCACATATGATCTTTCCATCATCATTAACCATGGCTGGTTTAGTGGATATTGTTATTTAACTGATGCAAAAGAAGTATAAGTAAGTTTCTTTGTCATTTCTTCATGAAAGATTAACATTTAAGACCATAAAACCAATTAATTATCTTTATTAAGTTTTGCGGTAAAGCATTGGCATTTGTCCAAAAGTAATCCAAATAAGTCAGGTAGCTATTGTCTTAGCATGTATCAACAAATAATTATAAGGTCAAAACTTTTAAAATTATTTAAAATGTTTTCACTCAGAGACTAAAAAACATATCTGAAAACTAGATTTGAAAACTACATTTTTAAAATTTTCTTCAAATGTGACTATATTAAAATCAAAATACAAAATCACATTAAAATACAAAATCATATTCTACGTAATAAACTTTGACACATTAAATAAGCACAGTGATCTTTTATATTGATTATGCTCTAGACATATAGAATATTTTAAGGATTTTCCTTAAATTTTTTGTCAAATATCTTACATATTTCAGTGTAATTCAACAAACATTTACTTGGCACTTACAATTCCAAGAACTTGCTATATTCTAGGAGAAATATATTTAATAAAATGCATTTGCTACCCTCCAAGCACTTATTGATTACCAGTAGGAAGACATAAAGTATGTTATATTAGATCTTAAAGAAGGAAGCCGCCACAAGGTGCTAAGTGATTACAAAGGGGACAATTAGCTCTATCTTCAATTTCAGGGAAGCCTTAAGGAAGCAACATTTCCCCAAATGTAATTATAAAAATTTCAATAGTGCCGTATGAATGTCAGCCACTTCAATTACATTCTCCATAATACCCACAGCAACACTGCAACGGAGACAATATTATCCCTAGTTTACAGATGAGGAAACTGGCATTCAAATATATTGTATAATTTAAAAAGATTGCACATTACTAAGTGAAGGTCCAAGAATAAAATATAAAAACAGAAATACAGTATCATGGTCATATTTGGCATTAGACAGTTTTACTTACTGTTAAGTTTCTATGCAAACTTCACTGTTGCTTCAACCCCACTTACACTCCCCACCTTTTCTTACAGAAAAAGGGATAAGTATCTCTCCCTCTTGAAACTGGGTCCAAGGAATTGACCTATTGTAAGCATTGTTCTTAGTCTAAGAAAATTCCGGCAATCAGAACATCAGGAGTGAACATTTACTGTCTTAACCTGAAAGATGTTAATAACATCACAAAAAGTTTGTTCTTATTGATTTTTCAGTAACAATATGTAGTAAGATGATCCACTTAATGAGAAAGATTCCCCCACAATAAAGAAAAAAATGTTGATAAGACCGTTTACATCAATAAAGGCATAAGTCCATGTTTTTGATTTTGAATATTCAATAGTTGGATGTTTTTGAAGTACACTGAAGATTTTTCATATTCTGACAAAAGACCCTTTGTTATTCACACTTTAGCAAATGAATTCCCTCTAGCATGATTTTATTTGATTTTATCCACATATTCCATTTGATATATCAACATACTTATGTGTAGTGAATAGTACAGGTTCATAAATATTTTAAATTAATAAACATGTCCCATTGTCTTCTACACACACTAAGCATATAGTTTTTATTTCTCTCACCTTTTAAAATGAGATAATCAACAGATTCTTCTACATTTAATTCATCCAATAGATAAAAGATCCAATGATCATGCATTTGTTTTTTGTTTTAATTTTTTTTTAATTTAACATTTAACATTAAAAAAATTTAACATCTCTATAGGAGTATAATTGCTTTACAATGGTGTGTTAGTTTCTGCTTTATAACAAAGTGAATCAGCTATACATAGCTATACATAGCATTTGTTTTTTATGTAGCTGAATATTGTCATTTGAAATGTATGAAATGTATTACCAAAGGCAACACTGAAAATTAAATATAAACTAAAAATAATTAAAAATGTGAATTAAGGAGACCCCATGTCACTAAATGTAGCATAAGTAGAGTAACAAATTGTCAAAGAGTCCTAAAAAATATTGATAAAGTCTAGTCCTATAACTCTTGAAAACTATAAATTTCGGAATCTGTTTCATGAACATCATCTCTAAGTTATATACTAGTCAAGAGAAGAGCACAGTTAGATAGTATCTAGGTTGCAGTCATGTCTTCTTAATTAGGGAAGGTTTCCTGCATATTTATTCCCATATGTAAAGGACTTACGGCAGCAGGGAGCCCAAGAAGTTGTTATTGGGCAAGCTAATGTAGAACTACAACTGAGGGGAAGGGAACAATTTGTAAATTACATGGACGAGCTGTGAGTTTATAGGAATAGGGTGACAACACCATAGTTTGCACTGCCATTAGAATGTTGGATAGCTCATTTGTACAAAGCTTTAACCAGCCTGGTGTAAAGTGGCACACTTACACCCAGTGACAGTTTCTCAAGGTAGCAATGGAAGCCATCAACCACAGTAGAAAGAAATGTTCTGTTGGCATGAAACACTTTTTTTTTTTTGCCAGAATTCATTTATGTATTCATTTGTTCATTAATTCCTTTCAGCTAGTATTATTGTGCATCTTTCTAAATATTATTGTGCAGGGGATACCACAGGGAGAAAAAAGTGTCCCTGCTTTAGATTGGCTCACTATCTAGTGGGAAACACATACACATGGACAATTAAAGAAAACAAACTTTTAGTTAGCATACAAGTAGAAGTGATCAATTTTATAAAACAAGCCATGGAAACTTTCCCAGAAGAAGTGATAATTGAATTTTATCTAAACAGACTAGTAGAAATTAATGAAGGGGATATAGAAGGGATTATTCCTGACAAAGAGTATGATGTGTACAAAAAACAGAAGCATGGAAATATTTAAGAAATTAGGTTTGAAGAGTGGAAACCTGCTGTCCGTGAAGTTGAGAACACATTATTTCTTCCAAAGTCATACAGCATCTGTGAAATGCCCGGCAGCCACGTTTTAAGACTACTGTTTTCTTTCCAGTGACACTCTGAAACCACTTTTATTTTCCCATTTATTACCAGAGGAAACAAATTTCTAGGCCACCCCTGTCTCATGACAGCATACAGTTTCTAATTAATGTTTTTGTCTTAATCCTGCTTTCTAAACAGTAACTAATTTCAAACCCTCCCATACTTTCCTTGGGCTCTCCATCAGCCCTATCCCAAACCTTACAAAATATGTTTATCTCCTCCCTCTCTTTGAGTAGCAAGCATTCTACCATTTCTCTGTGGTGCCCTCCACTGATGCAGCCAGTCAATGTCTGATTTTGTCACACTACAGGCTTGTGTCTGATTGTTTTTTGCTATTTGCCTTTAACAAGATAAGAAAGTAAACAGTCAAATTGAGAAGGATCTTGTAGGACCCCTGGGAAATACAGCTTCATGATTAGGGGTGCAGACTCTATATCCAAATTGCGGAGTTTGAATCCACTCTATGTTACTGACTAGCTCTATAATCAAATAGCTTAACCTGTACTTGTCTCAATTTCTTCATCTGTTAATAGGACAATAATAGTACTTCCCTTAGAGAGATGTGTGTGTGTTTTTAACTGAGTTAATATATGCAATATGTTTAGAAAGACAGCCATGTATGTTAGTTATTATATATTATGTTAAGAAACTTGGATCTCTTTTTATAAGCAATGAGTAGGAGTATGAATGCATGTAACTCTTAGACCATTAAGCACCTGAGAATTGAAAATATTTAAGAGGACATGATTGGAACAAGGATATCAGTCAAGAGGGCTTTAAAATAGGTTTATGAATAACTGAAGTAGAGTACTGAAGGTAAAGTCAGAACAAACACATTGACTGAAATATTTGAGAACTGACATCACCTAGACCTTGTTATTTATTACATATGTCTACATGCAGGCATGCATGAAATGTTTGTATGTTCATGCTGTGATTGAAATATAATTGTGATCATATAGAACATACAATTATAGATATACAGGTTGCAATTTATAAATACTTCTAAGTCAATTCATTTAAAGTATCTGATAAAAGATAGAGTGGTTTGGATGCAATATATGCAAAATTAATACCAGCCAGTTTTACTGACAATTACTTTTGATTTCATCACATGATCTACGAGACAGAAAATATATTTAAACTTACTGGGAATATGCTGAATTGTGTCTTATTTAACCAGTTCATTTAATGCCTAGAAACCAGTCTATGTAGTTAAATGTGTGAACAAAATGTGAATACATGTGTGTGAAGGTCATAAGTGATTGGCTTATTGAATATAGCCACTTGGAAACATGGCATTAAAATGGGTTGGTCAGTAAATTAAGTAAGACTTCTTGGAATCTGCAAGATGACATTGGCAATTCAGAATTCATAAACTGGTTTGTAAATAGACTACTAGAGGAATAGAAATTATGCAAATTACAGCCCCCTTCAGTATTTAACAAATGTCATCATTTCAAAGCACAAATCAGGAACTGACAGCTTACTATTAAATATTAGACTTGTAATTCTGGAGCTGCTAGATGAGTGTCTTTTCAGAAACAACAATGTAAATCTAAGGGTGAATAACTGACCTTAAAGAGAAAGCTCATATACCTACCTTTTTTTCTACAATTTTTATTTTACAAATATAAATGTAAGTATCTAAAGAAAAATGTCTAGGTTAAAATAAGTTGGGCTCAGTTACATATTTACCTTTATTAGGTTCTGTTTATCTATACCATTGCTTTTTGGTTCATTTCAATTTTGAAACTTTCCAGTAATCTCCCATAGCTTATGCAAACGATATATATGATGAGTGTTTACAATTTCCTTTTGTCAAATTATGGGTGAGGTGGGTAAATTATAGGTGGATGATATTTTTAATTGTGTTGTTTATTTTCTTAATGAGGGATTTTAAAATTTCTTTGTATACTTTGGATGTACATCATTTATCATATGTGTGTTCTGCAAATATTTTCTCCCAGTCTGTGGCTAGGATTTTCATTCTCTTAATGTCTTTCAGAGACCAGAGTTTTTAATTTTAATAAAGTCCAACTTATTACTTTTTTCCTTTCATGGATCATGATTTTGAGGTTGAATCTAAAATTCATTAACAAACCTAAGTTCAGATAGATTTACTTTCAGAAGTTTTATAGTCTTTCATTTTATATTTACATTTATGATTCATTTTTAGTTTAATTTTATTTAACTTTTACAGTCTGTGTCTATTTTCATATGTCTGCATATGGACATTCAATTTTTCCAACATAATTTATTGAAAAAACTGTCCTTTCTCTGTTGAATTGCCTTGTCATCTTTGTCAAAAATCAGTTGACTATATTTGTATGGATCTATAGCTTGCCTCTATTCAGTTCTATTGATCTATGGGTCTATTCTTTAACCAGTACCATATTTATTTTATTATGGTAGCAATATAATAAGTTTCAAAATGGGGTAATGTGAGCTCTCCAACATTTTTTCTGCAGTACTCTGCTGGCTCTTCTAGATCTTTTGCTTTTCCATATACATTTGAGAATCAGCTTATTGATATCTACAAAAGAGCTTGCTGAGATTCTGACCGTGATTGTGTTGAATCTATAGATCAAGTCTGGAAGAATCATATCTTAACAATATTGATTTCTCCTATCCATGGACATGAAATATGTTCCCATTTATTTAGAACTTTGATGTCTTTGTCAATCTCTTGCAGTTTTCCATATAGAAATTCTGTACATATATCATTACATTCATATCAAAATATTTAATTATTTTAATGTTATTGTAAAACCAATACTTTTTAAAATTTTCAAGTTCCTATTGTTTATTGTTGGTAGATGGGAAAACAGTTGGCATTTGCACATTGACCATGCACTTGTAACCCTGTTGTACTCCCTTCTTAGTTCCGGGACTTTATATGTAGCTTCTTTGATTTTCTCCAATGACAATCAAGCCATCTGCCAATAAAGACAATATCGTTTCTTCCTTTCCAGTGTATATTTTTTTTAATGTTTTACTTGTCATATTGCCCTAGCAAAATCTTCCAGTATGATGTTGAATACTTGTGTTGAGAAAAGATGCTCTTGCTTTGTTCTAGATGTTATGGAGAAAGTATTTTGTCCTTCAATGTTAAGTATGATGTTAGCTGAAACCTTTTATGGATAATCTTTATAAATTTTAGGAAGTTTTCACTTTTATAAGTACTTTTTTTCTTTAAATGTTTGGTAGAATTTACCAGTAAAACCATATGGGCCTAGTATTTGCTTTTTTGAAAAGGTCATTAATTATGGATTCATTTTCTTTAAAAGACATAAAGATATTCAAATTATTTATTTCTCCTTATATGGGTTTTAGTAATTTGCATCTTTCAAGAAATGGTCTACTTCATGTAAATTATCAAATTTGTGGACATAAAGTAGTTAATAATATTACTTTACTATCTTTTTATTGTCCATGTGATTGGTAGTGGTAATCTCTGTTACACCTTTTTTTTTTTTTTTTTTTTTTTGCTGTACACGGGCCTCTCACTGTTGTGGCCTCTCCCATTGCGGAGCACAGGCTCTGGACGCGCAGGCTCAGTGGCCATGGCTCACGGGCCCAGCCGCTCCGCAGCATGTGGGATCCTCCCAGACCGGGGCACGAACCCGCGTACCCTGCATCGGCAGGCAGACTCTCAACCACTGCGCCACCAGGGAAGCCCTCTTATACCTTTTTTCTTAATCCTTGATTAGTGTTTCAAGATGTTTTGTAAAAGAAAAAAATCTTTTATTTTTTTAGAGAAACACTTTCATTTTGTTGATTTTTCTATTGTTTGACTATTTTCAATTTTATTATTTCTGCTCTAATTTTACTTCTTTACTCTTTTAATCTCATTCTTTTACTTCTTTATTCTTCTGATTTCTTTAAGTTTAAATTGATTTTATTTCTCTGGGTTTCTAAAGTGGAAGCTGAGGTTATTGATTGAATATCTTTCTTCTTTTCTAATATGTTTTTGTAATACTATAAATTTTCCTGAGCACTGCTTTCACTGTATCCCACAAATTTTGTAACATTGAATTTTTACTTTAATTTAGCTAGAAATTTTATTTCTTTAATTTCTTTTAAGACTACTTCTTTGACACCTATGTTACTTAAAAGAGTATTTTTTAATCACCATTTTTTGAGGTTTTTCCAGCTATCTTTTTGTGTTATTAATTTCTAGTTCAATTCCTTTATGTCCTGAGAAAATACTTTGTATGATTTCTAGTCTTCTAAATTTGTTAAGGCATGTCTTACGGCCCCAAAGTGTAGTCTACCTTAGTAAATGTTCCATGTTAGCTTGAGAAGAATATGTATTCTGCTGTTGTTCGATGAAATATTCTATAAATGTCAATTAGATCCAGTTGATTTTGGGGGCTTTTCTGTTTACATGTATCAAATATATCTGTTTGAATATATAGAAATATGTTGAATTTCCCATCTAATAGTGTATTTGTCTGTTTATCTTTGTAGTTCTATCAATTTTTGCTTCGTGTATTTTGATGCTCTGTAGTTAGGTTGATACATATTAACAATTGTTTTTTCTTCTTGGATAACTGACCTCTTTATTGTTATGCAATGCCCTACTCTTTCCCTAATATTTTTTCTTATTCTAGAATTTATTTTGTCTTAAATTAACATAGCAACTCCATTTTTCTTTTGATTAGTATTACCATGGCATACTTCCTCCAACTCTTTACTTTTAACTATCTTTGTCATTATATTTAAAGGGGGGATCTTTCAGACAACATATTTTGGGTCTTGTTTCTCTTTCCACTCTTTTAAGCTCTATCTTTTAACTGATATATTTAGATCATTTATATTTAAAGTCATGTTTGATATAATTGCCTTAATATGTACCATGTTTATAGTTGTTTTTAAATTCATTGCATTAAGTCTTTGCTGTTCTTTGCTCCTGCTCTAGCTTCACTAGTTTTAGTTGAGCATTTTATATGATTCCATTTTGTCTGTTCTCTTTGTGTAGCAATAATTCTTCTTTTAATTTTTTATGGTTGCCTAGAGTTTCCAATATACATTTTTAACTAATCTCATTCTAACTTCAAGTAACACTATACTTCTTCACATGTAGTGCAAGTACCTTACTACATTTATTTCCAATTTCTCCCTTCCTTCTCCTATTTGAATGAATGAATGAATGTTGTCATTCATTCAGCTTAACTCTATGTTATAATCACAGAGTACAATATTATTATTATAGCTTTAAACAAACCATTATAGTCCTAAAAATTAGATGGCCAAGTATAGGGTGCATGTTTAGAGCAAAAGGTCCTGAAATTTCTGAGGTTTTGTCACTCACTAAGTGCTTTTCCAGCATATACCTGAGCATACTAATTGCAAATATATCATTTCATATGACAGTCCTACAATTCATAAGATCCTTTCACTAACATATATCTTCTCTTCTCACAAACCCATATGTAATTACTCCTTTAGAATTTTAATTCCAAGAAAAAGATTTACCACCTTGCATGTAAACTTATTTTAAGTTCATCTTGTTAAAATCCATCTCCTCATTCTAACCTATTCAGATATTTTAAGATGCAGAGTCTATTTTACAGAACATTTATAAACTCTCAGCTTCATAACTTTGCAAATCTAATAAGTAGGCTTCCTACGTCTTCTTCCAATTCATTGGTGAGTGAAAATGAAGCATAGTTTTATAATACATACATTTTCAAGGACTCATGAACCCTGCCTCCCCCACCAAGCAATTAATAATATTACTTTTGTTTGGCCAATGGGTCAATCACAAGTACTGTTTAGGAATAAAGAGCCTAGTTTTAATGCAGATGACAAGAGCAAGAGGCAACTTGTAGAGAAGTAGAATGGGTTTATGAACCCAGAATTCTAGAGGTAGCACACTTTTAAAGGCAAGTCCTATTTTGTTGAATTCTTTTGACTTGTATATCTTCATTTTTGCCTATGAATTAAATTCATTGTAGGTAGACCAAAATAATTAGCTTAATTTATTATTATAATATTTTAGACTCATGGGCTGAATTGCAGTCATTTTAGTCATAAAGATCATGACTGAACTTTCCTATTTTTTTCCAACTAAACCTATATACAAATATTAGACAATAAGAAACTGACTTTAAAATGTACTGGTGGTTGTGATGTTTGTCACAAGCAAAGCCGAGGGCTTTGATAAAGAACACAGGAGTTTCTTGATTATGTGAACTTAAGTCAAAGAAAACATTTTAATAATAATATTTTTCCTCAGCCAAATTATTCCATTTAGAATACACTGAAAAAAATACATATATCCCCCAAGAATGTCTCTACTATTGAAATGTCTCTATCAAAATATATCACACACCTGCAATTCTATGACTTCTAAGTGCCTTACGTTTATTTACTGAAACAAGTATTTTTACTATGAAATTGCTATTAGCATAAAGTTTAAAAAGATGTAGTAGGTTTTAGCAAAAGTGAATGTACATATGTAAATAAGATAATCATGAGCGTGTAATTTATTTCATCATGGAGAGATAACTTGATGATAATATTAACATCTTTAATAACCTAAATAACTGCAACCATATTCAATATTCTGGATCTTCAAAATATTCACTATTAGCAAATTTGGATCAAAACTCGAGAAATTTTTAAAAATCTAATTAGATAAAAATATGCAAAGTATTGATATATATTAAACAGTGGCTTATACCTTTGGGAATCACTATAATCACTGTTATACATTAAGTTATGTCACTCAAAAAGATATGTTGTAACCCTAACTTCCCTTACCTCAGAATGTGATCTAATTTGGAATTGGGTGATTGTAGATGTAATTAATTAATTAAGGTGATTGCATACTGGAGTAGGATTGGTCCATAGTCCAAAATAATTTGCATTCTCATAAGAAGACAGTCATGTAAAGTTGAGACACACAGAAGAATGCCACATGATGGCAGAGGCAGAGACTGGAGGGATGCAGCTACAAGACAAAGAAAGCAGAGGATGAGAGCTACCAACAAAAACTAGAAAGAGGCAACAAAGGATCCCTCTACAGCTGTGAGAGGAAGCATGATTCTGCTTGATTTTGGACTTATAGCCTCCAGAAATGTGAGATAATACATTTCCACTGTTTTAAGTCACCCAAAGTTTGTGGCACTTAGTTTGGACAAACCTAGGAAACTAGTACAATTGCCAGAAATATTTGGGTATCAAATAGTATTAGAGTAATAAGTGTCTGCTTCAATAATTCATATATACTTACCATATTGAGTTTGGGATATGTTGTACTAATACTATTACATTTAAGTATTTGAACTCTGGAGATATTAAGAATGGAATAAATAATATTTCAGTCATTCCAGGAATATTTATCAAGTGCTCTTCTCATGCCCAGCTTGTTATAAGAGCTTAGGATACAGAGGTGAACAATATCTACAATGTTTCTCCTATGACAGAGGATTCTGGAAAGACTGATAGTAAACAAATATGAACTAAACAATAGCAACAACAAATAACAGTAAACATATTTTAACTGCTAATAAGTGCCATGGAGTTAAATAAATCATGGGAAATTCATCAAAGGAGTTCTGAGGGTTCAAAAGCACTGCTATTTTATTTAGAGTAGTAAGAAAAGGCCTCTTCATAATGGTGACAATTGAGCAGACACTCCACTGAGGGAAGTGGGAGAAACAGTCATGTGTCAATCTGGAAAAGAGCTACCGGAAGAGAGAACAGAAAGTGTCCCAAGTTTGGAGAGGGCGAGAGTGTGACTGGAGTGGAGTGAGGAATAGAATGTTGGGAGACGGGACCACAGGGAGGTGATGAAGAGCCATCACACAGGGCCTCAGCCCTGGTAAAAACTTTAGCTTATTTTAGATGAGAAGCAATTGGTTGGTTTGAAAACCAACCAATGATATAACATTCTTTGTGTTTTAAAAGCATCACTTTCACTGCCGTGTAGAGACCAGAGTACAGAGCACAAGGGTAGAAGCACGAAGTATATTTGGGGGCTATTGCAAAAATTCATGTTTGGTGGGCTGAATAATAACCCTCTCCCAAATATTCATGTTCTAAAGCATGAAATTTGTGAATGTTACTCTATGTGGCAAAAGCGACTTTGCAAATGTGAAGTTAAGGATGTTGAGATATGGAAGTGAGTATGGATTATCTGGGTGGGACCAATGTAATCACAGGGTCCTTATAACAAGGGGGCATCATGAGGTTCAAGAGTAGGAGAGGATATGTGACAATGAAAGGAAACAGATGTAGGAATGATGTGCTTTGAGGATGGTGAGAGGGGCCATGAACCAAAGAATGCAAGCAGCACCTAGTAACCAGGAAAGGCAAGGAAATAGATTCTCTCCCTAGGGCCTCCAGAGAGAGCATGGCCCTGCGAACATCTTGGTTCCAATCCAGTGGAATCCATTTCAGACTTCTGATTCCCAGAATTATAACACATGTGTTATTTTATGTCACTAAATTTGTGGTAATTTATTACAGTAGCAATAGGAAACTATTTCACCATGTGAAAGATGATGCTAAAAGGATATTAGAAGTACATTTAGGAGCTTCCCTGGTGGTCCAGTGGTAAAGAATCTGCCTTGAGAAGCAGGGGACACGGGTTTGATCCCTGATCAGGGAATTAAGGTCCCACATGCCATGAGGAAACTAATCCTGTGTGCCACAAACTACAGAGCCCACGCACTCTGGAGCCCACGTGCTACAACTAGAGAGAAGCCTGCGTACCACAACGAAGAGCTCACATGCCCCAACGAAAGATCCCACATGCCTCAACGAAGATCCCGCGTACTGCGACTAAGACCCATCGCAGCCAAAAAAAGTTCATTTAGTCAGAAGGGTCCAATTCTCATTGCTTTCTGAGATAACATTAGCAAGATTGGCTAATGGTTTCAAAGTGTGTTGTGAGAGTGCTACAACTAGAGAGAAGCCTGCGTACCACAACGAAGAGCTCACATGCCCCAACGAAAGATCCCACATGCCTCAACGAAGATCCCGCGTACTGCGACTAAGACCCATCGCAGCCAAAAAAAGTTCATTTAGTCAGAAGGGTCCAACTCTCATTACTTTCTGAGATAACATTAGCAAGATTGGCTAATGGTTTCAAAGTGTGTTGTGAGAGAGGAGTCAAGAATAACATCAGTGTTTTAGCTTAAGCAAGTTTTAATTTTCAGAAATCGTTAAGGTAACAAAAAAGCTGCCTGAGCAAGAATGGAAATCAGGAGTTCAGTTTTGGATATCTCAGGTTTGAAATGCCTATTAGACATTGAAAAGGAGGTGTATGATAGAAAGTGGAATATGTAAAGACTCAGAGTTAGTGTGGAGATTATATTAAATTAAATTAAGTTACACATTTGGGAATAATAATTGTGCCATACATCTTCACACATAAATAAATGCATACATATCTTCATACATAAATACGTAATCTTCATACACAAATGCATGCATACATATATTATCTTTATACATAAATGCATACATACATATGTTATCCAATTTAGATTCATTTAGCGCTCACAAGGCCCCAATTAACTCATTATTTTGTTGCCTGCTCCGTTTTTCATAAATCTGTAGCAAATGAGACTCAGAGATTTTAAAATCTATGAAAAGGTCTACTTTGTAACAAAGCTCAAAATATGTTTTACTGCCTTTATGTTTTACTGCCTCATGTTTAACAAAGAGATTTTATTTTATTCAAATGCACTTATGAAGATGTAAGAGGTTTTAGTTTAAGGAATTTGAGGGCTGATCAAGGAAAAATATATGAACAAAAGAGCCAGTAGCACACATAAAGCTTTTTCTGGAAATATTTGGACAGGGTTTCATGGCAGGAGAAATTCTTCACAGCACGAGATTATCCAGAGGCCATGGCGGGCATTGGGGGCCATCACCCAGAAGGGAAATAAGGTAAGAGACCTCTAGGAAAATAGGGACCCGAGAGTGAGCTTACATGTGTAGATGATGTGCTCAGCATAATGTCAGGTCATCTTTGGGTTAGAGAGCTCAAAATGGTCATCCCAAGTTAGGGTCTTTTAACTATAAGACTCTATCTTATGAATAAGCTGCAGATACTGGGTGAAATTTCATGAGCTATGCAAAACAGGCAGGCTCTAAATGGCTAAAAATCTGCGTGTTTGGACTATTTTGGAAATACTTGCACGTGAAAAAAAATTTAGCTTGTTATCAGTGGGCTTTTGAGCAAATGAGTCTTAACATACAGTGAAGAAGTAACCTAAGGATCAATACACAGAAGCCATCTTTAGTTCAATTATATAACAGAAGAGAATATCAATTTTTAAGTATTTTTGAAATCTGAAGATATAAATGTTTTAAATATAGCTTAGATAATCTATAGGAAAGTAAAGCAAGGAATTAGAGTGGTGACTAATATAGGAAATACATGTCTTAGAGAAATCTAAGTAATACTTTTGAATACTTTAGTAAAATTTTTATTTTCTATGAATATTATGTAATACCATTATTTATAAAGTTGCCTTCTCTTCTTATACTTCAACACAACTCTGAGCCCATAATATACCAGCCATCTAGTTAATGAATAATGCTCAGAATACTAATTATATTGTGAGCATGCATTAATGAGTAGAATAAAATTATAACAGGGTCCAATTTTCCCTTTTGTTTTCATTCATATTAAAAATAAGCCAAAAAATCAGGTAATATCTTTAAAACTGCAATGGCTGAAAAAAGTTTTCAAATGCAATAATACTCACAAGCAGTATATAACTGAGACAAAAAAGGAGGTGTAATATAGTGTCCTTGGCATATTTTACTAATGCAAATCATGACCTAATATACTATGAATATCACACACTCTAATTTTTCAAAAGAATTGTAAGAACTAATATAGGTTTGCAATCTATTCTTTTGATAAGTAAGAAAAATGACATATCAACAATACAAAAGATATTTTAATATTATAGAATAGCATAGGTATAAAATCAGATAAAGATCACTACTTTCAAATTAAATAACTAGCGTCATGGGAAAATACTGATTGTGCCCTCATTTTTCTCCTTGCATGATAGACTGGTACAAATTCATTCATGATCTACCACCATTGCACATCCAGCAGTCAGTAACCACCAGTACAAACTGTTAGACCATTGAATTGCTATCAAATGGATTTAGTGACACACATGGAAAGCTGTGATTCAGCAAGAAGCAGCTCTATTTAAGCCATTTTTTTGGACAACAGTGAAAAGTGCTGAAGTGCTACTATTCTTTAAAGAAAAAAATGTGCAGTTTGAGAGTTAACTTTACTCTCACCCATCTGAAAATATTACCAACATTGAGATTTAAAAAAAATTCTGCCCAGACTTTTGCATCATCCCATATATAGAAAAGCATTAGACTCCTTAACTTGACATATCTGGTTTTCTTTAATTAACAATAATCTTTTGATGTTCAGACTACCTGCCCTTTGTTGCAAAACTCCCATATATCCTGGCTCCTCCCCATACCTCCTTGTAGCAGTTCTCTCAGGGTTACTTGAAATGCTGCCTCCCAAGCTTGAAGTCCTAAA
This sequence comes from Leucopleurus acutus, assembly GCF_964270905.1. Lineage (NCBI taxonomy): Eukaryota > Metazoa > Chordata > Mammalia > Artiodactyla > Delphinidae > Leucopleurus > Leucopleurus acutus. The sequence continues at coordinate 158,926,027 of NC_139145.1, forward strand.
AATTCTCACCAAATAAAATATAACTCTCAAAAAAAATATGCTTCTGTTGCCTCCCATTTCTCATTAAATATATTTCTTCCTGTTGATTCTCTCCCTTTTCTTTCTCTCTGTCTTCCTACCTTCCCGTCTGTCGTTCCTTCTGATTTTTTTGTTTGTTTTTTTGTCTTTCTTTTTTTTTCTTTCTTTTTTGCAGGTGCAGGCCATGAGAGACATTGTGTTATATAACAAATTTAAAATGTATTAAATTATTGTAATTACTCAAAAGTCCTTAATTTTTGTCTGGAAGGTCCATTAATTTAAAAAATAAGATAATTTTAGATCTGTCAAATTCAGTAATATTGCAATAGAATATTGATTGGAATGAAAAGAAATAATTGTAATTATCTACATTGCAAAGAAACAAGGTTCAAGTGAGAAAGAAGAAGTTAGCTTTCTACTGAATATTATAGCAGTTAGTTGCAGTTTGCAGCTAAAATTGTTAAAGTAAAAAAAGTGAGAATTTTGTATTTGTAGTTTTCTTAGAGTAGCTCTTTTGGTTTGGTATTAGAAAGCACATGTAATATAACCAGAAGATCCATCAGATCTGAAAATAACTCTCTGCTTTTTCTATTTCTATTCATTTATTCACCATGTATCATAATCTTGTTCCCTGAAAGATGACATTTTCATGATATGTCTGTCATCTCTCTCACAAGTTCTTGAGGTGGAGAGGGTTATTGATGAAAACTGTAAAGTTCAGGCACTCTGATCATAGAGTAAAATAATACTGGAACAATTGAAAGGGCAGAAATGGTCTAATATGACTCATAGATTTGACAGATCTTATAATTGATAAACAGAAGTCCAGCAGTCATAGAAAAGCTGGGTATTTTTATTTAAAAAAATCAAAACATCTATTTGGTCTTTATGCTACAGTGAACTTCTAAAAAGCTAAGATTGCTATTTTATAAAATTGAGAAGTTCCTAATTTTTTTCTAAAGAGGCATTTTAAAAGTAGTTTTAGAAGTCAAATATATTAATCTTTAAATCTTAATGATTGAGTAGAATTCACACAGATATAATACAAATAGGTATAATATACCTACCATGTTCCTGATACTTCCTTAAATCTAGATATACAGCAGTGAACAAAACATTCATGTCCATATGTATAAGTACAATCTAAGAAAGAAAGAATGGAAAGATATATGCCAGAGTTGGGACTAGCACTTTGTTATGAGGCTGACCTGTGCCTTATAGGATGCTGAACATCATCTCTGGCTTCAGCACACTAGAAGTCAGTAGCAGCCTCCATTCTCTCCAACTGTGGGAATCAAAAATGTCTGCAAATGCAATCCAGGGGCAAGAATCATCTCCAGTTGAGAACCACTGATCTCTACCAACTATGGGTAGTGCTTTATTTATGAAAAAGAGCATGTTAAATAGAGAAGGATGGTGAATTGGTCTTTTAAATCTCACATTTCTCTTTTACTGTAGTTTTGAGGTTATCTTCATGTATCACTCATGAAATATGTAGAAATTAGCAAAAAAAAAAAAAATTTTGACTAAGCACCTAAATATGAAAGGTAACAACAAACCGAAGTTCATTTTGCCTATATAAACATGCAGTAGTATGGTAACAAATACGTTATTTTTTTGTATATCACTAGATTCCTCTTCAAATTTTTATAGAATCAGGGAAGAATTCTTCCTATAGTTTACTGTGTTGAAAATTTCAATGGGATCATAGCAATCTTGTGTTTGTCTAGAATGAACCCCTCTTGAAGAGATAGAAAAAGCCAAGAACAAAGAGACAAAAAGCTACTAGCCAAAAATTGAGCATATATTTATTTTTTGAGAAAAGCTTATTAACATTATCTTCTCATGATTTTTCCAAAATTACTTCCCCAAACAATGGGAGGGGAGAACGGAGTGTGAATCTCTTTTCTCCATGCGTGTACAAAGCCAAATGGGAGACAGAGTAAAGAAAGAGAAGAAATGAGACTCCCTCCCCTCCCAGCCCCACTCCCTACTGCTGCCAGGAAATTATCATCAGCACAAAAAGTAAATGTTTTTAAATGACTGGTAAATAATAATACACATTAAAAGTCATTTTCAAGATGGCCAGGGGTCCTAAATTAATTGATCATTTGATAGTCTCAATAGTTTCTACTATTTAAATTTGTGATATATCTCCATTGTAGGAAATTGCTGTAGTTTTTATTTTATTGAAATAGTGATTGAGGTATGGATAACCAAAAGCAAACTTTTCTTGTAGATGCTTGCTAGGTACACAATTGGTTTGGACAGATCTTCAATTATGAAGGAAAGGTTGAGTTGTATTTTGACAGCTAGATTGACTGTTCTTGTTATTTTCCTTTAGCTCTATTTTATGATAATAATGATGAGCCAAACATAAATAACATAAATGGATTCAATAACATGAATCATTGGTAACACAACACTGGAATATAAATTTGAAATATGTATAATTGTCATTTGATCTATAGAACATCCTCTATTGTTAATGATATTTCATGTAACCAAAGACTTTCAAGTTATTGTAGGTTTGTTAACATTAGACAGGAACTGAAATATTGACCCTAAATATAAGAATCTATTTTAATTGCATATGTGTGTTAATTTGACCATCTTAAATTTGGTGATGTCAAGTAAGCAGTTTGAAACCCAGAGGAGAGCCTTGGCTGGAAACAGAAATATGAATGACCCAAATTATATAAATTTACGTAAAAATGTGATCATCTTTGCAAATTCTCCATATATGCTATTTTGAGTTTTCAGCAGCTTCCTTCATTCAGAGGAATTTTTATCCATTTGGAAGAGTAAGTCAGATGATAACGTACCAAACAAACCATGTTACTTGAATCATTTTAATTCAGATATCCAGTGTCAACAGATGTTTGGGAGTGAATTTGTGATCTAAATTGAAATTGTAATACAGGGAAATAAGCTTATGGCATTTTTATCATTGAGCAATAATTGATGCAGAGGAAAGTACATAACCAAAGGGGTTGATACCTCATGGAAGTATTCAGACTGCAAGGAATGTTGGGGATACAAGTGTTGTTTCTGAACTTAACCAATTCTGGTGTAAACACTAACGCTGTCTCTGTCACTCATGATTTTTGTAACTTTTGGGTAAATTACCTTCCCTCTTTTTAGTTTGAGAAGGACTGCAATAACAATAAATCACACACTAGGTGACTTAAACAACAAAAATTGATTTTCTTACAGTTCTGGAGAAAAGTCCAAGATCAAGGTGTTGGCAGGTTTGGTTTCTCCTGAATCTTCTCTCCCTGGCTTACAAATGTACGCCTTTTTTCTGTGTATCCACATCCCTGGTGTCTCTTCCTTTTCTTCTAAGGACAACAGTCATATTGGATTAGGGTCCCAACCTGACTGCCTCATTTTAACTTAATCACCTATTAAAGACCTGATCTCCAAAAACAGTTACATTGTGAGGCACCAAGTGTTGGGATGTCAATATATGGGTTTGAGCGGCACATAATTCAGCCCATAACACCTCTCTAAACCTTAGTTTTTATTATCTGAAAATGAAGATAATATCAGTATTTATATGACAAGATTACCTTAAGAATTAAATGAGATACAGTGTATAAATCACTTAATTGAGTGAGGCACATGTTAAATATTCAATAAATACAAAATTTTGCTGGTTTCATAATTATTATTATTAACATCATCCTTATAATTTTATCTGAATTTATTTTGTTTGGGTTATATTTTATAATATAAAAATATTTAAAAAGGATTACTATTCCGTGTAATCCTTATGTTTCTCTAGCATTTTATTTTTAAAATTTTTAATGCTTTTTTACATTTATCTATGTATTGATTTTTAACATCTTTATTGGAGTATAATTGCTTTACAATGTTGTGTTAGTTTCTGCTGTATAACAAAGTGAATCAGCTATATGCATACATATATCCCCATATCCCCTCCCTCTTGCATCTCCCTCCCACCCTCCCTATCCCACCCTTCTAGGTGGTCACAAAGCACCAAGCTGATCTCCCTGTGCTATGCGGCTGCTTCCCACTAGCTATCTATTTTACATTTGGTAGTGTATATATGTCAGTGCTACTCTCTCACTTCATCCCAGCTTACCCTTCCCCCTCCCTGTGTCCTCAAGTCCGTTCTCTACATCTGGGCTTTATTCTTGTCCTGTTCCTAGGTTCATAAGAACCATTTTTTTCTTTTTTCGATTCCATATATATATGTTAGCATATGGTATTTGTTTTTCTCTTTCTGACTTATTTCACAGTATGTATCTGTATCACAGTCTCTAGGTCCATCCACCTCACTACAAATAACTCAATTTCATTTCTTTTTATGGCTGAGTAATATTCCATTGTATATATGTGCCACATCTTCTTTATCCATTCATCAGCTGATGGACACTTAGGTTGCTTCCATGTCCTGGCTATTGTAAATAGTGCTGCAATGAACATTGTGGTACATGACTCTTTGAACTATGGTTTTCTCAGGGTATATGCCCAGTAGTGGGATTGCTGGGTCATATAGTAGTTCTATGTTTAGTTGTTTAAGGAACCTCCATACAGTTCTCTATAATGGCTGTATCCATTTACATTCCCACCAACAGTGCAAGAGGGTTCCCTTTTCTGCACACCTTCTCCAGCATTTATTGTTCATAGATTTTTTGATGATGGCCTTTCTGACCAGTGTGAGATAATAACTCATTGTAGTTTTGATTTGCATTCTCTAATGATTAGTGATGTTGAGCATCCTTTAATGTGTTTGAAAGCAATCTGTATATCTTCTTTGGAGAAATGTCTATTTAGGTCTTCTGCCCATTTTTGGATTGGGTTGTTTGTTTCTTTGATATTGAGCTGCATGGGCTACTTGTACGTTTTGGAGATTAATCCTTTGTCAGTTGCTTCATTTGCAAATATTTTCTCCCATTCTGAAGGTTGTCTTTTCGTCTTGTTTATGGTTTCTTTTGCTTTGCTAAAGATTTTTCGTTTCATTAGGTCCCATTTGTTTATTTTTGTTTTTATTTCCATTTCTCTAGGAGGTGGGTCAAAAAGGATCTTGCTGTGATTTATGTCATAGAGTGTCTGCCTATGTTTTCCTTTAAGTGTTTGATAGTGTCTGGCCTTACATTTAGGTCTTTAATACATTTTGAGTTTATTTTTATGTATGGTTTTAGGGAGTGTTCTAATTTCATTCTTTTACATGTAGCTGGTCAGTATTCCCAGCACCATTTATTGAAGAGGCTGTATTTTCTTCAATGTATGTTCTTGCCTCCTTTATCAAAGATAAGGTAACCATATGTACATGGGTTTATACCTGGGCTTTCTATCCTGTTCCATTGATCTGTACTTCTGTTTTTGTGCCAGTACCATACTGTCTTGATTACTGTAGCTTTGTCATATAGTCTGAAGTCAGGGAGCCTGATTCCTCCAGCTCCATTTTTCTTTCTCAAGATTGCTGTGGTGATTTGAGGTCTTTTCTGTTTCCATACAAATTGTGAAATTTTTTGTTCTAGTTCTGTGAAAAATGCCAGTGGTAGTTTGATAGGGATTGCATTGAATCTGTAGATTGCTTTGGGTAGTATATTCATTTTCACAATATTGATTCTTCCAATCCAAGAACAGGGTATATCTTTCCATCTGTTTCTATCAGCTTTAATTTCTTTCATCAGTGTCTTCTAGTTTTCTGCATGCAGGCCTTTTGTCTCCTTAGGTAGGTTTATTCCTAGGTATTTTATTATTTTTGCTGCAATGGTCAATAAGAGTATTGCCTTAATTTCTCTTTCAGATTTTTCATCATTAGTGTATGGGAATGCAAGATATTTCTGTGCATTAATTTTGTATCCTGTTACTTTACCAAATTCATTGATTAGCTCTAGCAGTTTTCTGTTAGCATCTTTAGGATTCTCTATGTATAGTATCATGTCATCTGCAAACAGTGACAGTTTTACTTCTTCTCTTCTGACTTGGATTCCTTTTATTTATTTTTCTTCTCTGATTGCTGTGGCTAAAACTTCCAAAAGTATGTTGAATAATAATAGTGATAGTGGGCAACCTTGTCTTGTTCCTGATCTTAGAGGAAATAGTTTCAGTTTTTCACCATTGAGAACGATGTTGGCAGTCAGTTTGTGATATATGGCCATTATTATGTTGAGGTAGGTTTCCTCTATGCTTGCTTTCTGGAGGTTTTTTATCATAAATGGGTGTTGAATTTTGTCAAAAGCTTTTTCTACATCTACTGAGATGATCATGTTTTTTCTCCTTCAGTTTATTAATATGGTTTATCACATTGATTGATTTGCATATATTGAAGAATCCATGCATTCCTGGGATAAACCCCAGTTGATTATTGTGTATGATCCTTTTAATGTGCTGTTGGATTCTGTATACTAGTATTTTTTTTGAAGATTTTTGCATCTATGTTCATCAGTGATATTGGCCTGTAGTTTTCTTTCTTTGTGACATCCTTGTCTGGTTTTGGTATCAGGATGATGGTGGCCTTGTAGAATGAGTTTGGGTGTGTTCCTCCCTCTGCTATATTTTGGAAGAGTTTTAGAAAGGTAAGTGTTACCTCTTCCCTAAATGTTTGCTAGAATTCTCCTGTGAAGCCATCTGGTCCTGGGCTGTTGTTTGTTGGAAGACTTTTAATGACAAGTTCAATTTCAGTGCTTGTGATTGGTCTGTTTATGTTTTCTATTTCTTCCTGGTTCAGTCTTGGCAGTTGTGCTTTTCTATGAATTTGTCCTTTTCTTCCAGGTTGTCCATTTTATTAGCATAGAGTTGCTTGTAGTAATCTCTCAAGATTCTTTGTATTTGTTCACTCTCTGTTGTTACTTCTCCTTTTTTGATTTCTAATTCTGTTGATTTGAGTCTTCTCATTTTTTTTCTTGATGAGTGTGGTTAATGCTTTATCAATTTTGTTTATCTTCTCAAAGAACAACCTTTTAGTTTTATTGATCTTTGCAATTGTTTCCTTCATTTCCTTTTCATTTATTTCTGACCTGCTCTTTATGATTTCTTTCTGTCTTCTAACTTTGGGGGGTTTTTTTGGGGTTTTTTTTGTTGTTGTTCTTCTTTCTCTAATTGCTGTTGGTGTATGGTTAGGTTGCTTATTTGAGATTTTTCCTGTTTATTGAGTTAGATTTGTATTGCTGTATACTTCCCTCTTAAAAGTGCTTTTCATGCATCCCATATGTTTTCGGCCATCGTGTTTTCATTTTCATTTGTTTCTAGATATTTTTTTTGATTTCCTCTTTGATTTCTTCAGTGATCTCTTGGTTATTTTTAGTGTATTGTTTAGATTCCATGGGTTTGTATTTTTTACAGTTTTCTTCCTGTATTTAATGTCCAGTCTTATAGTGTTGTGGTCAGAAAAGATACTTGGTAAGATTTCAAATTTCTTAAATTTAGCAATACTTGATATGTGACCCAAGATATGATCTATCCTGGAGAATTTTCTGTGAGCACTTGAGAAGAAAGTGTATTCTGTTGTTTTTGGGTGGAATGTCCTATACATATCAGTTAAGTACATCTTGTTTAATGTATCAATTAAAGCTTGCGTTTCCTTGTTATTTTCATTTTGAATGATCTGTCCATTGGTGAAAGTGGGGTGTTAAAGTCCCCTACTATGATTGTGTTACTGTTGATTTCCCCTTTTATGGCTGTTAGCATTTGCTTTATGTACTGAGTTTCTCCTGTGTTGTGTGCATAAATATGTACAATTGTTATATATTCTTGGATTGATCATTATGTAGTTTCCTTCTCTTTCTCTTATAATAGTCTTTATTTTAAAGTCTATTTTGTCTGGTATGAGAATTGCTACTCCAGCTTTCTTTTGATTTCCATTTGCATGGAATATCTTTTTTCATCCCCTCACTTTCAGTCTGTATGTGTCCCTAGGTTTGAAGTGGGTCTCTTTTAGATAGCATATATATGGGTCTTATTTTTGTATCCATTCAGCTAGTCTCTGTCTTTGTTTAGAACATTTAATTCATTTACATTTTTGGTGGTTATTGATGTGTATGTTCCTATTACCATTTTCTTAATTGTTTTGGGTTTGTTATTGTAGGTCTTTTCCTTGTCTTGTGTTTCCTGCCTAGAGAAGTTCCTTTAAAATTTGTTGTAAAGCTGGGTTGGTGTTGCTGAATTCTGTTAGCTTTTGCTTGTCTGTAAAGTTTTTAATTTCCCCATCAAATCTGAATGAGATCCTTGCGGGTAGAGTAATCTTGGTTGTAGATTTTTCCCTTTCATCACTTTAATTATGTCCTGCCACTCCCTTCTGGCTTGCAGAGTTTCTGATGAATGATGAGCTGTTAACCTTATGGGGATTCCCTTGTATGTTATTTGTTGCTTTTCCCTTGCTGCTTTCAATATTTTTTCTTTGTTTTTAATTTTTGTTACTTTGATTAGTATGTGTCTTGGTGTGTTTCTCCTTAGTTTTATCCTGTATGGGAGTCTCTGCATTTCCTGGACTTGATTGACTCTTTCCTTTCTCATATTAGGGAAGTTTTCAACTATAATCTCTTCAAATATTTTCTCAGTCCCTTTCTTTTTCTCTTCTTCTTCTGGGACCCCTATAATTCGAATATTGGTATGTTTAATGTTGTCCCAGAGGTCTCTGAGACTGTCCTCTATTCTTTTCATTGTTTTTTCTTTATTCTGCTCTGCAGTAGTTATTTCGACTATTTTATCTTCCAGGTAACTTATCCATTCTTCTACCTCAGTTATTCTGCTATTGATTTCTTCTAGAGAATTTTTATTTTCACTTACTGTGTTGTTCATCATTGTTTGTTTGCTCTTTAGTTCTTCTAGGTCCTTGTTAAACGTTTCCTGTATTTTCTCCATTCTATTTCCAAGATTTTGGATAATCTTTACTATCATCACTGTGAATTCTTTTTCAGGTAGACTGCCTATTTCCTCTTCGTTTGTTTTTTCTGGTCGGTTTTTACCTTTCCCCTTCATCTGCTAGATATTTCTCTGTCTTCTCATTTTGTTTCGCTTACTGTGTTTGAGGTCTCCTTTTCACAGGCTGCAGGTTCGTAGTTCCCATTGTTTTTGGTGTCTGGCCCCAGTGGATGAGGTTGGTTCAGTGGCTTGTGTAGGCTTCCTGGTGGAGGGGACTTGTGCCTGTGTTCTGGTGGATGAGGCTGGATCTTGTCTTTCTTGTGGGCAGGGCCACGTCTGGTAGTGTGTTTTGGGGTGTTTGTGAACTTAGTATGATTTTAGGCAGCCTCTGTGCTAATGGGTGGAGTTGTGTTCCTGTCTTGCTAATTGTCTGGAATGGGGCTTCCAGTACTGGAGTCTGCTGGCCATTGGGTGGAGCTGGGTTTTAGCTTTGAGATGGAGATCTCTGGGAGAGCACTCGCTGATTGATATGACATGGAGCTTGGAGGTCTCTGGTGGTCCAATGTCCTGAACTCGCCTCTACCACCTCAGAGGCTCAGGCCTGACATGAGGCCGGAGCACCAAAACCCTGTCAGCCACACAGCTCAGAAGGAAAGGGAAGGACTTCCCTCATGGCACAGTGGTTAGAAATACTCCTGCCCATGCAGGGGACATGGGTTCAAGCCCTGGTCCGGGAAGATCCCACATGCCACGGAACAAATATGCCCATGCACTACAACTACTGAGCCTGCGCTCTAGAGCCCACGAGCCACAACTACTGAAGCCCGTGTTCCCAGAACCCATGCTCCACAGCAAGAGAAGCCACTGCAGTGAAAAGCCTGTGCATTGCATTGAAGAGTATCCCCCGCTCACCGCAACTAGAGGAAGCCTGCGCACAGCAACAAAGACCCAGCGCAGCCATAAATAAATTTATTTTAAAAAAGAAGAAGAAAAGGGAGAAAAAAAGAAAGAAAAAAATATTTTAAAAATATATAAAAAATAATTATTTATATAAAAAATAATAATAATAAAAAAAAGAAAGCTACCAAACCAATAAACAAATCTACCAGTGATAACAAGTGGTAAACACTATACTAAAATAAACATAAAAATCAGAAACAAGTCAATTGCAGACAACAAACCCGAAGTCTACGTTTGCTCCCAAAGTCCACCGCCTAATTTTGGGATGTTTCCTTGTCTATTCAGGTATTCCACAGTTGCAGGGTACATCAAGTTGATTGTGGAGATTTAATCAGCTGCTCCTGAGGCTGCATAGAGAAATTTCCCTTTCTCTTCTTTTTTGCACCGCTCCCGGGGCTCAGCTTTAGGCTTTGGATCCACCTCTGCATGTATGTTGCCCTTTGGCATCTGTTCCTGCCCAGACAAGACAGGATTAAAGCAGAAGCTGATTAGGGGGCTCTGGCTCACTCATGCTGGGGGTAGGGAGGGGTACCATTAATTGGAATGTGGGGTGAGCCTGCAGCGGCAGAGGCTGGCATGAAGTTGCAACAGCCTGGAGTGTGCCGTGTGTTCTCTCCCAGGGAAGTTGTCCCTGGATCACGGGATCCTGGCAGTGGCGGGCTGCACAAGCTCCCGGGAGGAAAGGTGTGGATAGTGACCTGTGCTTGCACACAGGATTCTTGGTGGTGGCAGCAGCAGCCTTAGCGTCTCATGCCCGTCTCTGGGGTCTGAGCTGATAGCTGTGGCTCTTGCCTGTCTCTGGAGCTCATTTAGGTGGTGCTCTGCCTTCTGTGGGCAGACAGGGAAGGAATCCCCTCTCTTTGTGCACCCCGAAACAATGGTCTCTTGCTTCTTTGGCAGGTCCAGACTTTTTCCCAGACACCCTCCCATCTAGCTGTGGCACACTAGCCCCTTCAGGCTGTGTTCACGCCGCCAACCCCAGTCCTCTCCCTGGGATCCGACCAAAGCCCGAGCCTCAACTCTCAGCCCCGCCCGCCCCGGCGAGTGAGCAGACAAGCCTCTCGGGCTGGTGAGTGCGGGTCGGCACCGATCTTCTGTGCGGGAATCTCTCTGCTTTGCCCTCCGCACCCCTGTTGCTGCGCTCTCCTTCACGGCTCCAAAGCTCCCCCCCTCCGCCACCCACAGTGTCCGCCCGTGAAGGGCCTTCCTAGTGTGTAGAAACCTTTCCTCCTTCACAGCTCCCTCCCAGAAGTGCAGGTCCCGTCCCTATTCTTTGTCTCTCTTTTTTCTTTTGCTCTATCCAGGTGCGTGGGGATTTTCTTGCCTTTTGGGAGGTCTGAGGTCTTCTGCCAGCATTCAGTGGGTGTTCTGAAGGAGTTGTTCCACATGTAGATGTATTTTTTTATGTATTTGTGGGGAGAAAGGTGATCTCCGCGTCTTACTCCTCTGCCATCTTGAAGGTCCCCCTCTCCAGCATTTTACCTGAATTAATTGCAGAGGCACGAAATCCATTCTCATTTTGTTATTTTGGGAACAAAAGGGAATGAAAATATTTTCCCCACTATCAACATAAAAAGTGAGTAAAGTATGTTAGAAAAATGTTCATTTTGAATTCTTTTTACAGTACTACTTTGAAATTTGAACTACATTTTCAGAGTAAGTAACCATATTGTAGGCATAAGGAAAAGATGAATACTGTTATATAACTCAGGATATGAGAGGTTATTCTGCAATAATAAGCAATCTCTGAATAAAATAATATCTTAACATGACCGAAGTTTGTTTATTGATCATTGGCAGTTGGATGGATGGGCTGTTAGCTTTTCTCATTATAGTCATTTAGGGATCTTGGTTCATATAGCCACCACATCCCAAATGCTGCCAGATATCATGGTATAAGAAAAGAAAGCTCTGGAATGTCTTGATTCATCTAGTAACGGCTCTGTCCTGTAAATGAGATGTTCTATTCACTTACAATGTTTAAATCAGAGTTAATCATATGGTTACCTCCATTTGCATAGGAGTTAAGTATAATTCTATTATGTGTTCAGAAATCAGAGAGCTGATATATGAATATTTAATTAACATTAATTGCTATCACAAGTTACTCCCTGTATGCTTCAAAATCCAATTCATGCATTTTGATACTGTCTTTACAACTATAGGACTTGATTCACGGTAAATCACATACACACATGCACACTCACACACAATAAAATACATTATTGTGTAAAGATCAATTAATATCAAACTTATAACAAGTATCCCTATAGCAATATCATCCCTAATAGTTATAACATTATTTATATAAAATAAATGTAATCTGATATATTATTTTCCATCAAAACACAAATTGTTCTTGAATCAAGAAAGCATAAACCTTTTTTGATGACAGTTAACAAAGCATCTCTTTAAGAATTATCTGTTGAGAAAAGGAGCCATTATAATATAAATTCATAAATATGTAGCACTCCAACAGACTGTTAAACAATGATGGATGTTGCTAGAAATAAGCCAATGTTAGCATATATGATTATTGACTTAAACTACTGTAACATTAATAATATAAATAGAGCTGGTTTAAAGAAATGACACATGTAGCCTTGTAACAACACATTACTATAATTGAAATAGTAACATTAAATTAAACATAGACACTGCTTTCATACAAGAAAAGTATATTTAAATATTGTAATGTTTCTTTCTCTTGAGTCAGAAGTTATGATGATTATAATCATGATAATTCCTGAAAAATTAATTGAGTTGAATGATTGATCAATACTGTGTTTGCCAAATAGTTATAGATTCTATAAATTCTCTGTTCTATGGTACAGTAATATCCACAACAAAGAAGAAAACTACTAAGAAATAAAAACAAATAAGGTTTCTGCATATGAAATCCAAAATATGTAAAGTATTAAGAATACTCAAAGAGAACTTTATATGTATTTTTCATACTTTGCCCCAATTTTGTTCTCAAATTTCAAAAAATGTTTAGCATATATATTATAAACTAGTGAAAGCATGTGAAAAGTTACATATTTCTCCAGGGCAAAAAAAAGTGCATTGCCTTATAAGATGCAGAATGCTAGATTTCCCACAGGGATAGACTCAGAAATAAAAGAAAATATTTGAATAAATGAATTGTTATCTTTTGTTAAGTAATGATTCCTTCTAAATATTATTTCTATGCTTCTCTTAAATGATAACTAAAATTATTTGAATCTATATAAAACAGCTGAATTATGACAATTTCTACAAATTTATTAATGTAAACTATAAACAGCTTTTAAAATCTAGGTTTTTTTGGGGGGTTGTTATTCTTTCTTTTTAATTTTTATTGGAGTATAGTTGATTTACAATGTTGTGTTAGTTTAAGGTGTACAGAAAAGTGAATCAGTTATACATATACATATATCCACTCTTTTTTTTTTTTTTTAGATTCTTTTCCCATATAGGCCATCACAGAGTATTGAATAGAGTTCCCTGTGCTATACAACAGATTCTTACTAGTTATCTATTTTATATATTGTCATGTGTATAGGTCAGTCCCAATCTCCCAATTTATCCCTCCCCTGCCCTTATCCCCTGGTAACCGTAAGTTTGTTTTCTACATCTGTGACTCTACTTCTGTTTATAAATGTTCATTTCTACCCTTTTTTTTAGATTCCACATATAAGCGATATCATATGGTGTTTGACTTTCTGTGTCTGACTTACTTCACTCAGATGACAATCTCTAGGTCCCTCCATGTTGCTTCAAATAAATTATTATACTTGATCGAGTAGAAGTGTCTGTCAACTACAATGTCTATATATGATGTTGGATGTAAGGAAAATGACTGAAATCAGAAAACTTGTTCCTCATTTTTATCTTTTTAATACATTAAAATAGCTTTGTTTATGCATGACTAATACGATTCAAAGACAAAAATGGATGGGGGCAATGAGTACAATACTGACATGGCCAAAAATATTCTTAAATAAAATGTATTATGTGTGTGTCCATTTGTGAGCTATATTTAGACTTTGTGCTGGACACATATTTTGGGTACCTTCTTCAATTACCTGGATGTCTTCCATTTACCTCATTTATCTGGCACAGTGTCCTCAGAACCTGGAGTCTCAGATGAAATGGCCCACCTCATGCCATGATGTTTGGCTTCCTGAGCAACCTCCATGGGGACTATTAATAGAACCCAGAAAAATAAGAGAGCTGGTAAGCTTTGTAGAGAACCCTGATGATGAAAGTCATGAGAAAAAAGCATATTCATTTCATAGGGCTGCTGTAACAAAGTACCACACACTGGGTGGCTTAAACAGAAATGTATTTTCTCACAGTTCTGGAGACAAGAAGTCCTAAATCAAAGTGCCTGCAGGGTTGGTTCCCTCTGAGGGCTGTGAAAGAGAAGCTGTTCCATGCCTCTCTCCTAGCTTCTGGTGAATTATCCCCAGTCCCTGGTGTTCCTTTGCTTGTGACAGTGTTACTCCTTTTCCATCTGGTGTTCTTCCTGTGTCTCTGTCTCTGTGTTCAAATTTCCCCTTTTCGTTAAGGACACCACTCATACCGGATTAGTCCTCACTCTAATGACCTTGTCTTAAGTTGTTCATCTACAAAGACCCTCTTTCCAAATAATGTCAAATTCAGAAATACTGAGGGTTAGGACTTCAACATCTTTTGGGGGTATACAATTCATTATATAACACAGAAAAACTGGGAAGATAACTGCCCTCGGATTGCTTTGAGGTACAATTTCTTCTTTCCAACTTTAGACAGAATGACTATGTTGTATTGTGATTTTTATATTTTATAATGTTTTGACATATTGGGGATACCTAGCTGGCTAAGGAAATTTTGGTGCTTTCAGAGCTAGCTAATCCCTAGAGATAGTGCTGACCTTAAACAAACAGACTCTTATTTCTCCAGCAAAAGAGGGTTTATTTAGGATCAGCAAAGAACCGCAATTCGGCGGCTGCAACTATGGGAAGCCATGTGCAAGTCTTCTGCAACAAGGCAAAAATAACTGTTTTTAAAGAAGGGAAAAGGAAGCTTGTTAGGCTGTAATAAAGAAAGAATCCACTGGAGGAATTGAGGTTTGAGTGTAGTGGTTTTTTATTGGCTAAGTTGTGACAGTCTCTCATTGGCTGAGCTCTTCCCAGGCAAGAAGAGGAAGTCTTTCTTCCTGTTGCTCTGCTGTTGTGTAGGATGTGAAAGCTCCCCCTTTTGGCCTCCTAACTCTATTTTAATTGTGACCTTTGTTTATTAATTGTTACAATGATAACTTTTTGGTGAGCTCACCTTTCTTATAGACAGCTGATTCTGAATCCATATCCTTATACACCTCCTTTATCTATCTTTTATACATCCAGCTATATATCTGCTGCCCTAAATCAACTGGGCACCAAGTACTAGCCAACTAGAGGCCAGTGCCTGAGCTCCAGAGCCCACAGAATCATTCAAACTGGCCAATCCTAAATGTTTACCCCATCCTGCCATGGCTTTTCCCCAATTAATGCTGTGTCCTATGCTTTCACCTTGCTTCTCCTTCTGCCTCCTGACCCATATTTGGTTCTTTCCCATGTGGGCTTGCATGGCATGCATGCCCCCTTCTCTTGGGAAATGTAAGTAATAACTTCTTGTTTCAATGGCATTGACATCTATGTCACTACTCAGTCACCTTTATAAATGAAAATCCCACAGATACAATTGAGACACAAATACTCAGTAAACACACCCACCAGAAGATCTGGTGGGTTCTTTCAGTCTTCTTATTAAGCACATTGTATTGCCTTACTTCACACATTTCCATGCCTCACTGCTCTTTATTTCATCACCATCACTACCCTGGTAGGAAGTTTGTACTTCTGAGATCTAATATCATCACATTTGCCTTATCTCAAGCTTTGCTTTCTAGAGGACCAGGCTAATATTTATTTAGAACCAGCAATGTACAAAATAAAAGAAAGAATGGTGAGATAAGGCTTGCTTAAAAACTAGGTATTAAAATCTATTAGAAAGTTCTAATTATTAAAATAATAAGATAGAAAGCCATGGTTAAAAAGACAAGTCAATATGAACTGTAAAGTTCAGAAACGCTCAACTACACATATGTGATTAGCAAATAAATAAAGCACTATATAAAAGCAGTAGCATGAGTTGCTTGATTGGTATTGAGGGCAATTAATTAATCATTAGGGAAAAAAATACCCTGAGACAGAAGCAAAACTGTGCAATAAATTATGAGACACTGTTCAATCTAGTTAGTAACCAATAAACCAAAGAACCAAATAAAGTTTCATTTGTCATGTATTCAATTGAAAACATTAAATAATATCCTCCAAATTGGAGAATCTGTAACAAATGTGATAGTCTATTCTTGATGTAAATATGGTAATACCAAAAACTTTAAAATAGTTCATATTCTTTGAATCAATGATTCATTTTCAAACAGAAACTATTTTAAGGTAGACTTAGGCATTCATGTGAAGTATATTCAGAGATGCTTATAAGAGAATTTACAAAATGAGATTTTATAAATTATGACCCATTCATATATTAACATCCATTAAAATGGTGTAGAAAAATAACGTTGATAAGTATGAAAAGATATTTGTGATATATCATAACATGATAAAAGTGAATTATAAAACCCTATGTTAGTACTTTCTCATTTTGGGTAGAACTACAGAATTATGTTACATACAGAGAAATGATATGTTACAAAAAACAAAAGGTACAGAGAAAAATGTGAATAGGAGACATTTTGGGTATTGTAATTACTAGTGATTTCTATTCTTCATGCCAATGTGAATTTTCTAAACTTTGTGTGATAAATATGAATACAAATTCCATGAAAAGTAAAGTTACTTACTGTAAATATGATTTAGTGAGTACAGTGTCTGTAAATATAAATCAAATAAATATAGTTTAAGTTTCTTAATACCAGAATTTCAGAAATATTGTTTGCAAAGCACTGTTCTAGGGATAAAGAATATAGAGGAGACATATAGGAGAAGAAAGATGTAGATGAGATGGGAAATATTTATGAGGAGTATAACACAGGTTTTTAATTTTTATTTTAAATGCTGTCTTGATCCACTTTGGAGAGACTGACTAGGGGCTGGTCCTCCTCGAGCAGCCTAATTAATTCCACACCTTACCCACTTCTCTTATTCAGCTCTCATACTCCGGGCCACTATGCACTTGCTCTAATCTCCCCAGGGTCAGGTACCAAACAGCTGGGGACAGCCCCTTTGTCCTGGAGCCCACAGATTTATGCAAATTTGTCAACCCACCGAGAGCCGCAGAAACCTAGCTAACCCCACTCTACTTGTCATAGATGAGCTGCCCTCTACGGCTCCATCTTGCTGTTACCCAGTCGCCACCTCCTGTGTGGCCCTGTGTGACAGTCTTCTCTCCTTCTTAGCTGTAAGTAATACAGAGTTCTGCCTTTCATCTATGCGAGTGTCAGCGTGTTGTGTCCCATCATCAAAGAATTTTTAAATCTTATGAAACAAGTGTGTATGTCTGTGTATATGTGTACACACATACATATACGTATCTTTTTCCTCAACACTTCTGCTCTAGTTCAAGTGTTCATTATCCTTATGCTGAACTATTACCATATCCTTCTAATCCAAATGACTCACCTTCCAATTCAAGATTCCTAATATTCTTTCTAATCACATTATTATGCCTCTCCTTAAAAACTCTTTGTTCAGGTGTACAGACAGACCTGAGTCTGGAGTCAGACCAGTTTTCTCATTCCTCTTACATGCACATTACCAGATCAAAAGGCTCTGTGCTTTTGTTAAGCTCTCAGACAATACAATTTCTACTGCCTGCATTATCCTTGCCATATCCAGCTGGAAACTTCCTGGTCATTGTTCAAAAACTAATACTAATATATCCTCAACTCCTAAGATAAAATGTAAATCTTCCTCGTCCATTACTGTAACACTTTGCAAATACCACCACAATGTGACCTATGTATCATATTTATGTGGCTACATTTTCACCTCCCAAATATAAGTGGACTTTCTAAGACTAACTTGTATAGCTAATTTCCTCTATATTTTCTTCCAATTATCAACCACCTGACAGATAGGGCATGCTTGATAATTTGTTTTGCTGAATTGAATTGAATGGAACTGTGTATATACATTAGTTAGTAAATACTTAGTGATTTGAGGATGAGATCACTTTTATTGAAAGTCTTTCTTAAATTAGAGATTTGGGGGAAATTAAAAGAAAAATATGTGAGCTTTTCTCCCCCTCCCACACACACACCACTGCCAGTATACAAGAAATATCTGTCCTAGTGCTTTTACATGGCTCAGAAATTGTTAAATATTGAAACACTAGAGACATCTCAATGGAATTTAAGCCTAGAAACCATAAATTTAAGGACTTCTTTCAGTTAATACATAACCTAAAGTTATTTTTTCCATTTAAAATCAGGGAGATTTATATCCTTTATCCATCAGAAAAAAATGCTAAAGAAAATGTCATTTTGGCAGTCTTTAGAAAGATGGATTCATATTTATTAAGAATCATATCTGTAAAATCCTGCATTTTTATGAGTTTATTCAGTACCATAGAGACAGAAAGTGCTAGATCAAGATAAATAGACATGAATCCTTCTTGCTTTGTAGAATGAACATTCTAGACATTGTAGGTGGTGTGAAAACTCTGCACAACTTAAGAAAAAAGCTTTGAGATAAAGATTTGATTAACCTGATAATAATCTACAGGATCAGCACAGTCTCTGAGATGGGGTAAGAATGCAAATGAGAACAAGGGTAAAAGATGATAGGGAGATTTTATAGGAGATTTTTTTTTTTTTTTTTTTTTGCGGTACGCGGGCCTGTCACTGCTGTGGCCTCTCCCACCGCGGAGCACAGGCTCCAGACGCGCAGGCCCAGCGGCCATGGCTCACAGGCCCAGCCACTCCGCGGCATGCAGGATCCTCCCGGACCGGGGCATGGGCCCGCGTCCCCTGCATTGGCAGGCCGACTCCCAACCACTGCGCCACCAGGGAAGCCCGGAGATTTTTTTATATGGCCAAAGAGGTCCCCAAATGTGTTAGTGAAAAAGAATTGGAATGTGGCTCTATATTCTTTTGTAATAATATATGTATGTGTATATTATATAGTTATAAATGTATATTACATATTTATATATTATGTATTTCAACTAATTAATTATATGCAATTTACTGCAAAGTATGACTCCGTTTACTGATTTGTTAAATCCAGAGCTTTAATCATCCCCTCTTCTTGATTTGTTAATGGAGGCATATGTCCCAAATTGAATGGAGTGACACTTGAGGATGTGAAGCTGGGACCTGTGGAGATGATCAAGTAAATGACAGCCTTGACCAGCATGCTTTCTTCATATTGAAATCAGGTAATTCAAATAAGATCTTTTACTCTAAGTCCAAATGTTGGCTTCTACAATCCTAAATATATGTCTGTTTATTAAAATTCTCACTCAAAATTTTAGCCTGACTTATGCCTCCTTGTTATTTTTCTAAATCTAAAATAAGAAATAAATACTAACATAAATACTATTTATAAATAAAAATGATTACAAAATATATCCTGCTTCTACTCCTCAATATTCTTCATAATAACTAAAAGTCTATATTTTAGTAAAAATGGAACTCAGCACACATGAATAAGAAATGAACACATTAAAAATATGAAATCACATCTGCAAATAATGTTGCTCCATTGCAGTTGCTCCCTATACACCGCAAAGCAATGTAAAACCAGAGACAACATTTGACCCAACTCTCTGAAGGATAATTTTATTATTTACAGCAAGGAAAGGAAAAATTAAGGCCATTTGTCAGTGGCTGAGATGAGATTCTAACATGTTTGAATTACCATTTCTGGGCTTTTTCCGCCATTTATTTCATAAAACACAAGCATCAATTCATCCATAGTTGTGAGTAATAGATGGCAGTTTGTGTGGTGGTTTAGACATGGAGTTATAGGAGCTTAATAGTCTGTATTTATTCATTCTTGGAGCTGATAAGTATCTGAGAGACTTTCCAGTTTACAAATTTTCAAACAGAAATAATAAATCATATTAATCAACAGCTTTTACTTTCAAGTTTATTCTATAAGTTACAAGACTTGAGTATCAGAAAATACTGGAAAAGTATATATATAGCATGTATTAATTCAATGCAATATTTTCATGAGAAGTACTTGATTATTTTTTTTCTTGGCCATGCCACATGGCTTGCAGGATCTTAGTTCCCTGACTAGGGATTGAACCGGGGCCCTCAGCAGTGAAAGTCCAGAGTCCTAACCACTGGATCAGCAGGGAATTCCCTGTTTATTATTATTTTTAAAATAACTAGAAGACTAACAAAATATGGATTTTAATATAGATTTTAAAAATAGAGGAAACATTTCAAAACTTAGTACATGAAAGAAAATAAGAATACAAAAATAAAGATTTCCTTTCAAAACATATAAAGGTATGGTATCAAACATTGATTTAATTGGGTTTTGTGTATCAGAAATTAGTTGTTTATGTCTTTGGAATCAGTAAATTAAGTGTGCAATCTGCCTATTGATAATAAGGAAAATAAAGTGTCTTATCTCACATCATGTCAAACCATAATTATATGAACATTTGCACACAGATAATTTTGTTTGTATTCACTTAGAAGTACCTGCTGGATAGGGATTATCATTACATTCAGGGTATGCCTGGTTTGCCAAAAGGCCAGAAATATCACACAGCATACTAAATTCTTTCAGCAACAAAAGAACATTTAGAAAGAATGAAAATGAGGCATCTTTATTATTTCAAGGAAAATATTAGCTTATTTTCAAGCACTTTATGTATATAAAGTAATGCAACCAATTTAAATATGGAAAATATTGTTTTCAGTTCACCTGATATTTGAGGGGTACTACCTACATAATTCTGTTGACAAAGGAGGACAAAAAATAATTGATACTCAAGCTCATTTTTCACTCACCGAATCTGCAAAATGGACAGATCTATCAATATACAATATAGAATTACCACAATTCCGGGGACTTATTAGAGACTTTTAAGGAAAAGTACCTAGTTCTATCTTTTATCAAAAAAGTTGGTTGGAGAAAATAGAATTTCAAGATCATTGTTTAAAAAGTATGTGTACCATACATCAATATCTTGAGACAATTTACTTCTAAAGGATTCTACACTACCCTTGCATTGACCAAACGTTTTAGAGCCATGAAATCAGACTGTTTAGAAAGTCGCACTTGCCAAAGGAAATGTGTTTTGCAGAATAACATGAGGGATACTGAGGACAGTCTTTCTTGGGTCACTGTGACCCCTCTGCAGTCACATTTAAAGAGTTTGTTCATCTGTTTGTTTTGGTAAAATTCTTCCTTGTTGTAGGCAGAATGGCCCCTGAGAGATGGCCACTCCCTAAACCCAGGAACCATGAATACATTATATTACTTGGGAAGACGAACTCTGCAGTATAATTTAGGTTGAGGATCTTAAAATAAGATTAAGCTGGAATAAATGTTGAGGCCCAATCTGATCACAGGGGTTCTTAAAATCAGAGAACTATCTACAGCTGGAGCAAAAGACCTTCTGCAGAAGAGAATTTAAGAGAGTCTCAAAGCATGAGAAGGAGAAAACATCCTTCAGGTTTGAAGAAGGAGGGGGCAAAGCAGGCAGGAATGCAGGAGACTGAGAGTCTCCTGGATAATAGCCAGCAAGCATCTCGGCCAGAAAAAGCTGCAAGAATTCTGCAAACGACCTGAATGATCTCGAAAGCAGATTTTTCCTTAGAGCCCAGGCCAGCTAAAACTTTAACTCTGACATTGTGAAACCAGCAGCAGTCAGCCCACTAAGACTCTGACTACAGAGCTGTGAGTTAATATGTTTGCGTTGTTTTAAACAACTAAGTTTGTGGTAATTTGCTACACCAGAAATAGAAAACTAATACATTCACCCACAAAAAATAATGTACTTCCTATTTTGCATGACAAGAGCAACATGAGCCATTATAGTCTCTTTTTTTGCTGGCTGTAAAGATGCTCGCAGCTAATTTTAAATTTTATTATAGGAACAGTGCAGGTAGTTTTATATCTTGGAGCAAGATGCCCACTGAAGGAAAGTAGATTTCTATCCTCCCATAGTGACTGGCACAAGGGGCATTCTATCCAAAAGCACAAACTTTAAAATAACTAAGTTATGGGGATCTAGTGTATAGCATGGTGACTATAGTTAATAACGTTGTATTGCATATTTGAAAGTTTCTAAGAGAGTAAACCTTAAAAAAAATAAAGAGAAAGGGGCATTACCATCCTTGATGATTACATATCAAAGGGCTGGCTCCCAGGTCCTTGAAAAAGGCAGCCCTGGGTTGTAGAACCTGGCAAAAGGCTTTTAAAAAGATTTACATCTCAAAGGGGCAAACTTTCAACTAGTAAATGCTATAAGAAAAGGGAGGTCAGGGGCCTACAGCAGGAAGAAGCCTGTCTAATATTAAGTCAAGATGAGGGGTTAAGTTTATTTCTAAGTATTTTATTCTTTTTGATGCTATTGTAAATGGAATTGTTTTCGTAATTTCCTTTTTGGGTAGTTCATTGTTTATGTATAGAAACACAACTGGTTTTTATGCTGATTTTGTATCCTGCAACTTTAATGAATTTCTTTATTCTAACAGTTTTGTTTTTCTATTTTGTGGAGTCTTGGGGACTTTCTACATACAAGATCATGTCACCTGTAAACAGATAATTTTACTTCTTTTTCAATTTGGATGCCTTTTTTTCTTTCTTTCCATCTTTCTTCCTTCCTTCCTTTCTTAGCCGAATCTTGCCTCTGTACCCCGATACCGAATTAAATCTGAGACGGTTTTGGGTGAAGTAGAAAAGAAGAGCTTTATTGCTTTGCCAGGCAAAAGGGGCCACAGTGGGCTAATGCCCTGAAAACTGTATACTGTGTGTCCCCAGTTGGAGAGGGTAGTGAAAAGTTTTATAGTGGGCTTCCCTGGTGGCGCAGTGGTTGAGAGTCCGCCTGCCGATGCAGGGGACACGGGTTTGTGCCCCAGTCTGGGAAGATCCCACATGCCGCAGAGCGGCTGGGCCCGTGAGCCATGGCCGCTGGGCCTGCGCGTCCGGAGCCTGTGCTCCGCAACGGGAGGGGCCGCAGCAGTGGGAGGCCCGCGTACCGCAAAAAAAAAAAAAGTTTTATAGTAATGGTTCAAAGCAGACGTGATCATCTCGTGGACATTCTTCTGATTGGTTGGTGGTGAGGTAAGTGGGAGTCAGCATCATTACCCTTCAGGTTCCATCTGGCCTGGGGTCCACGTGCTTGTGTGCAGCATACCGTTGTTAACCATTAACTTCTCCCACTTGGTGGAGGCTTCAGTCTCTTCAAAACAGCTTGAAGATATTGTAGGTATCCCCTGATGGGGCACCAGGACCTTGCCCCAAGGCTGCACTGTTATTTCTCTTGACTCTTTGTTTCTCCATTGTCTCACATCCCTTGCCTTCCCTAATTAACAACTACTGTAATCTGCCCTTTGGAACTCAGGGAAGGTTATGGAGGTCACATGAAGCCTATTGCCTGTAATCAAAGAAATGGGGGACACAGAAAGTCTTTTGTGCACAGGAGCCCCACAGGGCCCTTCTTGGTATCACTTTCTTTCCTTCTTTCTTTCTTTCTTTTTTTTTTTTTGACTAATTGCTCTGGCTAGAACTTCCATACAGTGTTGAACAGAAGTGGTGAGAGTTAGCATCCTTGCTTTTTTCTAGATCTTAGAGAAAAAAATTTCAGTTTTTCATCATTGAGTAGAATGATAATTGTGGGCTTTTCAAATATGGTTTTTATTGTATAAGTTCCTTCTACACCTAATTTTTTGAAAGTTTTTATTATGAAAGGTGTTGAATTTTGTCAAATACTTTCTCTGCATATGTGTTCTTATCGCACACATAAATAATATAATAATAATAAATAAATAAAGAGGGCGAGAGGAGGCTTTTGGAGGCAATGAATATGTTTATGGCATAAATTATGGTGATATTTTCACAGAAATATACATATCTCCAAACTTGTGGAGTTTCATTAATTAAATATGCACAGCTTTCTGTATAGCAATCATACCTCAATAAAATGTTTTACAAAAATTGAGAAAAACAAATATGAAGGGAATGTTAAAACTGTCTTGGTCAACTTCAGTAGCATCATAGAATCAGCTCCTTAACAACATGTGAAATCCTGAATCATGGGAGAGTTTCCCCAATATCAACAAACTCTCCCCTAATCAGTTTAATATCTCTTCACTTCATGGGTCCAGGACCCTCATGATCCATTTGCAGACATGTTCTTCTGGTACCTTCAGGTATAGATCCAGATTCTTCATTCCTTTCATAAATAGTCTTTTTTGTTGACCTAAAACAAATAGATTGCCAGTTATTTCTCCAGCAATAAATACTGCCAGTTTATTCAAGATCAGCAAAGAACTGCAATTCAGGGTCTGCAACCATGGTAAGCCACATGCAAGCCCTGTTGTACCAAGGAGAAGAGGATTCATATATAGGGGAAAAGGAAGGTGAGAGGGCTATGGTAAACAGTCCATTGGAGGAACTGAAAGTTTAAATTGCTTTCCATCGACTGAGTCGTGAAGGCTCTCATTGATTGAGCTCTTGCCAGGCAACAAAAGCAATTCTTTTTCCTCCTGTTGGGCTCTGCTATCACTATAGGGTGTGAGAGTTCCCACTTCTAGCCTCCTGACTCTATTTTAGTTGAGGTTTCTGTTTATTCACTTTTATACTTTCCTCCTTTATACATAAGTGCGAGGACAGCACTTATGGAGCCAAGCTGAGACTTGACTCAAGTTGTTGGTATAGGATAGTATAATATACAGCATTATTCTTGAACTGCAGCATCATCGCCTGTAAGCTTTTTAAAACACACATTTGTAACTCACCCTGATTTAGCAAATTGGAATTTTTTGGGAGGTGGGGACTGATATGTTTAGTTTTAACCCTCTGTCCAGGTGATTTGTATGTACATCACAGTTTGAGAACCACTAGTCTAGTGATTTGGGCAGGTAAAGACATATATTGAGGAAGGTAAACATACTTGAGTAATGTTTCCATTTCAGTTGATATCTTTGCATCTTTTCCAGATAAAGGGAGGCCTCTATTCTATAATAAGTGGCAGGGACCACTTCTGCTGTCTGGAGGGGTTAAACTTATCTGTGGATTCAGGTTTCTGAGAGCATCTGGCTAGTTGTCCCAGCCTCAGGTCTCAGGGTCTCACTTCTTTCCTATCGCAGTGAACAGTTTAGCATAACATGTTCACCAGGGCTGAAAATGACCCACTTTTGAAAGTGGCTTATTTTTTCAGAGGAAACTCTCTTTAAACAGGACATCAGCTTCTCTGACTTGATAGTTGGCCTACTTGAGCCTGTCATTTTTTTTTTTTCTTTTAGATTTCAGTTAGGATCTTCCAGTTACCTCATCACTCCTTATGCTTACTTATAATTGCCATTTTCCAATATTTCTCAAAACTAGAGTGATTTTACAGCCAAATATGAACCTTCCTACCTTTATTCCATCTAAATCCACAACATGTGAGGTCTCAGTACTTCAGATATTTAATGGGCTAAGAGTGCTCCCTCCCTATCTTATTACCACCAATGGCCAGAGAGTGACCCAGTACAGGAATCACACAATAAGAATCTGTTTGCTAGAAATCCTTCTCCAGCACCAACTGTCTTTGTTTAGGTTCTCCCCAAAACAACCCTGAGATAGGAATTCAAGTACAGGTAGTTTATTGGAAGATAATTTAAGAAATTATAATAGTTGTGTGGGAAAGTTAGACTATTAACAAATACCTAAATTAGACCTACTGAATTTTGATTATCTATTTAATTGGCTTTTTTCCTCTATATCTGGGGTCAAAAAATATTTTCTGTGAGAGGCCAGATAGTAAATATTTTAGGCTTTCCAGGCCAAATGATCTGTGTCACAATTACTCAGCTCATCATTGGAGCTGAGCGTGGATGTGTGCCAATAACGTATGATTCACAAAAAGAGGTGGTGGAGTGGATTTGGCCCAGAAACTGTACTTTATCAACTTCTGCTCTTTGTTGTGACCTATTTGAGGATGAAAAGCATGATTTTTTATCAGTATAACCTAAATATCTGGCCAAGGCTATACACATAGATACATATAGAGAGAAAATGAATGAAAGTTTTATATGTTTATAGATAATATGGATGATGAAATTGAGGTGATCTTCCCCACCACTTCCACTATTCAATGAACTTGAAAATACGGTTGCATTTTAAAAATCTAAGCTTTAAACTCAAGATTGAACCTTGCATAATTATATTTAAAGCAGAGTAGCAATGCACCACCTAAATAAGCTGGGCAGTAACCTAATTTACTTTATTACCTTTGATAAAGAAATAATATTTCCCTCAGTAGGTCAATTGTAAAGAAATGAAAAGTAGATGAAGCAGAGAGTGGTGAACTCTGACTGATTAGCACAACTCTATCCAAGACAGAAAGGTGGCGCTTTGAGGATTTAACCTAATAACCACCATGGCAGACAAAACATCATTGTGAAAGCCTCTGTAATCAGTCACGATTTTTTCTAGATATTTTGCCTAATCCCCCATTGTTTTTGTTCTACTTTTTGTTGAAAATAGATGTATAAAATGTATTATGATCCCCTTCACATAAAGTTCACCTATGTGTGAAACAATGATTGTACCTATTAGGACACAGGCTTGGATAGTAGATTTATAAAGGAAAGCAAATTTACAAAGAAAATTCTGCATGTAGTAGATAAAAGAATGGTTAGAAGGAGGCTTCAAGGGAGAGTATACTCAGTTATTAAACAGGACTGTATGTGCACGGGTATTCCTTATATTATATTAACAACTCATATCTCTGTTACAAATGTTACTTTGCATGAAACTTCTATTTTATGAAAAAAGTATTTCCCAAAGGATTTGTGTATTTTGCTTTCTTGGATGTCTTTTTTTTTTTTTTTTTTTTTTTGCTGTACACGGGCCTCTCACTGTTGTGGCCTCTCCCGTTGTGGAGCACAGGCTCCGGACACGCAGGCTCAGCGGCCATGGCTCACGGACCCAGCTGCTCCGCAGCATGTGGGATCTTCCCGGACCAGGGCACGAACCCGTGTCCTCTGCATCGGCAGGCAGACTCTCAACCACTGCGCCACCAGGGAAGCCCATTGGATGTCTTTTTGAGCAATGTGAAATTCCTTTCATAACTTATGAAAGCAGTTCTCAGAGTGTTAGGATAAAGCATTTTCATGATGAATTACCTTCACTCTTAGATATTAGATATATGAAGAGAATTAAATGAAAGTTTTTTCCCTCAAAATTTGTAGGATATCAGTCTTAGATCTAGATTTTAGCTCTTTCTCAAATGGACATTGTTCCCCTTCCTTACTTATTGATATAATAATTTTAACAATGTTATCACATTTAAATCCTAAGTCAGTACCTGCCTCTAGCATCACATATAGAAAAGGAAACACAGAAGACAAAATTAAAAGCACATTTAAAATTTACAACCTCTTCATTTACTTCAAATTGCAAATTATTTGTTACCACATTCATTATTTAAGTAATATAAATCATCAGCCTCTCATTGGTGAAATATTCTTTATAGTAATTTAAAGAATAACTGCATAGAGTCTTGTGCTATACATATTCTCTTTTGCAGTAAAAAATGGCACTGAGCATAATTACAAGAATTAATGATCTTGGATTAGCATAGCCTTAAATCAAACAGAGCCTGTAAATTATTTTAATTGTGACATCCAGTTAAAATATTTTTGGTCCATGAGCCTTTACAAATTGTATTAAAATGTGCAAAAATAATTTTGCTGTGATATATATCATGCTAATGCATGTTTATCATGACCAACTTTAAAATACAATCTTCCCTTCAACCTTTTCTTCTAGAATTATGCATTTATTTTTCACTCTGAATCTATGAAGCCAGCCTAACCTCAGACTCTTTTAGCACTGATGAAATTAAAACACTAATTATTCTTCCTCAGAAACCTAACAAGTTCTCTAGTTACTAGGTCAAACTGCACTCTCTGCTCTTACTAGTTTGCTATTGTTGAGTAAACTTACCACACTCAGCAGCTTTAAAAAGCCCATACTTAGTATCTCACAATTGCTGTGGGTCGGGAGTCTAGCACATTTTAGTTAACCCTCCATTCAGGATTTCACAAGGTTAAAATCAAGATGTCAATTGGGTAACCTTTCTTTCTAAAGCTTGGGGTCATCTTCCAGACTTATGCTGTTGTTGGCAGAATTCAGTTCTCTCTGGCTATAGAATCAAGGTCCCCTTTTTCTTACTCTGTCTGCTGGGGGATGTTTTAGCTTCTGGAAGCCACCCATAGTCCCTTGCCATGTGGCCCAGAACATGGCAGCTTACTTCTGAAAGCCAACAGGAAAATCCCTCTCTACAGTCAGCTAAGATGGCATCTTATATAACATAATCACAGGAGTGACTAATCTCATATTTACAGGTCTAATGTACACTCAGAGGTAAGCCCTGAATACCAGGGACAGAAATCCTGTGGGCCATCTTAGAATTCTTCCTAACATACTGCCCCAATCATATGTTTCAGCCACGAGCAGAAAATGGTCTCTCCTGGTCCTGAGAAAATAATTTTTTTGTCACAGTCCACAACCACTGAACTGGAAAATGGTTAGCTTTTACCCTTGAATGAAATTAAGATTATCCCTGCAAGAAGGAACAGAGGAGTTAAATAATTTCTGAGAATTTCTAGTGATGGAACAATTTCTGACTTATTAAACCTCTGAATATTATGCCTGGACCATCTCCTGATACCACGTTCTCTCATGAGAAGGCATACACAATATCATAAAGGTGTATGCACAATCTCCTCTTATGAATTAATAAACATGGATCCACAACCCAGAGTAGGTTTTAATTGTAAAACTATCTCATAGAAATGAAATTATCAACTATTTAAAACAATTTTTCACTTTACTACTCAATTCTGAATTCTCCTTCACACATTCAGCTCAATGTTGATGTTTGATAATAATGAAAAAATTTGAGATATGTGTTAAAAACTTTCACAGTGCAAAACTTATGCCCAAAATGAAGAAGATAGCACAGTAGACATACCAAATGACAACCAGGATAGCAGATCACCAAGGTCAAAAGCAGAGAAATATGTTAGTCAATTTGTTTTTTTTTTTAATATGTGATTAATTTGAGGTTGTTACAAATGTAACTGTATCTAGCCAAGGATATTTTTATCAGGTGTGATAAATTGTATTTGACCTACTGGAACCACCCACTGAATACCTAACTTCATGTATTTCATACCTGGGCAACATTTGCAGTCTTTCAAGCTGTCACTTTGGGACATGAATTTGTGTTAGCATACACATAAATCATTGTAGCAAGCAAGGGGAACTGAAGCAGAGTTGCTGGCTTCAAAATAGTCATATCACCAAATAAACTCAGGAGATACATTACTTCAGTCAAAATAAATAGGTCCTACTTCTAACTTATTTAATTTTGACTTGTTCCTTTTTGGTTAAATTCTACCAAAATTGCTATTCGTAAAATTAAAACCATTGCTGTTAAAAGTAACAGATTAGCACCATAAACAAACCATGGCTTGTGATAATGAAAGTAAGGAACACTCGATCATGAGGAACTAGTATCTTGAAATACCAAATTATTGAAAAGTAAGAGTGATTATAATTATAGGCTGATGCAGTTACATCATTTTTTACGTGAGTTTTTGAACAAATAGTTTCAGAGGGATTGGAAGCAGTGCTGAAAAGAAGGAAATATCATCTTATTTATTTGGGGTCATTTAAAAAACTTGACAAAGTCATTTTGAAACTTTCTGTCCTTAGGGAGATTTTTTTTTTTGAAACAAGAAGTCTGCATAATGTCTCTAAACAACAAATTTTACTAGCTTCCTCAGAGAAGTTTAGTTTACAAACATACTGATAGACTATTTATCTTCATAGTATTAGTTTTCTATATTATATACCTCCTTTCAACAACAATCTACACTCAAATTTCAGTTTTTATCTAGTGAAAATCAAAAATATCCATCTATAAATTAAAAGGAGTCAAACAAATCAATCAATCAGCTCTCAATTCTATAATTTTATTTAAAAAGATATCATTGGCTCTAAAAAGTTTTGGTGTTTAAAACGTATGGACACCAAGGGGGTAAAGTGTCAGGGGGAGGTAGTGGTGGGATGAATTGGGAGATTAGGGTTGACCTATATACACTATAAAGTGTATAAAGTGTATAACTAATGAGAACCTGCTGTATAAAAAAATAAATAAAATAAAATTCAAAAACAAAGTTTTGGTGTTTGTTTTTTAATTGGGCACATTTAATTTCAGGGGCCTTTTAATGAATATCTGTTTTTTGTTAATTCTTTTAAAATTATTGTTTCTATAAAGTACCATATCCTGTTTAATACAACTGAATAATTGAATATGTCTTTCAACATGAGTTTTGATGGAGTTGGAAGTAAAGAGCTTCCATAAATAGGGACTTCCCTGATGGCAGTGGCTAAGAATCCACTTGCCAATGCAGGGGACAGGGGTTTTATCCCTGGTCAGGGAAGATCCCATGCGTTGTGGAGCAACTAAGTCCGTGCGCCACAACTACTGAGCCTGTGCTCTAGAGCCCGCAAGCCACAGCTACTGAGCGCATGTGCCTAGAGCCAATGCTCCACAACAAGAGAAGCCACCACAATGAGTAGCCTGTGCACCACAATGAAGAGTAGCCCCTGCTCAACGCAACTACAGAAAGTCCACACACAGCAACAAAGACCCAATGCAACCAAAAATAAATAAATAAAAATAAATAAATAAAAATAAATAAATAAATATTTTTTAGAAAGGAACTCCCGTAAATAAAATATATTACTAAATTTCATACAGGTAAGGTATTGTAAATAAGAAATAGGATAATAATGATAGCTAGCTTTCAGATACACTAGACATTAGAGATAAAAAAATAAAAATAAAAATACAGTAAGAGCCAGGTTAAAATTAGGCAGGTATCCTGAATTCCCAGCTGTGTTTCTTCTCCCCTTTGAGACTTCATGAAGGTAAATATGTGTAAAAGGTAGATTCACAGATAAAGAGGGAAAGAAGAAGGAATGTCTGGAGATGAAAAGGCAGAGAATAGATAAGTGGTAACAAACTTAGCAGACACCTCTGCTCTGCATTCAGAACATGCAGAGGCCAAAGAAAGGAGAAGGATACGTTTGTCACCCATGTCTGGGGAGGTTGACGATGCTGAGGAGCCAACTAGGGTCATAAACAGGAGTGAGATATGCAGCATATTTGTGGAGTATCTGTGTCTAGAACACTAGGTATGCACTCGTAGGCAAAGACCTGAAAAAAGTGATTGGTGAGACTCACAGTTACTGAGGAAGGTGTCAACTGATATCAAGGAAGCAATGGAACATTTAGAAATAGCCACATTCCAACCCCAGCTTCTATCATGACACTACTGACATTTGAGTATCCTCTTCCCCAATCGGTATTGCATGAAATCAAAGGGAAAAGCCCCACCCATATATCAAGTAGTTCCATTAGACACTCTTAGTGTTTCACCCCTAAATCACACATTCATTCGTTCATTCATTAAATAAATAAATGCACACTAATCATGGTCCAGTAACTTCTCTAGGGAATCAAAATATGTGAATAGTTATGAGTGAGAAGATCACTTCTCTTTAGGAATTTACATCCTTGTTGGAGGACACTGGCAATAAACGTTGGAGATAAAAATATAAAAATATCCTAAAAGTAAGTGCCATGAACAAGGGAAAAAAAAAAAAAGTAGAGCAGTATAAGAAGTGTGGGAAGTACTGAGGAAAGAGGAATTAGTTATATTAATTAGAATGCCCAAGGGAAGTGTCATTGAGGAGATGAAAATCAAGCAATGACTTTAATGAGGTGAGGGAACTGGCCACATGGGTATCTCAGGGAAGAGAATCCCAGGCAGAGAGGGTAAGAAGTGCAAAGGACACAGGATGAATTCTTACTATTTTTTAATGCATACATTAAATATATTTATTAAGTTCCTAAACCCATAGCTTTGAGATCATAAAGTCTTAGAGGGCAGAGGTCAAATGGACTATATAACTGGCATTCTAATAGCAATTTCAGCCTTTCACATGATGAGGCAAAATGAGTATTTGTAGAGGGGCAATAACAAAGAGTGTCTTTCTGGGCTCCACACCGGTGTTCCAGGGCCTTCTAGAGGAAATCAGCTGGAGATACAAAGTAGCTCTTAAAAGTTTTTGACTGAAAGAAGCCACCCCAACTAAAAGATAAGGGTCAGGGGAGGGGCGGGGGGTACAAGCCAGGTAGGTGTCTGGGGTGACGGCTGAGAGAAGTGGGATTCCGGAATGAAGACCAGGGACTTAGATTGGCTGTCAACCCAAGGGGTTGAGGGATCTTGGAAGGACAAGGCAGGAAGCTCTGTGATAAGAGCATCATGCTGCCACTAGTTTTATTTATGGACGGGGAATGAGAAATGGGAGTGTGAAGGGCATAGGTAGGATGAGCTTGCTTGTCTCAAAGGATATACATGTGGAGGCTGTTTTTATTCCTATTAATCCATCCCAGAACTCCTTGCTGACTCTAGGGACTGATATCCCCATTTTAATCTCTCCAAGTGTAACAAGTACTTACTATTTTTAAAAAAGCAAGGAAGTTACTGTGGCTGGAGGAGAGTAAAGAGGGAAGTATTTGAATATCATAGAGGAAGTGGGAGCTAGATCTCATAGACAACTATCAAGAGTTTAAAATATAAATAGACTACCAAGGAACAGGATATAGCAGGAAAGTACCCCATGTAAAGCAAAAAACAAAAGATACAAATTTTAAACATGAGAAAAAGGCAGGAGAGATCATGGAACCAGTAGAAGAAATGTGCACAAACCAAAGCAAAACCAATTGATTTTCAGAGAAAATAAATTATATCCATAAAACAGGAATAAAAATCCACTAAAAAAAGAAGAATCAGATTAAAATAAAGAGTATTTAAAGTAAAAAAATATAAAATTAAAAAGAACTTTAATTAAAAGTTTGGAAGATGACTTTGAGGATATAATACAGAAAGCAAATTTAAGTTAAAATTTAAAAATGAAAAGACTTAGAGGAACATTGCACAGCATCCCACACAAATAATATTAATCCCAGGAAGAGATTAAGATCAAACAGACTGGAGAAAATATATAAATAACAGAGTAGCATTTCCTGGGGAAAAAAATATGATTCAATAGTATAAGAAAGCACAAAAAATGTTTGGCACTATGATTTTTTAAAATATCTACATCAAGTCTCATTTTCATGTTTCAATACACTAGGGGAAATCTGAACAGAGCTGAGAGGGGAAAAAGCACTTTATCTGTAGAGGTGTGATAATGCAATTGGAACTGAATTTTTCAACAACATTGCATTGCTGAAGAATAGAAGATTGGACAAAACTTTTACAACATCATGTTTAGATAGAATTCCATTTCTAGCCAAATTAGTAATCGAGCATAGAGACAATAAAATTTGGGAGAAAAATACTGAAAGGAATTATTTTCCTTTGACTCCTTTTTTGGAAGACTTAAGCAAAAAGAAAACTTAACTAAAAAAACCCACAAAAACAGGAAGGACTAATATGCAGGACCTGTGAAACCAACCCAGCAGAAGTCCCCAAAATACAGTTAAAACAAAACAAACACACAAAATAACAAAAACACCACATCCTTACTGTTTTGCCCTTCTGAAGTCAGAAGTCCTAGGGGTCGCCCACTGTTCCTCTACTTTAGGTTTTACAAGACTAGAACCAAGGTGGTGGCAGGGCTTCATACCTTTCTAGAGGCTTTTGGGAAGAATCAGCTTCCAGTTTCATTCAGATTGTTGGCGAAATGCAGTTATCTGTGGTTGTTAAGACTGAGGTGTCTATTTTCTTGCTGGCTGTCAGATACGGTGTCGCCCTTGCTTCCTAGTGGCCTGTCTCCAGTGGCATGAGGTGTTACTACCAGTAATCCCTCTGTCAGCCTGCAGAGACTATTATATAACTGCCTGAATTCATTTCCTATTGTTTCCGTAAGAAATACCGCACATTTAGTGGCTTAAAAAAATCCACCGATTTATAATTTTACAGTTGTGTAGCTTAGAAGCCCAACATGGATATCACTGGGCTAAAATCAAGATGTCAGCCAGGCTGCATTCCCTTAGAACAACTCTGGAATAGAATCCACTTCCTTGTCTTTTTCAGCTTCTAGAGGTCACTTGCATTCCTTGGCTCATGGAATACAGGTCCCTTTCTCCATTTTTTGAACCCAGCAATGGCAGGTGAAGTTCAGCTCACATCACACTACTCTTACTTACTCTCCTGTCTCCCTCTTACTGTTAAGGATCCTGTGATGACATTGGTCCCACCTAAGTAATCCAGGATAATATCCCTATTTTGAAATCAGCAAATTAGAAACCTACTTGCACTGGCAACCTTTATCCTCCTTTCCCATGTAACCTGTCATATTCACAGATTCTGTGGGATCAGGACATAAATGCTTTCAGGAGACTGTTACCCTGCCTACCACGGTCCCTCTTCAGTCCATTAACCTTCTGTTGTTGCTTCTTGTAATGAATAGAGCACAGCCTGACACATTGGAATGAAGTACTTGTTGGGCATCGCAAATCACATTCAAGACCTGAATTAATCAATCGTTCCTTCACCATGCTGAGTTCTGAGCTTCACCCTACTTATTTTACCCCATCAGGTCCATACAAATTCCACTTTTATATCTATTCTACACTCATCTTGAGTAAAGTATCTTACACTTTCTATAATCTGCCAGCATTTCTCATTATATAGTCAATATAGATTAGAATTATAATAGTATAAACAAGCCCGGAATTCCAATGACAACACACTATGAGTTCATGTCTTCCTCAAAGAAAGCTCTGAAGTTTCCAATAACATTTTGGGTCCCAAGTCTTTTATGTCAGAACTCAATTTTCCAGGCTAGTGAAGGTCTGCTCTCCTGTAGCTGTACATTCTGGAGCACACGTCTTCCCCAGTGAACAGGGCAGGAGTATCTCACGATGTCCAGTAATTACGTCAGCCCAGATCTGGCATAGGTCACCTCTGCTCACAATCCAGTGGCTAGAATTAGGCAATTCTTAAATGTCAGCAGTGGGAGCAGGAAAGTTTCATCCTCCTAGACTCATGCAAAAACAGGAGATCCCCAAAATTACGACTGCTAGAATTTTTCTCAGTACTTATTCTTAGAGACATACATAACCTTTCCTAAGATACCATCACCTTTGGTAACTTCTAAGACCTGATTATGGATTGAAACATTTATTCTTAAGCATGCATTTCTCTCACTAAATTTAGTATTGTTTTTCAAATTATCTTGATGCTATCAGTCTCCTACAAATAGGGCTGTCCTAATATCACACCTGCTACTTGTATATCAGTTTCATCTCTGCATCCTCATTCTGCTAAATATTTAGGTGAGAGAGAATTATCTATGGTATGATTTGAGTTTTCATGCAGTCAACACTTCTGCGTAGTTTAGGCTCACACCATCCCACTGCTTAAAAATACCCTACACTTTTTATTCCCTAATAAAGATTCCAGTTGATACCATGAAATCTTGAAATACCTATGTAAACATGAAAACTGAAATCTTTTCTTCCCATTTTAATGTAGCTTCAAGTGTTTGTGTTAAGATATCAGTGCTATTCGGATTCATGATTGCATTCATTTAAGCTGGGTATTACCACAAACTTGACTTAAAACAAAATCCATTTATTATTTTGGTTTTGGGGTCAGGAGTCCAGGCATGGCCTGTCTGCTCAGGGCCTCACAGAGCTGCAATCAACCTGTTAATCTGGCTTCATTCTAGTCTGGAGACTTGAGTGGGGAAGGTGCTTGGAGGCACATTCAAGTTGATGATAGAATTCATTTCCTTATGGCTGAGAACTCATGGCATCTTCTTCCAGGCCAGCAGAGAAGAATATCTCTGAACTCAGGAAGGCCTACATCCCCTTTTAGAAGAATTCCAAATGATTAAGGCAGCCTATCTCTTATGATTAACTGCTATATGATATAATCTAAGCATGAGTGTAACATCAGGGAATGGAGATTATGGGACCATCTTAGAATTTTGCCTACTACATGATCCTGTTTTAATTTCCTAATCCTGAAAGATTTTTGGAACCTTTGTTTGTCTTCACCATTCTAAAATTCCAGGATGCTGTGTGAGTTAGTTATCACTGATTGTGTGATGTTTATAGTGAATCCTTTCAGTCTAGAAATTCCTTTCCTCGTTTTTGAAAATTTGTTTATATATTTTCTCTGATAATTTCTATGCCTCCATTTTTTATTCTTTAGTTTTTAAAAAATTTCTCAGACTTCCTTTTTATCTTTTATCATCTGATATATTCATCTATTTGTAATATCTAGAATATTTTAAATTTCCAACCATTTTATTTTCATCTGAATATTTCTATTTTCTAGCATCTCTGTCTTGTTGCCAAGATGAAATGCCATCT
This sequence comes from Leucopleurus acutus, assembly GCF_964270905.1. Classification (NCBI taxonomy): domain Eukaryota; kingdom Metazoa; phylum Chordata; class Mammalia; order Artiodactyla; family Delphinidae; genus Leucopleurus; species Leucopleurus acutus. The sequence continues at coordinate 158,962,462 of NC_139145.1, forward strand.
CACATAACTGTGGTGATATTACTTGTGCTTCTTTTTCTCCAATCTATTTAAAATTTCTCTGGTATAGCTCAGTAACTTATTTTGCAATTGTTAATTTTAGTCTCTGAGTTTTATTTACATAATTTCTTCAAATTTTTTATTTTGTTTGGCTACTATTAATAATCAAGAGAGAAACACAAAATAATTGATTCAAACCTCTGTGTTTCAGATGGAGCTTGTCCAATAGTGGGCCTTCCCATAAAATGATAGCCCTTTTACCTGACTTTCACTGGACCACTTCCAATTACATGGTTTAATCGAATTTAATTTTAAAAAATCTCTCTGATTTCACCTTTGCTTCATCTCTCTTGCTCCTGCCAAGAAACTTCTGTGCCTTTAAGGACTCATGTTATTAGATTGTGCCCACCCATAATAATCTCTATCTCTTTTTTACAAGGTCCATGCCTTAATTTATCTGCAGAGTCCATTTTAGCATGTAGAGTAGCATGTCCTCAGGTTCTAGAGATCAGGGCCAGGGCATTTTTGTGGAGGTCATTATTCTACCTACCACAGGGAGGTTCAGCTTCCCCAGAAAGTAAACTTCTTATCTCCTACCTCTGTTGTATAAACCTGACTGCCAGTACTGGTGGTTTAAGGAGAAAAGAACTTTAGAATTTTAATTAACCGTCTTGCTTTCAACTGAATATCTAAAACACATTCAACTTGCCTGCTATCTCTGAGTTCACACAATGTCTGATCCAATTTCTCTGATGTTCAGCTTTCCATGTTTCTGCAAGACGGGGGCAGCTATCTGGCTGTTCAGTGTACGACTGGAGATTCCAAAGTCTATCTGCTCCATAGATAAACTTTCAACAAAGCCGCCTGTTGTCAGTCACCAGAGCATCTTGCTTCAGGCATATACGGTAGCTTGAATTCTTGATCCTTTGTAGGACTTGATGATTTTACACACACACGAACACAAAATTAGTCTGCTCTGTTCTATCAAATCATTTAACCCTCATTTATCTTCTTTCTAGTTTCTAAAACTTTGTTGCTATCACTTGTTTTCTGTTGTATCCTCTCCTATGTATCTTGTCCTTATCAGTTAATGTAGTTTTATTTTTTGGAACTTTTTAAAAGGAGAGTTAGGAGAAAGTGACTATAATGAAATGTATTCAGAGTTTAAATAGAAGAGGTTATTTGTTTCTAGATTCCTTTAGTTTATTTTCATCAAATGGTATAGCTGGTCTCACAAATTTGATATTTAGTTATGACTCAATTTTTTAAATTCCATAAGAATTATTTAACTTAATATTGTCTATAGATATTTTAGTTTATGTTTCTCCTGAAAATGGGAGGAGTGTGTGTGTGTGAGTGTGTGTGCACGCGTGTGCGTTTGCTGCATTTTTTACTGACTTCTAATGTCGTTACATAAAGAAGGATGTATAAAGGCTTATTCCTTCCTTGAAATACATTGAGGTCTCCTTTGAAACATTATATTTACTGTTTGTTTGAACATTTTGTTATTATCATTATTATTATTTCATTTATTAATTCAAAATATATAATCCTTAGTTCCGAATCACCCTTCACTTTGTTCTTTTGTACCAATTTTCCTATGATTCCATCACATGAGTTTAGTTCTGCACTGCCGTGTGTATGTTTTCTCACTGGTGTCTTATTCTTTTTCAGTTGGTGTTGTTGTTTATACACCCTTATATAATATCTTTCATTGCTTTCTCCTGCTATCAGTAGATCATATTCCAAAATCACAAATGTAATTCAATATTAAGAAACCATTAACATAATTCATCATACTTATAGATATAAAAAGATAAACCATGTCATCTCCACAGAGTAAGAGTGGATATTCCATAGCATGCTAATATATTGTTTCAGCACTAAAATCCTAACTTTACTCAAAGTAGATTTTAGTAAAATATCTTCTGATGACCTGCATGTGTTTGTGCTCATGTTTAATTCACCCTTGTGTTTAAAAATAATATTCTATTTATGAAATTCTCTTGTTCAATAATTTGAACATATTGTCTGACATCTCACATCTAGTCTTACTGCTAAAATATTGGATTTGCAGCTAGCTTTGTTCTTTTGTGCATGATCTATTCTTCTCCTTGGGTGCTTTTACAATTTCTTTTGTCATTGATGTTCCTACATTTTACTGTAATATGCCTAGGTTTGTGCTTTCTTTTTCTTTCATATACTACTTAACTGCCTATCAGTCATTTTGTTTGTAATGATATATTTTTAAGTTCTGTGAAATGTCCTGATATTATTTTATTACCTTTATTTTTCTTTTCTCTGAGACTCATTATACGCATAATATGAATATGAATATGAATATATTTCTACCTATATCCTTCCTGTCACTTAGTCTTTATATTAATCTATTCATCTTTGCCTCTCTTCTTGATGTCCTTTGTCTTTTTCTAGAACAGCTCCATTTCTGTTTTTATTAACATGCAGCCTGATATCTATCTACACTATTTATTTATCTAAATATTTTTAAAGTGATGTGGAAAATTTGTACCCACTGTGTGCCTCTCTGGATGAGATTAAGAGGAAGAAAATATAAATTCTCCAACGTGGTTATCAAGTCACTGTTTAATCAAGACTCTCTTTGATCATCTTCTTTTAAATTGAAGCCACCCTACTCCAGTGTCCTCTATTTCATTGTTCAGATTTATTGTACTTATTACCATATAACATGGTTTTATATATATATATATATATTTATTTATACCCAGCCCTTAGATTGCTGCTCAAGAAAGGTTTGCTTGTTTTAATACCTGAATAAACACATTTACTATACAGTAAGTCCCCTACATATAAATGAGTTCCATTCAGAGAGCACATTCATAAGTCCAATTTGTTCATAAGTCCAACGAAGTTAGCCTACATACCAACTAACACAATTGGCTATATAGACTGTACTATAATAGGTTTATAATACTTTTCACACACATTATAAATAAAAAGCAAACAAACACAAAAAATAAGAAAACATTTTTAATCTTACAGTACAGTACCTTGAAAAGTACAGTAGTACAGTACAGCAGCTGACATCCAGGGCTGGCATCGAGTAAACAGGAAAGAAATTACTGACTAGAGGAGGGAGAGGAGGTGGAAGATGGTAGAGCTGAAGGATCGTCAGCAATAGGAGATGGAGGGCAAGCTGCAATGTCACTCACGCCTGACGTTGATGGCACAGGTTCTGGTTCCTTGCTGGATTCAGTTCTATCTACCCTCTTGAACAAAACGATCCAGTGATGTCTGTGTAGTAGCTCTTTATTTCTCGTCATACAAGTACGAGCTACGTCACCACTGCTTTTAAGCTTGCTTCTGGACATCCTGGGCTTGAAACAAAAACCTACTGTACTCTATATAGTACTATAAAGTACACAAAAGCATAACCACTTATAGAGGATGCACACACATGACAGTGTATGCCCAGACACGTGAACTAACTTACGTGATTAGACATGCAATTGTATGTTCACATATTTGAAAGTTCACAACTGGGAGGTTCATATGCAGGGGACTTACTATATATAAAAAAATTAACCATATAATCACATAGTACCATAGGATAGAATTACAGTGAGATTCAAGGATATTTTCTGTATTATATTTTAAGGCAGCTCATGGTCAGGACTTCAGCATTCTTGTAACAGTGTCTGGCATATTTCTTCTTTCCCTAAATGAAAGGAAACACATTGACTTGTAGCAATTGATGTAAAATTTTACCTGCTAAAAGCAATACATGGGAATATGTTTTTAAAATCACATATTCATACTAAAATTGATTTTCCAAATACCACACACAATTCTTTTGTCATAATAAATTTCTTCTTATCTTTGTCAAATGACATTTAATTTAGAGAATGAATCTACACTCCTACTTATCTCCACCCAAACCATTCCTCTAACTTTCTAGGACTTCCCCCTGGAAATTTTTTGTTTGTTTGTTTGTTTTGTTTTAATTGCATGGCAGGAATTTTATCATGTAGTGAGGTGAAGCAGAAAGACACTGAAATGGACATTGTAGTTGCTTGAGCACAAGTGCTTACCAAAGATTAAACAGCTTAAAATTATGGCTTAGATATTTCTCAAGCATTTTCTGATGTATTTATTTCATCTGAAGAAGACACTGAAAATGAATAGAACTGTCACATGTATGATTATAATATATTTTCATTTTTTGACACCATTCATGATCTCTTGAACTTATTTATCTCTTTTTATTATATAGGAATATTTTAAACATACTGAAAAATGCATTCTTAGAATAATATCACAAACACCTATTGCCATAGTTTAACAAATGCTAAAATTTTATCAGCCTTACTTCATTTCTTTATTTTTAGCTATGAATCATGATGAATGGAGTGAAAGTCCCTTTGTACTCCTCTACTGTTCCTCTCACACTCAGAGATAAGCACTATCTCAAAGTCAGTACAATTTCTAAATGTCCAATGTTTTAAAATATTATTTATGTATGAAAGTTTTCTGTGTTTCAAAAATTGCATGTCTAGCATCTTACTACAGGTGTTGTTCTTGGGAAAAATGTTTCTGCTTGAGGAAAGGCTATAAGAGATGTTAATGAGTTTCAGAGTAAACCTCAGTGTCTTTCTCTACTTAAGTAGAGTAGTCATCTTTGTGATACAACAAGGAGATTGTCTGGAGTTGACCCAAGGGATTTTCTCCTGCATTGTTAGCAAATAAACCAGATGAGAGTATGAAGACAGCGAGAGAAGGGAGGAGACTTTGCCTATCTAAGAGGAGCTGTTTCCAAATTCAAATTTCCAGGGACCAATGGATATTTTCCCCTGACAGGCAGGCAGGGTTATGAATCTCCCATTGGCCGCTATGGCTCTAGTTGTTGGGCAGATGAGATTCATACGCATCCCATGTCTAGATAGTTTTACCCATAGGCAAAACTTTATTTCGTCCTTCATTAAAAGATGCTTCTCATGCTAAAATAAGAAGAGTGAAAAATGGGAAGGATTTCTTCCCAGAACAAAGTTCTCTTTTGGATGAGAAGCCTTTTCTTGGATGAAGGAAAAGTGGGGAAACTGATATCTCTTCATTTCTTGACCCTGGACTTGTGTTTATTTCCCCAACAAAGCCTATTCTTTAATTCATGCCATGTGTGATGGCATGAAATTCATTCCTAGTTAGGTTGTACAACAGGTAATTTTTTTTTTCAAAAAAGTGACTTTCCTAGCATGATTGTTCACAACCAGATGGGGGAAATTCATTCCAAGTACTCTCCTTTTGGAAATGGCAGAAGACTGATAAGTCCACTAGAGGTAGGAGACATTGGAAGACATTCCACAAGGTACAGAGATAACCTTTCAGGAGAATTGATGATCAGGGTCAACTGGAGGTAAAATGGGAGAGAGACACCAGGGAATGTGGGTAGGTCACTGGGAGAGCTAGTGTCCATGATGTCAGGCACCAGACATCCCTGAGATGGCAGTTAGTTCAGCTCTAGAGCAGCTGCTGAAGAAGCGGCTGTACCATTAGAATGTGAGCCACACACTGCTGACCATCATACTGTCTTCTTGTTGTTATTGGAAAATACCAATTATTTCCTGCCCACTGGCTATTGAATTCATTCCTCTCCAGTCCCTTGCATGGCACACTCATTCCCAAACATTATATCTTATCTCAAATATTACATCTTTAGAGAAGCCTTCTCTGAACATCTTGTCTAAAGTGGCCTCTCTATTACTGACCAGATGATCTTGTTTATTTATTTCAAAGCACCAATAAAATTTGTGATTATCTGAATTGTCTGGGATTGATCAATTTATTATTTACATATATTTATTTATTTATTTATGTTTCCACTGGACTTTTATTCCATGTTAAAGGTAATTATTATTGCAATCTCTACTATATCCAGTGACTACCCTGTGGGCTCTCCTCCCTATCCTACCCTACACTACTTTTGTTGTAGAAAACGTTGAAAAGCCCTCTTAATCCTAATATCACATATAGATGATATACGTTACCTATGCATAACTTCAAAAATTCAATATGATGCATAAATTGTGATATAAAAGAGAAATAAAAGGAAAACAAGTAGTAATAAAACATTTTTTGGTACCAAACTCAGGTTCAGCTACTCGCTGCTCACAAGCCAATCATTCGAAAGACAAGTGTCAGTAGAAAGGAAAGGTGCTTTAATCAGAAAAGCCAGCAATCTGGGGAGATGGTGGACTCATGTCCAGAGACCAACTCCAAAGATTCTGCTCAGCCATGACAGTTTTTAAAGAGAAAAATAGAGGGGAAGAATCTCCGTGAATCATAAAGGCAGGAGGTTGGCTTCTGCATCAATCTCCATTGTGCACAGATTGGCTGACTCTCTCTTCAGATGTTATTTTGCCCGCTTGACTTGCCTGCAGGATTCCTTAGGGGGTTGTTAGGGGACTACTTCATTCTTACTTCTTTTTATCCAGGAAAAGAATCAACAGGTTAGCCAAGGCATGGTGTGCATTCAGGAAAGTGTACGTTAGGAGTTCGTTTCAATTGCTTAGTGATCTCGTTTCTATAATTAGGCTTTTAAGGTTACAGGGGGACAGAAATGGGTGAACAGAAAGGGGCAAAAGAGCTGCTTTCATTTTAATGTATAAATATATTCCATTTTTCACAATAGACTACAATAGGCATATAATATATAATAAAGGAGTGAGATTCCTGTGCCCAGTGAAAAATCCTCAGGATTATGATGATAAATTTCTCAATTTATTAGGTAATTACAGTTCTAAGAAAATCTCTCTCAAACATAATGTTTCGTGTTCTTTCATATTTTTATTTTTTTTCAAATGAGTTGTAAGTTACAAAATAAAGGGCACAACATTAAGCTTATATATAGCTTGTCAGAATTTTTCTTATATGTACCCCTATATATTCATCCCCCAGGAGAAGATATAAATCATTTCAAGTATCCCAGTAGACTCCTTCGTGACTCTCTGGAGTCCATACCACTCCAAATATAACCACTATTCTGATTCCTAGCACCAGAGATTAGTTGTGCCTATAACCTTTTGTAAATGGCTTGTTTAGTATTATACTTATGTAAACTTATACTTTATACTTATACTTTATTTATGTTATTATGAGTAGTTGTGGTTTGTCTTTTTTATTGCTAGATTATACTCCACTGTACAAATTTATCATGATATATTCACTTGTTGCTGGACATTTTGAGTTGTTTCCAGTTTCTGGCTCTTAAACATAATGCTGCTATGGATATTTTTGTATATGTCTTTTGGTAGATATCAGCACTCATCTATCTTGCTTGAAGAATTTCTGCTTCCTAGAGCATAAATATGTTTAAGTTAGAAGACAGTGCCAAAATGCCTGTGCCAATTACATTCCTAAGCAATACAACAATTTCTGCTTGTTTAATATTCTCGCTAATGTTGAGTATTGTCAGACCTTTAATTGTAGACATTCTGGTAAAGCATATTAGTATCTTATTGAGTTCTGACTTTGTTTTTCAATCTGTGGCTTTCCTTCTAATTTTCTCAATATTATCACTTAATGAATAGTTCTTAATTTCAATGAAGTCCAATTCTTAAGTTTTCAAAAGTTTTAGTATTCCTTTGTTGTAAATTTTTAGAATTTTTGCCAATCCCAAATTATGAAAATACTCTTGTATGTTTTTATGTGAAAGCATTGCTGTTTTAACTTTAACATCTATATTTATAATCCATCATAACTTAATTGTTCTATGCTGTGTCATTTTTTACATGGGTTTTCCAATATTGACCTAGCAACATTTATTATAAAGAATATTCTTTCCCTAAAGAATGGTCCCTCCATTCTGTTGTTGATCAATCCTTGAACCAATGCCACTCATTCAATTTGGATACCTTGAAAACAAAGAAAAGACATAGCTAATGTAGTTAGTTAAGACAAAAGACATAACTCATGTAAAGGAGAAAAAATAATTTTCTCTCTATCCTTCTATGTTCTTGACTGAGATCACCCTGTAATAGAAGACAGATTAGCAGGGGAAAAGCAAACAGTTTATAACACGCATACCTCCTGTCCAAGGGAGACCCAGGAAACTGAGTAACTTTCTGAAATGGCCCAAGCCAACACCTTAAATACAATCTCCAATGAAAAACAAAAGAAGATGTTGGGGGTTTGGGAGCCAAATATGGGAGATTTTCAGGCAAAGCACAGTAAAGTAGGGTATGGTTGTTATGCAGGTTTAAGTCTCTGCCTTCTCCATTAACAAGAGTTTCTAGATTTAGTCATCCTTCTTTTCCTGACACCTAGAGGGAGACACGTTTACAGATAGTAGAGATTTCCCTTAAATAGGTTAATGTCTCTTACAAAAGTGTACCTTCTAGGTTTTCAAAGCTTTTTCTGTGTTGGCTGTTTCTCAAAAATAACCATTTCAAGATAATCTTTATGCCAAAGAGGCATATTTTGGGGTGGCAAATTCTTTTCTCCTTCCCTAGTAAGTCAGTAATAAAGAAAAAGGGAACTATAAAAATATTACATTAGTCAAAAAAAAGGCAGAAAAAAAGGTGAAAAATTACAAATTGAAAACAAATGCAAGATGGCAGATTTAAACTCAACCATATTGATAATTACAATAAATTTAAAGGCAGACATTTGCCAGATTGGATAAAAAGTAAGATCCAACTATAGACTGTCTAAAAGAAACTGTTACTGGCTTGGCATGCATTGTGTCAAAATAGCTTCAAACGAGGAGGTCAGCGGAAGACCCGGACCAGCAATCTCAGTCCTTGTGACAGCAAGCAAAGAATTGCAGACTGCCACTTTGTGCTTAAGCTCAAAGCAAAGTTTATTAAAGCATCGTTACACTCTCAGAGGGAGAGCGGGCTGTTTCCGCGAAGTGAAAACAGCGCTCCTGTACAGGCTTCAGGGTGTTTATAAGGAGTGTTCGGCGAGGAGGTGGGGTGCGATCATGGGTGAGTGACCGGGATCATTATTTGATTGACAGTCCTGAGCTATGAAACAAGTTCATTATTGCACATGCTCTCACCCTTGATTCGCTAAGAAAAGCCCACGGCAGGGGCGGGGCAAAACCACATGCAGATTTTATTATAATGATGGTATAATGAGTTTGGGTTTACTATAGGTTACACACCTGTCTAGTCTGGGCATGCGCAGCCCGGGGGTGCTTCCCTCCTGTTACTGTGCTCCCTCTTTATCAGGATATCAGATAGAAACCATAGTTGTGCCCATGCTGGGTGGGGTCAGGGGAGGGTCCCCAGAGGGTTGGGGTGTAACTTGACTACTCCCTTCTTGTCTTTTCGCCACTGTCACCTCCTTGCTGCTAATGTCTGACTAACAACCTAACAAAACTATTTTAAATATTGAAGACATAGATTGAAAGATGAAATTAGGTGCTCTATACAAATGCCAGGCAAAAGATAGCTGGAATGTTTTCATTTATATCTGACAATGTACAGAACAAGGAAGGAATTTTACAATGATAACAGGACAAAGTGATCAGACTCTAATTTATAAATTTAACGTATTGTTTTCCATCAATATAATTTCTAGTACAACACAGAAATGTACAATAATTTAGACATGATAAGTTAGTATTGTACCGTTAAATTTTAGAAAATGTGTTTATTAATTCTTGGCTGGAAGGATCTTGAAACATGAGACTCCTTGGATATCATGTTGATTAGTTTATATCTCAACATGGCTAGGCTATAGTACCTAGTTTTTTTGTTTTTTTCCTATACTTCCTTATTTAATCAAACACTAATGTAAGTGTTGCTGTGAAGGTATTTCATGGGTGTGGTTAGCAACTAAAATCAGCTTATTTTAGGTAAAGGAATTACATTCAATAATGTAGGTGGGCCTCTTGAAATCAGTTGATGGGATTAAGAGTAAAAACTGAAATTTCCTGGAGAGGAAAACTTTTCTTTCAAAACTACAGTATACACTCCTTGCTAGCTTTTTAGTCTATTGGTCCATCCTACAAATTCTGGGCTTGCCAGCCCCTACAAACTTTTGAGCCATCCCCAATTCATTTATGTGTGTGTGTATGTGTGTGTGGGTGTGGTTTTTTTTTCCCCTCTTTTTTTCTGGAGAACCCTGACTCTTACAGATGTTTCCACTCCTTTTGAGAGCACAGGCTCTTCTCTACTCTCCTTTATTTATGAGTTAATTCATTGTCATGTTATGAATAAGCCACCATAACAATTTTCTAATTTTACTTTAAATTTTTTATGATGTCAGTCTCTTTTTTATTATTATAATCTTAGCAGTGTAATTCTCTTTTATTTTTATAATCTTAGGAATCTCAATCTCACTCTCATTCTCTGTCATTCATACTCTCTCTCTCTCTGTCTCTCTCTCACACATTCAGCAATTAAAAGGAGCTCACAACCATCGCAGTCTCCCTCTTTTTCCCCTGAGTTCTCAGTGTTCGCTCTTAAATGTGGGTGTGTGAAATGTGGAACTTAATGACTTCTGATATTTTCTGTAACATTTTCTATCAAGAAAGATAGAGGAAGGACTCATGAGTTGACAAGACAATTTCTACTTTTTAAGAATAGCATAGAATTGGGTCACAGTAATTTCCTCAGCTTCTCCTACAGGTAATTTTATATAAAATTCAAGATAATCTCACAAATACGGAGTGTCCAATAATATCAGTAAAATCAGAAGCTAACTTTGGTCTGGTAGGTGGGCACTCATAGAAAGGGTACTCTGTGGAGTGATACCTTTTTAACTGAAATAGAACAGTAAAATGAAAATGACTTAAATAATTATGAAATTGATGGAGTCATTACAATATGCCAGAGGTAACAACGTCAATACACTTAAATACTCTGGCCTCTTACTCCCTAGAAGCCCAGATTTCTGACAACAAATTTAAAGACATCTGTGACAGAAACTGTATTTTGAAATATCAATTTCTTTTTATGAAATATAAAATATTTATTTTCAATAAATATTTTAATATTAATATTTTATTTACTTTAAATGTCATAACTAAATTGAGTTAAAAATCTTACTACATTCCAAACTCAAGTATAAATATGTTTTGAATTATCACAGATTATTAGAGGTAAAAAATATTGAAAAGTGGAGAGACATCTATGAAAAATGTCCTTAATTAAAAATATAATTTTATTCTTCAGCTGTAATTCCTCACTCCCTTTCCCAAAGAGTTATGCAAACAAAATGTTTTGACAATTATGGCTCAAATTTCTAGTGAGCAATTTTATATCTCTCTTAATTTCCATTATTATTCTTAGTTAATAAACGGCCCTTAATCCTAAGCAGTTCTAACTTGTGGACAAAGTCTTCTGTGCACCATAAATGTCCATTTATTTATTTGGTTTCTTTTGTCTATTTGTTTGTTGGCTAGTTGGTTAATTTCATTCCTTGGACTTGGTCAACTTTATTTTTTTCTTATTTCCTTTATTTTAAGATTGTTAAATTTGTTGACCACCTCCACAGAGCCTCTGGTAGGACAAGCATCCATCATGATACACAATCTTAACCCACAGATTTTAAGTCCAAGTGAGAGAATGTTTTGACCTCTTCTAGAACTAATTCACAAACTAGTCACATTTTATTGTTCCCTAAAAATATCTTCACGGTATAAGTATTGGTTACAGGCAGGTGTACGTATCCACTGCTTTTTGTTTCTACCATTCATAGGTTTTAACACCAACCTCTGCAGCTTTAAAACTGTTGACAATGACATTTCTATTTTTAATTGCATCTTGTTTTATCCCATTTAAATGAAGCACTTAAAATCATAATTCACTCCATTTCTCTGTGTGTGTGTGTATATATAGTATGCATATACATATGTATGTATGTATGAATATATCTACATGTATATACACATATGTATGTGTATATACATGCATACATACATACATGCATACGTAATGGCAATTCACAGGGAGCCCACATTTTTGAGAGTTTCTTGGTCTGTTTCTTAGAGATGAGATTTCAAGAGACTTGCCCCAGTGTTCTCTCAGTGCATCTTTCTCCTCAGGCTCTTTCCCTAGCAACCCTAGAATATTACTGCTCTAAATTCACTGGACTTCTTGTTTTCTTTCTAGTTTGATAGACAGCCTTGTTCATATCACTGATGCTTTCTCTTTCCTGTGATAGTATTGATTTTTCTCCTTGCTTTCTTTTCACTCGCACCGCCCAACCATCACTTTAAACTTCTAGTTTATTTTTCCCATTTTACATCTTGAAAGCTTGTGATTTTTTTTCCTCTCTATGTATAATTCAAGAGAAAACAGGAATATAGAGTAAACTCTCAGAGTGTATTTGAAAGGATTCTTAATAAAATGAACATGATGGCAATGGAAACATCAGCTCTAAGTTCTGTAAAACTTCATAACTATTTATTAGATTAGATAGGCAGCACCATTATTTATTTCAAAGCAGGATACTTCCCATGGTAGAAAAACCTTTTCACTGCAGAATTACTGTAATCTTCTCCAGGAAGCAAACTAAACTAAAAATGAAATCTGAGTAAACATGTCCTTTTGGGGAACGATTATCCATTTTTCTGTAAGATAACAATATGATACTCTCTTTTTTTATGTATAATGACACGGAGTCAATAAGCATTCGCATAGATGTTTAACAGTCTCACTGAAGCCTGTGATCTTTCTATTACCTGTGTACAATGCTACAAATCAATCTATTTCAACATCAAGATGTTTCTTTCTTCTGGGAGCAGAAAGGCCAGAATAGGAAGAGCAGTGTTGAAGCTATTCGATAAAAACACAAGACTACAGAGAAAGAAGCAATGCAACTGAAGATGAGCAATGCACAGAACTCACTGAAAAACATATGCAAACCAATAACCAGGTGCTTCAGCTGCGTTTCAAGCTGGTGCTAGCTGCAGCCTTTAGATAATGCTCCTCTCTGGAATAATCTGGTCTAACAGCACTATGCTTCTTAGCACCATAAGCACCCCCAGTTGTATGTACATTTTCTTGTAGTGTCAGTTCACATTCATCTGATACCTAGACTCCAGCGATGTAGAGAGAAACTCTAGGCAGAGATTAGGCCATTATATGGAAGGAACACCTGGCTTATTTTCTTCTGCTTTGCAGGAGATTCCCTATCGGATTCTCTGTTTCATTTCAGCTCCCTGTTTGAATCTAGAACAGATAAGAGTTTACATAATTCCTAATGTAAAGAGATTTTTATGGCCAACTTTCCCTCCTTTCCTACAACCAAAGCTTAACAATTATGTTTTGGGGAAACTGTTATTGTGTGCCCTATACTGAAACATTTAACAGGTCTTTTGTAATCATATACTATCTCTTACCTTCCCAACTGATTCTTATAGAAGGAAAGCCCTGGGAATGGAAAACTCACTTTTTTTTTCCTTTATAATTTTGATATAGTGAAAAATCTCTGAAATTTTGCTAAAAATGCCATATTCCATTACAGAGGCTTTGGGCATTTTTCTTATTCAATTGGGTCCGATGTTGTTTTGACATGGTGTAGTGCGGGAGTAACTCAGGGAGTTAGGAAGATGTTTGGTAAATGGCATTTTGATATTGCACCAGAATTCATGGCATTCAAAATGCCATACTTACTTCCTGTTTGAAATTACACAAGAAAACACTTATACTGTGGTTTATTATGATACATTTTCATATATATTTATTCCTATAGGATTCTTAGTCGCAGATAATAGAACCAGTCTGACTATTCTAGCAGTTAGGAATTTATTAAGGATGTTATTTTTGTCACAGATTCACCAGGAGAGGAGAGAACCAGGTTGGGATTCTACACACTCAGAAACTACATATTTAGGCTAGGAAATCGCGAAAAGTTGATGAACAACCATACGCAGACATTCTTCTAATGGAAACACCACTGTACTTCACTTGTCACCTAAAACAATAGGGAACAGACCCAAGAATTCTGCTTCTGCTGTCTCTTACCCACCCTGCCCCACCGCCAGCCCAAACAGATGCACTCACTGCCGTGCTTACTAGAAGATAGCTGTCGTCAATAACCATCTCACTTTGCTCATTTCCACTTTCAAGTCTCATGACGACACATTTGATTGGCAGATACAAAGACACACACCAATGACTTATGAGAAAGCAAGCCTAAAAAAAGCAGATTTTAGATTTCAAGACTCTATAATACAGGGAGACCTGGAAAAGGACTGTGAAAAGAGTGGTGAGTGTGACTTCCACAGTTACCTGTATTTCAGCTGTTGTCATGGACACTTTGGAGTTTTACATAAATTTGACTCTAATCTCCTATCCCACAGCCAAGAAAAATTCAATGGCTGCTCAGTGTTTTGTGAATTCCTAGTTAAATTCTCTTGGATAACCTTTATTTTTATTTCCTGTTTCCAATAAATGTCTCATCTTTATTTCAACTTGTATTCTGAGAATTCCCTTTCTCTCAGCGGACCTAGAATGGAATCAAAGTCTCAATCACTATGCATACCACACATGTTTGTATTGTAGAGATTCCTCGCGCATTTTGCTGTATTGGAGGAGAGTTGTGTAATTCAATTTTGCTTCAGCCAACTCTGCCATTATGAATTACTTTAACCCAGCTCCTCTTTCCAGCGGGTCTCTGATGCCGTGTTGTTCCACCCAACCTCTTTTTATCTCTTCTGTTCCTCACCTAACCACACCTTCAAAATCCCACTCATTTCTTAACCATTATTTACCTATCTCTCCTTGGGTAACCCTAGCTCATTCATGATATACTCAGAAGAACTCACCTTTAAAGCAAGATCTGTTCTAAAACTAGATAGTTCTTGAAAATAATTATGTATTCATATCTTAAAGTAATGATATTCTTCACAATACCAACATAATATCTCATAATTTAAAATAATTGAATAATTCAATAATTCAAAACCACTTATTGGTTATTATAGAAGAAAAATGTGAAATATAATTTTTGCTTAAAAATTGCTTTTTTCAGAGAGCTAAAATATATACGAGAACAAGTAAACTTACAGGAATAGGTAATAGTTAATACCAAACAATATGAGTGGTAGCAAACTACTAGAGTTTAATAAAATAAAAATATTAATATGAAAGTGAAAATGATGGTCTATCATCAGCATAGGAATCTATTTACTTATTAACTTAGCCTTTCATTGTATAGACATTTTCTGATAAAGTATCTAGTCAAGAAAATCTTTCTTCAAAGGTTAATGTTTGATATGCACAGATCATATTTCAAAGGTGAAGGCGCAAATTTTAAAAATAAAATAGTTGTATTGATAACGTTTGAGGATTAGTATGTAAACACATTATAAAGACCTGCAATGAATTCCTTTTAAATATACTAGTACATAGTAGCTAATAAAACAAGTACTTGTCAAAATTCCAAAGATTAAACATTTTATGAACTGTCAAAAGTTCAAATTCAAAGGATTAAATTCCTACTTCTCTGCATTTGGTGTAATTTCTAATTATTAAATTCCTATTGGATTCAATACAGACTGAATCCTTTCAACATTCTAATTGTTTAAAAAGCTTATCTATGTATACAGAATTCTGTTTATCTCTTATATAGGAAATGATTATCTCATTTTCATGTTATAATATTTGCTCTTTAAGTTGTAGGACATTGTTGACGTCAGCTTTGCATTCTGCATTATGTCTAGCATTGATTTTTGCATGTAGAGTTACTCAATATAAGGTTATCCAAAGAATAGTAAACACATGTGAGAAAAATTAACCAGTGGTTGAAAAATGGAAAGAATCAAAGAGCTGGTTCTTTTATATATGTTTCATTCACTAGTCGCCTCCATTACTGTAATTGATCCTAATGGACCACAGTACAAACATAAAACTGCTCCTTTTAAAACAGCAGTAAATGCCTGATACATTTTTCACTGTGGTTCCTTTAAACCTCTGATTTCTGGATTTCTCATGCCAATTCTGTCATTCAATGGTTTATCTCTATGGATTGCTTTTCAAATGTCAGGGTTCTCCATGTTTCTGCCTTTAATCTCTTTATTCTAGATGTTCTTTCTTGATTCTCTGGAATAAGATAAATGATTATGTATATCTATGTCTTCTGTTTAAATAACTGTCCTAAGTATCAGAAACCCAGTTACTAAACACTTACTGGACTCTACACCTATTCATCCACCATAAATATCAACATCACCATTTCCAAAACCAAAGTATACGTTTCTTCCCCTATCCTCACTCAACATCAAAATAGACCCATAATTAATCTTTGTCTTAACCCTGAACGAACATTCAAAATTCATAAAGCCCTGCACATTTTATCACCTAAAGACTGCTCAAACTTTTCCCCTCATCTCTATTCCCACAGCTAGTGCCTCTGTAAAATGTCCCCTTATCTTGTTGCCACGAATATTCTTTCTAAAACATTATTATTAGTAGTATTAATACTATTATTATTTCCAAAACATCATTCTTTCCAAAAGTACTTCATTCTAAAAGGATTCTTTCCAATGTACAATAATACCATTTTCATGATTTTATTTCTTCAATGTTTTTATAAGATTATAGGGAAACAATATAATATTAGAAATAAAATATACCTTGAACTCACTGTTTTTTCTC
The DNA here is from genome assembly GCF_964270905.1 of Leucopleurus acutus. Classification (NCBI taxonomy): domain Eukaryota; kingdom Metazoa; phylum Chordata; class Mammalia; order Artiodactyla; family Delphinidae; genus Leucopleurus; species Leucopleurus acutus. The sequence continues at coordinate 158,979,045 of NC_139145.1, forward strand.
CTTCTGATCTCTTCTTAACATAGAAGCAAAATCATTGCTGATCAACACTTTCCACCTTTATAACCATTCCTTTATGCTCACTTCAGCACATTATTTTCTGTTTATAAAAACTTGTGAACCCCAAACTAAGCTCAAATATTCTCTCCCTTTTTATTTTTCATTAAAAGATTTTTTTCTTCTTCCTTTTAAAATCTTCTGACATATAATTTTTCATTCTGTTTACCACACCTGCATGCTCATCTTCCAATATTGTTAGATTTTCCATTTCCATGATTCTTTGTGCTGTGCATACAATTTGATTGTAGAACTTATATTAATAATTACAATTATATACATTTTATGTAATTACAAACATATATCTTTCATTAAATCAGTCAACTTGAAGACAGAAGAAATCCTACCTTTCTATTTAAATCCCCAGCTCCTAGTAGGTTGTTTAGAGCTGTAAGGTGTTTGTTATTACTTTTGAAATAAATTAATTAATTCAGCAGAATAGTGTTTGGTATAAAACATATCTCTTGGGGCTTCCCTGGTGGCGCAGTGGTTGAGAGTCCACCTGCCGATGCAGGGGACACGGGTTCATGCCCTGGTCCGGGAGGATCCCACATGCCGTGGAGCAGCTGGGCCCGTGAGCCATGGTCGCTGAGCCTGCACGTCCAGAGCCTGGGCTCCGCAACGGGAGAGGCCACAACAGTGAGAGGCCCGCGTACCGCAAAAAAACAAACAAACAAAAAACACATCTCTTTACTCTTGCCTTCCAAGAAATAACCCCCTCTTGTTTGGCAGTACTAAGTCTCCCATGAAAGCTTTTGGCCTCACATTTCCATTTCTATTGTGACCTTGACAAATAAAGCATCTCTCTCTCTCACTTGCTTTCTCAGGTTGTCTCTTTCAACCAGTACTGTTCCTTAGGTACGGAAATGTACTCTTTACCACCAATTATTAAAACAACTCAAACTATGCAAGATGTTATGCTCTCTTCTTCCTCCCTCTCTGCTTCTCATCACTTTCTTTTCCCATTCCTGCCAAATTTCTCATAAAAGAAACCAAATTTTTGCTTTCTTATGATCCTTTCAATCTCTCAGACATCCAAGCTGCCGAGCACAGCTCAGGAAATCTGTGCAATCTTACAGCTTGATGCAACTGTAAACGTATGGCTTGCACGTTCAGCTGAGCCCTCGGAGAAGCTCAGCCAAACTTCCTAGTGAAGTCTCCACTGTCATTTAGCTCAGCAGCCATCTCTGTCACAAACGACTTGCTACTTAGCCATCCTGCCAATGCCTCCCAACAGTCTTCTTTACCCTCAGTACGTGAGTCTAATGATTACTCAACTTGAAATCTTTAGCTTCCTATCCTTCATATACACCCCTTTGACCCTCTTGTTTTAATTTCATTTATTTTTGCCTCCTCCACCTGTTCCAATTATATGACCCATAAATCAGTATTCAGATCATTATTTTCTTTTATTTTTTGGCTGTGCTGTGTGGCTTGCGGGATCATAGTTCCCCAACCAGGGATTAACCCGGGCCCTCGGCAGTGAAAGCTTGGAGTCCTAACCATTAGACTGCCAGGGAATTCCCTAATTTCTTTTATAATACTGCTTCTTCCTAAAAATTCAACACTGTTCAGAATTTGGGCTTTGAGATTCAACAGATGCTAGTTGTATTTCATTGGACAAGGTACTTAGCCTCTTCAAGTTTTACTTTCTTTAGATATAAAATAGGATAATGTCTATTTCATAGAGTGTTAAGTGAGATAATGTTTGCAGAATTATTAGCTCAGAGCTTGTTATGAGTCATTCCAAAAATGGAAATGATTTCACTGTCACTTATTGAACAACTAATATATGTTAGGAACAATTCTAAAAAATGTGAGGGAAAATGTGTTGGAAAAATTCAATTCTTTTCATTGGAGCTGACATTGTTGTAGGAAATTGCATGTAACAACAAAATAATATATAATTAAGGAAGGCTGAATTCCATAACAGGAACCAAACAACAGATGAGAAGAAATAAGTGTGCCATTTATAATTCACTTTTTCTTTTAGTCATCCATTTAGCTGAATATTTAAATTCTTCCTAAGTTGCACCTCTCCTCAGTAGGTTATGACATCATGTAGAGACTCTATTTTAGAATATGTCTCAGTATTAGTTCATTCTGCCCATTCCCACCATGAGCACACTGGTTCTCCCTCCATTGTTCCTGAGGGAGACCTTGGCCATGGTCCCTAGTGCTTCCTCGTTCTCACCAAGGTCTCATTCCAATGCAACCTACGACATTCTGTTTGATTGAGGTTCTGTACCCGAGCAGGACCCTATGAGGCATTCCCAGAATAGACCCCAACCTTGCCTGCCTTTTGTCTGTAGAAAAACTTTAGTCAAAGAATAAATTTAATCAGAGAAGTGAGAAAATGCAGAAAGAAAGGAAAACAAGCAAGACAAAATAATAATACTTTAGCCATTAAACAAAGTCAAGGACCTTTAGTTCTTCTTCAAGGGCTATAGATAATGTTCTGAGCCATGTCCTTTGAGCTGTTTTGCAGATACTGAAACCCCCAGCAGGTGGAAGAAGTTAACTGCATGCTGCCCACAAGCATGTAGACCCCAAACCGGTGGGAACCAGAAGGTTGATGATGTTGACTCCCAATTACCTCACCACCAACCAATCAGGAGAATGTCCACCAGCTGATCATGCCCTGCTCCTTGAGCACTGCAAGTCTCCTCACTACCCCCTCCAGGGTGGGACACACAGTCTTGAAGGCATTAGACCACTGTGGCCCTGCTTTGCCTGGCAAAGCAATAATGCTATTTATTTCTACTTCACCCAAAACTCTGTCTCTGAGATTTAATCTGGCACCGGTGTACAGAGGCCGAATTTCAGCAACAGTTCCCAAAGCACTTTTCTGCTAAAAAAATTTTTTTTGAAAGGCTCCCAATTATCCAGTTGCCTTTAGCCTAGCATCCAAGATCCTTCACATCACCCCCTTCTAGGTACATTTATACCTTCTAGGCTGTATGTGTTCCAACCACCTTCCCACCTAGCTCTTCCTCCAACTCCCCTCGCCCATCTCCTGCTTCCTTTGACCCTGTAGATTTGCTTATGTTATTGCTCTCCCCTCTGTCACTTTTTTCTTCTGCCTGTAAAATCTTTTTTATTTCTTTAATAAGAATAATTGAAAATGCCATGATTTTTATAGGGTCTTTCCGTTTCCCTAGAGGAGAGATGATCTTGCTTTTGAGTACTTGTTGCCCTCTGAACTACTAGTAAAGAAGGCATGAATTGCTCTCCCTTGTATTTCATTTACCTGAGGATTCCTTATCTACCCGCCAGCTTGTTAACTCCTAGAAGATTGACTACTCCTACTAAGTGCACTGAAAACACCAAGAATACAAAGAATCTTGTTCTCTCCTTTACTTAATTACTTTTCTATTACTGAGAGTACAAGACCTAATACAAAGAGCTGCTCAATAAATATTTGCTGAACTGAGTCAATTAAATCAAGGAAGTTTGCCTCCAATAAATGTTACAACACTTTAAAATTTGAACTTTAACTGAGTGTAACTCCATGACCATACATATCTTATGGCCTGTTTGGTCTTCATTTACAAGATACTTTAGCACATATTCCAAACTTTAATTTGTATTATAGGATGTTGAAAGTTGTAGCTACAAGGACTAGGGACTGGATTTGAATTCCAGCTAAGAATTGTGGTGTAGTTAACCATGCCTATACAATTTACCTTAATGAGAGCAGTAATGTATTATTACCAAGAAAAAGTAACTAAAAGGTTGGTTGACCAAGAAATGTGAAATTGAGGTAAGCAACAACCTCCTAATTAGAAATTGAAAGAGACGGCATTTCTAGGGTTTGGCTAAGTGTTGCAGGAGGTCATCGAGAGGACGTGACTGCTGGTTGAACCCGAGAGAGCTAGACCCCGGTGGGGGGTGGGGAAGGGCTCATCACGGCTCCAGTCCTCGGAATGTATGTTCTGCCCACCATTTTCATAGCGGGAGCCATTTTCAAGAACACAGCGTTGAGAGAGAAATGCACTGTTGAGACCATCTGGATGGTCTACATGAACCCAGTTCGGGCCTCTATATAAATTCTTAAGAATCTCGTGGGCGGGTACAGAGACCTACCGGTTCTGCAGCCACCAAGGGAAGCCTGGTATTAAGCCCTCCTGTTTATTAAACCTGCCCCCTGCCCAACCGGAGTGGCTGACTCTTTCTTAGGTCTCTCCTTGCTTTCTGTGTGCTGGGGCAACTTTTCGAACCAAGACTAAGCTGATCCCAAATGCGCTTTTTATTTTTATTTATTTATTTATTTTGCTTTATACGGGCCTCTCACTGCTGTGGCCTCTCCCATTGCTGAGCACAAGCTCCGGACGCGCAGGCTCAGCGGCCATGGCTCACGGGCCCAGCCACTCCGCGGACGCGGGATCCTCCCGCACCGGGGCATGAACCCGTGTCCCCTGCATTGGCAGGCGGACTTTCAACCACTGCGCCAGCAGGGAAGCCCTGCTCTTTTTAGTTATATGTTTTTTTTTCCCCCTTGGAAGTATTTGGGGAATAAAAAGTCAGTCTAGTCTTAAGTGGTTCACTTTGTGATTCTTTATTACGGTCAGTTACGGCAGATGAGCAGTGAATGTGTCACTTTAAGAAGAAAATCTTCTTAACCTTGCAGGGGTGAATCAGGTGTGAAATGCTCTGATACATTCAGAGGGATCCTTTTGTAGATTTATGCTATAAAATTGAAAAACATTTTACACACTGAAGTCTGACGCAGGCTCTAGTTCAATAAAATCTACAAACATTGCTTCTCTTTCCTTTTGAGAAAAAGAAACACTATAGATCATTATTTTCCTAGAATAAAATGAAGAACTTTTAACATCCATCAATATAATGAGGTATTCTTGAATTGATTCAAGCCATATAGGCTCCTAAAGGCACTGTCATTTCCAGAAAAAAAAATTGTCAGTGTGTGTAATTTTGTTCCTCTATTTTTTCCTCATATATTTGAATTAGAAAGCTTTTTTTAAAATCACACATGCAACTCTGTAGTAATTCCTAAGTGACGATGGATAGCAGGTGTGTAATTATAAATTAGTATCAGCTGGATAAGAAGAGGTACTTTTTAAAATGCAAAATATCTGCCATCAGCGTAAGGTTGCTCTGAGCCTCTGCGCTCTCTAGCCCTGTCTCTAACGGGAGATAAAATAATGAAAACTACTTGGCTCAACTGCTGGTAAAACTCTTCCTGTTTGTGCCACACTTGGAAAAAGGCTCTTGGGACTAAAAGTGGAATCCTTCCTATTGATTGGCTGGTTAAATAGAGGACTATTAGCTTCAGACAGGCTAGATTGATTACACAGCAGCAGCGAGAAAGCCGAGACTCAGAGCTGAGTGAGCGTCAGGGTGAGAAGGAGAGAGCGGGGAACGCAGGGTTCGGGGTGGGGGAGGGCAGCAGGGCTCGTTCCGTCGCATCCCTGTGTGACCGCTGGTGCCCCTCGCCTGGCTCCACAGCTCCCTCAGTCAACAATTTACTGAGGTGCCTTTTCTTTTACAAGAGGATGTCAGCTCCGAGCCCCAGCAAGGAGTAACAGACTTCACCTTGGATTTGTTCACCCACTCCTGCTTCATTAAAGAGGATTTTGGAAAGAAAACCCCAATCAAGTCTCTTTCCAGCCCCGCTTTGTTCCAGAATTGAACAGAAACAGTTTCCTGTTCCGGGTAAGAAAATTAAATTTTTATATCTGGGTGTCTTTTTAGTCCTACACGATAAAATACAGCAGAACTCTGCATGCTTTAAAAACTGAGTTTGCAGTGATGTATTAAAGTTAATACAATACACAGGCACGTGGATTTAGAAATGTGTTAATGCATATTTCTATGAATATATGTGCTGTTTTATCTCCAGGTACATGTAAGTTTTTTGTTGATTTTATAAGATCATGAGATTATAAATTATGAGCAGATAGTCTGCATGAAGAAGAGAAATAAGCAAAGTCCACACTAAAAAGAGCATTTCTGGTGACAACCTTGAAATATGTTCACATATATGGTTCTTAGCTGTTAAACAACTTTGAAAAATAATAGTAAAGCCTGAAAGGACCATTACTAAATTAAATGTCTACTATTACATTTCATGCAGACATAGGAGCTACTAGGTGCTTTTCAGTGATTGTCAGTGGTGATTTTTTTTTTTCCCCAAATGTCTTTTGATTGCAGTCTTAACTCTTCAACATAAACATCATGTGTCTTAAATGACGTGACATTAGACTGCCATCTTATTATGGCTAAGTTATTGATAACTAGCATTTGGTCTTAAGTACAGAGCTAAGCAAAGAAATATGACCCTGGAGATGTTTAGCTAGTGCTTAGAGCTGCAGTTCCCTCCGTTCCCTCAATGATTTAAGTGTCAGTGATGGTGTATGCTGGTAAAGTGCCTGGGAATATATATAGGAACGTTGCACATATTAAATTTTCTGCTGGGAATGGGGATTTTTTTTCATGATTGTAAGGAAAGTGATAGGATTGAATAGGAATAATGGGTTGGGACAATGCAGTACTGATGTAGTTGGTTAACCTTAGGTTTATAGGTCACAAATGTCAACTGCTAAAGAGACAGCATTGTACTATGAGACAAAAAGGATTTTTTTCATCCTTTCTAGAATTAAATTGGTTTGTGAGATTTTTTTGATGGCAGTTTATTTGCTTTTGGATCAATGAAGTGTGAGATATTTTATCCCAAGAGCTGTTCTGATTGTCCTTTCAAGTGAAGTTCCCTGAGTTACTCCTCTAATAGGAACCAAGCTTCCATCTGTGATGAGTCCTCAAAACTTTTTAATGTGTTATACAGTGTTTCAAATGAGAATGTGTTGGCCAACACTCTTGGGAGCCAATGTAACTGAAGTTCTGCATATTACGTACTCTGAATGGCAGTATTTTTATGTGTTTCACCCTGTCTTGTATTTTAAACATAACTATATATTTGAAGAGCACAATTTTTCATGATATCTATTTTGTCTTCCAAATGTGAAATAATATTTTCATGTTTTGTAATTAAATATTATAGCTACCTAGATATTTCTATGTATAATAGCTATAACAGAAGGGAATGATTGTACCATTATTATACATTTTTTAAACTGCAGTTCGACAAAAGGAATAGAAATGTGGATTAGAGGATACTGGATTTTTAAACTTTGAGTTGAGTCCTCCTCTGAAAAGAATATACACCTTTTTTGGGGTATTATGTTTGAGAAACTAATGCCAAACTATGGACTGAGGAAAGTGGCAGGCACTGTAGACCGTACATTTATGTATATATTAGCACTATTGTATCGAATCCACATACAGCATTTGTCTTAAATCAGTTTTAATCTTGTTTAATTATTGCTTTGTATATTATATTATGATAACTTTTTGTGCAAATTATCCAAAATAGTGTTTTAATCCTTCCATTTTATTGTTTATGCAAATAATATGAGATTTCAACAAAGGATATACTTAAGTTTTAGCGAATTTGGTAATTTCTATATTTAATACACAAAATTATTTAAAATTCCGTAACTTTTGTTGCAACAATATTAGTGTCAGAGCTATTTATACAGTACCTTTTCCTTATAGCAGTTATTTATGGGTTCTGTTGAGGTATACACAATAAAGAAAACTAATTCTTAATTGCATTGTATGATTTTATGAGACAATTAATACTTTAGCATGGACAGATGTAAATCTCCATACTTAATTTTTTCCCATGAATGGGCATATTTTTCCTTTAAAAAGACTTTTTAAATAATTTCTTAATATATGTACCTCTTGTACTTAGGCACTCTTCTTAGCTTACCCTCAGTACTACTTTGATTCTCTCTTTTTGTTATCTTACATATTCCGTAGTTACTCCTGTGAGGGATTCCCTATATTCTTAATAGAAATGGTATCATGATTGGGAAAAAAAAGCAAGTTATTTTTTAAAAAATTATTTCACACTTCCCAACTATGTAATTAATATGGCTTCTGCATTCCTGATCAGTGCTTCTCAGCAAACATGACTGAGGAAGACACATGTCCTAGCAGTCATGTATATAAACTTCAGTCTGAGTCTGAAATCCAGCAGTTTACTTAGTTCAGCTTAGGAACCTTCACTATTCTATGCATTTTTGAGAGGGCTCCATTTGACATTTTATTCAACTTTCCATTCATTTCCATAGTATCAGATGTCTTCCAGCCATAGTGAACCAACAAGAACTGAGAAAGTACAACCTATTCTGTTTTTATAGATATCTGAACCGTTAGGGGGCTCTTTCTTCCTATGTTATACTCAGCAAACCACTGTGAGAGGTTCTACTGCTTTCTTAAAGTGTTTCCCTGTTTTTAAAATGTTGAGTGCTGCTTGAAGTAGGTTTCTCCTATTCCCCACAAAAAGAAACATTTCAGATCAATAAGAATTCTTTATTTTCACAGGAAAGTGAATTTATCTTGTGCTCTCTACATTTTTTCTCTTTCAAATATTCTTGTATATGAGGTTTAATTTTTGAAAATAACAGAGGCTTCAAATATTAAAGTGACTGATTTTAAGCAAATATAAAGATTATATGTTATGCAACTAGCATGTGAAATGTTCACATAAGGAAAAAACTAAAGGGAAGACACTTCTTTTACAATTGTCTGCAAATATCTGTGAACCACATAGACAGAATGAGTGACTCTGGGCTTACATGCAGTTTGCTTTCAGGAGAAGAGAACGGCAGGCATCTAAGAGAATATTACTTGTTCTCTGCAAAAATAGACATGGAAGAATTGAAAATAATAGGATGGTGTCACTATCCATACATATGTGTCCAAATATATATAGGAACTGTATTTTTAAATATCCCCCCCAAATTCTTCATCGTACTGTATGAAGTTTTCATACATATACACAGAGGGTGATGCGAGGGCTGATTATGGGGGGAAGTGTGTTTCCTGTATCACTTCTGAAAGCCATGCATATTGAATTACACTGCAGACTTTCTTGATAAATGGAAAAACATACCTCCATCTCCAAAACAGCTAAAGATGTCCCCTGACTGCAGGTCTTATTTGGGGATTAGTCAACTCTTAATAATATCTCTGTGCAAAAGTAATCTATTTAGTAGGTCTGGGCTTTTCATCATATGATGGCAACTCCAGGGAATGAGAAAGAAGTGACATACACTTTCTGAGAGAGATTTATTTTGGGAAGTGAGGGAAGGGGAGGGATTCTGGGCAATGAATAATGGAATTCCAATCCTTTATTGAACATTCATTGACTTATTAGGGTAGAAGAATAGTTTCTTAAATAAAATGGGAAGATGGAAGTGGTACAGTCATTTCCTTTACTGGTGTTTTGAAAGTAAACATGTCAGCGTTTTATTCTTTATCTGAAAATATGCATACCTTGAAAGGAGTGAATTTTGAATGTGACTAGTATAGTATACATAGTTGTGTGGTAACCATTCCAAGTATATCTGGAATAGGCTGGTATATGGTCTAATGCAGTTCTTTCTCACAAAATTATATTTTGTTTATGTGAATTATTGAGTAATAAAGCTTGAGTGGGAATCCTACTGCTACCATTCAATGTAATCAGTATGAAAAATATTTTAAGAAATTAAAATTTTTTCTTCTAAAAATAGGCTGTCTTTTATGTTAAAGTAGGGCAATGTTGGAGACAGAGAAAAGGGCTAAATTTGAAATAAGACAAAGAAATGAAAATGCAGTGACTGTACTTGATTTTTTTTTATATTGCAAAATTTTACCCAGAACTAAGAGATAAATATAACAATGCAAGTTAAATATTCATGTTTTCTATTTAATGGTAAAGAGGTAAAAATACCACTGAAATGTAACTTTCTATACCTCACATGATATGAGGACAGATCTCTATAGAGGTGTGAAGAGTAGAAAAATCAGTACCTGGTATGGATAACTACTAATATGGTGGCCTAATATTAGACTTTCAAAGGAAGCAAGATAGCTTATTCCTATTGAGTTTAATCTAATGGATTGAGATAGATAATATAAATAATTAGAAAGCATGCATCTGTTTATACTTGTTTTGTTGCTATTACCAATGAACTGAATTGCTGTGTGTGTATATGATTGGGTGAAAATATCTGTGTGGATATATGGGTATAGTTTTTACAGAGTTTGAAAACATAAAAATATTATCACCTTTACTATGTGACATGATTTGTGTTCTATAGCTTCCATTTTCCACTTTCATAAGTTTTCTGCACCGTATTCAAATCCCACCCCCACCCCCGGCCCCACTGGTACACACACATAAATGGCCAATATGATTACCTCTAGCTATGTTATATTAGAATTTGCTTAGGTATAACCTTAGATTGATCCATGTTGTTTCTCTTCTAATGGGCGTTGTTTCACGTCCATTAGAACTGTGTCTTGAATCATGTAACTGAATCCTTAAATCTTGTTGTTTACCAAATTCCAGTTACCCTAAATTGTAAATAAGAAGATTTTGCCACAGGGTTACTGAGAATAATGGAAGATAATGTATTATAGGTTTAGGTAGAAATAAGAGTGAGCTTTATTACTTGTCTAAAGGACATACAAATACCACTTATATTAAGTAATCCATTCTAACCTGTGATTGGCAGAAAAAGAAAGTGGGAGAAGATGCAGTAGCAAAACATAGCATATAACGAGTAGCATTTTAGGGCAGACATGGCAAATGGGTTTCAAACATCTATAAGATATCCATTTTTTAAATAAATAGTTAAATTTTTAGATTAGTTTGCACTTACTGAAAAATAAGACGAAATGACATAGACTTCCCATATACTCCGTCACTTCCATCTCCCTGCTACCCTACTAGTTTCCTCCCCCAACCTGGCTAGTTCTCCTGTTATTAATATCTGACATTTTCAAGATATATTTGTTATGACAAATGATAGGATATTATTAACTAAAGTCCATAGTTTACATTAGAGTTCAGTCTTTGTATGTACATTCTATGGGTTATGACAAATGCATAATGACATATATCCACCAGAGAGTTACATGAACAAAAGTTCCACTGCCCTAAAGTTTCCCTGTGCTCCACCTATTTATGTCTCCCTCCCTCCCTGCCTCTGAACCTCTGATCTTTTTACTGTCTGCATAGTTTTGTCTTTACGAGAATGTCATATAGTTGGAATCATACAGTGTGCAGTCTTTTCAGATTGTCTTGTTTCACTTAGCAATATGCATTTTAAGTTTGTTTATGTTTTTTTGAAACTTGACCTCATTTCTTTTTATTGCTGAACAATATTCCATTTAATAGATCTACCACAGATTTTTTTTTTAATCCATTTATCTACTGAGGGACATCTTGGTTGCTTCCAAGTTTTGGAAATTCTGATTAAAGTTGCCATAAACATTCAGGAAAAGGTTTTTTGTGTGGATGTAACTTTTCAATTAACTGGGTAAAAACAATGCATGTGATTTCTTATTCATATAATAAGAGCGTGTTTAGTTTTAAAAGAAGCTGTCAAACTATCTTCCAAAATGACTGTATCATTTGCCTTCCCATCAGCAATGAATGAGAGTTCCTGTTGCTCCACATCCTCCCTAGAATTTGGTGTTGTCAGTGGTTTGGATTTCAGTCATTCTTATAGGTATATACTATATCTCGTTGTTTTCTAACATATACTTTTGATTGGTAATAATCTGCTGTGCCATGTTGAGAATAAGTCCAAGGGACATCATGGATCTTCAGGAAACATGTCCGTAATCAATTGGACAGGGTGTGTGTTTGGTGAGGAGGGGGTCATCCATTATTTGTAACTCACATTCATTCTTCACAATTTAGGGCTCTGGTGGAATGAGTGTATAAATTAGAGCAATCAAATAATTCAATCCTGCATTTGTCAGTAATCAGATAATAATTTTCTATTTTTCAAGCACTGTGATTGAATTAAGGGACATAAAAACCCATAAAGTTTAGTAGCTATTATCACTTAGAGTTTGTTGTATGTCAAAAACCTAACAACTATAACAGCATCCAATCTGATTTCCTTTTGTCAAGCTTCTTCTTTCTTTGCCTTTCCATATTGTTACTTCTAGCCATATTTCTACTGTGGGTAGAAATGTCTGGCTTCATATTACTTATGAGAGAAAAAAGAAAATCCTCAGGCAGATTGACATTTTTCATAATCTGGCCCTGACCAGTTTCTGATATCATTGGTCATCACTCTGAGCTCAAGCTCAGCTATATTTTCCCTTTCCCCAAAGTACTTTCTCTCAGCTTTCAACTTTTACTTAGGATAGTCTTCCTGATTAGATTTGCTTTCCTTACATTCTCTACTAATTCAAATATTACCAAACTTTCTATAAATCCTTATTAAGAATTTCTCTACTATTAATCACATAAGGCCTTGCATTGTTAACTAGATACATTGTTAAGAAAGGTACATTGGGCTTCCCTGGTGGTGCAGTGGTTGAGAGTTCGCCTGCTGATACAGGGGACACGGGTTCATGCCCCGGTTCGGGAAAGATACATTGATTGTATCTTTATTACATCCTTCTATGCAAACTATATGATTAAGAAAAAGAAAGATAATCCTTTGTATTTATTTTTTGCAGTCCTTAAAGTGCAATGTTCATACTACTTATTAATGCCTATTTGTTGAAGGAATGTATCAAAACATTAATTCTTATTAGTATAAACTTCATAAATGATTTTTGAAAATTTTGTCATGTCTCCAATACCCTTGCCTTTTTTCCCCTTTTCTTTTGATTTAAAAAAAAGAAGGGCATTCCAGTTGGTGGAAAGGTCTCGTCTGCTGATCCTTATATGAAGGTAGGTACCTATAAGCTAAGGTACCACTAAGGTACCACTTAGCTGCCCTGCTCCTGCTTTTCTGTCTACCCGTTGGAACAACATGCAGTTGTATTATGGTAGCTACGCAACTGTGTATATGTCTCTTACAGATAAAAACTTCTATGGATGAATATAGGGTCATTATACAGTGTGTATTATTGGATACCAGAAAACAAAATTTCAGCTATTTGCTAAAAGAAAGCAATCTAAGGCAGAGAGTACAAGGTAGAGATTTGTTTATGCTCTCTTTCGGGGCACTGATTTTAATTTAAAATATATTGAAAGGAGAGCCAAGCAATTGAACTAGTTTATTAACATGCTAATAAAATTTTGGAAGGTCTCTTGAAACAGTGCACAGATCAAGGTCTATCTGAAACATAAAAAAATGCTGGTCTCTGAAGATGTTTACAGGTCCGGCAAAAGAACAGATAGGAAAAAGTATTTAAAATGCCATTGTCTTCTGTGTGTGTGGATATGTGTCTTGGCATATTTACTTCTTGTAAATTAACTTATATTCTGAAATGTGCTTTTCTGACATTCATTTAATAATTTATATGTGATTTTAATGTTCCTTTTCATAACGTTTAGTTGTTGGCTGGTAGAGGTACTCAGGGTATCATTTCTACCATCTAGTCATCGAATGCTTCTGTCATAAATCAATATAACTTTTTAACTTCTTGGTTTGGAACTGGAGAACTCACCAATTCTTTGCCAAGAATACCCCTTGATAAACTGTTCCTTAAATCTACTGAGGACAGAACACTTTGACCGAAACAACAAAATCACCACCAAGAAAGGACACTAGAGGTTTTTTTTAGAACAAATTTCTGAAGGCCAATTTTGAAATTCATCTGATAGAAGGAAAGAGAGAAACGAGCTGAATTTCAAATTCAGGTCTTTCCATCTCTGAAGCACATTTTAAAAACACTATGTTTATATTATTGCCTCTCTTACTCTACAGACTTGAGAAATGTTTTTCTGTGGCTTTTTTGTTTTGTTTTGAATATCTGTAAGCCTGAGTTTCATCCACTTTATAAGAAGGAAGATAATGCTATTAACCTTATAGAGATGATCCAAGGGTTCAATAAAAATCATATGGGTAGAAAGCTTAGAAGACTGACTACCATAATCACAGGCATAAAAACAACAGCAGGATTGATATACATTAAATGCTTCTGAATCTACCATGCTTGAAAATGGATTTAAAATGCCTTCTTACTATCATTCATTCAGTCATTCAAGAAACATTGTTGGGATGCTAATAGGCATGAAAATTTATTCTTAACTATTCGAGTGGCTATAAAGATGAATAAAGAATATATTAGGCGTTCCCCATGTGGAAGACAAGGAATAAAATCATGTCAGTAATGAAACTATTTTTCTTATAGCTTCAGATGTGACCCCCCCCCCCCGCCCCATCCTCCAATGTGGAGGTAGAGGCTGTTGAAACAACATTTTTCTTTTCCAGCTTTGCTTCCCATCAGGTTCGCTAAGGAAGTACTAGAGGGAGTTGGAAGGCAGGAAAAGGCAAGAAAATCTCTTCCTTCCCTTTCTGTTGGCTGCCTTTGTCTGCTTCGCCTCGCACTGCTCTTCACCTCAGTATGGCAGGTTGACTCAACCAGCATTTGCTTCCTGTTTCCTGCTGCTCCCAGTTCCCACAGACCTGGTTTCACTGTGACCCGCTCAGTGGGGGACCAGGAACCAGGCAGGCAGACCCCTTCCACTCGCCGCAGGGGGCCCCTTCTCCATCTTTTAGGTTCTTATATCTTTAATAAATAGCTATCCTTGAGAAAACAAAATATTTCAAAGTCCTTTGCTTTTTTAAAAATAAGGTGGGAAAAATACTTCAAGACAGAGAGTGTAAATTAAAGGTTTGCTCATACCACTTTTTAAAAAAAAAATAATTTATTTATTTTTGGCTGTGCTGGGTCTTCGTTTCTGTGTGAGGGCTTTCTCCAGTTGTGGCAAGCGGGGGCCACTCTTCATCGCGGTGTGCGGGCCTCTTACTGTGGCGGCCTCTCCCGTTGTGGAGCACAGGCTCCAGACGCACAGGCTCAGTAGTTGTGGCTCACGGGCCTAGTTGCTCCGTGGCATGTGGGATCCTCCCAGACCGGGGCTTGAACCCATGTCCCCTGCATCGGCAGGCAGACTCTCAACCACTGCACCACCAGGGAAGCCCCGTATCACTTTTTAAAAAACATTTATTTGAATCTGAAAGATCATTGAAAAAGAACCAAGAAATTCTCCTTTGTTCCCCCAGCCTTAAGAGTGGTAGCTGCTTCCAGCATTTACTATCTCTTTCTTAACTCACTGTTTTCTTCTTGTATTTTCAGTCTTCCAAGGAACATATTAACTTCCTGTTAACATAACTATTATGATTTCTGTTCTCCTGAATCAACACTGACTAAATAAAGAGCTGATACTAGAAGTTGATACCAGAAGAGTTGAAAATAGTAATGGAATAGGATAACAATGTTAGTTCCAGGAATGTGGTTTGATCATGTCCTTGGCCATGGCATGATACTGAACTATTTGCTAATGGTAAATAGGCTACTAGAAACCTATAGCATGCTGTGGTTTACCAAATAACCAAACATCTTTACTTATGATGAAGGGCCTTCTGAAGCAAAGCTTCAGAAGCCAAGTCGTAACTGATCTTCACTATTTGGTGGTGATTACAAGAGTATAAGATGGAATACTTGTTTTAGTACTTGAGAGCTTACAGATAAACAAACAAAACAAACATACCATGCAAAAAAGCTCCTGGCTTTAAATTATTAGTTCATAATGCAAGAAAATCAGGAAGCTTCTAAAGCCTTCTGAGTGGGTTTGGATTAAGCTGGTAAACATGAAACTCTTGAGTTTCTCTAAGCCTCTCTCTTTAGCAAAAAAATAAAATGCCTTTCTCTTGCTTGAAGATCCCACAATAATCCACCTGATAGACTTGCCAGGCAAAAGTTGTTTACTTTCCTCAAGATTCAACTTCCCCCTTATTATCTCCTGACCCATAATTAGAGTCAGAGCTTTCTAGAGTTCAGCATGTTCTCTCAAAGGATACATAGAAAATCTGACCTAGGAGGACCTAACTTACACTTCAAAATAATTGCAAGATTTTGCTAATTGATACCAGCAAAAAGCTAGGGACTACATCAGGTACTGTATTCTAAGAAAAATAAAGAATGACAAAATATAACAGTGGATTGTGCTGGATTTATTGATATGAATGTACCTAACAGGGATTCTATACTTAATAGATATTGCACATATGAAAGTAGCACTAAGAGTTATTTCGTAGGTTGATTGGTGACCTAAATTCAAGGAGGTTGAAATGCCATACCTTATTATCATAACATAAAAGAAAGACTGCAAAAGCTTAGAGAGAGAGGAATGTTAGAGCAGGTTTATTATGTGCAAGCTGGCTCCCTCCTTTCTTCCACATCACTCCCATCTAGAGGACTTAGAGGATACTCTCTTCATAAAGGCAGTGAAAAAAATCAATAAGAGGTGAGGATACCAGACATTTCAAGTACCACTTAAAAAGTTTTGTGGTACTAGCCACAGCAGTTCAGACTGATTCTTCATCTGTCACCACTGAGATGAGTTCCCAGATAGGAGTGTATAAGATGGAGAGAATCCAGAGTCATAGAGGCCAAGGAGATAACTGCCAAGGCTGAGATGATGCACATAACAAATAGCAGGAACAAATTACTAATCAGGATATTTTTACCTTCAGGGATCTTTGCTGTTGGCCAGTTGATCGTGCTGTTCCTAAAACAGTATTGGATGTATACAATAACAACAACACATTTTATGTCTGTATCCAGAAATGTGACTTAAATTTGCACAGTGGAGAAGCCTAGCCTCTCACTCAGTTCCCTAAACAAGGCCACTTCACGTATCTGGAACAGCTTGATTGACAGGGATGGTGGGTTCCCTTGAGTAAAGACCAGCCACACTGTACCAAGTATATATTGTAAACTTCCCTCCATACCTACTTCAGAAAAAGCCTATGGCCACTTACTAGGGTGACCATACAAAGAAGAGTAGAAAATATCAATCCCTGGAAAGTTACTTTCTGGCTGTGCAGTGTTGCTAGTTTCTGGTGACCCCCAATACATGGTGATCTACCAAAGTAAGAGATTATGGTGGTCAGATGATATATGAAGTTGTGAACTACATTTGAATCACAGTGGGCTCAGCTGTTCTGTTAACACACTCTGTCATTATTTCCCTGATTTCTGAAAGTATACTTAATATAAAAATAATTTGCTGGGCTTCCCTGGTGGCACAGTGGTTGAGAGTCCGCCTGCTGATGCAGGGGACATGGGTTCGTGCCCCGGTCCGGGAAGATCCCACATGCCGCGGAGCGGCTGGGCCCGTGAGCTATGGCCGCTGAGCCTGCGCGTCCGGAGCCTGTGCTCCGCAACGGGAGAGGCCACAACAGTGAGAGGCCCGCGCACCGCAAATAAAATAAAATAAATGCTGATGGCAACATTTCTGACCCTTAAAGTGACAATATTATGTAGGGAAGAGGCAAGTGAAATTTTGGGGGAATTTTCTCCTTTCAAAATGGCAAACATAATATAGCATGTAATAATGGCTAAACAAAAATTTTTCTAATGCAAGATGCTTTGCAAAATGTGAGAGATAATAAAGAAGAAATCAGTTACTTTTTCTTTTTTTTCGCTCAATCTGCAAAGGGGTTCCAGAGAACTTGATATTTCAGTTGTCTCTAAAATGGTGATAAAAATGCTTGAAAGAACTGGAGGAAAAGGGGGGATGTTCAGAGTGACCATGGAGGGTTGGAAAAAGTGCAGGTAGCCCAGCTTGGTTGGGATGTAGAGTCTTTATGAGGATGCAGGGGCTATTGGTCCTGGACAAATAGGCAAACCGATTACAAAAGTATATTATATATGACATTAAGGAATATAAACTTCGTGGAGAAGCCTTTAAATATTTTCAGTTCACAGGATAATATGATCTAATTTGCCCAAAAATTATAAGTTGTTATCTTAAATGTTAATAATAATAGAATACATGTGCTCTGGGTTCTTTCTCCAGTTGGAGAATGTGGGGCAAACATATTGGATATAGGCCTCTCTACTAGCTTTTTCATTTCCAGTTGCAACCTGAGTTAGGTTCCATTTTGTTTTGGCTAATAACAGGAGTTTAAGGAGTTCTGTTGGGACCACTACTGTACTAGATCTAATATAAATAAATGAGTCACCTAAAGCAGTAGGACTTGTTCAACATATCAGTGTTTTATGCATGCTAAGCACACTTTAGCTCTGTCACAAATAGCTGTTCAATTTAAGCTTGTGACTGGGTATCTGAACTGTAGCAGCAAAAGATCGTCAAACCCAGTGGACACTTATTACAAAACTATTCACTGGCATTTAAATAGTTTCCTTTTTCAGTGTTATTTATTTATTTTTTAAAAGTTGAACTTATTGTCAATAATTAAATGGAGGAATATTAAAGAGACATTCAAGACCTGGCTATGTATACATGCAAAAATTATAAAAGAACATAGCTATTCTGTTAAAGATTAAAACAGTGCTCCAAAATGCTGATCAAACAAGGAAAAGTGTGTCTAGAATATTTTAACTTGTAACTTTTAGACTCTGTTAGCGTGTTTAAAGGATACCTTCATATATATGGCGTCACAAACTTAACATGAGAAACACTCCCTGCTGATACCACTGTGCTTTCCCCCATTCTATCCCGACCCCTATTTTCCAACTGGATGGTACTGAGAAAATAAAAACATAATTTAGTTGTTGTAGAGTCACATGCATTTTTGCTCTCATGCTAGAGTCCTGTGCTAATGATCAACTCACGGTAAATTCAGATCTCTTGCCACTTTTGGAGTTATGTTTTCCATGTGTTGTAAAAAGAATATTCTAAGTTAATTAGTAGATTATGGTAAAAACGTTTTCTACTCAAGGTATGATCCATGTACCAGTAGACCTGACATTAACTAGGAGCTTGTTAGAAATGGCAGAAATACACTAGAGTCAGCTGAACTAGCATCTGCATTTTAACAGTATCCCCAGGTGATTTACAGACATATTAAAGAATGAGAAGTACTAACCAAGTTAGTTATTCTATGATTTAAACCTAATTGTAGTATTTTTATTGGATGGTACTAGTATGCCTTTGAATATTTTTGTACAAAGTATTCCTAGTTAACTGAATCTTTGGTAACCATTCCTCTCTATATTTCATATTATTAAAATGTTAATTAATAACCCTGTTTTACATTTTACTTAATAACTGAGGTACATAAGGCTGCTCTAAAGTGTTTCCTCACATATTCCCCCACTCCCATCCTAGGAAGATTCCTCAGGAATTATTGAGAAATGACAGCTATATGCTTGCTCCTTGTCCCCAAGCAATTTTAAAACTCTTGATACTGATTTCTCTTTCTCCTTTCAAAAGCTTATTACAACTATTAACTCTTATGAGTGAAAAATCATTTCCCACCAAATTCCTTTACCCTTCGGATTGGTGAATGTTCAAAGTAGGTCACCTATTTTCTTTTGTATTATAGTTTTTTTTGTTGTTGTTTGTTCTTTGCGGTACGCAGGCCTCTCACTGTTGTGGCCTCTCCCGCTGCGGAACACAGGCTCCGGACGCGCAGGCTCAGCGGCCATGGCTCAGGGGCCCAGCCGCTCCGCGGCATGTGGGATCTTCCCGGACCGGGGCACGAACCCGTGTCCCCTGCATCGGCAGGCGGACTCTCAACCACTGCGCTACCAGGGAAGCCCTGTATTATAGTTTTTATAAGGCTATATCTTCTATTAATTTTCTAACACCTAAATTTTTATCACAAAACCTTCACATATTGTTGTAAAAATCATTGCATCCCCTTGTGTGTATAAGAGGCAACTTGATTTGAGACTTGTGGTATAAGTGTTAACATAGTATCATAGAATTCATATTTTCCAGTATAAAATTCAGGAAGTCATTTTGTTTTAGACTTTTTGATAAGTGAAAAGATTAACAATTAAGATATTACAGTATAAGAATGACTAAATGAGTTATATGTATAATCTTGTTCAACTGTGAACCTGGAATTACTTACATTAAGGGAATTGTCTTTTACTACGATATATACATATATATTCTTTCCATTTAAATCCTTTCTGCTCCACCTATTCACCCCTCCCACCCCTCGATTCATGGCAACCGCTAATCTTTTTATGGTCTCCATAGTAAAAAGTGAAAAGGTGATTAGTGAAAAGGTAATTAGTGAAAAGGTAATTTTCATAGTGAAAAGGTAATTTTCAAAAATGTCACAAAGTTGGAATCATATAGTAGTTAACCTTTTCATATTGGCTTCTTTCACTTAGCAGTATGCATTGGAGATTCCTCCATATCTTTTCAAAGCTTGGTAGTCCATTTCTTTTTGCACTGAATGATTCCATTTTCTGGATATATCACAATTTATTTATCCATTCACCTACTGAAGGACCTCTGTGTTTTCCAAGTGTTGATAATTATAAATAAAGTTGCCATAAACATCCCGGTACAGGTTTATATGTAAATATACGTTTCCAACTCATTTGCTGGATTGTATGGTAAGAGTAGTTTAGTTTTTTAAGAACCCTCCAAACTGTCTTCCAAAGTGGCTGTGCCATTCTGCTTTGCCACCATCAACAGATGAGAGTTTGTGTTGCTCCAGATCCTTTCCAGCATTTGGTATTTTCAGTGTTCTGGATTTTGGCCTTTCTAATAGGTGTGTAGTGGTATCTTGTTTTAATTTGCAATTCCATAATGACATATGACGTGGACCATCTTTTCATATGCTTATTTGCCATCTGTATATCTTCTTTGGTGAGGTGTCTGTTCGAGTCTTTGGCCCACTTTTTAATCAGGTTGTTTTCTAAGTGTTGAGTTTGTAACACTTCTTTGTATAGTTTAGATAACAATCCTTTATCAGATGTGTCTTTTGTCAACATTTTCTCCCAAGCTGTGGCTTGTTTTTCAATTCTCTTTATACTGAATATAATTTTAGAATTTACTTTTCAATTCATTCACCTACTTGAAAAACATTCACTGTATACTTTTGACCACAATATAACTGAATCCATCCCAAACTTAGTCTAATGGAAGGGTATAAGATTTTTAAAAACTCAGCTTTAACTAAAAGAGTTGTCCTGAAGATCAGGCTGTTTCTAACTGGGGGAATCTGTCGAGGATACTTGTTGAAAAGAAGGAGCTGGTGGCAGGTGAGATATCTCTACTCTGGATCTCTCAGCTATAGAATTCCCTTTGACTTTTCTTTTAATAGATATTTGTTTTCTTTCTTTTTGCAGTGTTTAAAGTCATCAGATGATTTCTAAAATGTTATTTCAGCTCTTCAATATTATATGTTATTTTATCAGATTGTATTTAACTTGAGATTTCCACTGACACCTAATAAACCATTAAAAATGTAGTATAACTACGGCTATGGATCCAGGAATTTGGGAAAAAAATCCTGAAAATATTGTCCTCTATGACTATGTAAAAGTCATGAAAGTCCATAGGATAATATATTATTCTAGGGCAAGTCCCTTTAAAAATCATGCCTGTCAAACAAGAAATTCAAAATCTGTGACAGCTCGGGAGCTTGATGACAGAGAGAACGCTGATTCAGTCCTTGAATTTTCTGTGACGACTTCTCACCTGTACTTAGCAGCTGTTTATTGCTTGGTTCACTGGAGCATATGATGCTGAACTAAGCCACGGGTCAGTAAAGTCATTTACAATGATCAACCCTCTGAGTGAAAGAGGTGATGAATCAACCAAAACTCCTTTAGGCAACAGACCTAACAGGGAAATTCTGCACTTTAGGTAGAAACGTATAATCAAATTAATCAACAGCCTGCACATCTCCCTAATTAATTTTACTACCTCTGGGGAAAGCATGCAACAAACTTTTAAATGCTTTCCTCTTTTATTAGGGATGTTACTGGTTAGATATCAACCTCTGCAGAAAACCTTAAACCTTGACCTTGGAAGTATTTAGTGGTCTGGCTTTTTATATTACCAGATTTAATTTTAAATTCAGTATTATCTTTAATTTCCTTCACATTTCTATACAATATTTTCCTATTAGATTAAACTGAGAAAACCTGATACGTTTATAATTATTATAAAAATATCATTATTAATTACTATCAATAAAATCATAACAACTGCTCTTTTCTGAGTGCCTACTAAATGCTATTAGCTACATGCTTTACACATACTATGTCATTTAACCTTCACAAGAAGCTATGAAGCGGATGATGTATTTAGTCACATTTATGGGAGCTTAGTGAATAAACAGGTTAAATGATGTTCTGGAGGTTGTAGTGCTTGTAGGTGGTCCAATTAAAAACTTGAATAGGGCTTCCCTGGTGGCGCAGTGGTTGAGAGTCCGCCTGCTGATGCAGGGGACAGGGGTTCGTGACCCAGTCCGGGAAGATCCTACATGCCGCGGAGCGGCTGGGCCCGTGAGCCATGGCCGCTGAGCCTGTGCTCCGCAACGGGAGAGGCCACAGCAGTGAGAGGCCCGCGTACTGCAAAAAAAAAAAAAAAAAAAAAAAAAAAAAAGACTTGAATATACATCTCTGAGAATTGAAGTCTATGCTTCTAATCACTACATTATGAGCAAATAATGACATGACATTTATTTAGATACTGGTTTTCATAAAATTAACTTGTAATTTCTGAAATTTTAGCACTTTTTTTTTTGCGGTACACGGGCCTCTCACTGCTGTGGCCTGTCCCGTAGCAGAGCACAGGCTCCGGACGCGCAGGCTCAGCGGCCATGGCTCATGGGCCCAGCCGCTCCGCGGCATGTGGGATCTTCCCGGACCGGGGCACGAGCCTGTGTCCCCTGCACCGGCAGGCGGACTCTCAACCACTGCACCACCAGGGAGGTCCAACACTTTTTAACTGTTTTAAATGGTTGCTAGATTATATTCCACAGGATATTTCAAAATTGATGTATGAATTGAATAATAACTTGTAATGTATATGTTTTAATTGTAAGAATGACACATTATTGAATAACAACCATTAACGTATTTGAAGTCCAGAGAATATGGCAACATGCTAACTGCTTACATGTATGATCTGACTAATCTTCATATTAACACTGGGGAGGGAGGTGTTAGCAAACTGTGATGAATGGATATCTACCAGTTAATTTTAACTTTGAATAGAGAAAAATATATTCAGAATTACATAGTTTTTCTGCCTGAAAATCCTACATGTTGATGCAATCCTATTTTTTTTTTTTTTTTTTTGAGGTACGCGGGCCTCTCACTGTTGTGGCCTCTCCCTTTGCGGAGCACAGGCTCCGGACACGCAGGCTCAGCGGCCATGGCTCACGGGCCCAGCCGTTCCGCGGCATGTGGGATCTGCCCGGACCGGGGCATGAACCCGTATCCCCTGCATCGGCAGGCGGACTCTCAACCACTGCGCCACCAGGGAAGCCCTCAATCTTATTTTTTTTTTAAATTTACATTGCCAAATAATTTTTCACTTAGGCACAATTGTGAGTGACTTCTGAGACAAGAAGTGAAGTGTTTGGGTCCTTTGTGGGTATTAATCTACTCTGCCCATAAACGACGTTTCTAGCTTCATACAGAGGTCTGTCAGCTCAACAAGTATTTGTTCAGTGCCTACTTGAACAAGGCAGGAGGTAGGTGGTGTGTAAAGTCAAAATATTTTCTAAAACAGACCCTGCCTTTTGGCAGTTTATGAATATTTCCTGATACATGATACAAGCACATGCAAGTGCGAACAGGACAGCCTTAATTAAATGAGTGTTCCAAACAGCAGAGTGCAACCCAAATTATTGCATGGTGCATGTCAAGTGAATTGAGTTCAGAGAGGAGAGGGATCGTTTAGGGCTAATATGGTCCAATAAGGCTGTAACAGGCAGAACAGATGGACTATGTATAAACCAGCTGTCAACTGGGATTTCCTGTTAGCTATCAAAGTTGTATTTATTTCAAGTCAGCCCACTTTCCACAATTTCAAGCAATGAAATACCCAAAGTTTTCTCTGAGAGTGCTATGAAATCCTGGGAAATCATCAGGTCCACATATAGGCCTTCTTAGTTTATGAAAAATCTCTCTGGTCTTCAAGTCTGTTTTTTTCTTCTGAATTGCATAAATCTGGACCTAATCTTCATCTCTTTTTGAGAACTAGCTCCTTCCCAGTGTCCACAGAGAAAAATGTAAACACATTCTCATATGTCACTTTGTGTGGACAATAGTGTTTAATCCAAACTTGAGAGGAGAGAAGGGATGGCTACATCACAGGAATGCTACAAACTAAGCACGGAATCAGGAATCACAGGCACCCCTGTCTCTAATGTTTTCTACTACCAAACCAACAGAGATTTTACTCTGGCCTCTTTGCTATAGGAAGCACCTGGTCACGTTTGCCCTGAGGCTGTTCTGTCTTTTTCTCCCTAATTTCTCTACCTCTTTCCTTACTTCCTGACTTATTCAAAAGAACGCCAAATTCTTTTCACTTTGTAGTCTGGAGCTATTCATCTCTTTCTTACTGCTCCTCTCAAGCTACAGGCTAACCCATAAACACTTTCAGAAGGCCAAAAAGTCTTCTATAAAACAAGATACACTCTCCTTAGGAGGCACTTCCATTTCTCTTTGTATATATCTGTACATATACATGTCTCTATCTATCTATCAATCTATATTTTTTCCTCTCCTTGGCCTATGTTGAATTGTAAATGTGTAAAATCTTCCACCGAGTAGCCATCCTTCCTTTTTATTGAGCAGCTCAAGTTACTGAAAACTGAAATAAACATGTCTGATTGTTATAAAATTATTTATACCAAGCCAAAGTCTGTGTCTCTGTGATTCCCATTCTTAGCTTTAGAGCTTCTCTGGGGCTTTCTCATGTTATTTCCTCATTCCTTTGAACTATCTTCATGTAAACCTTCACCATTGTAGTCACTACCCTTTATACCTTTTTCCCTATGGTGCCATTAAAATATGGTGATCAGAACTGAATACAGTCCTTCAGATTTGATTTTATCAGTGAAGGATAAAGGACGTAGCATCTCCCTAATTATATATAGCACTTTTGTTAATGAAGATGTATACCAAATTTTTTTGTAGCTACAAAGCAAATTATTGAATTTATTGACATGGAGAAAACCTGAGTTTTCATCACATAGGCTGCTGCTAATATATATCTCCTCTACCATGTTTTTATATAACTATCGTGATAAGAATTCTTATTCTTATTTTATTTTACTCTTGCTTTTGCTCTCCATTCTCTTGATGTGATTGTTTGCCTGACATTGTTTTGGATTTTTACTTCCAAACTCAGGTGTATATTATTTTTATATTATCTATAAAACATTTCTTATTATATGTGAAGCAAAGAAAACCCGTAAAGTATTTCTCATGATAATAACCAGTTTTTATTTTGTGCCTACTACTGCCAGGAATATGAACATACATGCTAGCAATTTCCTGAAATAGCCTCTTTTGTCTTTCTCATATTTTAACGTAGGAGTTCCAATGAATATTCTTCCCCACTAAAGCTTCAAAGAAATATTCTTGTTTCCTTTTAAGAATTTGTTTTCTCGTCTCTGAGGTACATTCCTTAGGATAACTCCTCTTTGAATTATGACATAATAGCTCCTCTTGAAAACTCAATATCTTGAAGAAATCCCATTTAACTCCACTGACTCTTAAACTTATGCATATATTGCACCTTAAAAAAATTGGCAGGGCTTCCCTGGTGGCGCAGTGGTTGAGAGTCCGCCTGCCGATGCAGGGGACGCGGGTTTGTGCCCCGGTCTGGGAAGATCCCACATACCGTGGAGCAGCTGGGCCTGTGAGCCATGGCCGCTGAGCCTGCGTGTCGGGAGCCTGTGCTCCGCGACGGGAGAGGTCACAACAGTAAGAGGCCCGCGTACCACACACACACACAAAAAATTGGCAAAGTTAGTAAATTAAAATGATTAGAAGTTTGGAAATTTGTTGAAGATATCATCTTTGGTCATTACAACATAGTCAGTATAAGGAGTAACATTCTGAAGAAACAATGAGGAGTCTGTTACTGTGATAGTCAAAGCAGAGGCACTGCAGGTTAGAGGCAACACTCAGTGTTAAAGCTGGTGAGGCAAGCAGGGCAAGTGTCTCTTTCTTTCTGTTTTCATTAACAGTGGGTGGGAATAGGACAGGGGCTCGTGGCATAAAATGTAGAAAGGCAGTTACAAACTTAACTTGGAGTAATTAGACCAATTTTTTCCCTGGCAGAGCTAGAAGATTTGGGGATAGGAGGCACTTAAGACCTTCCCTTTGAAGGAGTAAAAACCTAGTTAGCAGATTTTGACACCTCTCTAAAAATCAGGAGCTGGTTAAGCACCAAAAATCATCCCTGAGCAAACTACCTTTTAACCAAAATCTTTTAAATGAATGACAATGAAAGATTTATCTTTAAAGAATAAGAAAAACAGGAACATTAAAAATAATGACATTTTAGATAATATTTTATCTCTTTGCTAAATTTTCATGTGAGAGATTGAAATCTGTTATTAATGTTTCTTTCACTCAATAATTTATTCTTTGAGCACAAATGTGTTGAGACATGTATTATTTTCAATTGCTGCTATAACACATTACCAGAAACTTTGGGTCTTAAAACAGCACAAATGTATAATCTTATAGAACTAACATGCGTCTCACCAAATTAAAATGAAAGTGAGAGCAGGATGCATTCCTTTCTGTTGACTCTGGGGAGAATCTGTTTCCTTGATTATTCAGGTTTCTGGCAGAATTCAGTTCCTTGTGGCTGTAGGACTGGAACCCCTGGTTCTTTTCTGTCTGTCATCTGACAGCAGTTACTGTCTTTTATAGGCCGCCCACGTGCCTTCTCACAGGGCCTCCTGCCTCCATTTTCAAAGCCAGCCAGTGGCTGGTCTGGTCTTTACAACCGTGAATCTCTCCTCCTCTTTCTTTTGTTGTCACATCTCTCACCCTTCTGTCTTCCTCTTGAACTTTTAAGAGCTCACAGATTTAAATTAAGCCCACCATGATAATTGTGTAAACTCCTTCTTTTAATATTTTTAACCTTCATTATATCTGCAAATTACCTTTTGTTATTCAAGGTAACATATTCACAGATTCCAGGCATTCAGACCTGGACATCTTTAGGAGACCCTTTTTCTGTCCAACACAAGTGCTTGCTATATACTAGGTATTTGGTAGGTATCAAAAATATCATATGCACGTAGACACTGCTATATTTAAAATAGATAACCCACAAAGACCTACTGTATAGCACAGGTAACTGCTCAATATTTTGCAATAACCTAAATGGGAAAATAATTTGAAAAATAATAGATACATATATATGTATAACTGAATCACTTTGCTGTACACCTGAAACTAACACAACATTGTTACTCAACTATACTCCAATATAAAATAAAAATTTTAAAAATCATGTTCAGTGGAAATTAAAACTATCCCTGGGATCATAACTAGATGTGGTAGGTAGATAATCAGTCACATAAATATAAAATGACACCAGTGACATGTCAGACAGGGTTTTTTTTTTTTTTTTTTGCTCTAATAAACTAAATATTAGGGACTTAAAATGAAAAGTTTATTTCTCACTCATGTCACATATTGTAATTTGTCAACGAGGGCTGCTCCATATAGTTCTGACTGTGGAATTTATACTGAAGTAGCAGGTGCCACCTGAGCATGTTGGGAAAGAGAGAGCCGAGATAGTTGCATATTGGCTCTTAAAGCTTCTATGTAATAGTGATACCTGTCACTTCCACTCACCTTTCACTGATTAACCATGTCACACATCCAAACTTAACTTCACCTTGACAGGGGAGATCCTACTGGGTCTCTGGGAAGAGAACTAGGATATTTGGAGTCCATCGTAAAGTGTTAATAAATAGATGTGAACAAGTACTTAAGAGGGAAGGTCCATGCTGCTAAAAGAGGATTTTTCAGGGGAGTTTTCCTAATGGGAAGCTTCCCTGATAAGTGATTTCTTTTTTTTTTTTTTTTTTTTTGAGCTGGGACCAAAGGATGACTAAAAGTTTAAGAATTGAAAACCTGACAGTAAGAGGAAGAAGCTGCAGGTCAGAAAGGACAATAAGTTCAAAGTCCCAGCAGGTGGCAGGAGGCATCTTGAAAGTTATTCCATCTAGTGTGCATGCAACCTGGTATTTTTTAATAAAGACATTTTTTAAGAAATACTACACAATAAGATTCTGTGTTAATGTGTTAATCTAGTGTAAAAAATTCTAACCATAAATAAATCCTAATCAAATTCACTTAATCACTGCTTTCCCAATATTTTAAATAAGAATTTGAGACATTTTTAACAGACTCTAATGGAACCTTTAAATCAATGTTTTCTAAAATCTCAGCAGTGAATCATCTCCATCAAAATCATCTGAGTTGCCTGTTAAAGTATATTACCCAAGCCAATCAATATTTAGAATTGGATTGAGATATCACATTTTTAGGAAGCTCTCCAAGGAATTTGTTTCACTATAAGTTTTAGAAACACTGGTATAACATAAGGCAAATTTCCGAAATCCACAAAATATTTGCATGATTGCAATAAGAATTTGAGCAATGCACAGTTCCTTAATTTGAGGACAGATACATACTTGTGAACAGACATATACTTTTGTGTTT
Source organism: Leucopleurus acutus (assembly GCF_964270905.1). NCBI lineage: Eukaryota > Metazoa > Chordata > Mammalia > Artiodactyla > Delphinidae > Leucopleurus > Leucopleurus acutus. The sequence goes on from NC_139145.1 coordinate 159,007,587, forward strand.
ATGTTTATGATGGCCTAAAGAAGACTAATAGGAGCACATTCTGAAACAAGAAAATCTAAGTGCCAGAACTACCATGTAAATTGTTTGTTATGGACTGAATGTTTGTGTCCTTGCAAAATTCATGTGTTGAAATCTAATCCCAATGTGATGGTATCAGGAGGTGGGGCATTTGGGAGGTAATTAGGTCATGAGGATGAAGCTCTCAGGCATGAGATTAGTGCCCTCATGAGAAAAGGTCAGGGAGATAGCTGGTTCTCTTTCTCCAAGGGGAGGGGTGTGGTGATACAAAGGGAAGTTGGTATTCTGCAACCCAGAGGAAGGCTCTCCCCAAACTCAACCATGCCGGCGCCCTGATCTCAGACTTCCAGCTTCCAGAACTGTGAGAAACAAATTTCTGCTGTTTTCAAGAGACTTGTTCTATGGTACCTCCTTACTGTGGCCCTAACTGACTAAGACATTGTTCGTACTTCCTTGTATTCTCCACAGTACTGGCCATAGGATGAGCTCCTCTGATTTTCATGATTAGATAAAGTAGGAATGAAGATCACCTTGATATGTAAAAGATGCGTTATTGTAAGGTGAGGGGATAAAACAAACATGCATAAAATAACTAACTGTGAATGAAGACTCCCCAGTAGCTTGAATGTTTCAAGAGGAAAGAAAATTGAGCTAGTACTCAACTTTGGTTGTATATGCACACTCTCTACAACAGTTCCTTTTATTTATATTTGCTTTATATTCCATAATAAGCAACTTTATTTCCACAAAATTTCTTTCTTCAATTACATCATTTAAATTTAAATTTAATTTAAATTTTGTTTTATATTGTTGTTATTAAGTCTTGTTGAGACTTTATACGGCAGTGTATGGATAAGCTACACATATGTTTATATTTAGCTTTATAGTTGAACATAGTCAAGTTATATTTAAATAATTTAAGCCAATTTTAGAACCTATGGGTTTTTATATTTTTCTTTCCCTCCTAAAATGGGTCTGTGAATGATTGTACAAAAGTGTGAGAAATACTAGTCTAGGATATGAGACTACTCTCTTTGCCTGGCTAATTCCACCTCATTCTTAGTATCTCATAATAGGAATTTCTTGCTGTGTGTTGCTTTCAAGGACCTCAACAGAACAGAATTAAGCACAAGTGGAATTATTCACTGCTATCAGGAGAGGCACATGCAAGCACTGTGATCGTCTGCCTACTAGATTCTATAACTTCTGGGTGTTGTCCATTCACTCATTGAGAATTTTCTCCACACACTCTGCCCTTCTCTCTTCCATGAAATGTCAGTAGGGATGAATGTCATCAACAGGCCCCTTATGCTCTGCTCTCCATTTGGGTTTGGCCAGTTTGAAGCCCCAATACAAGAGCAGAGAGGGGGAAGTGATGGAATTCGATATTATTTTTTCTCTTGTTCTTTCTTGTAAGGTACCTTGGGCTGTAAGTGTCTCTTGACAAAAGGTACTGCCCCTCTCAATGTGGCTCTATCTCCAGAGCTCTCCTACAGGGTTGCAGTAACAGATACCTCTTCTCATCTCTTCAAGCCTGTGGGAGGCAATGACTTTACAATTACTAGCCTTGCCTAGTTGTTCTGCTCTACCTTGTCCATGACTTTGTCAACAGTATATTTATTAAACACCACTCAAATGATTCTAATATTTCTTATTAGTGCACTTAATAATATACTTTGTGGTGACAGATTCTTCTTTCAAAATTCCATTCAGTTTCTAGCACAGTGTGTACAATGCATGTGCTCCATAGATATTTCTTTGATGGATAACATTACTATTAGCTAGAGGTATTGATTAAATTAAAATTCAGATGTAGAGAAAGACAATGCTATTGGCCAATCTATTACTTTAAAAAATATTTAACTTTCATTTATTATTTTAACCTCCAGCTACTTGTATTATTAAAATTCTGTGGATTGCAATCCAAGCTGCCAAGTAGTTTTAAAGTAATAACTGTGACTTTAAATCACTTTGCATAGATGGTAGGACACTAGTTCTTTAAGCTGATGTTTTCAACAGAACATCAACATGCACTAGAAGTTTCTCCAATATGCCCAGCATTGGTTTTATTAGTGTTGTATTAATATAACTGTTTACAGTTATCTTGCAAAGTAACATTAGTCACATCTTTCTACCTAAACTTGATGATACCTAGTGTTCAGTCCTTAAACATGATGAGTATAATAAATCTGAAAATTAAACAAACCATTTTGTATGAGATAATCGCTGTCTTTTAAATATCTGGATTAGTTGATAGACTGTAAAGGGCACTTTAAATAGAGACAAATGTCATTTCAAAGATTTAGGATGCATTAGAAAAATTTTACATTGAAGATGCATTAAAAAATATCATTGATATTTTATCTTCACCTACAGTATATATGTTGAAAAAAAATTTGTATTGCTACTTTTCTTTGAATAAGAATTCATCACATATGATAAATATGCTGGAGTATAATAAATACATAAGAAAACTTTGGAGACTCTTCTACACACTTCTTTTTATGTACCCTCAGATCCTATAAGATCACTATAGCTCTCCATCCTCACTGCTACTGTCTTACAGTAAAACAACTGCAACTGCCTCCTGAATTACTGTAGCAGTCCATTTTACTACTTCTCACATCTCATTCACAGCACTTCCTTCTTTATGGTAGCTAAGATAATACTGCCAAGTAACACATTTAATCTGCTCACTTTCTTGCTTAAAGTTCTGTAATGTTTTCCCATAGAATCAAGATAAAGTACAAACTCCTTAATTTTAAATATAAGATTCTCTGTTATTTGCCCCATGGTTACCTCTGTAACCTACTATCTCCAGTCTTTCTCAAGTGTGTCTCTGAGTATTCCACACACACTGAAGTCCAAGCAGTTCTCCTAAAGCAACAGCTGTAAAAGTCTCTTTGAATTAGCATCTCTCTCTTTGTAATATGTTTGGCCATGGTCAAATCTGGCAAGACAAAGAGAGAAATAGATTCAGCAGTAAACCTAATCACCTGTGAACTGAAAAGCCTTGCACACGTTTGATCTTGATCATTGAGAATGAAGTATGAATGCATATTAATGAAAAAAGTCAAGAACTCATTTCATAAACATTTGAAAGAAAAGAAAAGCATGTTCTATGTTCCTAGAGTATTTACAGAAAAATAAAAAATAGAAACTGGTTTTCACATTCCAAGAATAATAGTTCCCTCTGAAAAACATTTGTTATAATCAGGTTCTATTTTCTAGTTTTTGTAGTTATTCAGCCAGAATACACATAATAGAATCATGGCAAATATTTAAAATATAAAATTGCACTTGTCTGTATGCAGTGAGTTGAATTTAGTTGTTATATTTTTATTTCTGAAGTGATAAATAATAAACTGAACCAAGAAGAGTAGAAAGATCAAAGTTATCAGAGGGTAGGTTTTATGGAAGACATTTCTTGTAATTCCCTTCTATTCTGGAGTACACTTTTCAACACACGTAGTAGTGACCAAGACATAGACATCCAGGATAGGAATTGTGGTAAGGGTAAAATATGGATCTCACATCTCTAGGCAGCTTTATACAACTGCCATTCTAATTGAAAGCAGTATAAAATCTTTCTTTTCTGGAAAAACTCAGTTTTCATATCAAAGGCATGAAAGAAAATTTGTATTAGCAGCTTTAAATTCATGATTTGAGAGAAGCAATGGCAAAGTAAGAGAAAATGAGGAGGTATGTGAAAATAATTTACAGTTTAGCACAAAAATTGTTTTTATAGTTATAAATATTGCCACATAACTGACATAAAACTGAAAATATTGATATTGAATTGGGAAGACACTGTTAGAATTATGAGAAAAATTGCAAATGTATAAAATTTAAACTTTTAATAATAACATGAAATACAGAATAAAAGTGTTAATCAGTTAATTGTTTTATCTACTACTCTGTTATAAGAACTATTAAGTACAGTGTAATAGCCTTGACAGATGTTTATGTAATATGTATTTAACAAGATATGTAGATTGTTTTATTTCTGTAACAACTTGTGCTATACCCAATGATCTTGTACAATTATTTACATTATCAAAGAGTTTAGGATATTAAAACAAATAAATGACAGTGTTTTGCCAGCAAATAAACCTATATTTCCATGTGTGAATGAATCCTTGAAAGGCCAAAAAAATGTTAAATTATCTTTCACTAAATAACTTTTATTCACCAAATGAGGGAGTGCCACAAGTATGATTTTGAAACTAAGAAATGCATCTAAAATAGAGCAAAGAATGTAGATTTTAACAGATATTAAGATAGACTCTGAGTTTACACTATTAAGAAGGTTGTGGAATTGGCATAAGAATGTTTAAATAAACCAATGGAACAAATTGAGGAGCTCTGAACTAGAACCATGGAAATATAAAATCGTGATATGATATTGGTGGCATCATAAATCAATGAGGAAAATATGAACTATTTGGTAGAAGGAAACAGTCTCCTCTGGAAAATGAAGAAGTTAAATCCTGATGCTACACCATGTACAAGGTTTAAATCCAGCTGGATAAAATATTTGCATAAAAAGGCAACTATAATTTTATATGATATATACTTATATAAATTATAATTCTAGAAAGATTCTCACCACAAGACCGTAATGTGGATCTTTTATAAATACTTGCCCCATTTTCTTCCCATCTCATATAATAATAACAATAATAATTAATGTTTATTTAGTATTTACTATTTATTGCTACTATTACTACTACTACTGCTGCTACTAATGATAATAATAATAATCGATGTTATTTGACACTATTTAGCTAGCCTTAGCTAAATTCATTACAATAAACAGTGCAGTAGATACTACGAAAACTGGGTTTTGAGATATCCAATAACCTATTATGGGATACAAGACTAATAAATGTTAAACGTTGGGTTTAACTTTGAAAACTTGAAACTAATATATTGACTCTTCACTTAATCATTCCACAGTACTCTCTCACATGATTCTCCTGTAAGATATGATATAACAATTCCCTGCTTATTTATCTTTTGAAGAATGTTACAGTGGGGTGAAACATATATTCCTCACTGGATTATTTCCTTTTAAAACTCACTCCAAAGAGGAGGTGCTTAGTTGAGGATCTCTTGTCTCATTTTGAGAGACACATGTTTCTTACTTAACCAACACTCTAAATCAATTATTCTTAACATCAAACTTACCAGCTAGTCAAATTTGGTAATTCACTCAAAAATATACATCAAATATTCAAAGTCATATGTATTCAGAATTTGTTTTATCCTTCATTTCCAAGGCATATATATCATACAAATATAATCCAGTATTAGTGTAGTCTGTAGAAGATAGGACTGTTTATTTTTAGTATGATGTTTATGACTGTTTATTTTTAGTATGATGCCCCCAAATTTAAAAATAACAGAAAATGGCAATCCATCCAAGCAAATCGCTATTCTTACTTTAAAAATTATTGTCTCCCTGCTATCTTTTCTGTGGTTTTCTAAGAATGTGAATCTGCATTTAATGTTCTACATGCCAATCCTAGTGTCTGAGACCTTGAGTCAGAGTACAGGTATAACTGGGTGGCACTCTCTCTTTCTGAAAACATATTGTAGAGGAAGAAATCATATTTACCAAAGGAGCAGAATGTTGAAGCGACATGTAAAATTTTAATTAATGTCTTGATTCACTCGATAACTCACACCCAATTACAGCCATATTACTTTTTGTTTTGTTTCCTTTGCTTGGCTGCGATGAGATGCAAAGAGCAAGACCTACCAGTCACCTGCATTGGCATATAGGTGTCATATTTGCTTGATCCTGCTTATATTTTTAGTTACTATTATATGTAGACATTTAATTATTAAAACCTTTTTTGTATTTTTTTGTAAGTTGCCTCAGCTTCATTGTGTAAAAGGCAAAGCTGTAAATAGATTCATCCAAAGACTGGCATTTATCTTGTCATTATCTGTCATTCTGTTTCACCTGTTAACTTATTTTACCAGCAGACTTTTAATAATTCTAATGATACAATTTAATGTCTCAAGCATTTAGTATTAAACCAATGTAGCAGTGTCTGAAACACAGAGAAAAAGTGTTTCTAGGATGTTGGAGACATGTTAAGGGGAGGTTCAATAGCTTTTTCAGTGACAAATGAAACTCAAGGCTCCAAAAATTTTATTAGGTTCTTTGATATAATACTGTTGAAATCTTCACTAGCTTACTTATTAAAGTTCTACCTATTCTGACCTCAAATAGACTTTCATTTCTGGTTCTGAACTTCTTTCAAGAGGATAGAATTTAATCCAGTAGAGAGATTATCATGTGCCATGTACCAGATAACACAAAGACCTTCTCCAAATGGCTGTAAGTTGGAATCAAGAATGTGAGAAATCACCCTATCACCACTCATGCCTTTAACCATTAGAAACTTTTATAAGGAGCCTCCGATGAACCATATACTCGGACATTCAAGCACCACATTTTCCACCATCAGTCACTTTTATTGGTATGTATTTAACCACCGTCATCAGCTCTGATATTGAGGTTATCCTCAGACTGAAAATAGGTCTAAAATTTTGCTGAATGATTTGATGGTTTACTTCCTGCTAGAAGCAACTCTGGAGTTGATTCTTACTGGTGATGCTAAGTGTTCATCGTTGACAGAAGATACTGTGCTACATTTAGGTGTGCTCCCAGATGTCAGGTTGAGCATAATTGTAACACACAGAATTTTTCCTCTTTTTTGAAGTTGCTCAAAAATTTTATACAGGGCGTAAGACTTTTTTTCTTAGTAGTTTTACCAGATTTTTTTTTTTCTCATACCAGCCTAAGAGTCTTACTTGTCTATAAAATATAAGTAATAATCAATATTTCCCCAATCCCAAATATTTAACTCATGGAGACAGATTATTATTTCAAAATGTAATTACTATATTGGGACAAATATATCAAAATTGTTGGACTAATACAGAATTTCATGCTATAATTTATGACATGATATATATCTCTTAAAACTGTGCCTAGTGCAAAGGTTCTATAATAAATAGCTATGATGATGAAGAGGAGGATTATTATTATTATTACATTGACCCTTACTTAGTTTGTATTGAAATGTAATTATGTTTCCCAAGTTGTCGAGTTTATTCTGCATTTTTTTCTTTTTTTAAAAGCTTTTTCTTGTAATTTACTATTACCTGAAATTTGATGAGTAATATTGATAGACTTAATTGCAAGTTAGGAAAAACAATAGGCGCAATGAGGCTTAAATGTGTGTACTTTTAGAAGACACAAGTCTGTATACTTTCTCGGGTTACCGTTGAAGCACTGAGAGCCTCTCTGACGTGCCTACCACCTGATATATTCAAAACAATGTTGGATGATACTAAAGCTTTAGTGAAATCAGATGGATTTGCACCTACTATTTTGGGGTAGAAATAGACACTAATATAGCTAGTTCAGACTTTAAAATTTAGGCATAAACATTTAGGTAATTGGTTTTATTAGACAAATAAACATTTTGACAGTTTATCCATTAAAATAGCTTGCTCAATTAATTCATATTTGAGGTAAGGAAACTGAGACTTAGATAGGTTAATTTGTCCAAGTTCACATAAGTTATGAGAGACAAAGTCAGGTCTCCAATCAGGAAATTTTCAAGCTAAATTCAGTCTTCTTTCTACAACAAATTTCTTCCTCATTGTGTTTATTATTTTCCTGTGTGTGTGTGTGTGTGTGTGTGTGTGTGTGTGTGCATGGTAATTGTGGTAGTGAGTAATGCATATTACATAGCTTTTATTTTTTAAAACGGTTGTACCTAACACAAATCTTTAAGTTAGACACAGAGTCAAACTCTTTGCTAAGGTTTTTTTTTTAATGTATTTTGACTTCTTTCCCAAATGCTCAAAAGTCCTATCTACCAACTTCCACTACCTTCAAATATCAGACAAATTTCTCGTTGCTTTATTATGAAAAACACATTCTTTTTTTTTTTTTTTTTGCGGTACTCGGGCCTCTCACTGCTCTGGACTCTCCCGTTGCGGAGCACAGGCTCCGGACGCGCAGGCTCAGCAGCCATGGCTCACGGGCCCAGCCGCTCCACGGCACGTGGGATCCTCGCGGACCGGGGCACGAACCCGTGTCCCCTACATCGGCAGGCGGACTCTCAACCACTGCGTCACCAGGGAAGCCCGAAAAACACCTTCTTATAAGGTCTTATGATTCCTGGTTTCAGTCTACAAAGCTCTTTTGGATTGTTTGCAAGAAATATTATCAATGGAATTTTAGAAGCTGCAAGCTGACATTAATTCTGTATAAGTATAGGCAGTAATCATGGTTAAGATAATACTAGAAAGGCAGTGTAAAAAGTTCAAAAGAAGGGATCTGTTTTTGTTTTTGTTTTTTTTAGTTTCATGACTATAATTTATTTCAAATGAGGATGTCAGGAAAGTTTATTTTCCATAAACTTCTCTCAGATGTCTGTGCCTGAGAACTTTGATTATAAGAACTTGGCAATGTAGACATGTATCCTCTGAGTCCTTGCAGGAGACACAACTACAGTAAAAGATCAAATATCCCCCAACAGAAGTGAGTCTCAATTATACACAATATACAATTTCAAATTAGTTAACTTGTAATATTGTTTTCTTTTTCATTTCTATCAAGAAGCTGATTTGGGATTCATTTACATTCAGTAAACAAAATGAAATCTGTCACTGCTCCCATCCTCAAAGACTAGAAGAATGTGGCCAAGATTAATGGTCATGATTAACTGCCTACAGGTTGTAGTTTCATGCCCCAGTGATTATTCTGCCATTATTCTGCATGAGATGCTACTAGAGCCATATATGCTTTCAGCCACAAAGCCAGACGAGACCAAAAGGGCAAGCTACTTAGTTGCTTGATATTCCCTCATTCTGGAATGTGTACTCCCAGCAAAAACCATTGAAATCATATAATTAAAGTATTAACATGGATATATTAGGTTATACAGTAGAGTCTATCGTGAAGGATAATAGATTAAAGTCAAGAGATGAAGGAACCATTTCCTTTACAGCATCCGGCTTATCCACATGATGAATGCACTGGACAACTGGCTTTGATCAATTTAATTAGGAGTAGTTTTGAAACCAGCTCTCACCCCTACACCTCCTCCCATTCTCTTTCCGTCATTCTGCTTTGTGAATTGCAGATTTTGAATTTCTGCCCATTTCTTACGTTTCCACTTATTCTATATTTTAGGAAAATGGGGCATTTAGTCCTCAGTGTCTCTGCACTTTTCTCTTTCTGTTGGCAAATCATCGTAATTCTGAGTTTATCATTCAAAAGAGAAGCTGTATCTTCTGTTACAAAATAAAATGGTCCTCAAATTAAATTCTCTAAAACACAAAGAGAAGATTAATTTCTATGCTCTATTTGGACATATAAATTTTAAAAAGCCTGCTCTTAAACTTTTCCAAACTCCCCAAACGGATTTTCACTAAATATTACTTCGTATTTCTCAGATGTATAGAGTATGGGGGCTAGGATAGCATAATTTAAGTTGCTGTAGCGCAATGTAGCCAGATTCTGATACCACAGAAGAATAAATAATATTTCACAAAAGTAGAAACTTTGAACAGATTTTCTCATATGCTTTCATTCTTCAAAAAATTATTTTTTCTCTAAAGTTTTTTCCATATACTTAAAAGAGTATATGGCATTGGTTTCATTTTACCTGTTGGCTCTGGTGCTAGTTTAATTCTAGATGCTCACTATTTGAATTATAAGGCATTTGATTCTTCATGAATTACAGCTCTAATATCTTTTATACCTTAAGATCTTAGCCCTCCATGTTGCATCATTAAGTTTTCTATTTATTTTAGTTCCAGTTTAGAGTGTTTTTATAAAATCATAATTTATAGGAATACATATTTTATCAAATATTTTAAACTATGTCAAGTACTGCTAATTCTTATAGAATAATATAGTTTCATTAGTAACTTAAAAGTTAATAGATTTCAGTGCTTTCCACAATTTTAAGAAATCAGTTCTTGAAGGGATGTTAACATTGTTATAAGAATTAATAATATACTTATGAATATATTAATACCTCTGTTCCATAACCATTATTATGTTGTAATCATACATATTCTGTTACAATTTAATATAAATGCATACATTTTTGGAAACAAATAATGTGTTATTTAACTCCCTATTACTTTATTCCCAAATTTTCTAGTAATGAAGGAAGCAAACTGAGAACTGGGATGATTGAATGATGCATGGGAAACATTGCTACTTATCCTAAGGGAGAAGTAATGCTCATAACTTAAGTAATGCTTATAAGAAGTAATACTCATAACTTAATGCTCATATGAGAAGTTTCAGAGTCTGAATACTTGGAGTTGACTTCATGATATAATTTCTAATGTATTCAAGATATTTGTAAATATAATGGTCTTTTGTAAATATAATCCAAAGGATCATTCCCTAGGGCCTTGCAATTCAAACTACATTAAGGTAAATGGTGGGAAAGATCTTTGCCTTGATCTCAGAAATGGAGCTACTATGTGCTGATTAAAAAAATAGAAAGCAAACATTGACTGTGGAATGGAACATTTTTCAGTGTTCATATTTGCTATAAGGGCTTGATTTCATATTTATCTATGAATATTATTATAATTGTAGTTAAATATTTACCAGTAGCTTCCCAATAGAATTATATTTGTATATGCACACCTACACACATGTAAATAATTACACACACATGCCCATAAATGCACTCCAAAACAAATCGGAAAAATACAGATAAAAAAGGCATTCAGGGCTTCCCTGGTGGCGCATTAGTTGAGAGTCCGCCTGCCGATGCAGGGGACACGGGTTCGTGCCCTGGTCCGGGAAGATCCCACATGCCTCAGAGCGTCTGGGCCCGTGAGCCGTGGCCGCTGAGCCTGTGCGTCCAGAGCCTGTGCTCCGCAACGGGAGAGGCCACAACAGTGAGAGGCCTGCGTACAGCAAAAAAAAAAAAAAAAAAAAAAAAGGGCATTCAAAAATTTAAGTATGTTAAAGAAAACATTATTATCTGATAACTAATTAAACTAGTTACTAGACAATTACTAGCCTCTTGTGAACTTCTTGAGTGATTAAATGAGGTATGGAGTATTCTTTCAATTCTATTTTAAACCTCTGTTAGAGAGAAATATAATTGTGATTAGAGTGGGCACACTTTAATTTTATTCCATGTTTAATTTCCCTCCCTTCTCTGACCAAAAATCAGGGTATGGGTAAATCTCATGCAACTTCTTCCTTTTTCTCCACCATTCATTCATTCCCAACACAAACTTTAATTTATTAGAAAATCAGTAGTTGGTCATACCTGTAGTGTTCACATCCCATGAGTGAGACAGTGCATGGCTGGATCCCTGGGGGAAGATGGAGTATGAAGGCTCTAGGGGTGGTAGTATGCAAAGTCTGAGGTACAATACAGATAGGTGAGTGGGTGAGTCATTAGCTAAATGATCTGCAAGAAACAAACTAGGTGTTCCAATGCATTGTGTTAGGTGGTGAGATGGAAAAGGAAACATCACATCATCTTGTTCTCTTCTGAGAATTTGCAGCTATAACATAAAATACGTGTATGAAGAAATTAGGCACTTTTGAGCAACATTATACGTATAAATTATCAACACTGTATCGTCTACTATAAGGTGGTGACAGAGAAATCCGTGAGATGGGCTAAAGCCTGGTGTACAGCAGGTTCTGAGAGAGACCTGTGGCAAAGGAAAAGAGGAGGGATATGATGTATCCTGGAGAATGTTCCATGAGCACCTGAGAAGAAAGTGTATTCTGTTGTTTCTGGGTGGAATGTCCTATAAATATCAATTAAGTCCCTCTTGTTTAATGTGTCATTTAAAGCTTGTGTTTTGTTATTTATTTTCATTTTGGATGATTTGTCCATTGGTGAAAGTGGGGTGTTAAAGTACCCTACTATGATTATGCTACTGTCGATTTCCCCTTTTATGACTGTTAGTATTTGCCTTATGTATTGAGATGCTCCTATGTTGGGTGCATAAATATTTACAATTGTTATAGCTTCTTGAATTGATCATTATGTAGTGTCCTTCTTTGTCTCTTATAATAGTCGTTGTTTTAAAGTCTATTTTGTCTGATATAAGAATTGCTACTCCAGCTTTCTTTTGATTTCCATGTGCATGGAATATCTTTTTCCATCCCCTTACTTTCAGTCTGTGTGTGTCCCTAGGTCTGAAGTGGGTCGCTTGTAGACAGCATATATACGGGTCTTGTTTTTGTATCTATTCAGCCAGTCTATATCTTTTGGTTGGAGCATTTAATCCATTTACATTTAAGGTAATTATCGATATGTATGTTCCTATTACCATTTTCTTAATTGTTTTGGGTTTGTTATTGTAGGTCTTTTCCTTCTCTTGTGTTTCCTGCCTAGAGAAGTTCCTTTAGCATTTGTTGCAAAGCTGGTTTGGTGGAGCTGAATTCTCTTAGCTTTTGCTTGTCTGTAAAGGTTTTAACTTCTCTGTAAAATCTGAATGAGATCCTTGCTGGGTAGAGTAATCTTGGTTATAGGTTTTTCCCCTTCATCACTTTAAGTATGTCCTGCCGCTCCCTTCTGGCTTGCAGAGTTTCTGCTGAAAGATCAGCTGTTAACCTTATGGGGATTCCCTTGTATGTTATTTGTTGTTTTTCCCTTGCTGCTTTTAAAATTTTGTCTTTGTTTTTAATTTTTGATAGTTTGATTAATATGTGTCTTGGTGTGTTTCTCCTTGGATTTATCCTGTATGGGACTCTCTGTGCTTCCTGGACTTGATTAACTATTTCCTTTCCCATATTAGGAACATTTTCAACTATAATCTCTTCAAATATTTTCTCAGTCCCTTTCTTTTTCTCTTCTTTTTCTGGGACCCCTATAATTCGAATGTTGGTATGTTTAATGTTGTCCCAGAGTTCTCTGAGACTGTGCTCACTGCTTTTCTTTTTTTTTTTTTTTTTCTGCATTCTTTTCTGCAGTAGTTATTTCCACGATTTTATCTTCCAGGTCACTTATCCATTCTTCTGCCTCAATTATTCTTCTATTGATCCCTTTTAGAGAATTTTTAATTTCATTTATTATGTTGTTCAGCACTGTTTGTTTGCTCTTTAGTTCTTCTAGGTCCTTGTTAAACGTTTCTTGTATTTTCTCCATTCTATTTCCAAGATTTTAGATCATCTTTACTATCATTATTCTGAATTCTTTTTCAGGTAGACTGCCTATTTCCTCTTCATTTGTTAGGTCTTGTGGGTTTTTACCTTGCTCTTTCATCTGCTGTGTGCTTCTCTGTCTTCTCATTTTGCTTAACTTACTGCGTTTGGGGTCTCCTTTTCACAGACTGGAGGTTCGTAGTTCCCGTTGTTTTTGGTGTCTGCCCCCAGTGGCTAAGGTTGGTTCAGTGAGTTGTGTAGGCTTCCTGGTGGAGGGGACTAGTGCCTGTGTTCTGGTGGGCAGGTCCACGTCTGGTGGTGTGTTTTGGGGTGTCTGTGGCCTTATGATTTTAGGCAGCCTCTCTGCTAGTCGGTGGGGTTGTGTTCCTGTCTTGCTTGTTGTTTGGCATAGGGTGTCCTGCACTGGAGCTTGCTGGTTGTTGGGTGTTGGTGTTGAGATGGATCTCTGGGAGATATTTGCCGTTTGATATTACATGGAGCTGGGAGGTCTCTTGTGGACCAGTGTCCTGAACTTGGCTCTCCCACCTCAGAGGCACAGCCCTGACACCTGGCTGGAGTACCAGGAGCCTGTCACCCACACGGCTCAGAATAAGTGGGAGAGAAAAAAGAAAGAATGACAGAAGAATATAAAATAAAATAATTAAAATAAAAAATAATTATGAAAAATATTTTTTAAGTAATAAAAAAACATAGACGAAAGAAAGAGACCAACCAAACCAATAAACAAATCCACCAATGATAAGAAGTGCTAAAAACTATACTAAAAAAGTAAAAAAAAAAAAAAAAAAAGACAGAACCGTAGGACAAATGGTAAAAGCAAAGCTATACAGACAAAATCACACACAGAAGCATATACATACACACTCACATAAAGAGAAAAAGGGAAAAAATATATATCATTGCTCCCAAAGTCCACCTCCTCAATTTGGGATGATTCGTTGTCTATTCAGGTATTCCACAGATGCAGGGTACCTCAAGTTGATTGTGGAGATTTAATCCGCTGCTCCTGAGGCTGCTGGGAGAGATTTCCCTTTCTCTTCTTTGTTCTCACAGCTCCCAGGGGCTCAGCTTTGGAATGGGCCCCGCCTCTGCGTGTAGGTCGCCGGAGGGTGTCTGTTCTTCGCTCAGACAGGACGGGGTTAAAGGAGCCACTGAGTCTGGGGCTCTGGTTCACTCAGGCCGGGGGTAGGGAGCGGCACGGACGTTGCACCAGCCTGAGGCGCCGTGCGTTCTCCCGGGGAAGTTGTCCCTGTATCCCGGGACCCTGGCAGTGGCGGGCAGCACAGGCTCCCCGGAACGGGGTGTGGATAGTAACCTGTGCACACACACAGGCTTCTTGGTGGCGGCAGCAGCAGCTTTAGCGTCTCATGCTCGTCTCTGGGGTCCACGCTTTTAGCCGCGGCTCACGCCCGTCTCTGGATCTCCTTTAAGCGGCTCTCTGAATCCCCTCTCCTCACGCACGAGGAAACAAGAGGGAAGAAAAAGTCTCTTGCCTCTTCAGCAGCTCCAGACTTTTCCCCGGACTCCCTCCCGGCTAGCCGTGGCGCACTAACCCCTTCAGGCTGTGTTCACGCCGCCAACCCCAGCCCTCTCCCTGCAATCCGACCAGCGCCCGAGCCTCAGCTCCCAGCCCCGCCCGCCCCTGCGGGTGAGCAGACAAGCCTCTCGGGCTGGTGAGTGCCGGTTGGCCCTGATCCTCTGTGCGGGAATCTCCCCACTTTGCCTTCTGCACCCCTGTTGCTGTGCTCTCCTCCGCGGCTTTGAAGCTTACCCCTCCGCCACCCGCACTCTCCGCCCGCGAGGGGGCTTCCTAGTGTGTGGAAGCCTTTCCTCCTTCACAGCTCCCTCCCACTGGTGCAGGTCCCGTCCCTATCCTTTTGTCTCTTTTTATTGTTTTTTCTTTTGCCCTACCCAGGTACGTGGGGAGTTTCTTGTCTTTTGGGAGGTCTGAGGTCTTCTGCCAGCATTCAGTAGGTGTTCTGTAGGAGTTGTTCCACGTGTAGATGTATTTCTGGTGTATCTGTGGGGAGGAAGGTGATCTCCGCATCTTACTCTTCTGCCATCTTGAAGGTCTCTCCCTGGAGGATGGAAGTTTAAGATCAGGGTGTTGGCAGATTTGGTTTCTCCTGAGGCCTGTCTTCTTATTGTGCAGATGGATGGCTGCCTTTTCACTGTGTCCTCACATGGTCATCGCTCAGTCTGTGCATGTTTCTGGTGTCTCTCTTTACCTGTACAAATGTCCTCCTCTTATAAGAACACTAGTCATACTGGATTGGGGCTCACCGTAAAGCCGTCATTTAACTTAGTCACTTCTTTAAAAGACCTTATCTCCAAAAATGGTCAAATATTGATATACTTGGGGGTCAGGAATTCAACATAGGAATTTGAAGGGGGATGTAGTTCATCCCATAACACACCTTAATTGTTCGTAGTAAGGGTTGACCACATTGAATACAGTTGTTTATACAAAAAATATTTCTTTCCAGCTTTTATTAATTAGTATCATAGTCCAAAAATTCAATTTTATTAAAATTAAAAAGAAATGAGCATGGTGTGTCTGTGTATGTCAGTGACTTATACTAAATCTTGTCCACACTTGCCAACACAGGGGCCTTGCTCCAGAAATGCTCTTCTCTCAGATTCCCTAGATGTTTTTCCAACAAGTTTTTAACCTTTTAGCTCTTACTTTTACAGATCTGAGATATTTATATTTTTGTACATGCAATACCTTCCTAAAAAGTGCGAGAACCTTATAAGAACATTATAAGCAGGCATTATACTTTAAATATTTATATAAACTCAGCATGGATGCAAGGTTAGTTAAATGAAGGGAACCAACATTTATTGAACAATATTCAGGTTCTCAGATTTGAATTATTTGCCTGCTTTGTACTTCAAATCACTTGTTAATAAAAATCATTGGTCAAGGAAGTTAAGTGATGTTTTGATTGAAAATCAGCTTGTTTTATGTGGAATATTAATATACTCACTGTAAATGTCCATTAAGTAAATTTATTCCATCTATTATAACATATGCCTTTAGGAATAATATTAATTGGTTTATTCTGCTTGCTTATTCACTGTACCCATTTTTATCTGATGCCATCATGACCTTTTACAGAAAGGAAAGTATATATAAACAAAGACATAATTTTAAAAATTTTATGAAGGGAGTGACAGGATTAAGGAGGGGTGCAACATGTATTAAAGAAAAAGAACTAAAGTAAATGAGGAAGATACTTACTAGAACTGAGTTGTTGATGCAAACCTCTTTGTTACATAATTGTAAATATATTTGAATATTTTCTAATAAAAATTTTTTTCAATAATTTTTACCAGAAAACACCAAAGGAAAGCTAATTGACCAAAAAGTCAGTTGGTTTGAAGAAAGCAGAACTCTTAAATTCACAAATAGTAGCAATAAAAATGGCTAAGACTTTCAGGCCAAGTGTCATTTTTTAAATAAAAATAAATAAAATTTTGTAATAAAAAAAGTTTATGCTTTCTCTCTATATTCATGACTTAAAACTTAGTAGTTTTATAAGAAACTGTTATTAGTGAGATATATATTAGAATATAGATGCTAGTTAGTTCAGAAGCATGTAACAATCATCAATGAGTAAACAATAATCCTAATTAGGATTAATTATTAGACATCATTAGGATTAGACATTGTTCCTAGAATTACACAGAAATATACATAATTCTCCTTTCTTACCTCAAAGAATACAAAATGTGCTTTAAGTTTCATTCATTTTTGTTAAATTTCTACTGTGTGCAAGATTATCTGCTAAGTATTGTACTGTACTCTAGTTGATGAACTTTCTAGAGGAAGAATAATCACACTTAAACAGTTTTTATCATTTAAAGTTTGCTTATTAAATAAGCAGATAATTCCTCAGCACCTTTTGGAATAAACAAAGTTGTAAATTCTGTTTTCTGTCTCTACAGAGTTAAGAAGTCCTTATAGGAAACTGAAAAGGAAGCAAGATATTACCTCAACAGATACAAATTATAAGTATTCATAAAAGCCACAGTCTTATACATTCCATATCAGTTCGTGATTTCATAGCAAGCTAATGAGAGACAAACAAACAAGTTAGAGAAAATATAATCTATAATCAGTTCTTAATATAATATAAGGTTTCTCAGCATTGCCTAATTTCTCCATCCTTTCCATGCTGCCTTCTTTGCCTGGGTACTACGCACAAATCCCTGATGTTTCATCACTTTCTATTTCCCAGTGAATGACAACGGTCTAATTCAAAAAGTGAGCCCAAAGTTACTTTTATTAAAATAATTTTTCTTAGTACCTCTCTTCTACCCTGTTGATGATTTTGCTTACATTCCCTCAGAAACGTGTGTATTGTTTTCAGGAAACTATCTCACTGTATTTTCCACTTGACATTTAGCTGTGTGTTATGTGTTCCTTATAAGATTGTAAAACCTTTTCCCAACTACTTTCTCAACACTTCAGTGTTTCTTGAAGCCTGTTGCACTTCTGTGCATATAGAAGGTCATTAAGAAATGAATGAAAAGTTGCCAACGTGAATTTCTCCACAGCTAATCCTATATTTCATTAATGTTCTACGAAATGAAAGAACTTCAAATTATAACACAGCCACGATTATGATTATTGCAAACCTCTTAAAATTATCCTTTGCTGTTAAATATGTAAGTTTATGGTGATATTAATAATGATATCTCATATGTCAAAATTTTTGATAGTAATAACTTTGTGTTCTGTTGAGCCCCTTATGTTAAAGGCCTAATGACAAATTAACTGAAACGAACATGCTAGTCGTTAAAGTCACTCAGTGGCTATCAATCTGGATCTTAATATGTTTAATTACGTTAATGCCAGTCAATTAGTCAAGCAGCTTAGCTTCATCTGTTTCCTGGCTCTGCTGATGATAGAACTGTAAACGTTTATACATGAGGAAGTGAGAAGTCTGCCAACACCCATCAAAGGAAAACATGGAATTATCGTTAGTTTCTAAGACAGAATTCCCATGTACTTTGGGGAAATTGCAAACTTTGGTGTTAAGTAAGTCAATTAGCTAGTTGTTGTTTCTAAACTATATGGGAAAAGACGTTCCAAGGTGAATATTCTGTAATACACTGTCAGCCAACATTTAAGATGGGTTTCATTAGCTACATAACTCTAGTGTGAGGGATTGAATTTGTTTTGATTGAAAGAGCTGCCAAATGGGAATTGTTGGATCTTATTCAGCAGAATGGAACATATCAGCAGCAGACAAAAATGGGTGTCTAGGTGGAATTTAAATTGTATGTGTCTAATGGAAAGACAAAGGGAAATGAAATCTTGGGCAACAGCACTTAGTGGACAGATGACCAACCAACGTGGTAAGCATGCTTCCTTGGAACGAGACTAATAAACTACTTGAACATTCATTCTCAGTAGCACATAGGAAGAAGTGGTCATGACTTTAGTTTTCTTTTCTTTGTTTTTTTTAAATTTGTCACTCTCACTCTCTTTCCCCTTCATCCCCTATCAAACATTGCCACTGTTAAGATTTAGATTCTAGTTCATACTGAATACTATTGCACATTTGACTAATTCATTCATTCCCCTTTTCAGACAAGTATGTATTCAGTTCACCATTGTGTCATATTAATATTCAGTCAAAAAGTATATATTGGACACATACATATGCCACACGATATGTTAGACTCAGAGATTACCTACCTTTCCACTGCTGTCTCTTTCATCTTTTATGTTGGTATTTTCTTAGTGTTTTTTTTTTTTTGTAATTTTTCACTCCCCACAATTAATATTATTGCTTCACTGGCATGTAGTCATCTTTAAGAAGATTGTTTAGGAGGAAGTATCCAAGAAGTATGAGCTAGTGCAGGAGGACGATGTACAGTTTATCCCAAATTGCCAGTGAAAAACTTTACAGTACAGGATAGCCAAAGAATTTTAGTGAAGAGACACCAGAAAACACAATTTAAATAACCAAAATATTTTATTCTTTTCACTTCTCACTTTCAAGTTACTTAATGTTTATTAGTTCCCTGCTTTATTGAGCAGTGTATCATTGTACTGGCTCAGCATGAATCCAATGATGTTATGTGGTGGGGCCTAAAAGGTAGTACAATAAACTTGTGCTAATTATACACAGACACACACAAAGAGCTTGTGCTCATGCAGTCAGCTCACAGATATGTCATTTGCCACCAAAATCACCTTAGTCAACTATCATCAAAACAAAGGCCTAAAGTCCTGCTCTCTAAACGTCTTCTTACTGAAGACGGGGTGAGATTTTGACATAAAAAAAAAAATCATGATGACTGTGCTTGATATTGGTATGATAACAATGAAAGGATATAAACTAGCAACCTGATCCAAGACACTAGTACTTTCTCTATGCCGAGTCATTATAACAAAGGTTCTATTACTCACTTGTCATATGATTCCAGGTGTACCATTCCCTCTGTCAGACTCAGTTTGCTAATGTAAGTCAGCCTGTCAAGAAATATTTATGGAAAGAAATACCTTGGTCAAACATTTTGGAAATGAAAAGGATGAGATGTATAGGAAAGTAGCTAGAAAATACAGTGGGGTAAGGGAAGAAATTTGTTTTAACATTGGAGAGGTTTGGACATGGATAAAGGAGAATAATGTTAACTGCAAAGTGAATATAATAGCCATTCTACCTACCTTACGGTATTGAAAGAAGTTTTACATTAACATTTGTGAAAGTGAATCCTGAAGGGTGAAGCAGAATAATAAATGCTATGTAAATTTAATCATTATCATCATCATGAATGCCTCCTATATACAATTGTATACTGAATGGCTAGATGTAAACTATTCTTTAATTAGAGACTGGACAGATTTTTAAAAATTTCTTTGCTGCAGAAATATTTTTCTAGAAGATTAAAATGGTCAGGTCAATTTGCTATACAATTTTTAGAAGAGATATATAACATCCAAATTAACTCTCCAAATTCTTCTAAATATCTTAAAGGAAAAAAAAAAAGAGGACATTTGTGTGCTGAGCTAATGGATGTTTGTAATGATATCTCTATGAGCATTAGGACAGAAAAGTTATAAGGAAGCATTTTATATATCTGTATATACATTCCTAATATTTTTGAAACCTTTATTTGATCAATGTGGACATTTCTGCCTACTCATAAGATTTGAAACATGCATTTACATTGTAATATTAAAACAGTTACTTGAATATCTGTGCTTATGATGCGTTGTTTATCATTCCTACAATTGATTTGATGCAAAACTTTGGCCACTGGTCAAAACTCCAAGCTACAGTTTTCCTCATGGGAAAATATAAATGGGTTTAGGAGAGAATTTACCATGGTGATTCTTAGAAGAGCATTTCTACAGAAAGTGGAACTCCCTTGCATCATAATTATGAAACTAACTGTTCCTCTTAAGATTTTATTTGTTTTTTTGTCCTCTCCATTTAATTAGCATTTACAGAGAGATTTATTTCTGAGCTTACTTCTTAATGGCAATATGTATATGTTTTGCTGTCTGTGATATTCATTTATTTACTAACTCTATCAAACATTTGAGAAAATCTACATGGAATTATTGTGCCCAGTTCAAGAAAGAAAATAAAGAATCCAATAAAGTTTCAACAGCTCTGGGACATTTTAGAAGGAGAAATCATTTGTGACTGAAGAGCAGATGCAGAAAAAATCTAGACCGAGACTCCTTAGAGGAGAAACATCTATGTTAGGTCACTTTTTAAGCTTTTAGAACACCTTAGTTAGCAAGTTATACGAGGATGGAAGGAGAAAATACAAAGATGAATAGAAATACACCATGGGTTTTACTTTCAAATAACTTACAGTCATATGGAATATGTCACGTTAATACATGATTATAACATCAATTATCCATTTTCTTAAAATTAATTAATTTATTTTTTGGCTGTGTTGGGTCTTCGTTTCTGTGCGAGGGCTTTCTGTAGTTGTGGCAAGCGGGGGCCACTCTTCATCGCGGTGCGCAGGCCTCTCACTATCGTGGCCTTTCTTGTTGTGGAGCACAGGCTCCAGACGCGCAGGCTCAGTTGTGGCTTGCAGGCCTAGTTGCTCCGTGGCATGTGGGATCCTCCCAGACCAGGGCTCGAACCAGTGTCCCCTGCATCAGCAGGCAGATTCTTAACCACTGCACCACCAGGGAAGCCCAATTATCCATTTTTTAACATGCAAAAATTAAAAAACGGTCAAATCCAATCATGAATATAGATACAGAAATATTTTTAAAATGTAAACAAATGTAAGGTGACAACAAATTGCATGAAAATTATAAGCGTGAAAATTATTTTAAGAAATTTAATCATCAAAAAATTAGATATTAAAATAGGCTGACAAAATAATTGATAATTTCTTTAGTATATAAAAATTCTTAACCATCAAAAGATGATAATTAGTATCCAATCATCAAAATAAAATAAACTCATCAACAAACAAAAAGTTTAAAACAAAACACCTTATAGAAATGAGCACATTTAATAGTGAAATGGTAAATGTATGCTCATTAAATCACAAATGAGACAAGAAGTCCACAATCATCAGTTCTCTTCAATGTTGTGTGAGAAATCCTGAGTGGATAGACTACACGTATGAAGCTTGAGTGTGAGAAAATTAAAAAAAAAATTATTTGCAAGTGGTGTGATTATATTAAATTTAATAAGAAATGTTAGCAAGTTTGGCAAGTATGAATATAATTTTATTCACCACTCATAGGGCTGATGCCATTTTTAAACTACATGAAATGTAAATGTGCGTGTGCCTCCTATAGTTTAGATAATGGACTATATTGTCAACATTTTTTTCCAGTGTTGTAGGTTAAAAAAAAAAAAAGAAAAGAAAAGAAAAAAAAAGCCTTATCTGGTAGCTTTTATTAACATTGCCTTTATTATGAGAAAAGCTAACTCTCTTATATGTAAGAACAGTTTGCATTTATTTCCTCATAACTGTCTGGCCATATATTTGTCCTGTTATGGATTGTTAGTATTGTCTCTACTTTTGGAAGCTTTATCTAATTCATGTTGATCCTTTGCTGTAATTTAATATAAAATGAAAGTATTCTTTTCCTTTTTGTCATTTATTACAACTTGATTATGGTATTTTCCTTGCATACTCCCTCTAATACAACTACATAGTCTAATCTTTTCTTCTGGATTGTGAGTCATACCTCACAATGTGGTGAGGGACACACATACCCACAATGTGGTGTGGGAATTCACCACAGTCTGCCCCACCTCCCCTTTAAATTTAGATTGGATTCATTTAGAATTTATACTGACATAAGGATATATTCGCTATATCTTTGTTCATGTGGCTATCCAATTTTACCATTACAACTTATTAAATAATTTTAGTGCTACTAATTTGAGATACCATTTTTAAATCTCATATTAAATTTCACCATGTACTTGTGTATATTTTTAGATTTTGTTTTGTTTCATTGGATTATCTGTCCATTCTAATGACATACTACACAGTTTTAACATCTTCAATTCCTAGCCATCACCTTTACATGTCTTTTTTTTTTCTCAAGTTTCTTAGCTATTTTTGCTTGTCTAACCTTCTAGAGGAGACGAAGTTTTTAGTCAAATTGTATGGCTCTAGTAAATAAATCCTGGTGGTGCTTTTATTAAAATTGCATTCAATATAAAAAAGAATTGCATTCAGTTTATAAATTAACTTAGGGAGAAATACCACTGTTATAATTTTGAGTCTTCCTATCTGAGAACATGGTATAACCCAGCAGTTGTTCGAGACAAAACTTTTGTGCAGCAGCTAGAATTAGATAAGTAAATATTATGGGAATTAGAATTTCTGTCACTGTGAAGAAGAGATTCAAACAATTAGAATCCCTTAGTGGGAATGTGTGACTTTTTTTTTTTATATCTTTATTAGAGTATAATTGCTTTACAATGTTGTGTTAGTTTCTGCTGTACAGCAAAGCGAATCAGATATATGTATACATATATCCCCATACCCCTTCCCGCTTGAGCCTCCCTCCCACCCTCCTTATCCCACCCCTCTAGGTCATCACAAAGCATCGAGCTGATCTCCCTGTGCTATGCAGCAGCTTCCCACTAGCTATCTGTTTTACCTTTGGTAGTGTATACTTGGCAATGCTACTCTTTCACTTCGTCCCATCTTCCCCTTCCCCCTGTGTCCTCAAGTCTGTTCTCTATGTCTGTGTCTTTATTCTTACCCTGCCGCGAGGTTCATCAGTACCATTTTTGTTTAGATTCCATTTATATGAGTTAGCATACAGTATTTGTTTTCCTCTTTCTGACTTACTTGACTCTGTGTAAGACTCTAGGTCCATCCACCTCACTACAAATAACTCAATGTTGTTCCTTTTTATAGCTGAGTAATATTCCATCATATATATGTGCCACACCTTCTTTATCCATTCATCTGTTGATGAGCACCTAGGTTGCTGCCATGTCCTGGCTATTGTAAATAGTGTTACAATGAACATTGTGGTACATGACTCTTTTGAATTATGGTTTTCTCGGGGTATATGCCCAGTAGTGGGATTGCTGGATCATATGGTAGTTCTATTTTTAGTTTCTTAAGGAACCTCCATACTGTTCTCCATAGTGGCTGTATCAATTTACATTCCCACCAACAGTGCAGGAGGGTTCCCTTTTCTCCACACCATCTCCAGCATTGACTGTAGATTTTTTTCATGATGGCCATTCTGACTGGTGTGAGGTAATACCTCACTGTGTTGTTTTTTTTTTTCTGCGGTACGTGGGCCTCTCACTGTTGTGGCCTCTCCCATTGTGGAGCACAGGCTCTGGATGTGCAGGCTCAGCGACCATGGCTCATAGGCCCAGCCATTCCGTGGCATGTGGGATCTTCCCGGACCGGGGCACGAACCCGTGTCCGCTGCATCGGCCGGTGGACTCTCAACCACTGCGCCACCAGGGAAGCCCCTCATTGTGGTTTTGATTTGCATTTCTCTAATGATTAGTGATGTTGAGCATGTGTTTGTTGGCAGTCTGTATATCTACTTTGGAGAAATGTCTATTTAGGTCTTCCACCCATATTTTGATTGGGTTGTTTGTTTTTTTATATTGAGCTACATGAGCTGTTTGTATATTTTGGAGATTAATCCTTCATCAGTTGCTTTGTTTGCAAATATTTTCTCCCATTCTGAGGGTTGTCTTTTCATCTTGTTTATGGTTTCCGTTGCTGCACAAATGCTTTTAAGTTTCATTAGGTCCCATTTGTTTATTTTTGTTTTTATTTCCATTTCTCTAGGAGGTGGGTTAAAAAGGATCTTGCTGTGATTTATGTCATAGAGTGTTCTGCCTATGTTTTCCTCTAAGAGTTTGATAGTATCTGGCCTTACATTTAGGTCTTTTATCCATTTTGAGTTTATTTTTGTGTATGGTGTTAGGGAGTGTTCTAATTTCATTCTTTTACATATAGCTGGCCAGTTTTTCCAGCACCACTTATTGAAGAGGCTGTCTTTTCTCCATTGTATATCCTTGACTCCTTTGTCAAAGATAAGGTGACCATATGTGCATGGGTTTATCTCTGGGCTTTCTGTCCTGTTCCATTGATCTAGCTTTCTGTTTTTGTGCCAGTACCATACTGTTTTGATTACTGTAGCTTTGTAGTATAGTCTGAGTCAGGGAGCCTGATTCCTCCAGCTCCGGTTTTCCTTCTCAAGATTGCATTGGCTATTTGGGGTCTTTTGTGTTTCCATACAAATTGTGAAATTCTTTGCTCTAGTTCTGTGAAAAATGCAGTGGTAGTTTGATAGGGATTGCATTGAATCTGTAGATTCTTTGGGTAATACAGTCATTTTCACAATGTTGATTCCTTCAATCAAAGAATGTGGTATATCTCTCCATCTGCTTGTATCATCTTTAATTTCTTTCATTAGTGTCTTATAGTTTTCTGCATACAGGTCTTTTGCCTACTTAGGTAGGTTTATTCCAAGGTATATTATTCTTTTTGTTGCAATGGTAAATGGGAGTGTTTCCTAAATTTCTCTTTCAGATTTTTCATTGTTAGTGTATAGGAATGCAAGAGATTTCTGTGCATTAATTTTGTATCCTGCTACTTTACCAAATTCATTGATTAGCTCTAGTAGTTTTAGTAGTAGTAGTAGGATTTTCTAGTAGTAGTAGGATTTTCTATGTATAGTATCATGTCATCTTCAAACAATGACAGTTTTACTTCTTCATCTCTGATTTGGATTCTTTTATTTGGATTCTTTTATTTCTTTTTCTTCTCTGATTGCTGTGGCTAAAACTTCAAAAACTATGTTGAATAATAGTAGTGAGCATCCTTATCTTTTTCCTGATCTTAGAGGAAATACTTTCAGTTTTTCACCATTGAGAACGATGTTGGCTGTAGGTTTGTCATATATGGCCTTTATTAGGTTGAGGTAGGTTCCTCCTATGCCTACTTTCTGGAGAGTTTGTATCATAAATGGGTTTTGAATTTTGTTGATAGCTTTTTCTGCATCTATTGAGACTATCATAAGGTTTTTATCTTTCAGTTTGTTAATATGGTGTATCACATTGATTGATTTGCATATATTGAAGAATCCTTGCATTCCTGAGATAAACCCCACTTGATCATGGTGTATGATCCTTTAAATGTGCTGTTAGATTCTGTTTGCTAGTATTTTGCTGAGGATTGTTGCATCTGTGTTCATCAGTGATATTGGCCTGTAGTTTTCTTCTTCTGTGACATCTTTTTCTGGTTTTGGAATCAGGCGATGGTGGCCTCATAGAATGAGTTCGGGAGTGTTCTTCAGGATACTGAAGGGAGAAGGATAGGTGTTAGCTCTTCTCTAAATGTTTGATAGAATTCACCTGTGAAGCCATCTGGTCCTCAACTTCTGTTTGTTGGAAGTTTTTTAATCACAGTTTCAATTTTGGTGCTTGTTATAGGTCTGTTCATGTGTTCTATTTCTTACTGGTTCAGTCCTGGAAGGTTGTACTTTTCTAAGAATTTGTCCTTTTCTTCCAGGTTGTCCACTCTATTGGCATATAGTTGCTCTTAGCTTTTGCTTGTCTGTAAACGTTTTAATTTCTCCATCAAATCTGAATGAGATCCTTGCTGGGTAGAGTAATCTTGGTTGTAGGTTTTTCCCTTTCATCACTTTAAATATATCCTGCCACTCCCTTCTTGCCTGCAGAGTTTCTGCTGGAAGTTCAGCTGTTAACCTTATGGGGATTCCCTTGTATGTTATTTGTTGTTTTTCCCTTGCTGCTTTTAATCTTTTTTCTTTGTATTTAAATTTTGTTAATTTGATTAATATGTGTCTTGGTGTGTTTCTCTTTGGGTTTATCCTGTATGGGACTCTCTGCGCTTCCTGGTCTTGACTATTTCCTTTCCCATGCTGGGAAAGTTTTTGACTATAATCTCTTCAAATATTTTTTCAGACCCTTTCCTTTTTTCTTCTTCTTCTGGGACGCCTATAATTCAAATGTTGGTGCACTTCATGTTGCTGCAGAGGTGTCTGAGACTGTTCTCAATCCTTCTCATTCTTTTTTCTTTATTCTACTCTGTGGCTGTTATTTCCATTATTCTGTTTTCCAGCTCACTTATCTGTTCTTCTGCCTCAGTTATTCTGCTATTAATCCTTATAGATTATTTTCAATTTCAGTTATTGTGTTGTTCATTACTGTTTGTTTGTTCTTTAGTTCTTCAAGGTCCTTGTTAAACATTTCTTGTATTTTCTCCATTCTATTTCTGAGATTTTGGACATCTTTACTATCATTACTCTGAATTCTTCTTCAGGTTGTTTGCTGGTTTCCTCTTCATTTATTTGGTCTTGTGGGTTTTTATCTTGCTCCTTTGTGTGCAAGATATTTCTCTGTCTTCTCATTTTGTCTAATTTACAATATTTGAGGTCTCCTTTCCCTAGACTGCAGGGTCTTAGTTCCTCTTGCTTCTGTTCTCTGCCTCCAGTGGTGAGGTTGGTCCAGTGGCTTTTGTAGGCTTCCTGATGGGAGCGACTGGTGCCTGCATTCTGTTGGTTGGAGCTGAGTCTTTTCCCTCTGATGAGCAGAGCAGTGCCAGGTGGTGTGTTTTGGGGTTTCTGTGATCTTAGTATGACTTTAGGTAGTCTGTGTGCTGATGGGTGGTTTTGTGTTCCTGTCTTGCTTGTTCTGCTTTTCTTAACAGTGCCCAACTTCCTTTAAAAACCTAGTGGGAAACCACAGACTTGGTGCCCATATGAATCGCTACCTTTTATCTATTAAGGCAGCAGAAAGAGCCAGCCAGAGCTTCTGCATCCAACCCTTAGATAAGGCAGGAAATCGCTTCATCTCAGCTGACATTTTTTACATAGTTATGTTTCTGTTATTCAGGCAGAGATTGTATAATGTGATAACTGAGATGATACTTATGAAAATTCATATACTGTGTTTTAGTTCATAAAAAAATTTTTTTTAGGATGATCTTTTTGAATTGCCAAAGTAATATGATCTTACTAACAAAAGATCTGGAGCTTCTAGAAACTAACAGTTTCCCCTAGGATCACAATAGATGAGTTTTATATAAAACTAGCTTTTTTATGCAGTCATCCCTCAGTATCCATGGGGGATTGGTTCCAGGACCCCCATGGACACCAAAATCCTCCTATGCTCAAGTCCCTTGGATAAAATGGCTTAGTATTTTCATACCACCTATGTGCATCCTCCCATATAGTCTAAATCATCTCCAAGTTACTTATTTTTTAAATTTATTTTATTGAAGTATAGTTGATTTACAATGTTGTGTTAATTTCTGCTGCAAAGCAAAGTGATTCAGTTATATATATACATACATTCTTTTAATGCTACGTAAAGAATTACAATTTTGCTTTTTGAAACGTTCTGAATTTTTTTGTTGTTGTTGTTATTTCTGATCAGTGGTTGGTTGAATCTGTGGATGTGGGAACCTGAGACTATGGAGGGCCAGCTGTACCTACAAACCTAACATTCTTCCCAGAGGATCATGCCAATCAATTCATTTTGAATTTTGAAGTCCCTCTTACCTAAAATATTATTTCCCAAAGTGGTATCATAGATCATTATCTCCTTGTGTGATTAATGTGCCCTTCCATTAAAATAAAGTCAACTGTAGTGAAATATATTTGAGACATGCTGGATTAAACCAGTTTTATTACCACAGGACTTCTCCAAAGCTATATTATACTAATATAATTTAATAGCAAAACTTCCCCAGATAAAGTAAATATAATCGTATTCCTAAAATTATATAAGGTTTAGATACCAAATTTAGAGAAAGACCCCATGTATCAAACTAACTAACATGTGTTGAATTTCTGAGCCTTGGATTCTAAAGTGGTAGAGTGTTTCGGAGCAGTTTTATTATCTTCACAGAGATGGAGATATATGTAAGTGGACTACATAACCATTTTTGCAGAGGAGTTTTACGAAATTTTGTGATACTCTCTATTTCTCTCCAATCTCTCCACTATTCACTAAACCTAAGGATACTCATCATAGTGACATTATTTCATTTAATGCTTTATTCTTTGATAAATCAAAAGCATTTAAACATTAAGACACATAGCAAGAGGAAGTTTCCTAGTACAGTAAGTCCCCTACATACGAATGAGTTCCATTCCAAGAGTGATTTCATAAGTCCAATTTGTTTTTAAGTCCAACAGAGTTAGCCTAGGTACCCAGCTAACACAATTGGCTATATAGTGCTGTGCTGTAATGGTTTTATAATACTTTTCACACAAATAATACATTAAAAAATAAATAAAACATTTTAAATCTTCTAGTACAGTACCTTGAAAAGTACCATAGTACAGTACAATAGCTGGTACACAGGGGCTGGCATTGAGCAAACAGGCAAGAAGTTACTGACTGGAGGAGGGAGAGGAGGTGGGAGATGGTAGAGCTGAAGGATCGTCAGCAGCAGGAGATGGAGGGAAAGCTGCAATTTCACTCATGCCTGACATTGATGGCACAGCTTCTGGTTCCCTGCTGGATTCAATTCATTCTACCCTCTTGAAAAAACGATCCAGTGATGTCTGTACTGTACTCTATACAGAACTATACAGTAAAGTACACAAAAGTGCATCCACTTGTAGAGGATGCATGCACGTGACAATGTATGCCAGACATGTGAACTGACTTACATGATTGGACATGTGAATGCACGTTAGCTTCTTTGAAAGTTCACAACTTGAAGGTTCGTACGTAGGGAACTTACTGTAAATAATGAGGCTGTATACTATTGTCAAATGTGAGTAACAAAACTACCTACATGTCTAGATATTGTCTAAAGAGAGAAATAAAATGTTTAAGTTTACTAATAATTTAAAATTATATAGTTGAGGAGGGTTATGTAAACGAGTATGCTCAAATGCCTTTATAAAGTAACATTAATGTAGTAGGTGAGTAATATGTTTTTCCTTTCCAAATAATGTTATATCTTTCTCAGTTAGAGACTGAAAGTATAGTAATAAAAACATGTCCTTTAAAAATAAAGATAAACCTAAGATATAGAATTATCTTTGCCTTTCTGCCAACACCAGTTATCTTGTTAAGCCTCTTTTTTTTTGCTATTTTCTTTTACTTTGGTGATATCTAAGCTTCCCACAATTTAAAATTTTTCCTCTTTGCAGATCTGCATCTCCAAATCCAGATATTTTCTCATGAAAATCTTTATCTAAAAATACATCTCCATTCCAAAGTGTTTTTAATAAATTTCAGATCCTCATATTAAATTGCTTTTTGTAAATCTCCTTTAAGAGACTTAATATAACATTAATCCCTGCCAAAAAGATAGAGTTTCTGTATACCAATTACACTTTAAGCACTGAGAATGTACACGTGGTTCCTGATATTTTGATTGTCTATTGTTGTGTAATCAACCACCACAAGATGTAGAAGCTTAACTCAGCAAAGGTATATTTATTTATGATTTTCCTATCTGGTTGTAGCTGTTTAGATAGCTCATCTCTGTTCTATGCGTTGTCATCTATCTCAGCACTGGGTTGGAGGAGGCATTCCCGAGATTTCTTTTTTACTTGGCTTGCAAAACTCTTGCTGGCTCAGCTAAAACTGTTGTCGTGGTTCACATTTTTCCCTATAAGAGACACTTCACAAAGCTGTCTGGGCTTCCTTACAGCAAGACAGAGGGACTACCAAAGGGAGGAATCAAAAAATAGCAATCTGTTCAGAGCTGGGTTTGTCTTCATACTGTATCACTTCAGTCCTATTCTATTAGTTTAAGCAGTCTCAGGCCCAGCCAGATTCCAGGCAATGGGAAAACAAAAACCAAACAAAAATCCAAAACAAAACTTAACTTTTGGTGGCAGAAGTAACAAAAATTTTGTGATATCTTTAATCCATCATTCCTGGTATGTGGAAGAGGTAGGGATCTGGCCAATAATTACAAGAAGATTCAAGTAAATAATTATAAATAGTGATTTATAATAGTGATATATAAGTGATTTATATCCTTACAGGTTTGCAGATTTCTATAAATGAGGAACATTGGTATCTTTGCAAGTATTAACTAGCGGGACCCTAACAGTTTTAGAGATATGGGAAGGCATCTCTGAGTAAATATTTTTTAAAGTAAGAAATGAAAATTTGTATTGCATTAGTTATTGATTGCTGTGTAAGAATATTACCACAAACTTAGCAGCTTACAGCAATATACATTTAGTAGCTCATGGCTTTCATAGGTCCAGAGTTTGGGCATGGCTTTCCTAGGTCCTTTTTTTTAGGGTCTCACAAGGTAGCCATCCAGTTTTCGGTCAGGGTTGGGTTCTCCTCTGGTAGATTTGCATCTCCACTCATGGACTGTTGGCAGGATTCAATTTCTTGTGGTTGTAGGACTGAGGGCTCCAGTTCCTTGCTGTCTGTCAGTTGCATTTGTCTTCAGCTTCTACAGGCCACCTGCAGTTCTTAGCCAGGCAGGGTTCCACAGCATAGCTATTTGCATTCTCAGACCAGGAAGGCAAGTGGGCCCTAAGCTCTTATGTAACTTAACCACATAATTATGGACACATGATCACATATATCCCACCACCTTTTCTGTATCCTGTAGCCTAAAGTCAAGTCAGAGTTCTCACACATACTCAGCATGAGAGTTCCCACAAGGGAATGAATACCACGTACAGGGATCATGAGGGTCACTTTAAGAGTATGTCCACAGTAAGTAGGATTTAGGTGAGAATCCCAGTGCCTCAATAAGCTCTTTAATTTGGTGACCCTATTTGTGCCAAACTAAATTAAAATCATATTTTTTGGACTCCTTTATCACCTTTTCACTCTCCTTGTCTAGTTAGTTGCGATGTCCTGATGATTATTTCTCTAAATCATAGGTTGCAATTCAAAGGCTAACAGGGGACATATGTCAGGCAGGGGACATACGTGAGTGCAGTGACCTACATGTTAGGTCTCCAGGAACGGTGGGGACATGCCAGTGGAAGAGTGTATTCCCACTATGGAGAGAGAGTACAGTCTATCTGCAGATTCGCTGACTGCCTCCTTTCAGAAGTAGGGGCTTGGTGTTCCAGATAACCTGTTGTTTTTAAAGAGAAGCTGAACTTGTTTAGTTTCATGGGAAATTTTGAAATGTTACTGTAACACTGTACAGAAAATGCATCTCTAAGTCAGATCTATGTTACAGTTCACCAGTTCTTGACCTCAAATCAAAAATATCTCTCAGACTTACTCCTTTGTATATCTTTACATGGCTTCTTAGTAATATATATATATGAAAGAAAATTATTAATTTTAAATAAGTTGTGAATAGAACATATAAGATGGTGGGCACTTCACCAAACGGATGAAAATGTGTTAATAGTTTTGTATGTGAAAATTTGAAATTATGAGATATTTGTAATTCAGTATACCATTATACTATCTTAGAAAAATAATGCCACAAAACGAATGAGGTTACTTTCTCACCTTTACTGAAATATGTATCATCTTAGTCTGATGTATAGAAAATGTTAAATTGGACAATATAGTGATCTCTAACTCTCTCATGAATATTCTTCATATAAATCTCTCTAGTATTTCTTCAGTCTATCCTAAAGGGCACTTTCAAAAACAAGTCTAATCATGTCTCTTTTCTGTTTAGAATCTTCATATTATATCCTCTACTCTATGTTTCTCTTTATTCTACTATTCTTTACCTATGTGTACCTTTTCCTTAGGCAGTCTGATAGTCCTTCCATATTCTGGATTTATATTTTTATTGGTATCTTTGCTTAAAATCCCCTTTCCTGTCCATTTTTCCTAAGTCTCTGTCTTTCAAATTTAATTTACCTGTTCATCTTTTCCATTAAAGTTTCTTGTTTTCCCTAAAATCATTTTGATCTCTACTTCTGGTAGAGCTTCCTTTCACTGTAAAATATTAGTCTCATAATAATTACATCAATCTTTCTTGTATTATGTTGTGTGTTATATGACATAGTTTCTGTATTTCTAGATCATAAGCTGCTTGTGAGAGAAAAAAATTGATTTCAATGTAGTATTTTGCAAAACTCTTATTCTAGGTAAATGCTCAAAGTATTTGTATAATTTCATTTATTTATCACAAAGTTTTTTGTTAACTGTATTATTCAATATTATTTTATACACACACACATACGACTTTATGAAATGTGACTTAAACATAATATCTATATGAGTTTCATATGACAGGCCTTTAGCTGTCAAAAAAACCCACAGAAATGAACAAGAAATAAAAAGCTGAAATTATTTTGTGGAAATTCCAGGAAATAAATTGAATCTGGTTTTTGCTTCTTGTTATCTGAATGAACCAGTATATTGACTAAGCACATCTCCTGTATATAAAATGAAATAATCATGTTACACATCCAGTAGTATTGCTGTAAGGATTTAAAGTTTATTACATAGTTGGAGCTCAATAAATGTTAGCCTTTATTATTTTGAAGGTCAATGAATAATGGAGTAAACATTGAAATAAACATGTAAGAGCCTCAATCACTTAGTTTGGGGCTTGGTTTTCACTTATATATAATTTCAAAGTTTTAAAAATTTCATTGTGCCATTGGTGGGGAATATGTGCAAAAAACTATATGAAGAGAAGGTTATTACATGTTTAGAATCCTGAAGTTCCTTGGAGTTCCTTGACTTGTCTGTGAGATTACAGATATTATTAAACTGTACTTTCTCATAACTCAAATTTGAATTAATATGAAAGTAATAGTTGAGAAAGCTGATGAAAACCTCTCTCTTTGCAGCACTATATTAACTTTAGTTCTCTAATTGGCTTTCTTCATGTGTGTGTGAACTCCTTTTTCTTTTTTGTCCAAGATCAGGCTAGCATTGACCTTTCTCTCATAAAAGGAGAATTTATTCTCATTAAGTTTAATTGTATAGTTAATGTTTTCTTTGAGGTGCCTATTAAGCTCCTCTCTGACATTTCTAAGATCACTTAAGGTTCTGAACTTGTCAAGGAAAAATGTCAACCCATCAAAATGCCCAATTCCAGTTTATAGATATACTAGACCTGACTGATTCTCCTGTTTCTTTTAGGTAGTTGTGAAACCTGTTTCATAGACCTGCTTTGGTCATTTTCCAAGATTGTTCCAAGGACCTCCTCACCTTATCATATCCCTTGTCTGTCCTCAGGTC
Organism: Leucopleurus acutus; assembly: GCF_964270905.1. Taxonomy (NCBI): domain Eukaryota; kingdom Metazoa; phylum Chordata; class Mammalia; order Artiodactyla; family Delphinidae; genus Leucopleurus; species Leucopleurus acutus. The sequence goes on from NC_139145.1 coordinate 159,041,439, forward strand.
AAACTCAGGACCATATGTATCAATGAAATTCAAACACATCACAGTTATTTGTTTCTTAAGCCAGTACTTGAATGAATACATTTACAAAGCAGGTTCATCTACACTTAAAAAAAAAAAGATGTCCATAGGAGGCAAACATTTCTACCAATCCCCCAGCTGGTTATTCCTTGCCCACTTCATTAATCTGCCCATTAGCACTAACTGCTTGAAGAAACAAGGACAGTGATTGCAGCTCTATCATCCTTGACAGCACAGGGTTTCTTTAGGCATTAACTAAGGGACGAATAAGTAAAACTTTGAGGTGGTTTTGTGTTGCTGCTAATACACCTTGACCTCTACCAGTGTGTTACACTTTCCCTTACTCGTGTTTTTACAGTTTGAGTGTGTCATGCACATTCATCTAAAGCATCTATCTTCTTGATTTAGAAAAAAGTAGTCCACGGACAATGAAACTAGTCATCCTTGGAATAGTGCTAAGAAGGATGACGTGAAATATAGAAAGCAAAACTTCATTGTTTAAACATTCTGTTTTTGCCAGATAAGCGGTCTACTCTAAAACTACATTTAGTAATATTTGGGATAGCCTGACAGGTTCATTTCTGAACAACAGTGTCAAAAAGGCTTTTCCTTTTGGGGATATACCTTCTGTTTTCTTTTTTTCCGATAAGTTTGTATGACTTTCTAACGGCAAACTATTATTTGTTATTTAACATTATGATTTAATCCAGTCTTTTTGTTGTTTAAAATAATAACACATGGTATCTGTATGTTTAGAGATGCATTTTAAAAAAAAGTTCAACTTCATAATGGACTAACAAGAAATATTCAACTTGTGTTTGTACTCTTTTGTATAAGAGTACAATAGGCACAAGTGCTTCTAGCCTCTTATTTAATCTCTGAGGAGTTATATATATGCATATAAATTGTTAAATTTGTAGGTTTTGGTAACACTTCAGGATAAGTTATAGAAATAACTGATTGTTTAGTGATATAGGTCAAAAGCTTCAGAGTGCTGTTTGTACAGTATCACAGTTTTCCATTGATCTATCAGGCAATATAAATACATGTGAATATTTGCTTTCAACAGTTTCTCGATTATTTACATTTAAGAATTATACTTGTCTGTAATGCTGGAGAGTATTATGAGATCATATTTAATTCTATATTTAAGATATAAAGAAACGTATTAGAGGAATGACTCAAGGTCACTTAGCTAGGTATTGGCAGAGTTGACATTTCAGTTTCCTCTGTAATGTCATACTCAAATTTGAGAAAGAATGACTAGAATTGCCCAAAGCCTTTAGAATTTCTGTGTCCTTGCAGTTGAGTTATTACTCCAGGGCCAATTTGAGTTTAGTGATATTAGATCTGGACTGTAGAATCATTCTTCTTAAATTAAAACAAAAAGATTAAAAATATAAACTATATCTTATCCTAGATCTAACTGATTAAATATCAAATATTCCTTTGTAATATCAGCATTAATATTTAAATTGTACTCAATGAAACTCCATAATGATAATTTGGGTTTATGTTTTAGGCACTTGTCTTATGAATGCCATTGGAATTATGTGTCCACATTTCATCTTTAACCTCATCCATGCCCATATTTTGACACTGCACAGCAGTAGGCTCTCCCAACTCACGGCAGTTGTTGCTGCGTAGTCAATTTTCCTAACTGTGCTAAAATATTTGCCTAATGATGCTTTCAATCCATTTACATTGTGCCTTCTGAAGGGGCAGCACATGTTCAAAACATATGTAAACCTCTCAGTTCCTTTGATAATGAATCACAAGTTTCCTTTACAGACCAGCTGCAGGCCATTATATTTTTTCCCAGGTGTTCAAGGTAATTTAGAGGTGAGATGAGTTGCCCAATTCCCCAGGTGCCCCTAGCACATTCACTCCAATAATTACTGTTCGAGTCCAGGAGTGTTGGTAAATTGACATTTAGAATTTGTTTCCTTGAAACACAGCATTTGTTAGGAGAACGAGCAAGTAGAAGAGCTGGGCCGTTGTTAGCCAACCATTTGCACGTGAGCATCAAAAATCTATTTCTATTTCCTGAAAACTCATATCATAATCTACTTAGTGAAGGCTACCACATTTCTAAGATTCCAAAGCAGTTCAATAGGAATAATGATACAGGAACTGTATTTTAAAAAAGTTATTTAAATGTATTTTTAAAATATCGTCTGAAATTTAATTGTTTAAGAGTGAATATAACACTGTATAAAAATATTTATAGGCATTTTCTAGCCTTTGATATTAAGATGTTTATTTTCTGCATAACAAAGTCACAGGAATTATTTTTTTAATTTTTTATAAAAAGTATATGATGACACATGGGCATAAGGCATGTTATAAGTCTCAAAACATACATGTCAATTTATATCTATAATTGTGTGTGACAACTGGAAAATCTACATATCTTCACAGGAGTGACAGTTGAAATAAGTTATGATATTGTTTTTGGTGAGCACAAGGGGAATAGGCATGCTCATGTATTATTAGAATTAGGCATGGCTCGTATTAAGTATAAATTTATATACTCTGAGATGGCAATTTGTTAAAGTACAGGAAATTTAAATTATTCATTTGCTACATGCGTAAGATACCTCATACATTCATTTACCAAACTGTCTTCACATTTGGTGGCTATTGACATCTAGAAGCTCACTATAAAACCTGTTGATCAGGCAAAGCTAATTTCTTAGATTTACTCTGTAAGGAAGAATGTCAGACACTGTGACAGAGTCTGAGTACTGCTTCAAATGAGGCATTAAGGCAGTAAAGTTTTTTTTTTTAATTAATTAATTAAATTTTGGCTGCATTGGGTCTTTGTTGCTGCTCGGGGCCTTTCTCTAGCTGCGGTGAGCAGGGGCTACTCTTCTTTTCAGTGTGCGGACTTCTCATTGCGGTGGCTTCTCTTGTTGCAGAGCACAGGCTCTAGGCGCATGGGCTTCAGTAGTTGTGGCTCGCGGGCTTAGTTGCTCCACGGGATGTGGGATCTTCCCGGACCAGGCCTCGAACCCATGTCCCCTGCATTGACAGGTGGATTCTTAACCACTGCGCCACCAGGGAAGTCCCGGCAGTATAGTTTTATAGTTTTAGGGTCTGCAGAATTCGAAGGTGAGTCCTTGAAGTCAGGGGGCAGATTGGGATTGGGTAGACGTTACAGTGTAATAACTGTATTAGTGGGAACTATGAGATGAGGGCCCTAAAGCAAGTCCTGATGAGCAAACTGTTACTTTTTATAAACATATTGTTTAGTTTGTTCATAAACTTACCTTTGAGGAGCTGTTATTTCTTGAAGCAAGCAGAATAAGGGGATTATGAGGAGTTTGAAATGCACTTCTATACCAGGAGCCTAGAATATGCAATTAAACCCAGAAACTCATGCTCAGTACAAAAGCCTGCAGAGCCAGACAGTTAAAAACATATGTAAGTCCCACTAAGCTATAGACATTTTATACATAACAATGAGAAACAGAGAATTTAATTTAAAACTATGTTCAATGACCATTGTTTTTATCGTTTTACTTCGAAAGTGTCCAGGTATCCGAATTATTTATTAATTAACTTGATTTAATATTGGTCCAAAGTCTTAATTGACTAAAGATCTAAATATTCAATTTCAGTATAGCATTAATAATATTCACAGTATTAAACATTTCAAAAAGTTATCCATTACTTTAAATGTAGTCAGTTAAACCTAATTTGATGTTTTTGTAATAATCTCTGGAAATAATGTTAGCACTATAGAACTGGAATAGTTTAAAAATATAAATTACGAGAAGTTAAACTGAAGTCTTCTATTAACTAAGTAAAGTATTGTGATAACATTACATTAGCATGGTGATAAAATTAGTGAAATATCATAGAGTTAATTTAAAGCTAATATCACCCTAATCTTTCCAGAGTCATCTATTTATCAAAGATAAAACATGAAAAGTTTTAAAATAAATAAACATTTCTATTCATATATCAGAAATTATGATCAGATAATCTCGAAATTTTCCCAGGAGTAGGGAAAATTGGAATGGGATGAATGACAATAGATGTGAGATGGATTTCAGACAGATAGGAAATTATCACTATAATTTAATTATCTTTCCTACATAAGGAAGAGCTTAGATGCAGAAAAACACATTTCAACATGCATATATGCGAGAGGGAGAGAGTTGTGATAGCTGGTACAAAATATATTCTCTTGACAATTCCATCAAGTCATATGAGTATAAAGCTAGTGTTCTTTAATCCACAAAATATGGAAGTAAGATTTTCCCACATTTAAAAGAATGATCTCTCAGATAATATAGAGTATTTCCTCATGAGGGTTTTTTCTTTCACTTTTAAAGCATTATTTGTTAAAACATCCACCTTCATTGGGTGGTGGTTAATAAAAAACAATATGGGTTTTTCTCGTTTTGTACTCTTATTCTAAATTTGCTCAGTACTAGTTGATTCCCCATCAAGAAAAATGAGAGAAAGTGAACACTCTCACATTGGCTTGCTTATAAGGGTCAAAATATCCTGAGCCCTCTCTTACTTATTCCCTCTTGGCTCTCTCCACCTCAGCCTCATGAGCTTTATGCCATGAATTCAGTGAGCACCTGTTTTTGTTTTGGCTTTTCCTTTTGACGTTTGCTTTTCCTTCAAATTTATAAATGGTTTACTCTCTTTCTTCTTAAAGTCTTCGCTCAATCAGCACCTTCTCTGTGAGGCTACCCAAAACAGTCTCTCATCCCCACCCATCCATCCATCCATCACCACCTGCAATTAGTCCCTTTGTGCCTTTTCTCCTTTATTTCACTCTGGGGAACTTGTCATTTCTAACATACCATAACATTTACTAATTTGTTATGTTCATTGTCTTTATCTGCTCTCCCAGCCCCCAAACACAAGAATGAAAGCTACCTAAAGTCAATGATCTCAATTGTATTCTCTGTAGAAAAGGGTCCTCTGCATAGCAGGTGCTAATTAACCTTTATTAAGTTAATGAATTGAAGAGCACACTTAATTTTCCCCATACCACACAAGTATAAAGCGTGAGGAGCATGCTTCTAATTCATCCCCTGTTACTGTAAATTTTTGCTCTGAAATAATAATTCCCACAATTTTTCCTTACTTGTATATTTGAGAACATTTACTATTTATAACAATTTTCATCAATCATTTATTTTAAATAATTAAATATTCTGGATTCTAGAGTTCTTTATTTTTTTGGTTAGCAGAATTTAGTCCACTAGTTTTTCTCCTAAAAAAATTACTATATTTTATCTACTTATTTTTTCATGTTTTAGAAAGACAGTATGGTCAGATATAAAATTTTGGAGTCATGCCCTTTATAAGAAAACATTGTGGGGAGTTCCCTGGTGGTCTAGTGGTTAGGATTCGGTGCTTTCACTGCCATGGCTCAGGTTCAGTCCCTGGTCAGGGAACTGAAATCCCACAAGCCGCACAGTGTGGCCAAAAAAACAAACAAACAAAACCAGTTGTGGTTATGTCAATTATACGTCAATAAAAAATAAATAAAAAGAAAAGAACGTGAATAGTGCAACACTGTCTCTTAGCTTAGCTCTCTTTGTTTTTCATTGTAAAAATCTGAAGACAAACTGTTTCTCCTTTTCTTTTTTTGATGTCTGATATTATTTATTTGTTACGTGTATAATATCTCATTTTTCACTGGACTCCATTTCTATTTTTTTTTTTTTTTTTTTACTAATTTGCTTTTCTTTCCCAGAAGCTATGCATTCCTTCTTTAAGATAACTAATATCATAAGGAAAATTCTTGGTGTTAATCTTTCTACATTAATTTGTCTTTGTATAAGTTGTGCTCTTACAGTCTTCAGATTCATATCTATTTTAGAATAATTATCTTTCATTTTTTTCACTTCATGTTTTTCTGTCTCATTTTTTTCTTTCATCTCATTATTATTTATGCACATTTGGATCTTCTTTTGACATATTTCTCATTTTCTCTAATATTGAGTTTACTTCTTTGTCCTTTCCAATTTATATATTTACATTTTGCAACTTATTCAATTTCTACTCCATGCTCACTGAATTTTTGGGTGCATTTCTAGTTATACTGGACTATTGTTTCTAATATGCCTTATTTTTATTGTATTTTCCCATAATTTTATTTTATTTTCCAAGTTCTGCAAGCTCAATTTTTAAATTGCATCTGTCTCATAATCTTTCTTTTAGACACTTCAGTATATTTTTTCTGCAATCTCCTTTATTAAATGGAAATTATATCAATCGTGATTTGTGACCACTCTGGTGCACTATTAATGTAAATATTTTCTTTGTTTCCTGGATAATTTTTTCTGCATTATTACTTCTTCCTGTTTCTGTGGGTAGGTGTTATGAGAAGAACGTCTTCCCAGTTAAACATTGTACAATCAAAGAGAAATGGGGAAAGTGAACAATTAGTCATCATCCTCAGTTGGATTGAATAGTGTGACTGCATCAATACTATCATTTTATTTTTGTGGCAGGCATTAGGATATCCTGACCCGGGTATTCCTTTAAGCATTCTTATTTGTTTTCACTCCTTCTTCCTACTCCTTTGGGCCATCAACATTTGTTGCCTCAGAAAATGTTTGAAACAGTCAAAAGGAGTTTAAAATTTACCCAATATAACTGAATATCAAATAATCTCCTGAGTATAAGAGAGAAGAGGAGGAGAGTGGGAGAGAACCCTGATCTGAAGATTTACCCAAAAGAGATTTCCAAACTGGAACAGACTGAGTTACTAGAGTTTTTGAATGGCCATATAGGCACACGATGGAGAAAACATGGTGACTCTGATGGTCAAGTTATGTTAAGTTATAGAGAAGTGAAGAAGATTACAGTTGTATATTCATGAGCCTTTTGACCGGTAATGTTTACACCTTTGCCTTGTTTTCACATTTTCTCTTATTTATCTGCACTCAGCAGTTGGGTGGCACCTAACAGAAACTAAACGACATGTGGAAATGCATCCTCCTTCCCTGCCCCTCACTGCATCCCTGTGGGCTCCTTTGGGCAGGATTCAGGGCTATGGATTTATTAACATAGCCAGTCATCCTGCTTCACCTTCTGCTTCTTGCGTTAGTCATTCCTTGGTGATGATTTGGTTTTCTGTAGGAACATTCTCCTTCTCCAGACCCACCCAGCCTCCTGGACTTCATTTCTGTAACCAAAGAGGTCATGGAAAGGCTGTCTAGAACTTAAACTGTAGTTTAAATGAGGGGAGATCTAAGAGTTTAGGATTCCTCCCCAGGTTTGACAAAGACTAGATGATATTTGACCGGCATGCTTCAATGGTGTGGTTTGGTATTACAACCAGTTTCCTTTTTCATTGAAATTGATCTGTAGTTTTCAATGTGATTATATTTTCTCAGACAATTTTGAGAAAAAAGAATAAGGGGAAAAAATGTATACTGACATCTTGAAACTGAATTCTTGTAAAATTATATAAGGTCTCCTTCCCAGTTCTTTCATCTTATTTCTTATGACTACCCTTTTAAATTTTTTTTTTTTTCGGTACGCGGGCCTCTCACTGTTGTGGCCTCTCCCATTGCGGAGCACAGGCTCCGGACACGCAGGCTCAGCGGCCATGGCTCACGGGCCCAGCCGCTCCGCGGCATGTGGGATCTTCCCAGACCGGGGCACGAACCCGTGTCCCCTGCATTGGCAGGCGGACTCTCAACCACTGCGCTACCAGGGAAGCCCCTTTTTTAATTTTGATTAGCACTGAGTACTCTCTGTGGTAATTGCCGCTACTGCTCTTACTCCTCTTCCACTTTCACCCTCTTCCGTCATACTTCTAATATCTGTACTCAGTTTGCAGTATTTCACATTTTGTGTTACGATAGTGTTTTGTTTGTTTTGATTTTATGATCTATTTCATTCACTTCAAGTTGGAAATTACTTAGAATAATTTATCTAGCTCTGAGGAAACTATTGTATTTGGGAAAAATAATAGTATCTATAACTAGTCTCCAGTCAGGTGTAATACGAGAGACTGAAAATGCAAACAGATAATGGCTGGACCGGATATGACAATAGAACTCTGACCTACATTGTCTGCAGCACCAGCCAACAAGCCAACCCACAATCTTTGCAGCAATTCACCCGGAAGAGTCAGAACCTGATCAGTGACTGCCAGATTCCCAATTTTTACCCTTGCTTATAACTCAGGACCAACCAGAGAGGGTCAAATCTGCTTCCAGACCAATCATGTAAGATACCTCACTTCTATTTACCCTGCCTCAAGCTTCCCCCTCCCAACCCCTTCCATTCAGAGCATATCAAAGCCTTTTCCTATCCTCACTGTAGAGTTCTCAAACTCTCCTGCCAGCCAAAAGCAGGTGATGGTTGCTGACTCTCTTTCTATTGCAAGCTCTGAATAAAGAGCCTTTGCTTGTTCTCATGGGGGTAGTCTTTGTTTATTTCTACAAATAGAAAACAGGGAGAATGAAAAACAAAACAAACCTATGTTTTGCACAGTTTCTTGACACTGAAGAACTTCTCTAAGTACATGACACAAATAGTTGTTTTTAATTCTTTATTACCTACTTAAGTGTGTTTCAACTTTCTTTGATCATATGCTGATTTATCTTCTTAGAGGCTGTCAGTATACATCTATCCTTTTCAAACTTTAGTCTTCTAAATAAATTGTGCTCAGCGATGAGCACAAAAAGACTCATTGAGGCATGTCTGAGCTATCAAAATATTACTGCAAAACTGTTTAACGATATTTCTAAGAAAAATGAGAGATTAAGATATTTAATGTATTTTATAATTTAATTTAACATTATTTTATATATTCTAATATTATTCATGTGTGATTATTTGTGCAACTACAGACACTTGAAGCATCTTACATAAATACAACTTATAAATTTTTTCTGTGGTTATACCATTTACTTATTTACATAGAACTTTGCCAAGAGCAACCTTTCTTGTCAAATTTAAAGACAAAGTTGTTCCCACATAAACCTAAAAATGAAACTTTACAAATGATATTGTACATGTATAACATTTACAATATCATGAAGCAAAAAACTATATTTTTTTCATGTACACACTTGATTTCTGTTTTTCTTGTAACCTTTCCACAATTTTTCTAGGAGAAATTCAAGAAATACAAAATATGTGGTAAAATGTGTTAATTTACAATAGTTAGACAATTAAAATTGCTGCTAAGTTTGAATGCTAAACTTGTCTGTATTCAGTCAATTTTCAATTATCTTTCCTAAGAAAGGTCAAGGTGACACTGCAAACCAAAGCAACCTATAATCAGATAATCACTTATAATGCACTTTTGGAGAGTATTGTGTAATATATATCACCACATTTTATTAGTTTTATTTAGGCAAATATTACAGCTACTGTTTACTATGACTGATGAGACTAAATCCCCAAAGGGGGGAACTGTATGTCTCTCAGGATATACAAATGATCTGTTTATCAAAAATATTTGCTAAACATGCTCAGGTTTTTCTACGAAGCAGGAAGAAATTCAACCTGGAATAATATAAAAATAAGACACTATTGTATTATATAAAATAAAATAAATACATGATTAACTAGGCAGAAATTAAGTTAGGAAGAATAGGGAGATGGACATTATGATAACTGGAGTCCAAAATTTAAGTAAAAACCCATCTTTAGTTGTTACAAAGATGAATCCCCGTACCTAAAATTTTCCTGTGTGAAAGTTAGAAGTATTAAACTTATCACGTGCATATTTCAGTTTCCTTGTGCTCAGGAAATCAATACATGAAAAATGGTGAAAATTTTAAATAATACTCAGTTTACCAAAACCTTTTTAGACTAAAAATAAGGTACAGAGTATACCTAAGTATTATAAGAAAAAATTAGACAGGTTTTATAATGTGAATTCTCTGTAGAACCCAAGCCAGCAGGAAGTATTGAAAAAATTAAAATATTGTGTATACCTTCGGTCTACATTAAACCTGCATATATACTTAAATTTACAAAGAGTTGTACAATGTAAATAAAATAACTATTACTTTGAAGTCCTTTGATAATTTTGTGAAGGGATCTACTTGCTTTCCATTAAAATACCTCAAAATGTTAAGGGTACCTTAACATTAACCCTTAATACTAAGGGTACCCCCAAAGTATTCTTATTTTGAGAAGAGCTGAATTATAGAAGAGCTGGAATGTGTTGAGTGCTCAATATGTACAAGGTGTTGAGCTGTGCCTTTTTCATGCTCTCATTCCTCACTTACAGGAATTCTATGAAGTTAGAAATGTTAAATGATTTTATGATTATGGAAAAGCACAGCATAGACAGTAAAGCAGTTTGCCCAGAATCAGGCAGCTACTGAATTGCAGGTTTAGAATTTGACCTCAAACTCCAGACTGTTAATCACTAAGTAACTTGCAGTCTGCATCTATGCTCTTACTTATCTCCCTCTTGAATGAATAACAGCTTGTTCATGATAGCCTTACTATATACAGCTTGTTCATGATAGCCTTACTCCATCTACTTGGACTTTAAGGTATTTTGTTATCATATCTCCATTTTCTCTTTTTCTTCATTACTTGATTATTTACCTAAAGTGTTCTCAACTCTTTACACTAAAGCTGAATGGTGAAACTGAAGTAAACCTGTACCTGGAGTTGGAGAACTAAACCATGGCATTTTCTGGGTCACTCATTCTGGAAATTCACATATGTAATCTCTTTGGCTATGACCTATAAGAAAAAGGAAATAGTTAAAAATCATTACCATTGAGGTCCATGAACATGCTATGATTTCTAGAAGTGATATACCATTATGATTGCCATTAATTTATAGTCTTTTGATCATAAAAAATAGCCTGGGAGGATGTTTGCATATTATGAGTCCAAGTTATTATCTATCAAAAATATCGATCTATCAGTCTTTAGCAGGAAGTAATTATTGCATCACTACTTATTTAAAGTTCTCTCAAATAAGTTCGAGCATACAGAAAAAGACATTTGCAGTTTGCATATGGAAACAACATTCTAGTATTCTCCTTAGACATTTTAGAGACATTGAATCTATTTGTGGAGAAAATAACATGAATGTTAGAATACAAAGAAGACCCATTAAAGCATTAAAGAAAGCCTAAATAAAAGTTAAAATTTTTTATTTCCACAGTAACCATGGTTTGTTTTGTCTTGAATGCTTTGTTTTTAGCTGTAGAGCTTCATATTATTTCAAAAACAAATTACCATGACATTTCCACCCAGAGCTTTAGAACTTCAATTAACTTTCAGAAAAACTGTGATTTTGGGGGGGGGGGGAAATCTAAGGCATAAATACAAGTAAAAATATAAGAATCATAGAAGGATGTGGGAAAGTATTTTTTTTCCTGAACTAGGATGTAATTAGTATTATGGATGCATTGCAAGCTATTTGTGAATTACATAAGCCAACAAACAGGTCATAGAATAAAAGCAAGCCAAAACTTTGAGCTCTTACAAAAGACTATTTTTACAAACAAAGAGTTCTTAATGATGCAATTACCTATTTAAAACATTTAAGTAGAAATAATTTCTTTCTTTATACTTGGACGTTTTGCTACTTTACTGTTAAAACATTCAATACCCAGTACTAGCCATATGATCATGGCCAATTTACTAGAATCTGCTATCTCATCATCTTTAAAAATAAATATAATGTTATCTTTTAGAGTCATTTGTTTATTTTCCAGAGTAGGTGTAGAATACTATTAGCTAAACTAGGGAGATATGGAGTCAGTATTTAGTAACTCAAATTTTCCTTTCAAGAGGTAATGTTGAGATATAAATGTATGGAAAACAGTTTGCCACTGAAATTAACTTATGAAAATTAAAACTACTCTTAGTTTGTTACATTACTTTGGCATATAGATGCCACTTAATAAATATTTCTATGAGAAGTCATGTTTTCAGACAACGTCTTCCTTTCTCAATGATGTCTTAGATTTACATAAATGTGATTTTTATTTAGAAACTATGAACGGCTAATTTTATTATTTTCCTTTCAAGTAATAATTTTAATTTAACAAAGTACATTTAAACATACACGTATGCATACACAGCATATCGACTGCCTATTTCCCGTCAACAGCAAACATTTAAATTCTAAATCCAGCGTACATGTTGTTTGTTTTGAGTATTTTAGGGAAGAAATAGTTTTGATAGATGGCAAGCCCTCAGAAAGGTATCTTATAATGTTTGTGATACCATCCTTTTCTCTAAAGTTTGAAAGCTCCCATGATGAAATAAGATTCAAGGGATCCAAATTCCCTGCACGTGACACCATGCTTAACATAGTGAAAGACTGGCTCACCTTGTCAGAAGAAATGTCTTAAAAGGATACATGAAAATGCTTCAAGTGGTTCATCTCGAGGGAAAGCATTTTTAACAGGATTGTACTATTGTACATGTGTATGTATACACCTAGTTAAAACACTATTACAAACTTCAATATTTTAAGCAGGACATAGGTATTTAAATACAGATAAAAGTATTTTCAATGTCTATCAAACGTTTAGAATCCCATTAATATATTTTATAGCTCTAGGATATGTCTGTTGCAATTACACTAACATGTTGAAATTTGAAAAGTATAAAAATATCTTTTCTCTGAAACAAAATATATGACATTTTTAGAAGTGCAAGGTATAAAAGAGAAATGGCATCCATGGAAATGACAGGCAGGACAGCCAATCAGCCCATGAGAGATATGCCATCGCCAAATGCAACTTCAGACGCACTGAACAGCTTGAGTAGATGGCTATAGCAGCTCATGTGCAGGCTTGACATTAGAATCTTTAATTGAGGTTGAAGAAATCTATGAAAATTAAACAAGTCTTATTTATCTTTACACTATCAAAATCTGAAATATTGTCATGTGATTTAAAATATTGCACAATATTTAATAAAATAGTACATATATGGATACAATTCATAATTCCATGCTCATAACTGTCTATAATATATAATTGAGACAAATAATGCAAACATTGTGAAGTTTCCTTAGGATATATATTTCCACACTTTGAAATAAAATAAGCCTTTTGATATCCTGTGGCTACATAATGATCTTAGATATAATGAACTTCCAAATGCTAAAATCTAATATTTTATGAACATGGAGAGAGTATAACTAAGTATATATCTATATCTATATCTCTATATTTATTTCTGTATCTATCTATCTATATAGATAGACAGAGTTATATACTTTGTTTTCTAAAATAATTACATTTCTTATCACCCATAAAACAAATGTTACTGATCTAGCCCTATGATGCCAATATTTCTCCCCGAGAAATTGTAAATAAATTCTGAAACCTATTAGTATGGTTGAAAAATATCTACATGCATCAGGAATCACAATGCAGGAAACAGAAAACTCTGTGTTTTTCATTTATTTTAAGAATGGATGAAAAAACAGGAAATTCGGTGCATCCACATCCCTGGAGGGTTAGAGGAGAAAACTCAGCCCTGCTATGGGAATGCAATACTTGGTTTCCGGGCCCTGCTACCACAATGAGGATCCAGAGGTTTGGAAAACAGCAGTGGTTGCAGCCAGTGGTGCCTCCGCAGCAGCTACCTGCCGCTCAGAACTCCTGCACCGTCAGAATGTGGGTTTGAGCCCTGCCAAGAGTCCTGTCTGTTGCAGCCTGGCCCTTGGCTGTGGCCACTCCAAGAGCATCCTCTGCCTCCTTGGCATCCCTGCAGGTTTCCTGTCCATGAAGCTCATGAAGAAAAACCACACTTTGTCTAGAATCCAAGTAACAGAATCTAGCAATACAGTTCTTAGCTTTCTAGTCTCTGAGATACTAAAGTTAACTAGAAGGGATTGAAAAGGTTGCCAAAATCTAGTGGACAACATCTAGTACAATCCACCTCCTTACTATTAAAATCAATATACACCCCTTTGATATATATTTAAATGTGAAAACAGAAACAGGAAAAACAACCCGCTCCCATCTAATGCAATGAAGTTTCGTGCATGTTAATCAGAACATACTAATCCCTTGTCAAAAAAAAAAAAGATATCAAATCCATCAGTATATTTTTAACTCTAGATAACATTCATTCTCATTCTAATTTGATCACCATACCACTTTAATAACCATAAACCTGAACATTAAGTCATAAAGATGTTCACTCTCACAAAAGGTAAACAAGATGGAATAAAATTTATGTAATATAAATGTAAACGTGTAGATGTGATATATAATATTATTTATATTTAATATATATATAAGGGAAGCATATAATGTTGTATAGTCTTTGTTTCAGCCATTGTTTACAAGACCAGAGTTAGTCTTTATAACTTGTTTATTCACCTTTCCATACCATATTCCTTTTGCTCTTAGATATCGTTAAACTTTTCCAGGATATTTGACTTGATGAAATGACCGAGAACTTCAATCTTGAAGATCAGGGTCCTTACTAGTCTTGTCTGTTTTAAGTTTATCTAGTTTTCCATTCATACTTACAATAAGACCTGAGTCAATCCCATAGGTTCCAGGAACATTCTTCTCTGTATTCACTATGGTACAGCAATGTACTTTCCCCTTGATAATCAGGAACACTCAGCCAAAACAGCAAACCCCTTGGTCTGTAGGTTCAGTGGCAAGAGGACTCTGAAGGGCCCAGTGGAGCCTATTGCATCACTTCCTTTGCTTAAAACTCTTTCATGTGTGTTGCCAGTAAAACTTATAGTAGTATTTTACTACTTACTAGAAAACGTTATAGAGCAGTATTTTTTTCATATACTTTCTCTGTGTGCCATGAAATTATTACTTCATTTCTTATATTAACAATAGCATCTCTTCCCTACAACATATCCCATTTTTGTTTCCACAACTTATCCTCAATTAATCTCTGAAAACATAAAGAGATGTATTTAGACAGAAAGCAAAGTAAATTTTTCCATCAGTAAGCCTGAAAAGCCGGATAGATTCAGTATCATATCACATTACTTCTATAGATAGACATAGATAGAAGAATTGAAAGAGGGGGCATACAAATTAAAAAAAACAAAACAAAACTTGAGAGGTTGAATTGATTTGAAATAGAAAGTAATCAGTTGGGTGAACTTTATTTTGTTTATAAAAACATATATACATAAGAATACGTACATTTAAATGCACACACTATATACACACATGCAGACCATTTACACATTTATTTTTCACCATCATTTAAAATATTTTGGACTTCCATATAATGTATTTTTAAAAACACTGTAAGTCATATTTAAGTCACATTACTTTGTATTACATTATGAGAAGTAATAAGAAATCATTGATCAGCTTTGTATTTACCACTAAGGTAAATTTAAAATGCATTGTAATAAAGATATTATAAATATATATTATAGATAGATGCTTGTTTCTTGAAATTTAACATACTAAGCAACACTTAAAATAGAAATTCTAATCTATAATGTTTGAATACCCATTCTACAAATTGTCACTATTCATGGAAATAGTAAGCAATTTCAGGTAATATGTGCGTGGTGTTAGTATTTGTATATGTGAGTTCGAAAAGAAAATTTAGTAAATAAGATTGCAATAAAATATGAAAATATAAGCATTAGGAACTAACAAAACATGAAAGATCAAATTCATGAAGATGATTAACTATTTTAATTTATAAATCTCACTTTGACCAACGTAGAAGAAATTTGACTAGTATGATAAATTTTGTCCTTCAAAAATATTAGCCATGTATACCCAAAGTCATGTGAGTTGATTTTTGGTGTGATACAGTTGATGCAATAATTTAGAGAATATTAAAAGGAAGAAACAAGTAAGTGCATTATCAAGAAACATTTTTAAACTGATATAATCATTCTCTCAAAACTCACAAAACCAGATTTTGAAACTACTAATGCTGTGCATGTACTAACAGTGTGTTTATATGTGAGTTAGGAGAATTCAAAAAGAATAAAACCTTGTTTATCATAATGGAAATAATATCATATGGTACCCATCTTTTAAAATGTTCTGTATTTTTAAAGATTTTCTGATAATAAACAATGAGTTTCTTCATGTTTATATTTTTAAATTTCTTTTTAAAATATAAAGTATTGCTATTCCATTACAGTAATTTTGTCATCAAGATGTCAGGCAGTTCTTGGCATTTCCTAATAAGTTATGTGGAGTAATTGGATCAGAGATATAACAAAGACTGGATCTATTTGAAAATCCATAATTACTTTCTGTATGTTGGGATTTCTGAAATTGTGTTTTATAGCAAAAAATATATAAATATTTACCTCTTATCAATTAGATAGGATGCTTTCAGTTATTATTTAATTTTGTTAATTTCATATTGAAACTGTGAATTTTAAGAATAAAATATATTCTATAAGTAGATATTTTATTAACGAAAAGTGAAAGTGGTCCAGTGGTTAGGACTCACACTTTCACTGCCGTGGCCTGTGTTCAATCCCTGGGCAGGGAACTAGTTCCTGCAAGCCACATGGTGTGGCCAAAAAAAAAAAAAAAAAATGAAAAAGGAATCATTTCTTTCAATTAGTAAGGTTTATAATTGAAATGTCCTTTTGTAGAGGAAGGTGGACTCTCTAAGTCCTCAAATTGATAAAACCAAGAACAGCATATTTTAATTAAATAACAAAATAATAAAAATACTTGTTATTAATTTAAATGCACTTGAATATACATCCTTAATGTTTAATGAGTATTTACTGTGTCAACACTCTTTGGCACCCAGTCTCGTTGATCTTGGCCCTATGCCTACATGATGGTTTAAGCAATCTACTGACCTTTATTTCTGGCTCCATGCAATGTCACTTCTATGTTCCCATCCTTATTGGGGTTTAAATTGTACCCAGTGTCATATTCAGGAAAGATAACTGTCCTTCTGTCCTTTTTGTTAGAAATGAGTTAATTCTTTGAATGACCAGCAATCATTACACACATGTCATCTTGAATGGAAAGCCCACAGAATAAAAAGTTTTATTAACTCAAGCCACCAGTCAACCTTAAAACACTGGTATAGTAAGTAGTGACAGAATGAGAAGAGAGTCAGGAAAGAGAAGATGAGAGAGAGAGAAATTAGCAGCTGGGGGGTCACAAAGTGCCTGAGGCTTGAAATAAGGGAGAGAATGAAATAGATCAGATACTGCTAACAAGTGGGTAGAAACACTCATTTCCTTCCACCCATCCCTTTTAGCTTCCAGTGGATTGTTTGCCATGTGTCATAATCACACCTTAGCAACAGTCTCCCATTTGAAATCTGTCCATCATTTGATCCTTTCAAAGGTTTATCTTACTGTTTTTTCCCAGTAGGGGAATTCTGTTCCCTAAGGTTTCTAACTGCACCCTCCCTCCCTCTAAAAGCAATCCACTGGACACTAGCAGAAAAACTACTATAACATCCCTAAACTACTGTAAGTACAATAAAATGAAATATACAGCAGAAGCAAACACAGGGAAAGTTAAACAATCAGTTCGTAAGCTAATATATTTAAAAATCTCTGTGACTAGAATGATATGAATTTAAAAACAGAGTGGTTAAGAAATAGAAAACTTAAACAAAATAGTAATCTTGAAATATAAATTTAAATTGCTAAAGCATTTCTCTGCAGACAGATGCCTGGTAATAGTTTTACATTAAAGTTATTTAATTTAAAAAATCTCAATCAATAGAAGCTTTTAATGTGAGAAATAGAGAACTTTACAATTATGTAATATTATTATTCTAACACCATAAGAAACTTTAAAATGGCACCACAGAATATTCTAAATGTGTAATATGGTTGCAGAAATCCTTATTACAATAATAGAAAGTCAAGTGTTTCTTAAAAGAATATAAAAAGTACATTTAATAGCTATAATAATTGGAATCCATTCTGTGGAAATGAAGGACTCCAAGTCAATTCGTTTAAGCAAAACTGGATCATATAATCCAGAAATACAGTTCTAAACTAAGCTCCAAATATTGCTGAAATCAATTGTTCAAAAACATCTTAAAAATATGACTAGTCTACTTTATATTGGTTTTTTCAGGCAGTTTTTCCATGTGGTGACAATGATGGCCAACATCAGTCTAAAAATCACCTTCTGGGGGCTTCCCTGGTGGCGCAGTGGTTGAGAGTCCGCCTGCCGATGCGGGGGACACGGGTTCGTGCCCCGGCCCGGGAAGATCCCACATGCCGCGCAGCGGCTGGGCCCGTGAGCCATGGCCGCTAAGCCTGCGCGTCCGGAGCCTGTGCTCCGCAACGGGAGAGGCCACAACAGTGAGAGGCCCGCGTACTGCAAAAAAAAAAAAAAAAAAAAATCACCTTCTGTTAAATAAATAAGTCCAGTGAACACAGGTCAACTCAGTAAAATTTATAGGGTGGGAACTGACATGGGAACATGCTGAACTCTCAACTAATCATTGTGATCAGTAGAATGTGCAAATTTTTAAGGCCAGTCACTAGTAACATCCTTACTGATAGGAACAGAATTTGAGATTTCAAGTCTGTTTAAATTACACGGACTAAAAGTGGGTCAAGAATTTCTCCTGAAAGGAAATTTAGAATTCTGTTAGCAGAAAGTAGCTGAGATTACTTATTAGTTGACACTTCTCATGGTATTCTTCTAAAGTATTTTCCTGAGAGACATGTGTTTTGCAGATAGCTGGAATCATTATGACGACTTGCATGACTCCAGACACATCTAAATTTTCTCTTAGTGGTCTACGTAATGTTCAGTACTTCAGCCATCCTAATGGTTATATAAGCCTCTAATACTCTGTATTAAATATATTTCTGTCTGAAATACCCATTACATGTTCTTTTTTTCCTGTCTGAACCTTGAATAATGTAATAGGCAAAAGCGAAAGATATTCACTAGAACAGGAGAAAACTAGAGGCAATCTTAGGAAAAATAAAGAGGTTTATTCTCATTGTGCTTGTATATATTATTATTATATAAATTTACATTATTATCTACCTAGACTATTCAAATTAGAAAATTGAAAACCTTTTAGAACTTACAATTACGACAAATAAACAACACACCTACCCTCCAAAATCAATAACTTTCCTATGTAAAGCAGTTGAAATTATAATAGAAAAAAAGCTACCAAAATATGTGTTCATGAATATATCTTATACCAATTGGATCATATCACTTCTCTGCCTAAAGCCTGTTATCAATGACTTTCCTTACTCCTGTTATAAACACTGAAACCCTTATCTTGACCGACGAAGGCTGGAATCATCTAGTCTCCATTTCCCCTCCAGAGTCATCTCAATCAGTGATTGTCTAATGCAGGGGTCCCCAGCCCCTGGGCTGCAGACCGGTACTGGGCCACGGCCTGTTAGGAACTGGGCCGCACAGCAGGAGGTGAGCGGCGGGCGAGCAATTCAAGCTTCATCTGCCGCCCCCATTGCTCCCATTACTGCCTCAACCATCCCCCCCAGCCCCCCATTCATGGAAAAATCGTCTTCCATGAAACTGGTCCCTGGTGCCAAGAAGGTTGAGGACCACTGGTCTAATGCTTGTCCCCCTCCTAGACATCAACTCTCTGTGGTCCAGGAGGGTGTCAGTCCTGCTCTTGTTTCTATCCATCCACTCCCCTGGTGAAGGCCTGGCACATCATCGGAACTCGATAAATGTTTGGTGCATCTTTGATTACATAGGCATGGATTCTTACACAATGAAAATCAAAAATCTAATACAGGAACTTTTTTTTGTATGCAATATAAAATATTGCAAAAATCTTCAGTCTTGGGCTTCCCTGGTGGCGCAGTGATTGAGAGTCCGCCTGCCGATGCAGGGGACACGGGTTCGTGCCCCGGTCCGGGAAGATCCCACATGCCGTGGAGCGGCTGGGCCCGTGAGCCATGGCCGCTGAGCCTGCGCGTCCGGAGCCTGTGCTCCGTGGCAGGAGAGGCCACAACGGTGAGAGGCCCGCGTACCGCAAAAACCAAAAAAACCTTCAGTCTTACTGAATTATTTTACACATTAGAATATAATCAGAATCTTCATGGATTTTGTTTTAATTTTGCAAAAATGATAAAATGAAACAGAAGTTCTCCTTTAAATATATATATATATATATGTATTATATATTATATAAAGATTTATGTATATGAATATTCATAGGAAAATATGATGATGACTTGTCATGCTAGCTATGCAAATGTACTGAGAAGTTATGCCACTTAAGCTAATGTGGTCCTGCTGTAAGAGCAAATAGAGCACAATAAATGGGAATAAAAATCCAAAAAAAATACACTTTAGTATAACTGACTGAGTCTTCATCAGAGATAATTTTGTTGCAAACAAAAGAATCCATAGTGTTTAGTGAAAAAGAAGAATTTATTGGAATGACAAAAGGGTACCTCTCAGCAAACACTGCATCTCCTCTCAATAAATTACAAATGTCCTGAACATCCACCAGGAGCCATAGCAGCTGCTTTCCCTGATTTACTTTCTCTCCTTGAGGCATAAAATCTGTCACCACTCCTTTTAGGCATTTATTTTATTCTTTTATTTCACTCTCTGTAGGTCACCCTCTTCATGTAGAAAATGATTTCTCCAGTCCTATGGTTTCAAGACCAATATTAAATGAATTGACTAAGTCTCCAAAAGCCAGTTCCTAAGTTCCAGGAATAAGAACTGATTGACCAGCAAAGGCCAGGTGCAGGGTACCATGTATACTTCCCTCTCAGAAAGACAAAGGAAACTAAATCTCTAAGAAATAAGTTAGCAAGAATGGGGTATCAGATTAGAAAAAGTGGTTGGAATTCCTAGTGGAGATAAAATTGCCAACAATAACTAAAATTTATTAATGATTGGAGCTGGAAGAGTTACTTAAACCTACTTAGATCCAAAATATTAGCTCTTGGCTTAATATTTCAAAGGTAAACACGTTCCGGTTGGAACAAAGAAATAAATGTAAAAGTCATAAGAATACTAGAAGGAAATATAATTATTTCAATCTTGTTTTAGCATTAAGAAGATTTTTCTAAGCACAAAAATAAGATACCAAAAAGATCTGGCTAAATAAAAATTAAATTCTCCATTTCACAAATTGGCATGGGTGACAATGAAAGCACAATGATGCTTTCACAAACTTGGAGAATTAAAAGATTAACAAATTATGTGACAAGCCAAAAGACGATATTCTTAGTATTAAGCAGCATTTACAAATCATCAAAGTTTGAGGCAGATTAAAAAAAAAAGGAACAGCACATTACAAAAGTAGGAAAGAACATAAATGGCATATAATCTTATGCATGATGTTTCTTCTCACTATTGATCTGAAACAAGTAAGTTTATCTTATATTGAGATGCTGTTAGTAAAATTATCAAGTACAAACACAATTCCAGCAAAAATAAGTAATAATACCTAGTTGTGGGACAAATTATAGAAAATAAGAAATCATGAACTGTTCTTGAAACTGGCAACCAATGCATTTTAGGTGACACTTTAGGAATTTATTTAGAAAGCCAGAGAGACATGCATTGACTGATAAAATGAATTTTAATTGTATAAATTTATTCTAAGAACATGATAAGAAATTCATGTGAAGTGAACAAAGTTATCTTCAAGTACAAGAAAAATCATCACAGCATTATTTATAATAGTAAAATAGGAAAAAAGTGAGGGATTTAGTGAAGGTATGGTGCATTCAGTTAATTGAATGACAGAAAATACCTATATTAACTATAAAAGTGCTGTCATAAAATAATACCTTAAGTATTATCATAATATTATAAATTATACAAAATCAAACAAATTTTGAAAGACATACATTGAAATGTCAACAGTTTGCCATATTCGGCATGGGTTACTTCTTTCTTTTTAGTATTTTTTTTTTGTTTTCTGATCAGTAACTTCAATACAGTTGTATTAAGTATAATAAGACATTAAGAAGATCCTTTAACACTGGATAGTCTTATGTTTGAATCTCATCTTTACAACTCATTATATATAGAAGCTTAAGAGAATTAATATTTTAATGCTTATTTTCTTTACTATAAGCTTGTAGTATTGATGCCTACTCATAACTCTTGTATGAATTATTGTGTGGCTTAAATGGGTTTATATATGCAGATTACCATGTCTTATAAAATAACAAATGTTTAACACATGATATTACCTATTTAAAAATAGTGCATAGGGCTTCTCTGGTGGCACAGTGGTTGGGAGTCCACCTGCCGATGCAGGGGACACGGGTTCGTGCCCCAGTCCGGGAAGATCCCACATGCCGCGGAGCGGCTGGGCCCGTGAGCCATGGCTGCTGAGCCTGCGCGTCCTGAGCCTGTGCTCCGCAACGGGAGAGGCCACAACAGTGAGAGGCCCGCGTACCACAAAAAAAAAAAAAAAAAAAAATAGTGCATAGATTACTTAAAATAAAAATTCATTTCTAAAGAATGGTACAGATAATAAAAAGTGAAGATCAGGATGTTAAAAGTTGGGCAGGTATACTGCAAGTATATATATGTGTGTATATGTGTGTATCAAAAAAATCCCACATCATGTAATAAAATATAATATTTTATTACAAATAATATTGCATGTTGATAAGCTCTAATAACAGTTAAGTAACTCAGTCATCACAGTTAAGTCAAGCGTATCACACTGGTCAAAGGTGAGGTTTAAACTTTTCTAATTGCCAAGGACACTCACCTTCTATTAGTTTTTGGTGATTCTTAGTCAAATATGGTGTAGTGTATAACTGCCAAACATAATCATTTCCAAATTGAATCCACAATCATATTCACTTATATCTCTCCTTTTTTAATTAATAAAATTTATTTTTAGAGCACTTTTGAGCTCACAGAAAAATTAGGTGGAAAGTATAGAGTTCTCATTACTCCCTGTTCCCATAAATGCACAGCATCCCACCCGCAGAAGCGCTACCCAGAGTCAGACACGTGTTACAATCGATGCACCTAAACAGGCATTTCATTATCATCCAAAGTCCATAGTTTACATTAGTCTCTTTTTCTTTCAAATAAGAAACTTTATGACAAAACTCAAAGACAGAACCTCATTAGTATGAACTGTACATGTAATATAAATAATTTTAAAAAATTATGTCTGAACACTAATCATCTGACCTCTACAACTCATCCCCTTAAGGTTTATCATTAAAGATGGTTATGCTGGTTTTTGTCTTTATTACTGAGGTATCATATAACATATGTCTAGATTTCTTTTTTAAGGTAAAAACTCTTAAAATATATAAACTAGAGGACATCAGGAAAATTATAAAGATATTAGATTAAAGATGACTTGCTCACATTATAGTTGCAGGGGCCACAATAATGTCTGATACAGACTCCAATTCAATTTAATGAATTTTTATTGAGTATCTACTATGTACCTAGTACTAGTCTAGGGGCTTGAGAAGGTACAGCAATGAACAAAACAGAAAAAACCTCCCTGCTTTCAATAAAATTACATTCTAGAAAGTAAGAGAGTTCATAAATGTAATGTAATATGGGGAAAAGTATTAAGTGCTGAGGAGAAAAATAAAGCAAGGCAGGTGGGAGTCCTTGCAGAGAGATGCAATCCTACACAGTTTGGTCAGAAGAGGCCTTACTGTGAATGTGATGTTTGAGTGACGGCTTGAAGGAGATGAGGGATTAAATTTTAGAAATGTCTTGGAAACAAAGAAAGTTAGAGAAAACAGTATTATAGACCTATGATAGGAGATAGAGTTAGCAAGTTTGAGAGAAAGAAAATTAAATCTGAGAGGTAATGAAGCTATTAATTCTTTGCAATGATTATAAATAAAGACTGTTTTTTTACTCTGAGTAACATGGAAAACAATTGAGAACTGAGAACAGAAAAGTAACTTAATGGATGGGTATATTAAAATAATTACTGTGGTTTTTGGTGAATACCCTTGAAATGTGGCATGGATGGAAACAGGGAGACCAGCTAAGAAGCTACTTCCATAATTCAAGTTCAGTAGGATGGTGGCTTGGACCATGGTGCTATGACAGCAATGAAAAGGAATGAGGAGTGATTGGATCAAATACACAGAGGGTACTATTTGTGAAGCTGTGTTTACAGGAAGAGAGAGCTATCGACTTGTCCAATATAAAGTTCTGAGAACCAGCCTTACCTTTTTCAGTAGAAAACGATGATGACCTCACTAAAATATATTTTCAGTGGAGTGGAAAAGGAGAATGGCCACTAAAAGCGGTTTTAAGAGAGACGGAGAAAGCAGAATTAGAAAGAGTATAAAAAACTCTTAGAATAATTTTAGCTGCAAGGGGTAAAATAGAAATGTAAGGGAGCCAAAAGGAGGGGTGCGTCAAGAGAAATTATATTTTTAGGGTAGAATAAATAACAGCAGGATAGGAGTGATCTAGTAGAGAGAGGCAATTGATGGCATGAGAGAGAGAGTACAGGAATACCAGATAGATGTTCCTGAGTAGGCAGGCGACTGGTTCCCTACTTAGGATCGTGTAGCACGTGAGGGTACTGAGTCCAGGAGGCAAGGGGAACTGTCATCTAGCTCAGGCTTATTGTTAGCACTTGTATCTCAACAAAGGGCTAAGTCCACTCAGAGGAGGAGCCCTTTTCTTTGCAAAGAGGTCTCATATAGAGATCAGGACCCTGGAGAGAAGCCTTTGCCAACGTTACATAAGTGGAGGTGTTGGCCTTGGACACACTAATAGGAGTGAAGGCAGAGTATGCAGGTACAAATGCTATCAGGAACATAGGTGTGAGGACAGGTGATTGGACCTCATTCCTCAGCAAATTAGGAAGCAAGTCCATCAACTTCATTTGAGTGTGAGGGAGGAGATGATGAATGTTTGAGGAGAGCAGGAAAGATATAGTATAGAATAGTCATTTAAAAGAGTAGGAGAGGGCTTCCCTGGTGGTGCAGTGGTTGAGAGTCTGCCTGCCGATGCAGGGGACACGGGTTCGTGTCCCAGTCCGGGAAGATCCCACATGCCGCGGAGCGTCTGGGCCCGGGAGCCATGGCCGCTAAGCCTGCGCGTCCTGAGCCTGTGCTCCGCAACGGAAGAGGCCACAACAGTGAGAGGCCCGCGTACCGGAAAAAAAAAAAAAAGATAAAAGAATAGAAAATTGAATTTCCTTAAGGTTTAAGGAGAATGTAAAATGAGATCAGGCAGCGTAGTTATGTGTTTTTCTCTGGTTATGTCAGTGCTCAGATTCAGGACTGGATTAGTAAAGAATTATTTAATTAGAGTCAGGGTACAGCCAAGTTGCATGACAAAATTGAAGAAGAATAGTGTAGTCGAGGATATATGCAGGGGAGTCATTAAAACAACTGACTGTGGAATTTAAGCTTGGTTTTTATGGAAGAGAAAAATATAAGTTTGATGAGGGAAAGTGAAAATAATGTGGGATCAATAAATGTACATCCCGGTGGCATAATGGCTTATTGGAGTGGGGTTGCTTGAGGCAGTGAGTACAAGCAAGACGTCAGGAAGTCGAGGTGACAGAGTGTGATGTGTGAAATTGAGATTATGAAGGAGTTGCTATTATAGGTAATGCCAAGGACTAGGTCATGACTATGGAACTGAGTGGCCCAGGGAGTATGCAAGACAAGTTCACAATAGTTCAGGATGCTGAGAAGCCACAGTATGGCTAGATTTTCTGTTCACCCTGAGAATTAAAATCATCAAAAATTCTGACAGCCAAAGTAACGGTGAAGTGGGAACCAGAGACGTCAAGAATCAATGAGAGCCCAGGGTATCAGTAGATGATGCAATGATGAGAGGTCCTAAGAGATAATACCTGATAACACGGGATTCAAATCTCTGTGTAAGACTGAGAATAGACTGGAAAGAACAAGGAACAGCAAATATTGATACAAACCCCATTTGACTTACAAGCTCAGTGCTAAGAGAAATATAAAGGAAGCAAAAATAAAACATAACCAAAATCCTCTACCACTTTGCAGCCCTGCAGGGGAAGTTAGTAGTGTCCTCAAGGGAGATCCAGGCATCCACTAGAGCAAAACTGTAAAGGGCACTTTCAGTGAAAATGTTGAAGAAAGAAAGATTTTTGTGGTGATGAAACTTTACTTTTGCAAAAGTATATCTAATAGGAGCAACCTCTGGAGAATTGGGAAGGGCAGTGGCAAAGAGAAGAGTCTTCTAATTTTTACTTCAATTAAATATTTTATTTTTGGTAGCATCTTTTTAGTTTTAGTTTTAAAAATATTTTATGTGTTTTAAATGTCAACACACACAAAAATGAATAGAACAAATGAGTTTTCCCAGAAAAATACAACAGAACAGCAGTGCCTGTGATCTGTGATAATTGTGGATTGTTCACAATGTACAATTCAGATTGGGTATCATGTAAGGTAATGATCCTTCAATCCTTATTATGACTCTACATTCCTATTACTATCTTTTCCTTTTTGTTTGGTGGTAAAAATCATTATTGTTTGCTGCCTGCTGCCATATGGTTGCCACTATCACTGCTCTGTACTGTGTTGTGAAGAGAATAGAAAAGGGCAGTGCTCATCTGCCTTTATCCAAGGAAAATATAGGTAGCTTTTGAAAATAATAATGTCTTCTTCAGGTTGACCAATTTCTAACAGTTGGGAATTCTTTGTGCAGCATTCCAAGACAAGTTTCATACATATTGATAATGTATTTTACATTTACCCCTTTGATTTTATCATCCTGACTTGTATCGTTTACCAGTTTTCGTTAGTTTTTCTATGGGCCCTACTTATCACAACCATTTAACCAACAGTTTTGCTATGAAGGCATAGTAAGTTCAACAGTCTCTGTATTGTGTTACTCATTTACCTCTGACATATTTAATCAAAGTTTAAAGAACCATTATCTTATAAAATCATGGTTCGACAGAGGTTCTAAATTACATTTATGAAGGTTGTGAGAAAATCCTTTACAAGGGAGAAAGCTTGACCAGTCATTTCTGGGTAATAGAGAAAAAGCTTTTTAGAGAAAGTAGAGACATTTAAAATATGTAGATGTTTGCCAAATGAAAATTATCTAAAAGAGTGGAAAATAGCAAAACATGAAATGGAGATGCCAAAAAATACAAGATAATTAGCATCTTTCTTTGTTTTTATTTATTTATATATTTTAATTGAAATAATTGTGACATACAACACTTTACAAATTTAAGGTATATAGCATGTTACTTTGATGCATTTATATATTATAATTATAGCAATACTTAGCACCCTATCATGTTACATAATTATCCTTTCTGTTTAGTGGTTGGAATAATTAAATTTTAGTTTCTTAGCAAGTTTGATGAGTATAATACAATATTGTTGTCTATGTTCACTGTACTGTACATTAGAGGGGGCTTATTTATTACTTGCTGCAAATTTGTATCCTCAAACAATATCCATCACATTCCCCCAACCCCCATGCCCTGGTGATCACCATCTTTCTCTGTGTTCTTATGAGTTTGGCTTTGCTAGATTCCACATATAAGTGGTATCATACAGTACTTTCCTTTGTCTTACCTCACTTAGTGAAACGTGCTCAGTTTCCATACACATTACACTAAATGTGTATATAAATGACTTGATTTTTTTAAATTACTGTTATATTTTTTAAGTAGAGGCAGCCATTTATGCCATTCCTGACATTTAAGAATCATAGCAGATTATAGATGTTGTATAAAACATGTATGTTGAATAAAAGATGGACCTTGCAGTTAGAGATGGAAAATGTTGGTAACCACTGCTACCTTATGCACAGTAGCCAGATTGACTTACATAATCCTTGACTCAAATAATCTTTAGGTAAACTGATCCTATTTTCCATTACTTTTGATGAACAACACTCAATTTTGTATATTTTTGAATCCATAAAACATTTCCAGGCTATCATAATTTTGACATTATCCATTTCACATTATCCCTGTCCTTTTCTTGCAGTAAGGCAACGTTACCTTTATTCCCCAACCATGATTTCAGAATATTTATTATGATATTTATGGATAATTTATGAGAGTTAGGAAAGTAGAACACATTCTCTTTCTCAAGTTACCATTAAGATTTTAAGTTTGCTAAAATAATAAGCCTGGTTCATTATCTGTCTGTGAGGACAAACAGGATGAAAGAGTGGAACAAAGATGCACATTCTCCTAAAAAACTCAAACTCCATGCCTCACGTGGGATGTAATCAAGGAAAAGAATTCTATTAAGCTTAGAGTCACTGATGATGCATTGCTCCTTGTAATGAAAGGACAACTTGTAACAATCAGAGGGCCTGTGCATAATAGCTAGGACTAGAGAAATAGTAAAATGTGGCTGTTACTCATAATCTCTGCTAAGAGCTTAATGCAAAGACAGTTTTAGTGACTGGAGGAACAATGAAATTCTGAAATATAATGTAATTACTAATCCTTAGCCTGTGTGTGTTTATTTGAAAGTATGTAAAAGAGTTGTTGGATATAAACACCTGGGAAATAATGTTATGATATCTAAAACATAATTTATATAGCAACAGAGAACTCAGATTCTAATAGCACTGCAAGTGTGCAAAATTTTATTGATTTTCTTAAAAGAACTTTCCAATTTCATATAACAATAGAAATCATATCATGTACCTTGTATTCCTGTAATATAAGCCATGGACTAATAAATCAGTTTACTTTCAGTAATTGCTTGGAAATGATCTCCCTATTCTTGACATTCATTAGTCACTGAAAATAAAAATGGCAGAGAAACCAATAGTGTCTAATTTGAAGATTTTAAAATGTTTATAGATTTCTAAGCGTGATTAGAAAATGGGAAAGCTGCCTTCCCTTCAGGATGATCAATCCAGACATGTATTAGAAACCAGAAAATCAGACTTCTCAAGGGCAGTGATTTAACATCCCTACAAATGTGATTGAAACCACTGCTTTCTTATATCTTTATTAGCAGGTGTGGAAACACAATTACAGATTTAAAATTAAAAGTGCATAATAAAATAGTAAATCTCCTGGTCTGCACAGTTTGTCACCTTAATTAACAATTGATTTTTTAAATTATTGCTTCAAGCTTTAATTTCTCAAGTACATTGTATTCTGCACTTTATATTATATGAGACTTGTAAAGACTGTATTTGAATTTACGTTAATGCAATATTGGAACTAAAATATAATTCAAGATGTTAAAACCTAATACAGTATAGTACTTTCTCAGAGAAAAATAATTACTAACTAAATATCAACATTATGTTTACTCAGATTGCTTAAACATAACAGTAGCCATAATTTGGTATATTAGTAGAACAGTATTAAAATTTTTTTTGAAATAAATTTATTGAAAGAGCCCTTATAATATTTCATTTAGTCATAAGAGTCTATAAAAGTATTTCACACTAATCAATCACACTAATCAGTATTATGATTTTTAAAAATTTCTCTATATTTATATGTGTTAATATAAAATTTTAATAATATAACTTGAAATGTCATTTACTCTTAAAATTTCAATTCAGTTTCTTTCTTTAACAACAGAGTTCTATGCTTATACACCATTCTGGAATACAACATTTTTGCGTTATTACCCATATTTGCAGTCTTCTGTAAAAGAAAGACAAGGGAACATAAGGCGATTTTTGTTGTTGTTGGAGGTGATTGTTTGTAAATGTCATTCTTGATGTTGATTATGCAGGTGTTTATGATCCACAGCCGTTATTGCTTCCTTCTGAATTCTTCTGTGGTCTCCAGAATGTACAGGTCATCCCTTCTTCATTTTATCTTCAGTCTTCCCTTAATTGATTCCTCCCTTTATACCTATAAACATCACCTCTGGGTTTAACTAATCACCCATCACTGGGTTTAACTAATAACCCATCACCACTGGGTTTAACTAACTAATTCCTGTGAAAGATAGTAATTAAATTAAACTCTGTTTGAGTTTTTGGTTTGCTTATTTTTCTTTTTGCTATACAATGTTTTCTGCTGTTTAATCTCATGACCTGGAAAGTAGTTATTGCTTTATCTATCGTGTTCACAAAAGCAGGAGACAAAATCAGGACACAGTCTGATCATGAACAGGTTTTTTGGGGCAAAAAACAATACTGCAGAAAATATTTAGACGTGTTAAACCGAGGAGTTGTTAACTCTGCTATGTTTTAAACACTGTACCTACCTTGTAGTTTTGCTCTGGAGCATGTGACTCCATGGGAAGATGATCTTGTGGAAATGAAAATGAGGTCATCCTTAAGTTTCAAATAGAGTTTTGGGCAGAAACAATGTAGTCATATTCTTAAAAACAATTTACATGGAACTAGAACACTTAGTTCAAATCTTGGTTACATCCTTTTACTTGTACAAGTCACTTTCTCTCCTATGTCTCAGTTTCCTCATCAGTGCAACATGGATTTGTTGGAGGAGGTAGTTGAGAGGATGTGACCACCAGCTGACTGGCGAGGTGGACCTGGGCAATCACAAGCTACTCACCCATTCCCCTGTCCTTGGATTGTATGCTCTGCCCCCTGTTCCTACCACAGGATCTGTTCCAAGGACAAAGCCTTGAGAGAGTAAGGTGTTGCTGAGACCATCTTGATAGAGACTGAGCCCAGGTAAGGTCTCTATATAAGCTTTAAGATTCTGGTGGACAGCGGCAGAGATTTACTCGTCTTGCAGCCACTCAAGATAAGCCTCTTATGCAAGTTCCCTTGCTTAGTAAACATGCCATGTACAAATCTGGAGTTGTCTGCCTCTTTCTTAGGTCTCTTCTTGCCTTCTGTGTATGGAGGTTAGCTTCAGTTTTCACCTGGGAAAGTCTCGAGGTTGCAAACCAACAGGATTATAATAGTGTATACTGCAGAGCATTATTCTGGTGATTGATTAATGCAAACAAAACCCTTGAACAGTGACAGGTAACATTCACAAAACTATGACCATTATTTTGATTGTTATTATTATATCCACTCCTGGGAAATACTCTAAAAGCCAGAGTTAATTGATTTGCAAATGCTGAATTCTGTTGCTAGAGAAATGGAATTACAAAAACCAGAATTCAGATCTCAAGAATAAGATTTAGAGGACTGAGCATAGAGGTATACATAGAATAGATAATACATACTATGGTTAATAGCCTAGCACAATCCTATCTCTCTTTTCCCTACCTAATGAAGTTTTCAATCATGGATGTCTAAAATATCAAATATAGGTCTTCCTGTTTAGAATGAAACCTGACTATAATCAAAATATATTCTTTTTCATATAATCAAAGAGTATAATCTGCCTACAAAGTCATGTGCAACCAAAACGTTGGCTGTCAGTATGCACATATGCCAAGTTCACGGGGTTCCTTGATCTGTCCACATACTATGTTTTATTCCACATGATAGTCAATGTATTCAAGATTAATATTTTAGAGAATAACACGCTGGTTCATTTTAAAGGACCAGGGACCTGGATGATGAGGGAAGACTGAGGTTGTCTCCTTCTCCCTTCTGAGGCACAAGTGAAGTAGAGAATACACCTGAAATATATTTAACTAAAGTCTCAAAACATTTAACTGCTAGAAGGTGACCCCAAACCCCTGATGATGAGAATTCTCAGTTAAAGCTCAATTTAATTGTTGGAAGCCATCCTGGAGTCCCTGCGCCGTGACAAGGTCATGATGCAATCAAAGGCAGGACTGCGAAGCAGCACTGTGCCAGGATGGTGGACTACATCTCTATTGATTTGTTTGGTTGTGTTAAGCTTATATATGGAAACAGCACAAGGGGGATTTGCGCCCAGGGTTAGGAAAATGAGAAATACTACTACCCCCCCATTATTATTACCACAAAATGGAAAGTACCTATTCCGGCCCCAGGAAACTGGGAACGCAATACACAATCTGGAAATATAGGGAAGTTCCTATGGAAAACACCCCCAATTGAACAACTGTGGCCCTACGAAGGGGTTGTTGATGATTTTGGTTTCATACGGGTCCACTATAAGGAAAGGTTAATACTCTGGCAACAATTGCCGGATGATAAACAGGAGCGTAGGAGGTATTGTGAGTGCTACTAGTGGAGTCAGGTACACAGGAACTGTAGGATATATTGTAAATATTTTTAAGGCACTATTCAAAAAACTTGCCCATGCAGAAAGAACACGAAGATTGCACTTCTGTAATAAAGAATTACATAATAGCATGGCTTAACTACTAGAAAATAACCTGCAACTAATGAGAACTTGGGGAATTATCTTGTTAGTACATCTAGAAACTGGGGACATTTTCAGAAAACTGATAAACATATTTTGAGGTTAGAACATGTTGAGATTTTTTGATTTTGTACATGATGATGAAACCTGCCTACATATAAATACCTGCTCTGAAAAATAAATTTGAGCTTGATGTGCTGACATCTACAAAGGGTGTCAGGTCTTATTTCCTTTGCCGACGCCGTCCATCCCTCAGGTTTCCCTGGACTCGTTGGAGCTGGACTCCAACATTTAATAACATCTTACAACTAGTGCCAAAGTAACCCTCTTATTCTTATGTTTTGCCCATCAATCACCTCTAAATGGAATATAGCAGGTCTCCATTTCAGAACCCTCATGTCAACCTCCTCAGTCACCAAACTGTTCACACCAACAGTTTCCTGCCTATGGAAATCATGCCCAGAACCTATCCATACGTAGATGCTCAGTGCTTAAAGGCAGGAAGCTTAGGACAGGGCAAGGATGTTCCCCATGTGAAATACAGGAAAAGAAGATGAGGCCACGTCATGGTGGAGGGATGGATAACTCTCTCCACTCGTGCAGTGTAGCCCAGTGAATTCCAGGCTCTCACCTGTCAGATTTGTTGCGCTTCCTTCTGGAGAGCAGAGAGTTCTCCCTCCTCTGGAGAAAAAGAGAGGGGACTTGTAGATTCTTGTGTGTAATATGATATTACAGATACTTACTATTTTCAAGGAACTATATTTCCTGTTGTGGAAGGTAACAATGAAAATGAAAACAAAGGTATACCCGCTAAAAACCTTTAGTACAGGAAACTCTCTTGTGAGTGTGAAAGGCCTATCTTGAGCAAACCTACCTCATGGATCAACTGAATTCCCTTTTTTTCCAGAAGCATTTACCCATCCCCTTCAAGTGCAAGACACTCTGCCTGGCCTTGGAAAACATATACATGAATGTGACAAGGTCCCTGTTATCGTGTGTTTAGTTTATTTGTTTTGTTTGAATATCATTGCAGGCATGTGCTCAAATGTATAAACTTACTTTTAGTGAATTGAATTTTCTGAAATAAATCAACAGTAGGAACAATGTAGAGTCCCTCAGATGTTTTACATACACACACACGTACATATTTATGTGAATATAGACATCATTTTGAAAGTAAAATCACCACATTTCACTTTTTAAATCTTATGCAAAATTGAGAACAATATTTATATTGATATTTTGGGGAGGAATGTGTTATAATATTAATTAACGATTTTGAGAACAAGCTATTAGTATTTACGTTTTTCCTCTCCCAAATATTGCAGAGGAATTTCTTGTAAAAATCAAAATTAAATATTTCCAAAAATATATTCTCTTTGAAATAGAAATTTAGGTGAATGTAGAAGAATAGTCATACCATTTATTGAGTTCAAATATTCACATTCAGCTTCTGAAATGAATTTATAAATAAATAATACAATTCATAAAATAATAGAAGCCACCATTTATTAAGAACTTATTAAATACATACATTATTTCATTTCTTATAAAAAACTTAAAAACTACTATAGGGTATGTTAGCATATAAAACACATAACTTTTTCCTTATAACTTCAATTTTAAGATACTTTTCAACATGTCTTTTAATATTTCTATTCATAACAATTTTAAGGTAATTTTCTCAGTTAACTGGGATGGAAAGATGGGCATTTCTTTTCTTTCTTTCTTCCTTTCCCTATTATATCCAATCAGAAGCTGTATGTTCCTTTTACAATGTTTCCTCTGTAAACTCCCTTCCCATTTCCCATTGTCACTGTGCTAGGCAAAGCCTACATTTCCTAAAAATTGTTAACCAACCTGTTGGTTTCCAGTCTTTTGTCCACTGTTGTCTTGCACTCACATTGCCTCTGAATTAATCATCTTAAGGCATTGCTTATAGTAAACTGATGAATTACTGGCTTGCTGACACATTTCTTAGACTTGGAGGCCCCTCAAACTCTTAAAAAAGGGCAAGAACAGCATTTCAAAGCATCACAAACCATAAAGCCAGGGATGTTTAAATGAGTCCACATCCAGCCCATACTCCGTCATTTGAAACAGAATGACACAGTGGTTAAAAGCACAGCTCTGTATCCACACAAGCTGGCTTCAGGTATAACCTTTGTCATTAACTACCTGTGTAGCACTGGGTGAGTTATTTAATTTCTTTGTGTTCATTTTCTCATCTGTAAAATGGGAATACTATCAGTACCGGCCTTTTGGGATTTGGGGAGCACTGAATGAGTGGAAACATGTCAAGGTCTGAGAACAGTGCTTGGCACATAGAAAGCACTCAATGAATATCATTTGCAATTTGTCTCCTTTGCAAGTTAAAATGTTTAGATATCAGCAGTTTTTTAGGGCTCAACATGAAAATTGTCTATCCTCTTTTTAACAAGGCACATTGCCTTTCTTCTACCCTGAAAGTCAGAACTTTAAAGTGTTCTTTTACAAAATAAGAACATGTAACACTATTCCAATAGCTTGACTTTTTGATCTGTTTTGCTTTGAGATCCAACTTTTAAATCAGATGTCATTGTTTCATTTTTCAAGTCTGAAATCTGCTTGTACTTAAAAGTAGACTTGTTCTCACTCTCTTACAACAGTAATATTATTTTAAGTTCTTTAAACATTACAGATGTATTGTGTGCATAATGACAGAACATGTACACATCATTCTGTAGAACTCCTCTAAATGTCAAGACATATCAATTTTGCCAATGTCAACCTGGCATTCATGAAAACTCAGTTGTCTCATGAAGGATCCTCCTCTAATTCATAATAAAAGCTACAGCAGTTCCCTTTACTGCCTTCTCTACTAGAGAAAATCTTAGCAGCTGCATTTTTCATTAGACATTCAGTTTGGTATTGCAGAGGCATTATCTGCAAATACATGTATTATAATGGTAAAATAATATGGTATTTATGCCATTTTGTATGTGTTGAAAGTGTTTCCTTAAATATTGATATATATCTTTCTAGTCTCTTAAATAATTCAAGAAATGATAGATATAAAATTCATTATTAAACCTCCACATATACCATTTTTCCTCTTGAGAGAGTTATTAAATTTCAGATTTTTCTGCCAATTTTATTTCTCTGAGATTTTACATTTGTGCTAATATGAACTGTGATAACCTATAACAAAATATCATAAGCATGCTATACGAGCCTACCCCATTTTAGTAGAAGAGTGTTTGTCACAATCGACCATGAAGAGCATTTATTCTTGTAAGTTTAAATTTGGCTCTTATATTTGAGATGATCTCTGTTGCATGGTTGCTTGCTTGCTCTTTGGCCTATGATGTCCTAATGTGATTGGAACTTCTGCCCTAAACAGCAGTCACCCAAAGCCCTCGTTATACCTTAAATTCAGCTCCTCTGCGGGTGACTATATTTATAGATGGTCAACAGTCGCCCCAACATGAATTTTATGTGTATCTTATATTCAGTATTTTACATCAGGCCATTCCTTATATTGCTCCAAATTTTTTGGGCAAATTAGTCCAAACTTGTCCAAGTATCAGAGTCAGGTATCAGAAAGAGGAAAACCTAATCATATTTACATGGATGAAGTAGTAAGTAAAGCAAAATGATAGCAGCTGAATGGTTGCTTTTCCTTGGTGATTTCTAGTTTGTACATTTGCCATTTGTCCTTCTGGATCTGCTCTCTACCCCACCTCTCTCCTCTCTGCCCTTGGGGCCTGTTCTATATTGATGACATCAAAAGGAACGCTTGAATTTGTTTCAGATTGGGTTTGGCCAAAAGGGAGCTACAAAAGGTCAAAAGGAGGGAGCATAATGAGATTCATATATTTACCTGGTTCCTTTCCCATTAAGGTCAACACAGGCTAGCTGTGTCCCATGACAGAAGGTTACTGCAACCATCTCTATATCCAAATCTCTTTTCTGGGTTCCGGTAACTATTCCCCTTTGTTCTTTGGAGTTAATATGGTAAAAACTTGTTTATTACTAGTTGCATGATACTACACTACCCCTTCCCACACTTTTGTAAATAGTCCTTTTATTAAACTTTTCTCAAGTTATCCTAATTTGAGTGTGCCCTCTGATTCTTGCTAAGTCAGGGCTCTTACTAACATGCCTGTAATAAATGAACAAGTCACTTTTCGTAGTCTATTGCCAAG
Source organism: Leucopleurus acutus (assembly GCF_964270905.1). Lineage (NCBI taxonomy): Eukaryota > Metazoa > Chordata > Mammalia > Artiodactyla > Delphinidae > Leucopleurus > Leucopleurus acutus. The sequence goes on from NC_139145.1 coordinate 159,077,738, forward strand.
ACTTATTCAATAGTTTGGTAGAAATATTATTATACTAATTAACCATATATAGGGACTATCATTAGATTTTCATACTTGGAGATTTATATATTTTTGAGATTATATGTCAGGCCCTAATTAATGCTAAGGCTTTTTACTTATTGGACAAATATTCTGAATATTGGGTGCTTGGCATCCTTTTCCATGACATTTTGAGCTATAATAGAGATGCTGTTTTGCAAATATCACAATACTACTAGGTTGCTTGAAACATCTAAAACAACCTAAAATCCTTCCATATTTTTCAATATCTATATCAAATTACAGTCTCATACCTCTCTGCAACTTATCATTGAGGAGGACTTTTGAAAGCAGAAAAGGCTGGAAATAGGAGAAAATTATGTCACCTTTATTTGAAGAAAACATATAGCAGAATGATACATATATTTATGTATTGCTTGGCAAAAATTATATGTCAATATCTTCCCAAAACAATCAAACTTCTTTGGCTATTGAACGGGAACCTGATGGTCTTTTGCTGGTATTTAACGAGAGTAACTTTATATTACAATTGTAGATTGATGTTTCTAAGGTGTGATGTTACTATAGAATCTTTCCAGACATTTAAAATGATCAGGACTGTGTTTTCTTTATCTTGCATCTGAAAGTCTTGTGCAGTTCATGGAGCACAGTAGGGTTCAATGTGCAGTAACTAACTGAAAATACTCATCTAAATGATGCTCACTGACAGTCTGGCAATTTTGATGATGGTATGTCTTTTTATCAAAGTTTAACCAATATAATGTATTTAATCGTATAAGATATATAATATGAAAAATGCATTAGGGACAAGTATCCATTTAAGTTTTCAAAAGATATACATTTGTTGGTTAAAGTTCAATGGAACTATTAAAGTTCAGCTCCAAAGTTGGCCAATTGATAACTCAAATTTCTATCACAGCAATAGAAGGGAGGCAGACTCAGGGTTTGTATGGCCTGCAGCTTGTATAGTTTGGTGGTGGTGTTGGGGTGTTGTTTTATTGTAGGATGCCAGTAAGAACATCAGAAGCCTAGTTACATTTGAATTTCAGATAACAACTTTTTTCATCATAAGTATGTCCCAATATTGTGTAGATTATGCTTACACTCAAAATTTATCTGCTATTTATGTGAAATTCAAATGCAACTGAGTATCTTGTACTTTCCTTTGCTAAATCTGGCAACCCTAGCTGCATATTAAATAAAAAGAATGTAAAATTTTAAATTCAAATGCATGACCTTGTAATAAATTAAGACAACCAAGGGAACCTGAAGCTTAAGTTTTATTAGGTTTTCAGTAAATCCACCTTTGCATTATACTATAATTTGTGCTAGCAACAGGTAGGTAAACTGATTTAATCTAGTTACCTGCAATAAATATGGCTTACAACTTTTTTTCATGTGTGAACGTAGCTAAATACATAAATCAAACTTATTTCAATTGTGGAAATCTATTTATATGTTTGTTACTACCTACTGTGTGCCACATATTGAAGCTAATACTGATCCGAACAGGCATGATCCTCCTCATGCTTAATTATTCTTATGGGTCACCAAGCAGTAAACAGGTGTGATGTGTAGGGAATATATAGCAGAAGCAGGTAGTTCATACTTGGAAGGCCTAGGTAAAACTTTCTGGATCATGTAACTAACATAAGTTAACCTGAAACATAGAAGTTTACCAAGGGTAGGATGTGGTAGGAAAAGGACTCCAGTGAGAAGATACAGTATTAAAATGACCAGGAGGCAAAAGAGGGCATGACTATTCAATGACATAGAAGTAACGTAAAGGGTAAAATTTAAGAGAAAAAGAGTGATGAGGCTGGAGAGAGAAAGATTCTCTGAGTTTCCCCTCCGGCTTTTAGGAATATGACAATAAAAAGAAAGAATAATTACTTTGAGTACCAGAATATCAAAATGTTAAAAAAATATAATAGACAAATATAAATATCTAATAAAACTTTGAGAAAATATCTGCAACTCTCATTATAAAGCTGATGAGGAAAAACATTTCTAGGATGGCAGTCCTTCTTTATTAAAACAACAACAGCAACAGCAACAGCAACAACAAAACCAAAAACAAGCAAATAAAAACCTAAAGGAGGTTATTTCAGGCTGAAATCAAAGTATCCTAGACAGTAATTCAAATCCAAATGAAGAAATGCAGAGCACCAACAAAGCCAACTATATGTAAGTATAAAATGAAGTATAATATAAATGTATTTTTTATTTCTGACTATTCTTAACCTGAGTAACTTAAACAACTGCATAATAAATATAAAACTATGATGATAGGCTTTCAATGTACAGAGATGTCATTTGTATGACAATAATAGCACAAAGGAGGGGACAGAGAAGAGAATTATATCAGAGTAGTTTTATCTACTATTGAAATTAAGTTGGTATTAATTTCAATCAAATTTTGTTGTTTTAATTTAAGATGTCTACAAGACTTACACTTTAGATTCAAAGACACAAATAGTGTGAAAGTTAAAAGATGGAAAATGCTATACAAGCAGGAACCAAAAGAGAGTTGGAGTGGCTATATTAATATTAGATAAAATAGGCAATATTAGGCAAATAGATTAATATTAGACAAAATAGTATTTAAGACCAAGGTTGTTACTAGAAATAAAGGGCCATTTTACAATCATAAAATGATAAATCTGAAAGGAAGACATAACAATTGTTCATCTAACAACAAAGCCTCAAAATACATAAAGCAAAAATGAAAATAATTGAAGTGGAAATGGGCGATTTGATTATAATAGTTAGGATTCCTCTGCCAGTAATTGATGGAACACCTAAGGGAGAGGATCAAAAAGAAAATAGACTTGAACAATGCTATATACTTACTAAACCAAGTAGAATGACACCTGTAGAATGCCAAAGCCAGCAATAATAGAATGCATGTTCTTCTCAAGCATATGGAACACTGTCCAGGAAAGACCATATGTTAGAACATAAAATAAGCAATAAATTTAAAAAAAAATGAAATCATACATCAGCAAAGTGTGTTCTCTAACAAAAATGGAGCTAAATAAGCAATCAGTTATTGGGAAATTCACAAATTAGGTACCCTTCAATAACCAATGACCAAAGAAGAAATCACAAGGTAATGAAATACATCAAGATGAATAAAGAAGAAACACAATTTATGCGATACAGTTAGAAAGGTTTTTAGAGAGAAATTTGCAGATATTAATACCTGTAGGAAGAAGAAGAAAAATCTCAAGTAAACATCCCAATATGCCACCTTAAGTAACTATAAAATGAAGAAATATTCAAAATGCAGAATCTCAGGACCCATTCTGGACTTACATAATCTGCATTTGAACAAGACCTCCTGGTGATTCATGTGCAAATTAGAGCTTGAGGAACCTTGGTAGATTGTGGGAAAACAGGCATTATTCTATAATACGTGGTAGGGCAAATTTTAAAAGGCAATTTCAGAATATTCACAGAATTAACTAATTCTCATGCAATTTGATGCAGATATTATGGTTCTAAGAATATATCTTCTAGTAATATTATCCATATATCAAACAATATGTTCCAAAACAACACTATGAAATTTTTTAAAAAATATTAAATAAAATAAAGTGCCCTAATCTAGGACACTGGTTGAACAAATTATGGTACATCCAAACAATGGAGAATTATGTATTATTTTTGGAAAACTGGATGACTATTATAAAGTAAAAAACAAAAGATAAAAAGTATCAGCAAGGGAGAAAAGGGTACCCTTGTACACTGTTGGTGGTAATACAGATTGGTGCCAGCCACTATGGAAAATGGTATGGAGATTTCTAAAATATTAAAAATAGAATCATATGATCAAAACATACAATCTGTCAATCTAACTTCTGAGTATATATCCAAAGAATTAAAATCAGGATCTCAAAGAGATATCTGCATTCCCATGTTCATTGTTGCATTACCACATATCAAGACATAAAAGCAACCTAAATCTCCATCGGAGGATGAGTGGATAAAGAAAATGAGGTATTAATATGCAGTGAAATATTATTCAACCTTAAAAAAGAAGAAAACTCTGCCATTTGTGACAGCATAGGTGAACCTGGAGAACATTACTAACACAGGGAAGAACAAATACTATATGATCCCACTTACACGAAGACTCTAAATTAGTCAAACTTACAGAAATAGAGTAGAATGGTGGTTACCAGTGGTCGAAGGTTACAAAGTTTCAGTTATGAACGATGAGTAATTCCTAGAGATGTGCTATATAGTGCCTATATAGTTAACAATAATGTATTGTATACTTAAAATTTTGCTAGAAGAAACTTTTCAAGGTGATGGATATGTTTATGGCATTGATTTTGGTGATGGTTTCAGGGGTGTATAATTATCTCTAAACTCATTAAATTGTTGTATGTTAAATATATACAGCTTTTTGTATGTCATCCATACCTCAATAAATGGTCTTAAAAAATGGAAATTTGGAATGATCTCAAATGTCCTTTTTTAAATAAAAAGTGGCAAATTATGCTATAGCATAGACGGGGGTTTCTCAACTTTACACAAAAGCATTACCTAGAGAGCTTTTAAATTACAATATCCCAGTTACATCCAAGATTAATTAAATTGGAATTTTTGAGGATGGGGCCCAGACATCGATATATATATTTTAAAATCTACTCTAATGACTGTAACATACAGCCAAGTTTGAGAATCATTGAGATAGATATAGGTATTTGTTTTTGTATGCACCGATTCTCCTTGGAAGAACGGGGATTCCTAACAGTGCTTTCAAGGAGCTGCTACCCACTATCCCCACCCCCCGCTCAGCAGAAATGTTTTGGATTTTGTACTATGTGACTGTACTTCGTACACACATAGTATGTGTATATGATGTGCATCTCTTTTTCTTTTCCTTTTTGTGATGAGTGGACGTATATCTCAGGGGAAAATAGGGTTAAGTTTATTCTAGGAGTTCTGGGCAGAAAAATCAGAAATTCCCTCTTAGCAAATATTTTTATGCATATAATGTAGAATGTTAAGCAAAATATTATTGGCAAGTACATGTGACTTACTAGGTGGTTTTTATGCTTTTCTTAAAGTTATTGTATATTCTTCAGATGCCTTACAACAAATGTCTATTATGTCCATAAAAAGAAAACTAAATACATTTTAAAAGATTTCTTCTTAGAAAGCAGCATTATTAAGAAGCATCTTGTTTTAAAATGTCTTTTCTTCCTCATCCTGGAGAATAATTATCAGGCAGAGTAAGGTCATGTTGAATGGTAAAGTCTTCCTAATGCAGATATGAAACACTGTGACTGAAGGTGGTTTCAGGTCTCCATAGTGCTATCAAATGGGAATATTTGTTTTTTTAGATTTCGTCTTGCAAAACATAAACTATTATCTAAAACCATTATATGGTGAGTCTAAGTGGTTCTGTCTGCATTGAGAATAAGAGTTTGGGTTTCTATGAATATGGACTTGTCTTTATGCAAGAGGTTTGATTGGGCAGCACCAGCAATGTCCTCAGACCTGCTCTCTGCACTGGGCTCTCAGATCAGTACCTGCTGAGCCCAGGACCAGCTTCATGGAGCTCCTGGACCAAGTCCCATGCAGTCCCCTCCCCTTCGGGGGCCTTACCCATCATAATGGCCTTTCTCTCCAAGGGTGGGTGAGGTGGGTAAGCCCTTAGACTACCTTCTGATCAGGAGGCTTTCCAAAGCTTATTTCTAAATTAAACTTCTCTCCCCCAACCTAATAAAATCCATTAATATTTAAATCTAGTTAAAATTCACTTCCAGGAATAAAGATGCAGACCTCCTAGAGAACGGACTTGAGGTTATGGGGAGGGGGAAGGGTGAGCTGTGACAGGGCGAGAGAGAGTCATGGGCATATACACACTAACAAACGTAGTAAGGTAGATAGCTAGTGGGAAGCAGCCGCATGGCACAGGGATATTGGCTCGGTGCTTTGTGACAGCCTGGAGGAGTGGGATAGGGAGGGTGGGAGGGAGGGAGACGCAAGAGGGAAGACATATGGGAACATATGTTTATGTATGACTGATTCACTTTGTTATAAAGCAGAAACTAACACACCATTGTAAAGCAATTATACCCCAATAAAGATGTTAAAAAAATAAAAAATAAAAAAATAAAAAAATAAATAAAATTCACTTCCCCTGACTCAGAATTTCTCAAAAAAAAAAAAAAAGTTTGACGGATGTTTACAGTCAGTCCACAGTGTTTGTTCAAAACAAAAACAAACCAGTTTAGATGTTTACACAGAGCCAAGGAATTATATTAATTCAATTATAAGTTTGAGATCCTGTTGATCCACTATTCCTCACCTAACAAAATCCATTATTATTTAAATCTGGTTAGAATTCACTTCCCCTGACTCAGAATTTCTCAGTTAAACTTCATTTCAGAACAAGGGTTTACTAAAGGTATACATATTGCCATAGTTAATCCTATATTTTAAAAATATATAATTTGGAAAGATGATTTGCTTTCAATTGATGGTCAGATGGTAGAAAAACTTAGGTTTAAATCTTAAGACTTGCCTCTCAGTTTAGCCACAAACTGTTATATGGCTTTAGTAAGATATTTTACCCAGTGGAGCCTAAAATGAGAATCATAATATCTTCCGTTCAGGGTTTTAAGAAATACTGAGAGGATTAAATTGAAACCAGAACCCTACCTCCCTAGCCAATCCTTTCCCTGCTTTGCTAAAAATAAATAGGACAATTCTTTTACAATAAAATAAATAACTTTGTATAGAATAAAAAATCAGTATGATTTTCTTTTAAACCGCTACAAATATGGGGAGGTTAATTCCATTATATATACTTACTTGGATTAATGTTAGAATATAGTGAGGTGTGTAAAATGGGACACATTAATTTCTTCACACATTTAAAAATATATGGAAAGTCCATTTATTAAAAGTTCAGAATCATGCAAATAGTTATGTTTTCTACATACATACATACTTTTCCATTTAAATGCCGGGTTGTTGTTGTTGTTTTTTCTTTTTGGCGGTACGCGGGAGTCTCACTGTTGTGGCCTCTCCTGTTGCGGAGCACAGGCTCCGGATGTGCAGGCTCAGCGGCCATGGCTCATGAGCCCAGCCGCTGTCCTCCTGGACCGGGGCACAAACCCGTGTCCCCTGCATCAGCAGGCGGATTCTCAACCACTGCGCCACCAGGGAAGCCCTAAATGCCATTTTTTATGCTAAAATTTTACCAGGTTTTGGTGAAGGAGGCTACTGAGCTTCCTAGTTCAAATCAATGGCTTTATTTATAGCTATTGGTGAAATTCGATTTGTCTTTTTAACCAAATATAAGAAAGTTGCTGGCTTAAGAAATATAATCCAAAAAGTAATTCATCAAAACCAAGGTTACCAGGCATATAATCACAAAAGATTAAATTGTAAACCTTTTAAAAGGTAAGTCATATAGATGAACAGTATCTTTACCTATATGATCATGGAAATTTGTGTGGGGCATGAAACAGATGAGAAAAGAAAGTATCTGTTTAGAAAAGAGAATTCACTTTTAATTATGTATTTAGATGGTCTAAAAAATGTAAATGTTCCTATCTAAAAAGACATTTATAATGATAATATTTAAATTTTTAATTTTGCATGTATGTATATGGATGTGGAAAATTACATACATTTGAAGTCTATCAGAAAACTAAAATAGAAATTGTTTTATCAAATAGTTTCTTTTGAAGAAGCTCCACTACTCCTTCTGAATTCCCGATTCCTGCTTAAGGCACATTCCCCCAGAGTCAAGTGAGGATATGAGGCATCTTCTCGGTCTCTACCCCTCTCCTCTCATTCTATCAAGCATTAAGTCTTCCTGATTGTTCTTTAAATATTGTTAAAATCACTCTCAGTGTTGTCCTGCGCAGTGATTCTCTAATTTAGACCCTTATCACCATCTTTTCCTTCTATTGCCATAGCTCCTTAATTTGTCTCCCTGTCTTTGTCTTGCTCTCCTTAAATCCATCATTCTACTGAGGTCAAAGTGATTGCTCCAAAGTGTAAATCTGACCATGCCCCTTCCTTACTATAAACTTCAGTGATTTCTCAACTAAGTTCACACTCCCTAAAGGGGCGTAGGTGGCCATATGTAATCCCCTCCTGTTGCTCAAAAGGCAAAGTCCAATGGCTTTCGTCAATTATTCAGCTATAGTAATCAATATTTATTGAGCTCACTATGTGCCAGTCATCGTTTCTGATGAAATAGAGGAGTATACGACTTTTTTTTCTGCTTATGGTTTTCTTCAAGCTCTAAGTTTTCACTAGTATTAGGAGAGTCAGTTCACAATGGGCCACCAGTGTCCCTGCATGTTCTTTGTGGGTAAAATAAGAATGCATTACTCTGACTGCTCTTTACCTGGGTCATTTATCAGGGCATGCTTGCAGGAAGCAAACATGAAGGATGATGGAAATGCTTCCCTTTGACAAAATATAGTCTTGCTTCTGTTTGGTCTAGTAGCAGTGAATTCCCTAAGCTCAAGTTTCTCTTCAGTAACACAACCCAGTGGATGTACTATTGTCATGAACTGAATGTGTGTGTCTTCTTGAAGTTCCTATGTTGAAGTCCTAATCTCCAGTGTGTTGGTATTTGGAGGTGGAGCCTTTGGGAGGTAATTAATTAGGTTACATGAGGTCATGAGAATAGAACCCCATGATAGAATTGGTGCCTTTTAAGAAGAGGAAGAGACACCAGAAAATTTTCACTCTGCACCGAGGAAAGGCATATGAACACACGCTGAGAGGGGGGTTATCTACAAGCCAGGAAGAGAGCCCTCGCCAAGAGGCAAGTCTGCAGGCACCTTGATTGTGTACTTCTCAGCCTGCAGAACTGTGAGAAAATAAACGTCTTGTTTAAGCCACCCAGTCTATGGCATTTTGTTATAGCAGCTCAAACTGATGAAGGTAACAATCCTCTATCATAGGCCCTGCTTTACTCCCATGGGCACAAGGGAAAAAGAGCACATATGTACTGGAATCTCTGGCTACAGCTTTTGCTGCCTGCAATGAAGTACATTGTCTCTGATCCAGGAGTCTCATGTTTTCTGCCAACATGTGTAAAACACTAGTGCGTAGATTATTAGCTAGTAAGAAACATGAAGTCCCAAGCCCTGCACAGCTCTTGAGAGTTATTTCCTCTTTATTCTTGTGTTCTTCCTTTGCTTGGAATAAAACAGTATACCCAGAGCTTATTTCTAAAACTTATTTGACAATACATAAGTAATTTTTGATATCTGTTTCTGAGCCATATTCTATACAACAATCTTTAAAAATATGAATATTATAGATTACCTGTAGGATACTTAATTACTTCTATAATCTTTATTTTATATAATTTTTTCCCCCAATGAAAGTAATGTGAATGCAACCCAGTTCTATCTTTATGAGAATGACAATAAGTAAATACAAAGTAGACTACTAATTTAAAACAAAGTTAAACCTATTGATAAGGCAGCAGCCTGAAATAAGCTTGTTATTGTCAACCATCCTTACCCGGCTGAAGACAAATCAAAAACAGAAACTCTAATAAAAAGTAAAATTGCCCATGGACTGGGTACATATGAGAGCTGCAGTTTTAGAAGCCAAAGGACACATTCATTTTATACAGGCCCAGTTAACTGCCTGACACATTTTATCTTATTTATTAATTCTCATATTTATTCTGCTTCAAAAGAACATGGTACTTTCTATGATAGTTGTCTGAATTATTTGCCACATTTAAAAAGTATTAATTTTTTTCTCCCTTAGATAACAACTGTTATTGGATGCTTCCATGTATCAGGCTGGTTTTTTTTTTTTTAACATCTTTATTGGGGTATAATTGCTTTACAATGGTGTGTTAGTTTCTGCTTTATAACAAAGTGAATCAGTCATACATAAACATATGTTCCCATATGTCTTCCCTCTTGCGTCTCCCTCCCTCCCACCCTCCCTATCCCACCCCTCCAGGCTGTCACAAAGCACCAAGCCAATATCCCTGTGCCATGCGGCTGCTTCCCACTAGCTATCTACCTTACCACGTTTGTTAGTGTGTATATGTCCATGCCTCTCTCTCGCCCTGTCACAGCTCACCCTTCCCCCTCCCCATAACCTCAAGTCCGTTCTCTAGGAGGTCTGCGTCTTTATTCCTGCCTTACCCCTAGGTTCTTCATGACATTTTTTTTCTTAAATTCCATATATATGTGTTAGCATACGGTATTTGTCTTTTTCTTTCTGACTTACTTCACTCTGTATGACAGACTCTAGGTCTATCCACCTCATTACAAATAGCTCAATTTCGTTTCTTTTTATGGCTGAGTAATATTCCATTGTATATATGTGCCACATCTTCTTTATCCATTCATCCGATGATGGGCACTTAGGTTGTTTCCATCTCCGGGCTATTGTAAATAGAGCTATCAGGCTGTTTTTGAAGCATTTTACAAATATTTTCTCATTAAATCTTTACAATTGCTATGAAAGTAGGATCTATTATTACCTCTACTTTTTAAATGAGGAAATTGAGGTTCAAAGAGAATATTAATTTGACCAAGGAGACAGAACCTGGTGACAAAAGAGCTGGGACTTGAACACGGGCAAGCTTCAGGATCAGAGCACCTAAGCACACAACACACAACTTAGTTTCTCTCTTCCTTATATTGTGGGGGAAAAAAAACCCAAGAAACAGAAACATAAAGCAAACAAAAAAAAGGTTTTTCTAGTTGAAATGCTGATCACAAGTAAGCCTAATATGCACTTTTATTTTCTTCTGCACTAAAACTAACAAAAGCATGAGATAATCTCCTTCTAGTTTATTTGCTGTATGAAAAATTTTCAACGTTTCTTAAATGGGAAATGAAGGTGAAAAATTAAAGTAGATCTTGAATTACTTTGACGGATTTATAGCCTCTAAAGATACCACAAGGCAACAAGCCATCCCAAAGATCATAGAACAGAAGGCTCACAGATCAAATTATGATGCTCAGATCACATCAATTTCAAACACAGTTGGAAAGAAGAGATGGGGTAGGTTAAGGTACTTAGGACAGGGTGTGAGTAGAAAGGCAACACTACCTGAGTCTGGGCTACACGATGCTGATGCATCCTGCTTCACTGTACCACATCAGCCTTCCACACTGACAGTGTGCTTATGACTGTAAGCAAAGTAAGGGCAACCAATGACACACACTTGCCTTAATGGTAAGATACAGACACAAGTACACCCAACCACAGCTTGTTTCATCACATGGGTAGCTGACTTAGGATAACACAGCTATCAGCCCAGCTGTGGCATCATCATGACTTGATATTTCCAGTCATGTCCTTCATTACACTGTAAGTCTTTTCACCAAATCTTCAGTGTATTTTACAGATTACTATTACTATACTAACTTACTATATAAATTTAATAAGTCATATAAATACCACCCAAGTTTCACAAGCTCCTTGCTTAGACATTTTATACAGTTAACATACCTGATGCATTTTGACTGTCTCTTGTAAACTACTAGATTAATTTCTATATACGTTTAACTTTTCTTTTGAGTCTTATCCCACCTGTTTGTTGCCTTTTCTCTATGGAAGAATTGAATATTCCAAAATAATACAGAAAATGCATATTACAACCCTGTCTAACATGCCTCACATTTTTAACAAGAATAATCCCATGATAATATCCATTATTTTTGGAAACATTTATATGTTAATTATATATATATATTTACATGTTTTAAAGTATACCTGCTGTCTCAAACTCTGTGAAATATCTTTCTTCAGGGATTTCCAGATGATTTCTAGCTATCCACACAATTAAGTCTTTGTCTTTGAAAGCACTACAAATTGAATATCATTAATGAAATAGAGCTGATACATTTCTTTCTATAGGTTTCTTAGGGGACTATGTATAGAAATAAATTGGAAGCACAGTAGCTCTTCTAATCAATTATGTTTTTATGGCATTATAGATTTTCATAGCTATAATTTATTCTGTGTGTTATAAAATGTTCATCTTCATTGACCCAATTTGCAGTGATATTAACTTACCTTATAATGAGTTCAGTTTGAAATGAATTGAAAATAAAAGGGCAAATTTAAACTTGAATTCATATACTTTGAAATATAGTAAATTAAAATTTTTATTTTTCACAGCTTTATTGAGATATAATTGGCATATATAACCTTAAAGTGTACATGATGATTTGCTACATGTATATATTGCAAAATGACTACCAAAATAAAGTTAGTTAATATATCCATCAACTCACATAATTAATCCTGTGTGTGTCTGTACATGTGTGTGTATATGTGTGTATGTGGTGAGAATTTTAAGAGCTACTCATTTAGCAACTTTCAAGTATATAATACAGTATTGTTAATTATAGTCACCATCCTGTATACTAGAGCCCTAGATCTTAAAACTGGAAGTTTGTACACTTTAACTAATATCTTTCTATTTACCCACCCTACCCCCAGTCCCTGGAAACTACCATTGTACTCTCTGTTTCTATGAGTTCAACTTTTTTTAATCTTTCACATATAATTAAGACCTTAGAGTATTTGTCTTTCTCTGTCTGACTTATTACAGTTTGCATAATGACTCAAGGCCCATCCATGTTGTCCCAAATGGTAGGCTTTCCTTCTTATGGCTGAATAATATTCCATTGTATATGTGTGTGTGTATATATGCCACATTTTCTTCATCCCTACATTCATCAATAAACACTTAGGTTATTTGCATGTCTTGGCTATTGAAAACAATGCAGCAATGAGCATGGAGGTGCGTGTCTTTTTGAGCTTTTATTTCCTTTGGATAAATACCTAGAAGTGGGCGTTTTTGATCATTTGGTAGTTCTGTTTTTAATATTTTGAAGAATCTCTGGCTTCCCTGGTGGCGCAGTGGTTGAGAGTCCGCCTGCCGGTGCAAGGGACCCGGTTTCTTGCCCCAGTCCGGGAAGATCCCACATGCCGCAGAGCGGCTGGGCCCGTGAGCCATGGCCGCTGAGCCTGCGGCTCCGGAGCCTGTGCTCCACAACGGGAGAGGCCACAACAGTGAGAGGCCCGCGTACCGCAAAAAAAAAAAAAGAAAAGAAAAGAAAAGAATCTCCATACTGCTTTCTATAGTGGATGCACCAATTTACATTTCCATTCATTCTTTTTTTAAAAATTTATTTTATTGAGGTATAGTTGATTTACAATGTTATGTTAATTTCTGCTGTACAACAAAGTTATTCAATTATATATATATATTCTTTTTCATATTCTTTTCCATTATGGTTTATCACAGGATATTGAATATAGTCCCCTGTGCTATGCAGTAGGACCTTGTTGTTAATCCATGCTATATATAATAGTTTGCATCTGCGAATCCCAAACTTCCAATCCATCCCTCCCCCACCCCTTGGCAACCACTGTCTGTTCTCTATGCCTGTGAGTCTGCTTCTGTTTCATAGATAAGTTCATTTGTATCATATTTTAGGTTCCACATATAAGTGATATCGTATGGTATTTGTCTTTTTCTTTCTGACTTACTTCACTTAGTATGATAATTTCTAGGTCCATCCATATTGCTAACGGCATTATTTCATTTTTTTATGGCTGAGTAGTATTCCATTGTATATATGTATCACATCTTCTTTATCCATTCATCTGTCAATGGACATTTAGGTTTCTTCCATGTCTTTGCTATTGTGAATGGAGCTGCCATGAACATAGGGGTACATGTATCTTTTTGAATTAGAGTTTTCTCTGGATATATGCCCAGCAGTGGGATGGCTGGATCATATGGCATTCTATTTTTAGTTCTTTAAGGAACCCCCATACTGTTTTCCATTGTGGCTGCACCAATTTACATTCCCGCCAACAGTGTAGGAGGGTTCCCTTTTCTCCACACCCTCTCCAGCATTTGTTATTTGTAGACTTTTTGAAGATGGCTGTTCTGACTGGTGTGAGGTGGTACCTCATTGTAGTTTTGATTTGCATTTCTCTAATAATTAACGTCCGTTTCCATTAATTCTTAAGATTGTATGCCTGCAAAAGCAGGTAAAGTACTGATAGTTTCTTATTTGTTTTCCCCAGGGCAGTGCTGACTGCCCAAGTTAGTGCTGTTTCTCCTAACCCTATGAGGTGGTTCAGGCTTTATGAATGTGTTCATTAGCCATCTGTAAATGCTTTCCCTCCCTGCTGTCAGGGCCCTCCACAGAGTGGGGGTGTATGTAGGATGCCTGTGGACCAGTGAGGTGGATCCACAGTCAAGGTGTTCTGAGCAGCTTGTGAGCAGGCTTCCTATTGGAGGCCAGGACATCATGATTTGATTCACTCCCTTTGATACATTCTGTTCTGAGCCCTGGCTGCTCTTCTCCCAGTCACTCACCTCATACCAGTTGCGTAGTTCAGGACTCAGAATTCTGGATGAAGCGAGAAAGCAGTGGGTCTCTAAGGCAGCATGCTGTGTAGCTGGGGAAACTGGGTGCTCACCTACACACTCTCGCTTATTCTAGTGGAGAAAATCGCAGGCTGAGACTCTCTCTCCTGGTGCTGGGTGGTGTCACCTTGGGGGAGGGGTGACACAGGAAAATTGAAACTGTTCCACTTACCCTCTTCAATGCATCCAGTCTGGATCTATTTGCTCCAGTGATGTGCTAGAACTTCTCTGCTGAACTCCCAAACTTCCACAACAACCCACTCATCCATGGCTGATTGTCAAAATTTGTGTCCTTTGTGGGGAATATGGTAGGAAATGCCTATACTGCTATTTTGATGATGTCACTGCCCTAAACTCCAGTCTTTAAGTGTGTATGGACTTATTCAAATATTTGCAAGCTAAAAATGCCTTTTAAAAATATCATTTGAGAAGTTGTTTTAGCATCTCTTTTAACCTTTCTTTAGACCACATTCTTACCAAAACATAAAAAGGACAATGACAAAATCTTCATGACCAATGTATAGAACATTTGCTGATCAATACTCAGAAACTATGAAGTTTCCTAAAATGTTTTTATCTGTTATCTCAATTTGAAATTTTACAAGTCTAAAATAATTTTATTGTCTATTACAAATTTTAGTTATTAAGTTTTGTGTCCAATAGCTCAAGAATTCTTTCCCAGATTCTAAAAATACTCTGTTTCCAAGGAAAAAGTTCTACCTGATACTTGCTTGCAAAAAAAAAAAAAACAGGTACTGTATAAAATGAGATGCTGCTAATGATAGAAATTAGATTTTTATTGCAGGGAGGATATATAAGCCAGGCATGAGACATAAGTTAGCAACTAAATTAATAAATCAAGTAAACAAAAGAAGGTATGCTTTATCAAGATTTTAATATGCAAAAGAATTCATGGTATCATAAATTTACTCCAGTCTACTCAAGCCCATGAAGTAGTGACCTGAAAATCATCCATAATTTCTCTCAGTAAATGTTAGGTATTCTTTTAGCTCCATGTAACAAGAAACTCTCCTTGGCCTTTCCCACATGCTTGTTATTCATGTGTTCAAGAGAGCTGTCGCAGTGCCAGATATCAGATCTAAGTGTAGGGAAATAAATAGGAAGGGCTTTGCTGGCTGCATCTGTTCATTTTTCATTATTGTGATTGCTGTTTTGAGTAATTAGAAAAGTAAAAGCTTTTCATAAGTTCTCCCCTGTGACTCTCTCCCTTCTATCCCTTGCAAATTTCTGCTTATACTCTCTAGAAATGGATACATGCCTTTTCTAGCTATTAAGGAGTCTATAAAAATAAGTAGTATATTTGTCTTCCCAGCATCAGGGAGGAAGAAGAGGAGCAAATGTTTGGGTATAACCAGAGTCTGATAAGTATCAGGCAGGATCCCAACAGAAATATTTTGCGGTAAACATTTTAAAAATTTGTTTTATGACCTGAGATGCATAACTCTCTGGGTAAAGATGGGTTTCACCCACAATTCATTCTTCTTTTAAGCAAAATAATTTCCTTGGCTGTAGCTAATAACTTTTTATAAAATTAAAGAAAATTCATATCAGACAAAATAAACTTTAAAATAAAGACTATTACAAGAGACAAGGAAGGACACTATGGAATGATCAAGGGATCAATCCAAGAAGAAGATATAAAAATTGTAAATATTTATGCACCCAACACAGAAACACCTCAATACATAAGGCAAATGCTTACAGCCATGAAAGGGGAAATCGACAGTAACACAATAACAATAGGGGACTTTAACACCCCAGTTACACCAATGGAAAGATCAGCCAAACAGAAAATAGATAAGGAAACACAAGCTTTAAGTGACACATTAGACCAGATGGACTTAATTGATATTCATAGTACATTCCATTGTAAAACAACAGAATACACTTTCTTCTCAAGGGCACACAGAACATTCTTCAGGATAGATCACATCTCAAGCCTCGGTAAGTTTAAAAAATGGAAATCGTATCAAGCATCTTTTCTGACCACAATACTATGAGACCATATATCAATTATAGGAAAAATAACTGTAAAAAATACAAACACATGGAGGCTAAACAGTACACTACTAAACAACCAAGAGGTCACTGAAGAAATCAAAAAGGAAATAAAAAAAATACCTAGAAACAAATGACAATGAAAACATGATGACCCAAAACCTATGTGATGCAGCAAAAGCAGTTCTAAAGGGGAGTTTATAGCAATAAAATTCTACCTCAAGAAACAACAAAAATAAACAACCTAACCTTACACATATAGCAATTAGAGAAAGAAGAACAAAAAAAAACCCCCAAAGTTAGCAGAAGGAAAGAAATCATAAAGATCAGATAAGAAATAAATGAAAAAGAAATGAAGAAAATGCTAGCAAAGATCAATAAAACTAAAAGCTGGTTCTTTGAGAAGATAAACAAAATAGGTAAACCATTAGCCAGACTCATCAGGAAAAAAAAGGGAGAAGACTCAAGTCAACAGAACTAGAAATGAAAAAGGAGAAGTAACAACTGACACCACAGAAATACAAAGGATCATGAGAGACTAATACAAGCAACTATACACCAATAAATGGACAACCTGGAAGCAATGGACAAATTCTTAGAAAAACACGACCTTCCAAATGGAACCAGGAAGAAATAGAAAATATAAACAGACCAATCACGAGCACTGAAATTGAAACTGTGATTAAAAAATCTTCCAACAAACAAAAGCCACGGGCAAGATGGCTTCACAGGTGAATTCTGTCAGACATTTAGAGAAGAGCTAACAAACTCTTCCAAAATATAGCAGAGGGAGGAACACTCCTAAACTCATTTTACGAGGCCACAGTCACCCTCATACCAAAACCAGACAAAGATGTCACAAAGAAAGAAAACTACAGGCCATTATCACTGATGAACATAGATGCAAAAATCCTCAAGAAAATACTAGCAAACAGAATCGAACAGCACATTAAAAGGATCATGCACCATGATCAAATGGGGTTTATCCCAGCAAGGATTCTTCAATATACACAAATCAATCAATGTGATACACCATATTAACAAATTGAAGGATAAAAACGATATGATCATCTCAAAAGATGAAGAAAAATCTTTTGAAAATATCAACACCCATTTATGATAAAAAACTTTCCAGAAAGTAGGCATAGAGGGAACTTACCTCAACATAATAAAAGCCATATATGACAAACCCACAGCCAACATCATTCTCAATGGTGAAAAAGTGAAAATGTTTCCTCTAAGGTCAGGAACAAGACAAGTCTGCCCACTCTCACCACTATTTTTCAGCATAGTTTTGGAAGTTTTAGCCATAGCAATCAGAGAAGAAAAAGAAATAAAATGAATCCAAAGTGGAAAAGAATTAGTAAAACTATCACTGTTTGAAGATGACATGATAGTATATATAGAAAATCCTAAAGATGCCGCCAGAAATCTACTAGAGCTAATCAATGAATGAATCTACTAGAGCTAATCATCTAGATCTAGAATCTACTAGAATCTACTAGAGCTAATCATCTAGATCTAGAAATCTACTAGAGCTAATCATTATCTACTAGATAATCTACTAGATAATCATCTAGATCTAGAAATCTACTAGAGCTAATCATTATCTACTAGAGCTAATCATAATCTACTAGATATCTACTAGAGCTAATCATTATGAATGAATCATTCATAATCAATGAATCTGGTAAAGTAGCAGGATACAAGATTAATGCATAGAAATCTCTTGCATTCCTGTATACTAACAAAGAAAAATCAGACAGAGAAATCAAGGAAATGCTTCCACTTACCATTGCAAAAAAAAGAATGAAATACCTAGGAATAAACCTACCTAAGGAGACAAAAGACCTGTATGCAGAAAACCATAAGACACTGATGAAAGAAATAAAAGATGATAAAAACAGATGGAAACATGTACCATGTTCTTGGATTCAAAGAATCAACATTGTGAAAATGACTATACTACCCAAAGCAATCTACAGATTCAATGCAGTCCCTATCAAATTATCAATGGCATTTTCCACAGAACTAGAACAAAAAAATTCACAATTTGTATGGAAACACAGAAGACCCCGAATAGCCAAAGCAATCTTGGGAAAGAAAAATGGAGCTGGAGGAATCAGGCTCCCTGACTTCAGACTACACTACAAAGCTACAGTAATCAAGACAGTATGGTACTGGCACAAAAATAGAAATATAGATCAATGGAACTATAGGATAGAAAGCCCAGAGATAAACCCATACACATATGGTCACCTTATCTTTGACAAAGTAGACGAGGATATGCAGTGGAGAAGACAGCCTCTTCAATAAGTGGAGCTGGGAAAACTGGACAGCTACATGTAAAATAATGAAATTAGATCACTCCCTAACACCATACACAAAAATAAATTAAAAATTTATTATTAAAGGCCTAAATGTAAGGCCAGACACTATAAAACTCTTAGAGGAAAATCTAGGCAGAGCACTCTTTGACGTAAATCAGAGCAAGATCTTTTTTGACCCACCTCCTAGAGAAATGGGAATAAAATAAAAAGAAAACAGATGGGACCTAATGAAACTTAAAAGCTTTTGCATAGCAAAGGAAACCATAAAAAAGATGAAAGACAACCCTCAGAATGGGAGAAAATATTTGCAAATGAAGCAACTGACAAGGATTAATCTCCAAAATATACAAACAGCTCATTCAGCTCAATATCAAAAAAAACCCAATTCAACAATGGGTGGAAGACCTAAATAGACATTTCTCCAAAGAAAACATACAGATTGCCAACAAACACATGAAAAGGTGCTCAACATCAGTAAACATTATAGAAATGCAAATCAAAACCACAATGTGGTATCACCTCACACCAGTCAGAATGACCATCATCAAAAAATGTAGAAACAATAAATGTTGGAGATGGTGTGGAGAAAAGGGAATCCTCCTGTGCTGTTGGTGGGAATGTAAATTGATGCAGCCACTATGGAGAACAGCATGGAGGTTCCTTAAAAAACTAAAAATAGAACTACCATATGACCCAGCAATCCCACTACTGGGCATATACACTGAGAACAACATAATTCAAAAAGATACATGTACCACAGTGTTCATTGCAGCACTATTTACAATTGCCAGGACATAGAACCAACCTAAGTGTCCATCGACAGATGAATGGATAAAGAAGATGTGGCACATATATACAATGGAATATTACTCAGCCATAAAAAAGAAACAAATTGAATTATTTGTTATGAGGTGGATGGACCTAGAGTCTGTCATACAGAGTGAAGTAGGTCAGAAAGAGAAAAACAAATACCATAAGCTAACACACACATATGGAACCTAAAAAAAAAATAGTACTGATGGACCTACTGGCAGGGCAGGAATAGAGATACAGATGTAGAGGATGGACTTGAGGACATGGGAGGAAGGGGAAGCTGAGACGAAGTGAGAGAGTAGCGTTGACATATATACACTACCAAATGTAAAATGGATGGCTAGTGGGAAGCTGCTGCATGGAGATCAACTCTGTGCTTTGTGACGACCTGGGGGATGGGATAGGGAGGTTAGGAGGGAAGCTCAAGAGGGAGGGTTTGTGGGGATACATGTATACATATATCTGATTCACTTTGTTGTACAACAGAAACTAACAACATTGTAAAGCAATTATATTCCAATAAAGATAATTAAAAAATAAAATAAAATTAAAGGGAATTAACTTTCCAAATGTTTGCGTAAATCAAAGAAAGCATATTTGTCCTTTAAGCATGCTTAAAGGACAGTACAATTGTATGTACAACTTTATATTTGGTACATTTTCTTTGATATATAGATATTTTAAAGTAAGATATTTCAAACATAAAGCTTAAAGTAGACTTGAAAAAACCCTCAAACACTCATGTTTACTTTCAAAATAACGTGTGAATGAATAGGAGGAAAACATTTTTAAATGGTATTGTACAATACTTTTTGTTCTTTTAGTCATGTTTTTTCAGGGAAATTAAACTTGATAAAAACAGAATAAAATAAAAGGTCCTGGAGTACCAACAGTGTTGGTGGGGAGAGTTGTGTTGATAACTTTGTTGAATGAAGAAAGAATAAGTAAAAGAAGACATTGATGAACAATGCATACTGGACCCTCCTCGGATCAGCGAGCCAATTCCAGTGAAGAGACCCAACAAAAGAAAATCAAGTAGGAACTACTTACAGGGCCATAATCTGCAGTACAAACATCTACCTGTCCCACTCTTCAAAGGCCTATCAGTTCCCTTCACAAGTTTTTCTAATTATTTTCTCAGGTCAAATGAATTTATTGTCAGCTTCCTAGAGCTGCTGGAAGATCTCTTCTCATTTAGTCAACTCATCCTGAACAGTTGTAACCATGTCCATTGTGTCTTCTACCATCTCTATGTATAGACTCCAAGGAAATATCACCTTTCTAGAAAGTACAATAGGATCATTATATTGTTCACTTCTGCTTATCATGATATTTTGTGAGTAGCAGATACAGGAGTATTAAAACTAAAGGAATAAGATGACCTCTAGGCATGCTATAATACTGCTTTCCTTGGGTTGTCCAGCCCTGGGAATTTGTCAATTTGACTTTGTCTCTATTTCTACAACATACACAATTGAATTTTTATTTTCAGTGAAATAAGAAATTCTTCTAGAGACATGTAGAAAATCTCTTGTTCTTTATCTGTCAGTGGAGCTAAGATTGTAAAGTCTTGGGCTTGTCATTTGTTTTCTTCCTGCTCTCAGTACAGTAAGAAGATATCCTAGCCCATGTGCATCAACAGCAGGTACTCGGTTCCACAGTGTCTTTAGACATTTGATCACAGGTGACAATTTAATTAATCATGATGCATGGAATGCCAAAATTTACTGATTTCTTATTTCCCACTGATAAGGAGCTCAGCACATTTTTTGAGGTCGAGGATACAACTAACCAATTCATGAATCTCATTTATGAGGTTTTTTCCCTGGGAATATACTTGGTACCAATATAGTATCAAACTCAGCATCCAGTTAGGAAGAGATAAATCATCCTAAATATGGCAACAGAAATAATTTCGTATATTGAATTGGATAAAGAGGTGTTGGAACATAGAAAGATCAAAAGAGAGCACTAAGGTACAACAGAGTTACACCCCTAAGGCTTAAGGCACAAAGGGAAGATCATGGAGCTTTCAGAATATGGAAACTTAGAGAAGATGCCCTAGAGAGTTGAGACTCAGATCTCTAAGAAGTGGGTGTAATGCAGATGCAGCTAATAGCACAGGAGCTTAGAGATGGGGGTTTTCAGAGCTAGGCTCCAGACTTTGAAGAGGAGGCACTGCTTGGCTACTCTTACTACCTCAGGAGATCACAAGTTGGACCCCAAAGAGTTTGGGTCCAGACCTCTAGGAATGGGCCATCCCCTAGCGAGTGCTAGAACCTCTGAAGGGAGACAGTGATGTTTGTTCCTGGGGAACCAAAGCTGCTGGAAACTGGGGATAACTGCTGCTGCTTGGTGGAAGATCACTGCTGGAGAGAGAATGGAGTGATGCTGACAGGAAGAACAGGCCAACAGGAAGGAACAAGCTTTTTCAACTTGCTCTTCCAGCTTTAATCTAGTACTCCATATTGATGGAGCTTAACTGGCAACCATGTGAAAGAATGAGAAATAGAGTTTTCAGAATTCCGACCACATAAAGTAGAGCATAGATGCGTCAAATTAGAGATGAGTGGCATACCTTAAAATAAAGTTAATGCATCTTTTAAAGGGTATCTGTATATTAAATTGAAAGGGAGTCAGTTCAAGATAGAGGCAAGTCCTAAGGGAGTGAGGTTGGGATGTGGGAGAAAGAATCACCATTAAAATATTTATACGTTAGATGGAGACCAAAAAAACAGGGCATCAAAACAAACATGCAAGGAACGAAGGGATGGAGGAGGAAGGAAGGAATTTTAAAAGGAAGGAAAAAAGTGTAAATTAATAGAAAGAAAATGAAAGAAGAAAAAGGATTAGAAGGAAAAGCATTTCAGGATAATGAAGTTAAAAGCTAGAAGGAACTTCCAAATATCAACCTATTGGCCTATTTTCAACTAGGAGATTAAGCCATCGCTACAAAACAAGTTGTAGAACTTTTAAAAATCTTCAGTTACAGGCAGGGAATTTCTTCTGTTTTCTTAAGGTGATACATAAAAGGTTGCATTGTAGGCAAATGTTAATTTACCTCCTTCTTGTTAATTTACTGCTCATCACACTTAAACCATCATAAAATATTGGTGACCTTGTTCATAGAAGGGCAGATAACGGTTGTTGCACAATTCACCCAGACATTTTAATCCTTCTTTCATGTGCCTTTTTAAATTTTGGAAAAGTCAAAGACAGTTATTTTGTCTGATGTATTACTCAATATGAAAAGCATTGCTAGGAACTGAAGTGCTCTGGATTAGTGCATTTTGTACATAGTGGGAGACTGCTATTGAATTGGTATATCTGGGGGAAAATAAGCATTTTTATTAAACATTTTTCTCAAAGGCTGCATGGGATTCTCCAACTTCTTTTAAAGTACAAAGCCTAAATGAACCTTTTCTTGGTGACTATGGACAAAAACTCCCTCCTTGACCAAACTCTACTTTCAGGTTCCCCTGAGCCCACTTTTCTACTAAGCCTCATTCTTGCCCCACCTCCCTTGTCTTAGCCCCATGACCTTGTCCAATTCTGGCAAAGAATCCTGCTAAACCAGGATTAGTCCCACCAGAATCCTCCCACCCTTGATATCCAGCCACACTCCCCTTCCCCCCATCCTTCATACTAACCAAGTTGCTCTTAGTAATTTTCTATCTACCCTCTTACTCTGTTTGTTGGCTGTCAATCCCCAGCTGTCCTTGCTGTATTTGTAGGTGAGTTCAATCTCTCTCCCTATTTCAGTAGTCTTGAGCTCCATTAAAATAGTCTTTAATAGAGTCTTCCTTGACATTTTTAACAAATGGAAGGATACTTTTCCTTCTACACTCCGAATCATTATGGAAACCAAATATTATTTAGTGTTCATTTGTATCTGTCACGTATACTGTTTCTCTGCAGAGCTAGTTCTAGGGAACTGGCTCTGCATGTTCCTTATAGCCTCCTTCCTTTTAATTTTCTTTTTCTAATCTGTAGTGTTTAAGAAACCAGATAATCAAAGTAGTTAAGTAAAGAAATAAACTCTAAATGATGTTCTATCATTTAGTCCTTGTAACAGCGATTTCTGTAACCCAGAAGTCATTTTCTCCATTATTTTTAATTTGAGACTGTTTAAAAGTCAGGAACAGCAGAAAGCACTAATGTGAATGAAGAAAATGTTACTATATTAAAAGCAGTATATAAAAACACGAGGATTACACCGGTTTGATTTACCTTGGAGAGAAACCTTAGATGTTCAACAAACCTTAATATTTGTGGCTCTGTCTGCAAATGACAATTATACATAAATGAATAATACATCTTTTACAACAATACTAGTTTTTGCTGATGTATTTGTTAACAAACAAATGAAAAGTTCAGGTTTTATTTGACTGCCAGACTGGCTGAATCTCTACTTTGGGATTTTTTTTTTTATATCAAATAAAGCAATGGCCAAAAAAGGCTTAAATGGCCATATCTGATTCAGATGAGCCAACCATAGACTTTACTGTTGATGGTGAGGAAGAAAATTCCAGTGGATTCCATGTTACCTCACTGCCAACCTTAGATGAGTTTTGAATCTCACCACTTATTTCAGATATAACTTAGAGGGAATCTTGTTAGAAGGTATAAATGTGTGCAGTAGAAATGAGGTGATATTTTACCCAACTCTAATGTTTCTTAAACCCTCTAATCAGAGAATAAACTTCTATTTATTGATTTATTTATTCACATACATTTATACATGCCTGGTAAGTGCTAGGCACTCTGCAGGAATGAATAAGGTAAATTATAGTACCTCAGTCAACTAGAAAAAAAGATTGAAATGAACACTAGCTCAATTATACCTAGTGAGGTTCCCAGTCTTAGTAAATGAAGAGATGATGACTGTGTTTTATTTGAAAATAATCCTGTTTTATTCTTAAGGAATGAAGGCCTTCTCAAATGTATATCTCCAAATTGAAAATAAGAACTTAAATAAAAATATGACACTGCTTCATTTATGCTTAATTAGATTAATACTCTTACAGGAATTGAGTTTGATAGTTGCTATGCAGTTCTACTCCACCAGCTTTATTTATTCATCTGCGCTCAAGCCTGTCAGTACAGCACTTGAAATGAATTTATTGGTACTTGTAAATGTCTACCAACTTTCTTTAAGTTGAAGGACCTTATGAATGGAGGAAGATTTTCATATCTACTGTTTTAGATGTGGTCCCTTAAAGAGACATTTAATGCTATTTGAATCCTTTTCTTAAGGCTGTTTGTATCTTGTTTTTTTCTCCCAAAGGAGCTTACCCTTGTATTGAAAAGTTTCATCCTATCTTAAACCTCCGATCATGTATGCCTTTTCCTTTTTATTGAAATTAATTATGTGATTGCTCCCAGGTGCAGATTTTGCTTAAATCTCTGATTCAAACTGAATCCTGAGAATTTGTTTCCTGCATGTTACACAATTTGGAAGCCCTTGTAACAACAAAACAAAGTGCTGTACACAAGCACTGTGGCAACACAGATCAGTATTTTCTTGGTCTTTTTAATTAAATGAAGAAAATATTTAAATCTACTACATGTAGGGTCCTTGCAAAACACAGTATTATTTAATGTTTAACTTAAGATGTATTTAAGTTCCAAAATTTTTAACCCATTTTTCTTTATCTCTTGACCATCACAGATAAGGATATTAGTCTTTTTGAGATTTGTGTCTCATTTCTATTCAAGAAGATAAAAGCAAAACATGTAAACTGATTATGAAGGATTTCAAAAATCCTTGAAGCATTTTGTGTTAGATGTGTGTTTAAGCAGTTCATTTAAGGTTCCCTATTGAATAGTACACACAAGAAAAGCCATGCCACTCACTTACTTAAACAAACACTACATGATTTCCTGACAAAGATTCTTCACACCTTTCAAAGGTTTCTGAACAAATAGATGGTTTATATTAAGCAGCTAAAGTAATTCATGAGATTCTTAAAATATATTTGAGATTATAACAGGACTTGTTCCCAATACTAACATATTCAGTGTTATTACCCACATCACCAATAGACATGGTCAAATGTAATACTGGATAGGAACTCCTCAAATGTCTATTATACAATTAGAAGTTCTTTCCTTATTTATAAGGCCTAGCAATAAAGGAAGAATACTAGGTTATTAGAATTAGAAAGGGTTTTATATAAATTATAATCCAAATCTCTCCTGTTGCAGATAAGAAAATTGATGATTCCGAGATTAATTGGAGAAAGAAACAAGAATAGAATTGAATTCTCCCCACTCCCAAATACATTTTTCATTTTGTAGAAAGTTAGTCTCATTTAGTGCTTAGGTTGGGAGTTAAAAATCCCATCCTTCTCGCAATTCAGCATATGATTCAAGCATTTACATTTATAGGAGAGAGAGAGGGATACAGAACAAAAGAGACAGAGACAGAGACAGAGACAGACAGAGACAGAGACAGACAGAGAAAGACTATCTGATTCTAATGTTTTTTGAGAATGCTTCAGGACCTCAAGATCAACAATAGAATTTCCTGATTAAAATGTATCTACCAACTAGAGATAGAGAAATGAATACACAATTACCTAAAACATGAGGGAAACAGACAGATAGTATAAAAGCACAGAATGATATGGAGGAGGTAATATTTAAGAATTAAGCTGAGGACTTCCCTGGTGGCACAGTGGTTGAGAGTCTGCCTGCCGATGCAGGGGACACGGGTTCGTGCCCTGGTCCGGGAAGATCCCCCATGCCGCGGAGCAGCTGGGCCCGTGAGCCATGGCCGCTGAGCCTGCACGTCTGGAGCCTGTGCTCCGCAACGGGAGAGGCCACAGCAGTGAGAGGCCTGCGTACCGTACCGCAGAAAAAAAAAAAAAAAAAAAGAAAGAATTAAGCTGAAAGATGAGACCCATAATTTTAGATGGATTATTCTGAATTTCTGCTATTAGTGGTTTCTACACAGCAGGCTAATGTGTGCCTATGCAAATATTGACACCAACCACTGTCCCAAGGAAAACAATCCATAGACGTTTGTCATTCATTCTCAGTTAAATACCCTTGGAATCTTAAATAAATAAATAAATAAACAAACAATAAGCAAACATCCTTGAAGTGATCCTAGGACGTGTTACAGTGAGGTCAAGTAGAGGCTTTATACAATCTGCGGCCAAGGAGTATGTCATGACTAAACATCACTGATGGTTTAAATTGTTGTTGTATCCTGTTAAATGTAATTTGGGGATACCAAAAATATAGTTCTACCATTTATGATAGTTGTTCCTCTTAAAACAGGGACCTAAAATATTTTTAACTGACCTTTTTCCCCTTAGTTCCTTAGACACTCTTATTTGCAAAAAACATATATACATTTGGATTAACACTTATTTTGAAGGTAACTTATAAAAAGAACTCCTAAGTTACCTTTCGGCGGTGTCTGAATATTTGATCCGTTGAATCTGAATATTTGTCCACACTCATCTGCCGGTTCATCAATTGCTGGCACTTTTATTTGGCATCATCATTATTTCTCCTATGACTTGCATTGTCAGAAGTGCAGCAAGCTGTTGGTTGGAGGCTTCTTTCCGGCAACAGTCAATAAGGGCTAGGCCAATTAAATCTAGATGGGCAGCAAGTGCATTTTGCTTAGTTTAGTTGTGCTTGTTTTGTTTTTCTCTTATTCAGCAGTTTATGAGAAATGACATTTTCAGAGGAGGTGACAGTTATTTTTATGACATAACTTGCCTTTCAGCATAATTGAGCCTCCCAGGACCATCTGCCATCAGATTATGCCATTTAATGTGGCACTGGATACAAGAGTAACTTATGTCCACAAATAATTCTCTATTTGAGCTTCAGATTTCCAGTATCTTCCATCTAAGAGAATATAATTTCTATGATTCTTGTATTAGATAAGGTATTAGAGAGCTATTTCCTGTTAATACCATCTGCTTGCACTTAGTATCAACATATGTCAATATATACACCTCATTTGATTCTATGTTTAAAAGTTTCAATTCTGTAGTGCAAAATATTGGTGCTAAATAGCCAAGCTAGTTTATGGCTAGGTTCCTCTCCTGTGTATCCATGATATTGGTTTCTAGGATGCCATAACAATGTTTTGCAGTGATGAACCAACCATGTTTCCTGGGCTACTGCGTATACTCTCATTCAACAAGTACCATGGAGCCCTATGATGCAGTCACTACTCTAGGTATTGGCAGCATAGCAATTAACAAGATAGATACAGTTTCTACATTCATGGAGCTAATATTCAGCTCCGCTAAGATTTTGCATCGACTGTTTCTATTCCTCTGGATGTGAAAACCTTATTTATTACACCTAATCATTTTTATTGATGTTATACATTTAGAAAGCCCCAGAAAAACATCACCTGATTGAATAGTACTGATGATAATTTAAGTTTGGAAATCTAAAATACTTGCAATTCTGGATTTGCTATTGATCTAAATAATCCTTTTATCTTTAGTTTCCTGATTTGCAATTTGTGATTCCCTGAAATCAAAATAGTAATGGTAAAAATAGTCCTTGATATTTTGAAACTGAAAAAAGAGAATTCAGTACTCTTAGAGAATTACCTGGACTCTATTATACAGGTTATGAGTTTAGAATCAATAACTATCAATTTGGAATCAGTGTGTAACAATTTAGCTTTTTTTTCATATGAAAGGTATATTGTGCTCTTTCATATCAAGATGAGATGATTTATTTTGATTGCTTTCTCAGTTTATAACTAATGCCATCTTTGGAACTAAATACACATGCACACAAATATAGATGCAAACACCTTAGGCGTTAATGGCATGATCCGTATGCCATTTTACATATACAAGAAAGCAAAGAAAGCACACAGCATGCAGACACACAATGATAGTGACACTTTAATTTAGATACTGGTTCTGGTGCTTCTTAAGTCAATATGAATGTGAAATCAATTAGTTGTGGCTTTGTTGCTATTTCAATGTTAATTTCATCAACTATTTTCCACACAAATGACTGTACCTACTTTTAAAGTTATCAAAAGTTTCTTTTGGCTTTGTAAATTAAGAATATGGTACATTCTTGTCTATAAATTTACACAGAGAAATTTGTAAAAAACAAAAAAGAAAAGAAAGAAAGTCTAGCCTTGTCAGACCCCTATTTTTGTCTTTTAGGGGATCTCCATTGTTAAGACTCAGAGGCTTGGCATGGGTGATATTTCTTGATATGCTCTCCAGTCTGCTTCCCTCTCCATTTCCTGCAAAATGACACTCTGGAGATGCCTCAGATATACCAAACTCTTTCAGGACTCTGTGTCCTTGCACATTTGTGTTCTTTGCCTAGACTGTCTTTCTCAGGCCTTAATTTCATTTTAGCTGCTATTCTCTGCATGACTTCCTAAAACCATGTGACTCTGAAGTTATGTTTTCTCTGCACATGCATGGAAGGCACACGCATTTAGCCAAGCTGATGCCTACTCAAATGAAGTTTTAACTAAACAAGACCTCATGAAATCTGTAAACAGAAATACCTGATTTTTCAGAAAACAGTATGCTTGCTTCTCCCAAATTTTGGAGGCCAATACATTGGAAAACATCAGAGTATTATTGAAAATTAGTAGTTCTCAGCCATAGGTTTATAGATAGGTTGGGCTAGCCTGTTGTTGACTCCAGCCTGAAGATTCATTCCTCAGTTCTGCCAAGCCAGAGAAAGATCCTGTAGAATGTCTGCCTGGTAATGATTCTCATTAGATCCGTCTTTGCTTTCCTTTTTATGTTTCATCATAGGAAGGAGATATCACATCCATTTTAGGCAGAACCTCTGAAATGTATCTTGTCCCTCACAGGTAAACATTCTAACTAAGTCTCTTAAGACATGATCCCGGATGTGCTGATCACTCAACACATACCGCTTACCTTTTACCATATAGTCCCCGTCTTAGCTGTTGTACATTCTACATACTCCAGATGGACTCTCTATTAGATCAGATTCTAACAACTTTTTCCACTCTCTTTCCCCAAAGTTGAAACTCTCAAGCTCAGATCATGTCACATTAATCTTACACCCCCTAACATCTAATGCTGTGTCTGATTCAGTACTGAATTCTGACCGAATTCTCTAAACACATTTTTTGAATGAATATCCTACAGTCCTTTTTAATGAATGAATAATTGAATTTGAGAATATGAATATGGATGATTGATTTCTTTTCATATTATGTATTTAGAAATTCATTTTTTCTAATAGAATATAATTAATGAGGAATATGAAACAGAAACAAAATCTTATATGTATTTTAGCAATATAAGAGCACTACTGAGTAGATACAACACCTTTGAAAATTTTGACACTATTTACTCTATTCCTTTTTCAGTAGACAGTGCCCTAATTTTGGAAATATTTCAGAAGGCTTATGCTAATTTTCAAGTATAATTTCCCATGTTATTTTTAATTATATGCAAGGCTGGGTATAACGTGTTGAATCTTGAACATTGCAAATATTCAGAGTAGAGTAAGTAAGATATGTAGATGGATTAGTTTAGGAATCACATTATTTTAAAAGTGTACATTGTACCTCAGATGATATTTTAGCAATACCATCTTAACAGTGTCACAATTGTTGATGCAAATTTAAATCAAACATAAAATGGAGTTGGATCTATTACAATATTTTCAGATTGTTGACTTCAATTGATTAAGCCTATAAAATCAATTTAATGACTTTACACTAATGCAGTTTTAATAAACTAGAAATGACAAGAAGTAAACTTAAAATAACAGTGCATTGCATATTACATTATGAAGTTTTGTTCTGAGTGTGTGTGTGTGCGCTATACATCTCAATTTTACTGTGGTTTCTGAGCAAACGAGTCTGAAGACTCTTGATTCAGAGGGGCTCTAAAATCCTTTCAAAACAGGAGTCCAGAATTTATGAATGATATGTTGTTATTAAGTAGTTTGCAAGAATCTTCCAAAACACATACTTTCCCACAGCATGCCTTTGCCTTCCTATCAGGAAGATGAGATTTGTAGATGTGAAGTTGTTGACTACCAACAAATATTACAGGTATTTAGTTCGATGTGATAGTGCTAATAGGTTATATCGACCTATCAATAACTTACCTAAGTCCCGTTTTGATCAAGTATGTGTGTATTGCTAAAATTTAGGAGGCACATACTAAAAAGAAGATTGAGTGCTGTGGTTCATTAACTGGAAAAAACAGAAACATATGTAACCAAGAGTTTTGATGTTTTATCACTATTAATTGAATACTATTAATTAATTTTGGAAAAATTGAATATTTTTAAATGAGAAAGGAAACTGAAGTGTATTTCATTACTTTCATTTTACAAATCTTTTTGTATATTTTGTTTTTCAGTACTTCCACACATACAACCCTTAACACAGAGGAGGTTCTGTAAATCTGATTGAAGGAATCAGGTTGCTCTAGAAAGACAATGCTAGTAGCAGAAAAAGAAATAGACTTGGATAAAAAGCACTGCTAAATAGGCAGAAGAGAATCAGACTAGAGCAATAGAAGATATACTGTAACAGCTTACTACTCATGTCAGTCTCTGACCGGAATTCAGGACAATTATTAAAAAATGAAACTTGAGCTATACTCTTCTCATCTCTTGTATTGACATTACATTGACTCCCACCTTGTTTCAACTCTCCAATTCTTTACTGGTTAATTAGTTTCCTTAACCCCTCCTTGTTGCCATGTAATATATTTACGTAAGTATGGATTTATTATTATCATCTTGCCCAGGTCTAAAAGAGGGTTTAAGGTAGAGCGATGTTGAATTCATGAATGGATCCCACAATTTATACCAATTTAAAAACACACTACAATAACTAGCCCTACTTGAGAAGAATATTAGGTATCAATCTCCAAAGAAGTTTCTTGTGGATGTGTAGGCACTTGATGAATTATTTCCTATCTAAATCTGCTACTCATTTCTTCCATTTTCAAAGAGTGGTTCATGTTCCATAGATACAAAAGAACACAGGCATGGTGTTTTTTTCAGCCTATGAAAATCTGATAATAAAATTTATTCCTTGATCCATGTGAAAAAGGAAAGTACTTGATTCATGTACAAGGACTATATACCAACATGCACTTTTAGCCTATTTGACTTGTTAATGTGTCAATACCGTGACAATGGAATTAACAGCAATTTTAAATGTCACTGCAGATAAATGTTTATATTCATTTTATAATGTCAAGAAATACCTTTTAAATCTACTTATATTTCAAGTGAGATTTATATTTGCCTTTCACCTTAGCATCTCTTAAAATTTTTATAGTATATTATCTTTAAGCAGCTTGACACTGCGGCAGAATAAGAACATTTCATTGGGTGAATGTATTTATTATGTACACAGGAATTTTTCAAATATATGTCAGTTTTACCTGTGAGTAATTGATATGTTTTCCTGTAAGACTATCATTTTCTCTATTCTATTAATCCTTTTTCATGGAGCATGAATAAAACTCATCTTTATTCAAAAAAACAAATTAGTAAAGTTATTTTTATGTACATAGAAGACAAGCTTTGAATTTCATTGCTTTTGGCAAAACATTCATTTATTTTAAGCTTATTAAGTTACAGAACATTGGATTCAAATGACTACATTTTAAAGTTAGTTTAATCTTATGAAATTGGCAATATCAGTTTCCATTATAACCAGGGAACCACTCATAGAGAACACAGGGAAGAAACTCTATTATTCCATCTTTTCTGAAGTACGAAGTCACCCTACCCATACATAAAAACATTAATTGCTCTAGACATAAATTATTTATTTAGCAACTTTCCCTCTTAGAACATGAAACAATTTCTCTGTAGTACAAAAGGAATGTTATTATTAATATTTTTCTATATTATGTGATAAATTTTTTAAGAGAAAAAGATTATTTTACTGTATTAAGTCATATATACTAATTAAGAACTAATTCTTTAAGGCTGTGAGCAGGAAACTATGGGATTACAAAGAGGTATCTAATGCAAGAAAATCTAGTCTTTATATTACATAGAAATATCTTCATTGTCATGTCCCCTTTAGTTCAAGTATTTAACATTGAGTCTTTTATTTGTATACATGATTTTCTACTAGAATGTTTCGATGTCTTGGTGTAGCACACATATAAACAAGTAACCCTCTTCGTTTATCTAGGAATTTATTAGCAATGGACTAAAGATAGATTTTGTATCAGCAGAAAGTATTTAATTTTCTTTGTCTATTTTTTTTTTTGCTACTCTGTGTTTACGTTTATTTCCTGTTTAAATCATTATCATTGTGTTAGAATTCAAAAATTATTATTTTAATTCAAAATTAAGTATTACTTATGGAATAATATAGTATTTTACATTCCTATAAGGGTATAGTCTCCTTCCTTAGTGACATATTTTGGAGATTATGTTGCCCCTCTGTTCCTTGGCATTACATTCTTAGAAACAAACAAAGGAAAAAAATCTGTTTACATTTTAAAGTCATAAAAAAATTAGAAGAAAAAAATCCAAGCAAGTTTGTGTCAAAAATAAATATATATGTATATATATCAATATATGTACATGTATATTCAGTATATAATAATATTCACACACATATACATATATATTTTTAAAGGAATACCTGTATTAAATATCAGTTTATTTTACTTTGAGCATTTGTGTTCAGGATCAAAAAGAATATAATGAAAGATCTACAGTGTGTCCTGTCAGTTTTACCAACCAGTTATGTTTAAAGATAATAGCCACATTTCTTTGAATTGAAACAGTGAAAAGAAGCTGAATAAAGATAGGGTAAGGAGAGGTAAGCTTTTGGATATACACAGGGGTGTAATAGTGGGAAGTTTTGTTTCAGTTTCAATTTAAGAATTCACAAATCAAATAATACCTCACTTTACAATGCAGAGGAGATGGGAAGGCAAGCTGGATTCCCACAACAGAATGGAATAATCAGTGGAAGCAATTAACAAGTGTTTCTGGCAGTTTGAAATGTTACTTCATTTACTGGAAGTGGAAAGTCATGGACCTATTTCTTCCTCTTTCTCTGGCCTACAGTTATTTATGTATATAAAATAGTATATAATAGTACATCAAAGATGGGGAATGATGATTTAAGTACCATAACCAGATATCATCGGATATTTGAGTTATGAGACTAAAAGCTGTTTGGTCTATTGTAGATCACATGCTTCTACACATAATAGTTCATCTAGAATCTTTGAAAATATAGTGGTATTTAGGCGAAACCTAACTAAAAGGCAGTATTAACAATGATGATAATAATGATGATGATAAAAATAGTTCACAAAAATTATCACTTATATAAATAAGTGATTCCCAAATAAATATGCTATCTGATGTTGTCTTTGACCAATTTTTTTACCACATATAAAAATTGTATTTACAGATATTTGTGATACTTTATTACCATAGAAAGTGTCTTTCTTATTTTTCTTCTCTGGACTCCCACTCTTGATATTTAATTTGCATTTATGGGAGTGGGGTGGCAGGCTGAGTCTGTCTTCTTCTAATGACTCTGTGTAAGGGTACACCATGGAGCATGGCTATACCCAAGTGTTCTATCAACATTCTCCCAGCTGGAATATCCATGTGGTTGGCCTGTTTGTAAGAGTGGTTCTGGGGCTTCCCTGGTGGTACAGTGGTTGAGAATCTGTCTGCTAATGCAGGGGACACTGGTTCGAGCCCTGGTCTGGGAGGATCCCACATGCCACGGAGCAACTAGGCCCGTGAGCCACAACTACTGAGCCTGTGCGTCTGGAGTTTGTGCTCCACAACAAGAGAGGCCGCGACAGTGAGAGGCCTGCGCACCGCGATGAAGAGTGGCCCCTGCTTGCCACAACTAGAGAAAGCTCTCACACAGAAACGAAGACCCAACACAGCAAAAATAAATTAATTAATTAATAAACTCCTACCCTCAACGTCTTCTTTTAAAAAAAAAAAAAGAGTGGTTCTGACTTGTTAGTCTTTGCAACAATATCAGATGTAGGTTCTTCCTGAGCCATGCTTGAGCTTGCTAGTTCACACAAGGTAACTAGCGGTTTTCAGGCTTGAAGGTAGGGAACCAGTAAAAGTCACATTCCTTTATTAAACTAATTCTGCCAGAATGTCCCTGATGGACATGAGTTTTGGAAGTATTCACTCATTAACTCCTTCACTCATGTAGCATGCATTTACGAACTGCTTTTTATATATCACATACATACTGTTCTTAGCCTTGAAGATACAAAGGAGAGCAGTTGAAAGAAACAGGCACTGATATGTCAACAGATGATAACGTTCAGCCACTATGAATGTCAATATAATAGGCAAAAATGGCATTTTTATTTGAACTGCCAATATACTCTTAGTTGCATACAACAGAATCCATTTTAGTTGGCTTAAGCAAAAACATGACTTTCTTAAAGGGCCTTAGCTTGTTTGGAGAATCCCCAGGAGAACCAGAGACAACCTGCAGAGGCTCTTCAGCAGGACCAATGGGGGCCCTCCCTCTGGACTGCCTCCTACAGGATCCAACTGCTTCCAGCCCCACACCTGTCCTTCTCAGTATGGAATGGGTACATAGATGCTCTACAGGGACTTTTATTCTTGCTTCTCCTGAATGATGGAGGCTGCTCTGACATACTGATACCCTTCCTAGTATATTTATTTCATGCAAATTATCTTTATTCATAGGGTTCTTCTCTGGCTTAAAGTCTCAAGCCAGTGGGTCTGCTTAGGAGTCACTAGGTAATCTGCTTATTCCCAGTAACCAGAGAAGACTTAAGTCACTGCGTATAAAACATATTGATGGTTCTTCCACCACTCCATTAACTTATGACATAAATCAGTGATCATTTATTAAATGTCCTCTATGTTCCAGGTAATCTGCTAGCTACTAGCTTTATTACCAAGTGTACCCTCCACATTACCATGATACTCATATATCATAAGATGTTGTATTCAATTTGCTGTTGAAGTCCATTCAGTCGTGATTTCACTTATTACTTGTTAAGGCCTCCAACAGGGAATTTATTTTCAAGATGTTCTCCTCTTTTTCAAACCTTCTCTATTCTCAGATGCTCAGACTCCCACCTTAACTTGATCTGAATTTTTTCATCTAAGGTCCTATAATCTAGTATGTATCTGTTTTTAATAGTTCAATAATTCAATAAGACTGTTCTCTTCAAAGGTTTCAATCCACTGATTTAACCTTATTTATTGACCATTTCTTAAGTGTCAGGCACTATTCTAGGTACTGAGAATATGAAAGTACAAAAAAAAATGGGAAAGAAAAAAATCCTGCTCTCTGAGAGCTTACATCCTCATACTAATGATTGTGCAACACAATGATTTAAATTAATCTTCCATGAATTTTTACAACTTTTCTCATGTTTTTGCTCAACTTTTACATGACTCCTCCTTTCTAAATTGTCTTTTTATTTATTCTGTTGTAATAGCAGAGTACTATCTTAGGACCTCCAGATTGGTCTTTCTAAAGTTCAGAATCTTCAGGATTCTATCTCAGTTATTTTGCCTTTTCCTCCACACTTCTCCCTTGCATACTTCATCTCAGATAGACTTGCCAAAAAAATTTTAGAGGATCAATCATAAATATATATTTATTTCCAGCCTTTCTATATTTATAAATAGTGGTTAGATTTATCTAATTTCATGTTCCATCCGAAACCTAACATATCGAAGCTTGAAGTTATTAGCTCTGCTCCTCAAATGGCTTCTTTATTCTCTAAACTTAGAATTATGTTCCAACCTTCTTTTCCATTCCTACACCATCTACTCTTCATCCTCTCAGACCATCTAATTCATCATTAAATCCTGATGATGCTTTCTTTAAAATGTCTTATATTTGCTACTCCCTTCTAGATCTACAGGGTTTGTGGTCCAGAAGGGGGAAAATTGGAATAAAATATTAGATAGAAAACAATATTTGAGCTGGTTTTTGAAATACAAAAGAATTCAGTAGTTAGATATATTGCTTGGGTAGGCTAGAATGAATGAACATGTAGACATGGATATATAATGTTTCAACCACTATGGAACTATTTTTCTCAATCATGCTATAGTTGTGTACTATCCAAGTGGATAGGTGACACTTCTCCCTGGGTAATTCAGAGACTCAGGCCCATCCCTCAGGTCTATACTATCTGAATCTGAGTGACAGAAGAAGACAAACCATTTCCTCAAAAAGTCTTGATACAGAAATGGCCCTTATCATCTGTGCTCTCATTTCCTTGACTAGATTCGGGAATGTGTCTACATATAATTGCAAGAAAATCTGGGCAATACAGTCTCAAAAAAAAAAAAAGATTTACAATTGTAAATACCAGCTTAGCAGCCTACCCTACGATGGCAATGGAAAGAGGCATTCCAAGGTAGAAAAAGATGTGTTCAAATGAAAACAGAAATTATAGCACAGGAGGGAAATAAGAGCATGGTCAGTGTTGTTAGAATGTTAATGGGTGGTTGCTGATTGAGAGTTTCAGGAACTGAGAAGGTACCACAGGAGAAGATGTTACTGTACTGAGAGAAGACGGACTAGTGAACCAGGACTTTAATCATTATGCTGAGGAGTGTGAAATTCATCTCTAAATGTTAGAAGCATACTAAAGATATTTCAGGGAAGAAGAAGCATCATTAATTTGTGCTGTAGAAAAAAAATTTTGTGGTATGTATAGGATGACCTGGTTTAAGAATAAGACACTAGTTCAAGACACAATTATTCTCCTACTAGCCTGGGAATTTTTTGAAGGCAATTTTTTCTTCATTTTATCTTTGTTTCTAACATGGAACTTAGCATAATAACAGTTATGAGCTGAATTATGTACCCCCCCAAAACTGATATGTTGAAACCCTAGGCCCCAATACCTCAGAATCTAACTGTACTTGGAGATTAGGCTTTAAAGGAGGTAATTAAGTTAAAATAGGGTTTTTAGTGTGGGCCATCATCCAATATGGTTGGTGTCCTCATAAGAAGAGGCGACAAGGACACAGATAACAGTGAGGAAAGACCATGTGAAGAGAAAGGGAGGAGGGAGCCGTCTGCAACTCCAGGAGCAAGGCCTCAGAAGGAAACCTGCAAACACTTTGACCTCTGGCTTCCAGCCTCCAGAACTGTGAGAAAATACATTTCTGTTAAGCTACCCAGTCGGTGATATTTGTTATGACAGCCCTAGCAAACTAATACTGTGGCATTCACTTATAGGAGTTCAACAAATATTAATTAAAGTTAACCTAAATCCATTCTGTACTAACTAGCTTTTCCTCTGCTCCACCCCAAGTCCATCATCAACTACCCTAACTCTCCTATCTGATTATCAAATTATCCATCATCAACTACCCTAACTCTCCTATCTGATTATCAAATTATCTCCTGGTCTCCATGTCAAATTAGTATTAGGTTCTGAATGAGGTCAAACACTGAGAAATAATTTGTAGTTTAGGAAGATTAAGTGTTAGTAATTAAGGGGTTCACACCTTAACTAATTACCTGTATAACCATCCATCTGATTCTTTTTCAACATGGTTCCGTAAACACTCTAACACTCATGCATGCACAATGAAATGAGAACGTATTCCCCAAAACTCTGTGGTGTCACAGAAAGATTTTAGAGCCACTGCACCTAGTTTATAGTTAGCCTCTATCACTTAATGTTTACAAGTTTGAGAGCAATTTAATTAGCCTTTGAAAGCATCTATTTTCTTTTTCAAAATATGAGAAAAAATTCATTACTTCACAGGGTTGGTAATAGGATTAAATAAAACAGGTCATTGGAAGTTTCTAGCACAATGCCTGTTGTGTGGGAAACTGTCCTGTAGGCACCCTTTTCTCACTAAATTGTACCAAACTGGTTTTAAACATTACTCAATAAGAATTGTTAGAAAGTAGATTTCACTATAAAATAAAAGTGAAGAAGTACCTCACATACATAGAAAGCCTTAAAACAGTTTTAATTCATTACTATGAACATACCAGGAGAAATATATATAAATAAATTTATTGACATTGAAAAAACAGTTTTACAACACTTAGTATTTCTCCATATAT
Organism: Leucopleurus acutus; assembly: GCF_964270905.1. NCBI lineage: Eukaryota > Metazoa > Chordata > Mammalia > Artiodactyla > Delphinidae > Leucopleurus > Leucopleurus acutus. The sequence goes on from NC_139145.1 coordinate 159,116,418, forward strand.
TATTTATAAATATAGACTTACTATATTTCTTTTAGTTGAAAGCACTGAGTTATTATAAAATAGAAAAATTTTAAATGTACATTAAAATAGTTAGAAACCAAGATAGAAAAAAATAATTACTCAACATGACTGCCTTAGTAGAGTTTAATCCCTAGAGGGTCTCCATTTATATTTTGGGTGTTGATTCTATTTGTTAATTTTATATTCACTTCTGGCTCTCCATCTGTTTCACTTTGGTTTTTAATACCCTGAATGATAAAACAAAAATCAAAGATTTTTCATTCCAGTTATATTAAGAATTAAATAGTGTCTTGCTTTTTCATAGGTATGTGATATGAATTAAATAGGGTGATCGAGTGATATATTTATACCTGAGGAGCTCAAAGTATATCAGCAGTAATCAACTACACAAGGTCATAGAATGGGTAAAGGTGAAACTTGCCAAGACACATGAGTAATGTTTCCTCAGCCTCAGAGTCTTAGCATGATGCACTCTTGTTTAGAAACCGGTGTTTGGAGATGGCAGCTGTGGGTTAGAATCTAGAATCAAAGACCCCAGAGTTGTATGACCACAGCTTATCCACTTAAGTCATGTGAATGTCTGTTTGTTTACCCATGTGGAAATAGCAATGTTGCACACCTCACGCTACAAAAACTGTATATGAGTCAATGTGTATAATGTGTTTAATGTTACAGCTGCCACAGAAGAAGTGCCTAATACACTGTCTTCTATAACATGCCAGGGATTAAGTACTATTTTTCTCCATAGAGCACAAGTAATATTTGTTCAATTTTCAGCAAAATTATGTTTTTAAAACACCTGATCTTTTGATTTTACAACTGATTTGTTGCATAGATTCTGTGCAGCCTTTGTTTACTAAAACAAGCAAAAGTGTTTTTAAAAAGTCTTGCATTCTCTACGTCTGCAACTTTATTCCTGTCCTGGCTCATTTGCAGACGCAGAGAATGGACTTGTGGACACAGGGAGGGAGAGGGGTGGGCTGGGACGAGGTGAGAGAGTGGCATGGACATATATACACTACCAAATGTAAGGTAGATGGCTGGTGGAGGGCAGCCTCGTGGCGCAGGGAGATCAGCTTGGTGCTTTGTGATCACGTGGAGGGGTGGGATAGGGAGGTTGGGAGGGAGACATGGGAGGAAGGAGATATGGGGATATATATATATATGTATAGCTGATTCACTTTGTTGTAGAGCAGAAACTAACACACCATTGTGGCGCAATTGTGCTCCAATAAAGATGTTAAAAATAAATGAATAAAATAGTGAAGGTGGGGGGAAAAAAATTCTTACAGCATTTTTGCCTCCCTAGTTATTTTTGCCCCTCCACATAGGGATTCTAAATATTTGAAGTCATTGATTTTTCAGTAAAATTGTGTGAGAAATAAATGATACAAATATTGAGTTTTTAATAAGAAACATTCATATCAAAAATATTTGTAAAATAGGGGTTCATTTGGAATGAGATCTATTACTAAATGACTGCTGAATCAATTGATACTAGTATCGGCATAAACATTTCACACATTAGCTTTTATTTAAAATTATAGTAAAACATTTGTTATACAATGACACTCATCTAGGGTTATCTAATGGTACCATTTCCTTTACTTTAATATTTGGATAAATATTACAGTTACTGCAAAAATACCCCATTATGTTAAAATTTACTCAAAACGCAGTCCAAGTAGCTTAGTCTTTCTTCAGCATATCACTCTGGTAGAAAAACATAAAAGCTACATCTCCTTTTGTCTCCCACTTGTAGTTATGAAATTCATAAGACATTTCACAACCAGGGAAGAAAAAGGGCAAACAAAATACCAAAAGTCATTCAGCTTAGACCTGGCTGGCAATAATTATTAATCATTTATCTTAGAAATTTCTGTGGTTGAACTAAATAAGTATACCAAATTAATGATTCTGGAAATAAGTGCTTCTCTTACAACCTGTGAAAACAGAATACATAGTGGGTTCATCCCTCTAAAATGAGGGAATGCTGTTAGTCTTCCCTCTGTCTCTACTCATCTCTTTTCTTAAATAGTAATTTAAAGGGTGTGATAATTTATTTGATCCACCTTCTCCTTAAATTGTTACCCTCTGGGTAGGAGAGGTGCTGTGAAGCAAAAGTGTGGCTTTTCTGCCTTTCAGAGAGGTAGGCTTCCCCAGGAACATTGAATCAAAACTGGGGTGGGTCAGAGACTGCAAAGGAGAATATCACAGTCTCCCTTGAGGAGAGAGATCGGATAAGAACACATTCAGAGAAAGGAAGCAGAGCTGTCAGCGAAGCAATGGAAGAGCATTTGTGTTATTTTATGCTCCCTCCAGAACATCAATATTTTATAAGCTTCTCCCTTGGGAAATGATAGAAGATTCTATCTCCACTAAGTAAAAATGTGTGTAGCTCCCTTTGAGGGATTGCTTGTTACCAGCTAGATGGTGGGAAAATTACTAATGCTTGCACTTTTCAAGGAAATTCTCTTATTACTTTCCTTGCTTTTCCCCCCCGACATCTGAGAAAAACAATCAAAAGTAAGGCAACAAAAAAAGTACCAAATAATATATTTTATCTGTGGTCCATTATGCTTATAAAAGTTCTGCATCACAGAACATTGGGTAAAAAACAATTTGATAGTCTTCTAATTAGAAAAGTGGCAACTTTCAATGAATGAATTTGCACCTCTAAAGAAATACTAAATATTGTGTTACTGCATACTGACATTTTTATTCCTGAAAGAATAGGATTGGTTAAATAGCGGCAATAGATTTGTGTCATGACCTTGTACAGCCAATTCTAAGCACTTCTGAAGAATTAACAAATATTATTCATATACTTCCTAAAAATAATGGGGCAGTGATAGTAAGTGTGGGAGGAACAACAGTAAAAGAAACAAGAGGAGGGAAATAGAAAAGAGCTAACTGGCAAAGGTCTAGATCTTGGATTACTAATTAAAACCATATTGATGGGCTTCCCTGGTGGCGCAGTGGTTGAGAGTCCGCCTGCCAATGCAGGGGACACGGGTTCGTGCCCCAGTCCGGGAAGATCCCACATGCCGCGGAGCGGCCGGGCCTGTGAGCCATGGCCGCTAAGCCTGCGCGTCTGGAGCCTGTGCTCCACAATGGGAGAGGTCACAACAGTGAGAGGCCCGTGTACCCACCCCCCCGCAAAAAATAAATAAATAAAACTATATTGAGTCATAGTATCATTTGGCAATCTAATGATGAGCAAGGCATTTTATTTTAGATAAACAGGGGAGGGAAGGAAGATAACTTCATATGTTTAAATTTACAAGAAATGTTGTGTATTGGTTATTTTCTTAAAGTGGAGATAGCCAAAAACAAACATGTAAGGATTTTACAATGTTATAAAATATTAGACAAAATAAGCCTACTTTTCTTTTAATGGAAATTGTGTTATTTGACCATTTGTGGTGGAACATGGTCAAAATTTTATGATTTTAAAGTTAGATGGGGCCTTCTTGAGAAATTTACAAACAAGGAAAAATAAGAATACTAGAACATCTGTTTAATATTCATAAAGGTATTTAAACTTATTTTTTTATGAAAATCGTCCTTTGAAAATGTGTGTCTTTTGTTATGTAGATGTTCAAAGGTGAGGATTACATTGCATAGGACAACACTGAACAATTTTTTGAAGTTTTGATTCTAGTACATTTTTCTTTAACTTACACGATTTGAGAAAATCAAAAGGAAATGGAAGAAAAAATGCATGGAACTGAGGAATAGTTTTGCCAAGTGATATGCTATGATTTTTTTTTAACAAAACAGTTTCTTGCTGAATTATTGTATGAAAATTAAAGAGAAATTCAAAATCAAAAATCTCAGGCCCACTATAGCCATTTGTTTTAGTGATACTCTTTTCCAATTTTTTCCTTTATATTTTTCTGTGTACAAAAAGAAATCAATACCAGGAAAAAGATCAGCTGGTAAATTCCTAAAACTGGTTGATCTGATCCCCATGATGAGTGAACACGTGTGCTAAAAGTACCCTTTTTCCTCAAGGTACGTTTCTTCTGTCACAATTAAAATGTGGAATTATTAGTTTTAGTACAAAATGAAATAACACCATTCATTCAAGCCTCTTTGTATTCTGCTTTAAACATTTCAGTTTCATCTCCATAAACTACTTTTCGATATAGGTTAGATGTTTTACAGTAAATAGAGGACTTGTCAACTGGGGGGGAGAAAAAAACAACACCACAACATGAGAGCTGTGAGTTCAGTTTTATTTGGGGTTTACTGAGGACTGTAGCCAGGGAGACAGCGTCTCAGAGAGCTCTGAGGAACTGGTACAAAGAGGTAGGGGGAGGTCAGCACCTTTGTGATTTTGGTGAAGGGAAAACGTGCAGTCAAGCCCACATCTCCATAGAAGGCTGCTGCTGGTCACGAGGAGCAGATGTCTCCATTAGTGATTTTAGTGCATTTCTAGGTATGAGAAGATGCAAGAAATTGGCTTCATCAAATTTTGTCCTAAAAATATCTAACTATCTGGAGGCCAGTTTTGCCAGTTTTTCCCAGAGTACAGAGTGCCTCTTTCCTAATCTCCGCCCTGGACTTCTTTCAGGGTGTGTTGAAGGTCAGTGACTGCAGGACTAGTGACTTCATTTTTGTAGAACCAGATGGCCAGCAACATTCTTTAGTTGGTAGACTATTTACTCTTCCTGACATATACCCTATATTTTTCTAATTATCGCATCTTTATTCTTGCTTAAGATATCTTTCTCCATCATAATTCCATATTGAAGTTTATGAATACTTCAAGCCTCATCATAATTTTATTCTCTGAATACTGTTCAAGTGAAATTAGTCAGAATTAATCTTTAGTTTCTCAATAATCTCTTTGTACATTATTTATACTTATCACAGTATGCTTTGTATTATACTGTCAGCTTCGTATTCATAAGTTTGCTCAAACAGGCCAGAATGGTAATATGCATCAAAGTATAAGTATATAATAAATTTTATTGTTACGATGTTTTAATTTGATTTACTTGAAGTTGTTTCTAGGAATTTGCTACCACAGATTAATCGGGAACATCCTCTAAGCCTAGATGGCAACTCATATACTTTGGCTTCTTAGGCTCAATGCCAAGTCTAAGGTTCCTTAGTTGGTTCCATAGATTAATTTTAATAATTTAATTTTTAAAATCAATTCTTAAGCTCAGTTTCTCTTCTATTATCAGTTGCATTTGCAGTAGCAACGCAGAAGGACTATATTCAAATTTTGTCCTGTTCTCAACATGTGCTTACCTAAGAAAAAGGCATAATTATTCTCACTTAGGCATAGAACTCAGTAGAAGGAATAAAGTGGAAATGCACCTGTGGAGAAAATAGGCAGAATTGGAATTTTAAGTGATGTCATTCTACTTCTAATGTGTAACCAATTTTACCAACTACTCGTATCAGTTCTTTTCAAAAGACTTCACCAACCAAATATTAGTCATCACAGAGTGAATATGTGTAGGACTCTGGTGAAGACACAAAGTCATAGCATTCTTATTATATTTGGAAGTTTTCTTGAACTCTAGGTTTAACATAATGTATCATATATGTTTTAATAAAACAATACATTCCTCTCCAGTTCCCAAATATTTCTTAAAGTAAAATAGATTTTGCAATATGATGTACTATGTTTATTCTATCTGCCCTGGCTGTCTGCAGAGATTTTTTCCTTGTAAAATGAGGAAATTGGATACTTTCTAAGATACTTTTTTCTCTACTGTGTAATTATTCTAAATCCTTAGGTAACTCTGCTGAATTCAGTGTAAATATAACAAGTTCAAGATCATTTTTAGTGAATGTACCAAAACATTTGTAATGACATTTAACTTCTTTTTCTGGCTGAATATAAACTTGAATATTACATGAAAATAAAAGCCTACCAAGTGTTTTCATTGTTGTAGTTTTGCTATAATTTAATCTACCAATTAATAACTAGTTTTTTTCTGAGCTCTAGTTTAAGCATTTCAAGCACTATCTCATTTAATTACTTTACCAATTTGTTGAGATAGAATTTATGGTAAGAATCTCCGTTGTCTGAATCAGGAAGAAGAGGTTTAAAAGAACTGAATAACTCAATGAGAACACAGACTTAGGAGAATTTTCATAAGAACCCACACTCTTAGAAGCTCTGAAAAAATGTTTCCAGCTTATTCTATAGAGTTGGGGAATCCACAACATTAAAAGTCATATTGGTATTTATTTTAGTTTTGTTTGAAAGTGTTACAATAAAATTTCTATATATTGCTTTAAAACAGAAATGATGAAGATGCTATCAGGAGTTAGGGAGCAAATACAGAGAACAGTTGGTAGATTTCCTGGGAATGTACTTAGGACTCAGTTGATTGGCTAATTAATCCTTCAGAGTGACCTACAATTGGGATGGTTTTGAGTTTTATGGTTTTAAGTTACAATGAATCTTATTTATTTATAAGTGTGAGTGTGTGTATGTGCATGTGTGTGTGTGCGTGTGTATATGTGGATCATTAGTATATTGTGATACAGTTGATGAAAAGATTGAAATGCAAGAAAACACTTGTTTCTCTTTAAAACTTTTATTTTGTTAACAAAAATAATACTAACATGTACTTATGAATGAATGGATGAATGAAATAAAGATGGAATGACAAAATATAGGAAGAAAGCAAAAAGGATAAAACATCTAATGATTTTTCAAATGTTCTCAAGTTGTTCTTCACCAGATTCATAACACCTTGTCCTGAGAATGGTAACATGGCTAATAATTATAAAGCTCTTACTACTGCCAAGTACAGTTCTAAATTATTACTGTGAATTATCTAATTTAATTCCCACAAACATTATGATTCTGGTCTATTAATTTTATGTTATTAAATATGGGAGAAGTGAGGCACAAAGAGGCCATGTAAACTTGGCCAAGGTCACACAGAGAAGGAGGGAGCTGGAATTTGAACAAACATCGTCTGAATTCAGAGCAAACAAAGCTTGTCACCACCATGATGTATTGTCTAATATTTGATTAAAATTATTGGGTAGCACATGGGTAGGTTTTTCAAAAATCAATACAAAAAAAGAGAACTATTATAATTATGATTGTATCCAATTTGGGTTTTCAGCTATTTGGCATAAAGTCTATCCACAGCAAAATGTGTTATTTGGAGGAGAATGCTTGTAAATAGCAGCCTAAAACCATCTGTTTTATCAAACTATTTAAAAACAAATATAAAAATAAGCCAATTATTTCTTTACAATGTAAAATACCAGAGTTCAAAATATTTCTACTTACAGCTAAATTTCAAGCTAAATATGAGGGACTGCATCAATTTTTCTTTTTATCAATGTACTATAGTAATGTATCGTGTAACATGTAACAGCTAAGATGTAAGAATTAAATTGCAATAGCAAATATCAGTTTTATACTCCATCTCCAGATTGCTACACACCAAAAACAACTATTTTAAATTCTTTTAACCATTTATTCTATATATTGATTTATCAGATCTATCCATTGACTTGTCAGTTTTACTTAGCAACCTCTTGTGTTAAATGGAGATGTTAGCTACCTTAGCATATATATCTCTGGCTCCCATATACTCCTTATACATTTTTGGTTAAATCATTATTCAAGATTTTAATTTAGATGATTATAGAAATGTTTTCACTGTTGAGATTGTAGTATACTTTATCATTTTTATTTAGACATTTTTTTAATTTCATTTTTTTTTCTGGAGTTAATATTTGCCTTATATTTTGTTTTTAATCTACTTTTTTTTTATCCTAAGGCTAAGTCTTTCATACTCTCCAGTTACTAAGGGACATGTCAAAAGAATTCTCTAGACAGTTGAATTTCTCAGATGATCTGCATTGTCTAGTTCTCAAGTCTGTGTGTCACGTGACACTCTTTCCCATGCTCTTTTACTTCCTCCTCCATCCAGGACCAGGACGGATTTATGAAACTGCCCACTACATGTTATAGTCCTGGGGTCCTGATTTGCTGATAATCCCTCGGCTTCTTTTTTTTTTTTTTTTTTTTCCGGTACGTGGACCTCTCACCACTGTGGCCTCTCCCGCTGCAGAGCACAGGCTCCGGACACGCAGGCTCAGAAGCCATGGCTCACGGGCACAGCCACTCTGTGGCATGTGGGATCTTCCTGGACCGAGGCACGAACCCGTGTCCCCTGCATCGGCAGGCGGATGCTCAACCACTGCGCCACCAGGGAAGCCCTCCCTTGGCTTCTTTCTTAATGCTTTTTCTAGTGTCTGGAGCTCATGTGTGATATACTTCCTTATTTCGATGGAGCAGAACTTATAATATTTTTCTTAGTAAATGAGCAAAGAGATTATTTGAAACTCTGTAGCTAGCTCTGAAATGTCTTTGTTCTTTCTTTCACATTTACATCAGAGTGGCTGATGGAAAAGCATATGACTTCCTATTCCAGATTTTCTGGATGAGAACTAATATTTTTTTTTCTCAGAATTGCCTTTCGGAATCTTCCTTTTTGTCAATAAAGTTCTGAAATTTCAGAGTAATAAGACTAGGCAGGGGATTTTTAATCTTCAATTCTAAAAAAATATATAGTTTTTAAAACTGTGTTTCATCTTTTCTTTCTCACTACAACTCTTATTATTTGGTCCTTTTTGCAGTCCTCCTGGGTTGATCTTCAAAATCTCTTGCTTATTATAATCTTCATTTTTTTCCTCTAATGTCATCTTCCAATTCCTTTACTGATTTTCATATTTCTGTTATTATTTTAAAATTTTAAGACAATTTTTGTTCCTGTGTTTTCTACACCTTACTACATTTATTTTATGATTGTGATATCCTTGCACATATCTTTGAGTGTAGTATTTATAATTTTTTTGATTCGTCTATTCTCAGTATTGTTGGTATTGTTTCTGCATTGTAATTTGTGTTTATTTTGGTTTTTGTCTTTCATGATGGAAATTTTCCAAAAATATCTGGTGATATTTGTGTATTTTGATTTAGACTTCCTAAAATTCTTATTACAAGCTCTGATGTTGTGTATATGTGTGAGTGTGTACCTGGATGTATATGGATATTATTGGGAGTAAGGAAGGGTAGTAAATTGGTTGAATATCCTATAGAGTGACCAGGTGGCAAGCTGTGCTTTTTGTTGGAAACCCCCAGTTTTCACTATCGGTGACCTTTCCTCACAGGTGTTTTAGCTTCTATATTAAAGGATCATTCAATGGCCGGCTTGGTAGGTAGAAGTCTGCTTATAGGACTTCCAGTGCCAAACTGGAGAAAGGGGCTAGGGTTCCATTATTCATTATATAGACTTCCATTCAGTATCTCTGTTTTCATTTAGAATATCACTGCTCCCTTTATCTGTGCTTGATGTTTCCAAGTCCAAAGTTTTTCTCATTCAATTCTCCATCTTCTGGATAACTTTGTCCTCTTCTAGAGACAGGATAAGGGAAGGGTAGCAGTGCTAGTGAGGATTTGAGGTCTAACTGCTTCATAATGTAACTTTCAAACCAATGCCTTGTTTTAGACTTACATACTCTTCCCACCAACCTCCTGACTTCTGCTTCAGAGGGTACCTGATTCTTGAGCTTTCTAAAGGTTCTGAGTATAATAAATTGGTGGTTTCTCTCAACATCTCCCTCTACAGGAACTTAAGGTTAACTTTCCTCCATTTGGTTGGGTGCATTACTTTTTATTTCACCATCTGCTCTCAGACATTATATATTATGACTGAGGGCACTCAGGCATTATATGATGTTACTGGGGTTATGAATGTCTCCTATTTTCATTAAAATGGAGTATAGGTTTCTCATTTTTGACTTATTTTAAGGGGAGTACAAAGAAAGGGGAACTGTTTATTCTCATGTTAAAGCTATCAATTTGGTTTCAAAGCTAAACTTTATGTGTAATTTAAAAAATCTTTTATAGAAAACTCATATTTTTCTTACACTATTAATTTAATATAAATTAGCCCATGTGTCTCTTAAATATGTATAAAATTAAAGTTGGCTGTAAAGATGAATATTATTAAATAATCTATAAAAGAATTTTTAAAGCATATATTAAACATATTTTAAAAGCATATTTTGTTTGAAATAATTATTTTATTACATACCACACAAAAATAACTAAATACATTTTTAATTCCTGAGAGATTAAGGCATCTGTGTGCCTGAAATATTTGGGCATAATAATTCATGTTCATTTCCTCCCTAGTTATGCTATAAATATAATTAATGGGCATTTCTGTGAATTAATGTTGCTATAATTGGAATTTGTAAATAAATTTGAAACAACAAAATTTTATTGTCCAACAAAACAGTGAATTATGTTTATTCTAGTATTTTAATACCACACACATTTGAAAATTAGATTATCTTTTACAGGAAAACTAGTAGAGTGATAAATCATTACCATGAGAATGTCTTCATGATGAACTTTTCCACAAAAATAGAGCTGATAATTTTTGATCATAGAAAACAGATAACATAAGTTTTTAAATATATGGGGTTAGGCGTAAAGCAAATGGCCTGAAATAATATCAGTACAATGTTTTTTGTTGTGTTTGATAAATATATATACAATTACATATATTATGTATGCATCTACACTATTTTGTTGTATTCACCCTATTTCATTATTTTAGATTATTCTAGTGCTTGAACTTCAGTTTGATTTAATAAAACATGTTCACATTTTACTTTTATGTTCAACCAGTATACTTATCTGTGAGATCCCTTGTGGTAACACATGATTATGCAATTTTTTTCTATTAGAATGTCCAAAACTCTCTCTTAGTCCTTTTTAAATATTTAATCTTTAAAAAGTAATACTTTAAAAAGATTTTAATAAAAGATATAAATCTCAGGATAGTCTTTTACGGAACTTCATCCAATATCTAGGAGTGCTCTGTATTTCATACTTGTTTCAGCATTTAGTCCTAAATAAAACAGTTCCTATGGGAATGATCGTACTGTAGGTGATAGGGCTGACATCTAGAAGTCATATCTCAATCTCTTTCCCCATGCTTCCTTTCACCTTAAGTATGTGAAATATAAAACCAAGGGATTGCTTTCTCCGCCTCCATTTCAGTTAAAGGTGGATATGTGTTCCCATTAAGACCAATGAGGACTTTGTTGGAGGCTTCTGGGAAAGCAGTTCCTTGTCTAATAGCAGAAGTGAAAGAGCCTTTCGGCTGTTCCTCTTCCTTGATAATTATGCTGCATGAAGCTATACCTGCAGTCTTGTGCCCGTCAGATGACAGTGCATGGATCAAAAGTGAAGACCCTGAGGTGGCTACAGGACATCACTGAGAAGGGTCTGACTCCTTGATAATACGTTAAACACTGCCAGCTAGTCCCAGCTTCCTTGTTATGCAGGGAAAAAAAAAATCAGTGTTTTAGAAGACAGCATTGATGGATTTTCTGGTACTGGCCAGCAAATACATCTTAAAAGAAAGAGCAGTCATGCCTCATTAAAAACATGCACACACAAAAAACAATGAATTGCTAGGAAAGTATTAATAGGATAAATGTTAGGGGTTAAATAATTTTTCATGAAAAGCAGTTGGTAACCATGCAGAATTATTGATGTATTAGGTAGAGAAAGAAAGGTAATTTTTCTTAACTGACTACTGTTAGATAAAATGTTAAAATAACTTATCATAGTTCTAAATTAATGTACACTAAATTAGAAAGAGACAGTAAAATTGTCTAAGATTTCTATGAAAAGATTCAAGAGTTTCTTATAGACTGTTTAAATGACATAAGAAAAGAGATTTAAAGTAATTTTGGTTTTAGTTTATGACTAAGACTGGGACAAAATACAAAAGATCCTATTTCTGTTTTGTGAAACTGTATTACTACAAGTAATAGATTTTATTGAAGAATCATTTTATTTGATACCTGTTTTGAAAGTATTAATCAGTAAACAGTCTAGTTTTTACAATAAAGTGTCCTGAGGGAATAAAAAAAGGTTAAGTTGTCTTCTCTTTACTACTTTAACATCTAAGTATCAATTATATATATATATATATAAAAGATGGAGTACATTGATTTTTCCACTGGCTGGATTATTGCTTATTTTTGAATTAACTATAGATATTTTATACAGAATAAGTCCTTAACTCTTGTCATGTCTAGTAGTTGGGTTTAGCCTTTAAAAAAAAGCACACCAAAAGTGTGTAAAAAAGGTTTTGAGATGCTACTGACCATTTGCTTCTCGTTGGAGGAAGTGTGGCGGGCAGCAGGTTTGGTGTATTGACAACAAAAGCAGTCTAAACCCATCTTCAGAGAAGTCACATGGCAGTCACTGATTTTATTGCCACCATCACTGTTCTAGGATTAACTAAACAAATTGCAGCCATTGGGGGTGAGTATCTCCAGGTTGATATAATCTTCTGTCTTAATGTTAATACTTAATTAATGTATTAATCTTTTGTCTTAATGTAATACTGGTTAATGTTCAGTATTACTCTGAGTACTCAAAAATCACAAGAAACTAAGTGAATAGAGAAAGTAATTGCTGCTTTTGAGTAAAATGGAACCATATGTTACACAAAAAAGTTCTTATTTAATTATCTCTTTTCAAAAAGAGAGTCTTACCTTTTTTCTGAAAAATCAATATATAAATAACAATAAAAGCAGTTAAAATTGTGAATTTAAAATATATGTCATGGAAGTGGATAGGCCATGAGAACACATATATGGTACATTTGCATGCACACATATATGTACACATATACACATAGTTAAGCTTAAGTCATTTTACAATGAGCTATTATTAAATCTACAATATATTATTGATATCTTCATTTATTCTGAATATATTTCTTGTGTTTTTATAGACTAAATAAGAATAAAAATACCAAGTAAAAACTTACCTAAATGTTTTACTCAGAGTTTCTCTATAAAAAATGTAACTTCATCCCAGTGCATTTAGAGGAAAATGTAGCTCTCCACATTTGTGTGGACATGCACACGTGCATGTGTTTAACAGAATCTTCCCCAGGAGGAGATACATAGGAAGAGGTGATATAACCCAGGGGCTAAGTCAAACTCTTTGGGTTGAAACTGAACACTAGCTGCATCATCTATGGAAAATTCTTAACATCCCTGTGTCTCTCATTCTATAAAATGCTTCTAATAAGATAACCCTCCTCATAAGGTTGTTGATCAGGTTGAATGTGTTCATACATGAAAAATGCTTAGAACAGAGTCTGGCATGTTGTCAGAACTACTAAAAGTCACTGGGATTACTATAATTCTATAATTATTATTATAATTACTATTATTCTGTAATTATTGTTATCTGGGAGAGCTTTGGTAGCTGTCTCTAAGTTGGATACCCCTACCTTGTCCTTTGATTATTAGAGTTCAGCATCGCCCCTTCTTTCTCATCTTGAGGAATATAATAAGTTTGGTGACACAACAGTGCACCCGAATTCTGTGACTTTGGGACATAAAGGAAGCAGTACTTACTGCTGTTGCCTCTAGCTTCAACTTTTTCGACCAGAAAGGTTTTTTCATAAAAGAAATAATCTGCACATTCTGAAGTTTATTTATTAAAGCAGTACGTTCCTCTGTTTGTCAGACCTGAAGAACAAAATGAGTTCTCACCTCATTTATTTAATTCTGGAATAAATTCTAACTAATTCAGGTTTTAAATGATAGAAATGGTTGGTTGGGAATCATATATCTGTGTTTATATATATATACTTATATGGGCCATATATCCTATATTTGCTGAACTAAACTTATTATCTTCCAAAGATTTGCTATTAATAATGAGTAAAAAGGAATTAATAAATAATTCCAGAGAAATAAATATATGGGAAATAATATGACCTTTGTTGCCAAGAAAATTTGAGTCTGTAACCCTCCTGTTGTATTTATAATACATATTTTGGAGCAAAAACAGCTAAATTATTAAATGTACATCGTGGCTTACAGACTATCAGCAAATTACAGCATGGAAGGAAAGTTTCTAACAATGATTCCTCAATACATTTCTCTATTTTTAGGCAAGCTGTTTATAAATTTATGCCTTGAATATTGAAAAAGAAATGGTTCGTATCCACACACTTCTGAGTAACTCATTTAAGGTGTGACCTGGAAGCTAACAAATAACATTGAATATGTCTCTTCTCTTCTACAGTGCTTTTCTCAGGTGTAACCTTTTACTATAATGTGTCCATTATTGAAAAATATTAATCAGTCTATTTTGTGCCCTCTCCCTCTATACTAAATACCCTGAATCCCTTTAGCTAGCCCTAGAATTATTTATTTATATTTCAGGGCATACCTCTATATTATCTTTAAGTTTTTTTCATGCTATGAGCCTTGTGATCATACTACTTTCTAACAAGACTCTGAGTAAATTTTTTAAAAAGCCTTTGATACATGAATATTGACACCATGTGTTCTGCTGTTGCCCGTGCATTTTGGGGGGTTGTATTTTCATTTGCAACAGGCTTTTTCTTTGTACATAATTTAGTGACTGAATAAACTACCAAAGTTTGTGACTATTTAGTTTTATTCTATTTATGCATATAACCTAAATGAAATCCTAATCTCCCTTTCTTTCTCTCAGATTGATTTTCATATGTGGTGTGACCTTTCTGAATATAGGAACTTTGTATTAATTTTACACGTGGTCCCTTCAATTTTCTCTTACAACATGTGTCTTCATTATATTTTTGAAACTGCAGAATCTTAAGATTTCTTAAAAGAAAGGTGAAATTATATAATGTTTTCATTGTCTGACAAACTCATCTCTGTACATAGAGATGGATCAGACCAACTTGTTTTTCACCAAATCTGATTAAGAACTCAGATTCATTTATGTATTTGCAAAGTCACTTTTTTCACTTTTATGATGAAATGACTTAGTTTCTTATAGAAGTAACTATTCACTCCAAGAAGCTCAAGTCCATCTTGCTTTTCCATAAACATTGACATAACATTAATCCTTCCTAAGACACTTCAATACATGTATATGAAGCTTTATCCATAACAGTGCTCCCTTTTTAACTTCATCCAATTCTTGATAGTTCTTATTATTGATATTTTTTAAACAACCAGTTGCGTTGTTTCACTTTTTCTCCTTGACCATTTGACTTCTTCATTAAAAGATTTTTCTCTGCTGATTTTCACAGCAGTTTTAAGGAAATACTTGGCAGAATAATCATTTAAAAAGAAATTTCAAATTACTACTGTGGCATCTCTCATTTCTGACAACTTCAATAAATGGGGGATCGAATCTCCTTGATTCCATTTTTTTTTTTTTTTTTTTTTTTTGCGTTACACGGGCCTCTCACTGTTGTGGCCTCTCCTGTTGCGGAGCACAGGCTCCAGACGCGCAGGCCCAGCGGCCACGGCTCACGGGCCCAGCTGCTCCACGGCACGTGGGATCCTCCCGGACCGGGGCACAAACCCGCGTCCCCTGCATCAGCAGGCGGACTCTCAACCACTGCGCCACCAGGGAAGCCCGAATCTCCTTGATTCTTGTTCTAGAATTTATGATGATTAATTTCATTGGATTCCCTGGGGGGGGGGGAGGGGTGTTGTTGGTTGATTGTTTCTTCTTTATATGAATTAATATTTCATTATTCTTTGATAACATAGTTTTCCTTTTAAAATGTTCTGTTATTTACAAAGCAACTCTCCTTGAAACTTCTTATTTATCGCTTTATAAGTTTTTATATTACATCAGGCTATATAATAACCATGAATGGGTGGAAGAAGCCTTGTAACTAATAGATATTTTATTTTAGGAGCCATAAAAAATAAAACAATTATCTAGGTTGACTGGGAACTTTTAAAGCAGGTCCATAATAGCAGTTTTATTAGACAAAGTCTCCAAATGCCAATAAAAAGATATACTGAATTTCAGATCACTATACACAGGGTGTGTGTGGGTGTGTGTGTGCATGCATGTGTGTGTGTGTGTGTGTGTGTGTGTGTGTGTTTAGAAAGTGCTGAATTTTTTTAATCTCAAGTCAGTCTTTTCAACAAAATTATAGTGTATCATTAGTAGTAATTACTATTACTTCAGAAATTAAAAACATGAATACAAATGCAAAAAACACATCCAGTGAGAGGCAGTTTTACAGTAGTTCCTGGATAGATGACTTTTCAACATCATTTCTTATTCTCGTTTTTTCTTTACTACATTTTGGGTACTTTATGTCTTTGAGATTAATTTTTGACTTTATTCCTCTTTTCTTATGCTGTGTCATTGTGTGGCATTGTAAAGTATACCTATGATAAAATATTAATTTGTGAAATCCTCTAGGAACCATTGAAAGATATTGGGTGAGGTTTAGAAAAATCAAATAAATGACTCTTTCTCTTAGGAGTAGATTTAGAAGGTATATTTCATTGGAATTACTGTGGTGTGAATCACATAGCAGAAAACTCTGTGTGAATGTTAAGTAACTTAAAATGCTCACAACTGCCAAGCATTTGTTACTTTCATATGCCCTTGTCCAAACTTTACAAGTTTAAGTTACTTGCTTGGCTAATAGATGGAATATTGATTTCAAATATAACATTACACACAAAGTTTCACATGGTAAACTAGATAATTCATTACTGTAAGTTATTTATGAGTCTGTTATTATATTTGAAAATATTATATAACAGTAAATCAGTACTGTTATAATTAAAATATATGCTTCCATTTGTAGCAGTACTTCTGTTAAGTATATATATTTTTGGATATATGTGTTTTCCTATGTAGAAAAGATCTTATTCTCTGACGAAATTTACTTTTCATCCATACATTCACAAGTACTGATAGATAACTGACTTTGTGTCAGGTCCTGCTCCAAGAGCCAGTGATTACGAATTGAACCTAGGGTTCATATTCAGTCAGGAGGGAAGACAGACAGTGAACAAATACACAAAGGGATCATTTCACATTGAGGTATATTCTGGGAAGGAACCAGGTGGAACTCTGGGATGATTAGTAAGGCCAGACTGGCTAATCCTTTCTGAGAAGATGACAGAGTAGTATGGAGAGCCGAAAGTTAAGGGAGAACCTGTACACAGCAAGTTAGGGAAGTAATTTTCCAGACCCATGAAAAGCAAGTGTAAATGTAATGAGGTTAAGGCAGAACTTGTCAATTTCTAAGACCAGAAAGCATGTGAGAATAGAGCGTCTGAGGTGCTAAAAAGAGCAGTACCAGGTGAGGATGGGGAAACTAGGCAGAATGGGATCAGAACGTTTACTAGATCAAAGGGAGATGTGAGCATCTCACTCAGTACAGTGTCAGGCCACACAGGGTTTTAGGTAAAGGAGTAATGTGATATAATTTATAAATTTAAACATCACTCTGGCCAATAGGAGCAAATGAATTTTGTTGGTGAATGACAATGTTTGGAGATCAGTTAGGAGGGCAATAAATTTGTCCAGTTGATAAGACATGAAGCCAAACTCCCATTATTTAAGAGTGAGGAAAGAAGTAGGTAATTTGGAGACTTCATAGATAGATTGATCAGGACAAATTTTCCTAATTATATAATTTGATCAGTTGGGTACATGTCTGTGTAGCTTTCTCATATGAGGAAGATTGAAAGAGGAGCACGTTTTGAAGACATGGGAAATGAGAGTTTTCACTTGGCACGTAAACATTTAGACATTCTGTTAATACAGAGCCAGCAGTAGACACCTGTTTAACCACCCTGACATTCACGCTACTGTACGTAGAAAGCACAGGTTTTGATATAAGGAAAAGCTTAGTTTGAAATGCATCAGTTATATAATCTTGGGCAGTTTGTTCAAATTCTGCAAGCTATACATTCTTTGACTGCAATATATATGCGTTTCTTATAAATTTGTTAAATACAGTAGAAATGTGTGTATCGTATACCTGGTATGCATCCAATTAATTGTAGTTTAATTTTTTTGACCAATAAAGAGTAAGTGTAAATATATCCTAAATTAGAAGTTCAAGAAAATATTTAGCATAAAAAATTGGTCTTCTTTCAACATCTTCAGAAATACTATTTTAAGTCAACAGTTGTAAATGACATTGTCATGGATATATGGCAATTAATAAATGCTGAAGAAACGTTTTGTATAATTTCTCCCATTTTTTTCTCATAATTCTATCATGACTTTTTGTTGGGAAATTTAAATAAATTCAAGAGGGACATAATACAAAAATCTGTATGAATGAAGAATAAGTAAAAAGTACTGTCTGGATGGGTATGGTGATTGAAAAGTGGAAAGAATCTTAAAACTTCAATTTATTTATTTATTTTTTTGCTTTATGCGGGCCTCTCACTGTTGTGGCCTCTCCCACTGCGGAGCACAGGCTCCGGACACGCAGGCTCAGCGGCCATGGCTCGCGGGCCCAGCCGCTGCGCAGCATGTGGGATCTTCCCGGACTGGGGCACGAACCCGTGTCCCCTGCACCGGCAGGCGGACTCTCAACCACTGCACCACTGGGGAAGCCCTGAAGTGTTTTTTTTTTTTTTTTTTTTTTACAAAAATAGAGGTTTGTAAAGAAGCTGGATTTGGACAGTAAGAAGATAAAGAGATTAGTTTTGGACATGTTGGCTATGAGGCATCTAGGAGGAAATATTCTAGAGGCAGTTGGAGATGCGAGACAAGAGACCTGATAGAATAGGTAGATCTAGATTTGAGATTAATTACCCAGAATTGTTGAGTGTTAAGTAAATCTTGGCTGTATTATATGTTGAAATTCAGGTTCCCTCCATCACCTTCCAGAAAAAATCCATCCTGGGAATCTCAAAATGAACATATTTAAATAATTTATTTAAAAACTTGATGATATTTTATTTCATACACAATTCTTAGATTCTTCAGTCAATACAAATAAAAAAAATAATCACTTGCCTATACACTATACTATACTTACTTGTTGTCAACATATCTTCCCAGGCTTGTCTAATACAAACTGTTCTCCATTTTTTGATTCCTCTTCCCCTTAGCCTCTCCATATGTTGTCATTTCATCTATGAAATGGACAGTGGTCGTTCCCCTGTCCCATGACCCCTTAGAACAAGAAACAAATCTGTTTCCAGGAGGTGACCCTATCTGACTAGTGCAATGCAGCAAATCTATCACAGTGCCCGTCAGGTAGAATTGGTTTGAAAAATAACTGCTAAGTTAGTTGAATGAAGAAATGAATGAAATTCAAATGTTCATATAAAATGATGCAATAATCAGCTTCCATTCTTTGACTCTCTATACTCCAATAACTTTTACATCTACTTTTTTTCAGTACCTCCACTCTTGCCACATTTTTGCAATTTCTTAAAATATAAAATTTGTAGGATATCACTGATGCTAAATTCAAAAGATTGGAAGCTAGTAGAAGCTTACAGAAAGCAAGTTGAGTAACTGCACTTTTACATTCATTTCTGTCTTTATAACCTAATAAATAAAAATTAGCCTTATTGACTATTCTTGGTAAGATCTCTATTTTTAGAAACTGCATTTTCTGGTATGAGCCACTGCAATTCAGGAGTTTCACCATGAATACAAATAATTTGATTATGAATGTTCTGTAAGGAAAAATATGCTACTTACATTTATAAGAAACTTACACAAATGTAATACATCTCTTTCACAAAATTGATGTTAATATATACAGAATTGATCTGGTAAATAACACTTATACTGGCATTATAATTTTACCTCATAGATGTAAAACCTACACTGAGCTACACAAATATGTAGATGAGTGAACATTATTACAATATCAAAAATGGTAACAACCAGTCTTCCATTTTAATCAGTTACCCCTTAGCAGGGTTTCTATATCAAATTAATTTTAGTCTACGGGTAGGAAGATTTAATCATTAAAATATGAAAGTAAACATCCCTTCTGATGTATGAGTATGAGTTTGCATTAAGTTAAAGCATTTCAGAGGAGAGTTTCTGGACTACCTGTGTTTGAACCCCAGCTCTACAACATACTAGTTAGGTAATTTTGCTTAATATTTAATATCTCTAAGGGTAGATTTCCATGTCTTAAATGTGGAAAGTAATTTCAATCTCATGAGCTATTTGAAAGACATAAGAACACACAGTAAGTATATACTTAAGGATGTGTAGTCAGAGCCCAATTATTGGTAACTATTGTTATTATTAAACCTATGATTTATTGAATGTCTATGAATGATTGACCCTATATTATTTCTGTTCCTAACATCTAATCTTCAATTAACCCCATTTTACAGAAGGAGAAATTAAGGTAGAGAGAGTTGGAGTGACTTTCAATGGCTATATTAAAACTTTGATTTGAACCACAGAATTGTTCATTCCTCCATGCAATTTAGTTTCCTGAAAGTAGGATATCTGTATATATACTTTCACATTTTTATTAATTCTAACTCAGGCTTGAGTTACCATTCCATTACTTCCTCCAGTAATTCCTTTTTTTTTTAACATCTTTATTGGAGTATAATTGCTTTAGAATGGTGTGTTAGTTTCTGCTGTATAACAAAGTGAAGCAGCTATACATATACATATATCCCCATATCTCCTCCCTCTTGCGTCTCCCTCCCACTCTCCCTATCCCACCCATCTAGGTCGTCACAAAGCATCGAGCTGATCTACCTGTGCTATGCGGCTGCTTCCCACTAGCTATCTACTTTACATTTGGTAGTGTATATAAGTCGATGCCACTGTCTCACTTCATCCCAGCATACCCTTCCCCTCCCCATGTCCTCAAGTCCATTCTCTATGTCTGCGTCGTTATTCCTGTCCTGCCCCTAGGTTCCTCAGAACCATTTTTGGGTTTTTTTTAGATTCCATATATACGTGCTAGCATACAGTATTTGTTTTTCTCTTTCTGACTTACTTCACTCTGTATGACAGACTCTAGGTCCATAACTCAATTTCATTTCTTTTTATGGCTGAGTAACATTCCATTGTATATATGTGCCACATCTTCTATAACCATTCATCGGTCGATGGACACTTAGGTTGCTTCTATGTCCTGGCTATTGTAAATAGAGCTGCAATGAACATTGTGGTACATGACTCTTTTTGAATTACGGTTTTCTCAGGTATATGCCCAATAGTGGGATTGCTGGGTCATATGGTAGTTCTACTTTTAGATTTTAAGGAACCTCCATACTGTTCTCCATAGTGGCTGTATCAATTTACATTCCCACTAACAGTGCAAGCGGGTTCCTTTTTCTCCACAGCCCCTCCAGCATTTATTGTTTGTAGATTTTTTGATGGCGGTCATTCTGACCAGTGTGAGGTGATACCTCATTGTAGTTTTGATTTGCATTTCTCTAATGATTAGTGATGTTGAGCATCCCTTCATGTGTTTGTTGGAAATCTGTATATCTTCTTTGGAGAAATGTCTATTTAGGTCTTCTGCCCATTTTTGGATTAGATTGTTTGTTTTTTTGATATTGAGCTGCATGAGCTGTTTGTATATTTTGGAGATTAATCCTTTGTCATTTGCTTCGTTTGCAAATGTTTTCTCCCATTCTGAGGGTTGTCTTTTTGTCTTGTTTATGGTTTCCTTTGCTGTGCCATTTCATTAGGTCCCATTTTTTTTTAAATTTTTATTACTCTAGGAGGTGGGTCATAAAAGATGTTGCTGTGATTTATGTCAAAGAGTTCTCTGCCTATGTTTTCCTCTAAGAGATTTATAGTGTCTGGCCTTACATTTAGGTCTTTAATCCATTTTGGGTTTAGTTTTGTGTATGGTGTTAGGAAGTGTTCCAATTTCATTATTTTATATGTAGCAGTCCAGTTTTCCCAACACCTCTTACTGAAGAGGCTGTCTTTTCTCCCTTGTATATTCTTACCTCCTTTATCAAAGATAAGGTGACCATATGTGCATGGGTTTATCTCTGGGCTTTCTTTCCTGTTCCATTGATAAAAATTTTGTTTTTGTGCTGTTACCATACTGTCTTGATTACTGTAGCTTTGTAGTATAGGAGCCTGATTCCTCCAGCTCCGTTTTTCTTTCTTAAGATTAGTTTGGCTATTTAGGGTCTTCTGTGTTTCCATACAAATTGTGAAATTTTTTGTGCTAGTTCTGTGAAAACTGCCATTGGTAGTTTGATAGGGATTGCATTGCGTCTGTAGATTGCTTTGGGTCATATAGTCATTTTTACAATGTTGATTCTTTGAATCCAAGAATGTGGTATGTCTCTCCATCTGTTTGTATCATCATTAATTTCTTTCATCAATGTCTTATAGTTTGCTGCATACAGGTCTTTGTCTTCTTAGGTATGTCTTATAGTTTGCTGCATACAGGTCTTTGTCTTCTTAGGTATGTCTTATAGTTTGCTGCATACAGGTCTTTGTCTTCTTAGGTATGTTTATTCCTCTTTTTGTTGCAGTGATAAACGGGAGAGTTTCATTAATTTCTCTTTCAGATTTTTCATCATTAGTGTAAAGGAATGCAAGAGATTTCTGTGCAATAATTAATTTTGTATCCTGCTACTTTACCAGATTCATTGATTAGCTCTAGTAGTTTCCTGGTAGCATCTTTAGGTTTCTCTATGTACAGTATCATGTCATGTGCAAACAGTGGAGTTTTACTTCTTCTTTTCCGATATGGAATCCTTTTATTTCTTTTTCTTCTCTGATTACTGTGGCTAAAACTTCAAAAACTATGTTGAATAGTAGTGGTGAGAGTGGGCATCCTTGTATTGTTCCTGATTTTAGAGGAAATGGTTTCAGTTTTTCAGAACTGAGAATGATGTTGGCTGTGGGTTTGTCATATATGGCCTTTATGATGATGAGGTAAGTTCCCTCTATGCCTACTTTCTGGAGGGTTTTTATCATAAATGGCTATTGAAGTTTGTCAAAAGCTTTTTCTGTATCTATTGAGATGATCATATGGTTTTTATCCTTCAGTTTGTTAATATGGTGTATCACATTGATTGATTTGCATATATTGAAGAATCCTTTCATTCCTGGGATAAACCCCACTTGATCATGGTGTATGATCTTTTAATGTGCTGTTGGATTCTGTTTGCTAGTATTTTGTTGAGGATTTTTGCATATATGTTCATCAGTGATATTGGCCTGTAAGTTCCATTTGTTGTGATATCTTTGGTTTTGGTATCAGGGTGATGGTGGCCTTGTAGAATGAGTTTGGGAGTGTTCCTCCCTCTGCTGTATTTTGGAAGAGTTTTAGAAGGATAGGTGTTTGATAGATAAATGTTTGATAGAATTCGCCTGTGAAGCCATCTGGTCCTGGACTTTTGTTTGTTCGAATATTTTTAATCACAGTTTCAATTTTAGTGCTTGTGTTTGGCATGTTCATATTTGCTGTTTCTTCCTGGTTCCATCTCAGAAGGTTGTGCTTTTCGAAGATTTGTCCATTTCTTCCAGGTTGTACATTTTATGGGCATATAGTTGCATATAGTAATCTCTGATGATCCTTTGTATTTCTGCCGTGTCAGCTGTTACTTCTTTTTCCATGTCTAATTCTATTTATTTACGTCTTCTCCCTTGTTTTCTTGATGAGTCTGGTTAATGCTTTATCAATTTTGTTTTTTTGTTTAACTTCTCAAAGAACCAGCTTTTAGTTTTATTGATCTTTGCTATCATTTCCTTCATTTCTTTTTCATTTATTTCTGATCTCATCTTTATGATTTCTTTACTTATGCTAACTTTGGGGTTTTTTTGTTCTTCTTTCTCTAATTGCTTTAGGTGTAAGGTTAGGTTGTTTATTTGAGATGTTTCTTGTTTCTTGAGGTAGGATTTTATTGCTATAAACTCCCCCTTAGAACTGCTTTTGTTGCATCTCATAGGTTTTGGGTCATCGTGTTTTCATTGTCATTTGTTTCTAGGTATTTTTTGAATTCCTCTTTGATTTCTTCAGTGATCTCAGAGTTATTAAGTAGTGTATTGTTTAGCCTCCATATGTTTGTATTTTTTATAGATTTTTTCCTTAATTGATATCCAGTCTCATAGGGTGGTTGGAAGAGATACTTGATACAATTTCAATTTTCTTAAATTTAACAAGGCTTGTTTTGTTACCCAAGATATGATATATCCTGGAGACTGTTCCATGAGCACTTGAGAAGAAAGTATATTCTGTTGTTTTTGGATGGAATGTCCTATAAATATCAGTTAAGTCCATCTTGTTTAATGTGTCATTTATGCTTGTTTCCTTATTTATTTTCATTTTGGATGATCTGTCCATTGGTGAAAGTGGATGTTATAGTTCCCTACTATGATTGCATTCCTTTCAATTTCCCCTTTTATGGCTGTTAGCATTTGCCTTATGTATTGAGGTGCTCCTATGTTAGGTGCATAAATATTTACAATTGTTATATCTTCTTTTAGGATTCATCCCTTGATCATTATGTAGTGTCCTTCTTTGTGTCTTATAATAGTCTTTATTTTAAAGTCTACTTTGTCTGATATGGTAATTGCTACTCCAGTTTTCTTTTGATTTCCATTTGCATGGAATATCTTTTTCTATTCCATCACTTTCAGTCTGTATATGTCCTTAACTCTGAAGTGGGTCTCTTGTAGACAGCATATATATGGGTCTTGTTTTTGTATCCATTCAGCTAGTCTCTGTCTTTTCTTTAGAGCATTTAATTCATTTACATTTATGGTGGTTATTGATATGTATGTTCCTATTACCATTTTCTTAATTGTTTTTGGTTTGTTATTGTAGGTGTTTTCCTTCTCTTGTGTTTCCTGCCTACAGAAGTTCCTTTAAAATTTGTTGTAAAGCTGGTTTGGTTGTGCTGAATTCTGTTAGCTTTTGCTTGTCTGTAAAGTTTTTAATTTCTCTGTCAAATCTGAATGAGATCCTTGCTGGGTAGAGTAATCTTGGTTGTAGGTTTATCCCTTTCATCACTTTAAGTATGTCCTGCCACTGCCTTCTGGCTTGCAGAGTTTCTGCTGAAAGATCAGCTGTTAACCTTATGGGGGTTCCCTTGTATGTTTTTTGTTGCTTTTCCCTTGCTGCTTTCAATATTTTTTTCTTTGTTTTTAATTTTTGTTAGTTTGATTAATATGTGTCTTGGTGTGTTTCTCCTTGGTTTTATCCTGTATGGGACTCTCTGCATTTCCTGGACTTGATTGACTTATTCCTTTCTCATATTAGGGAAGTTTTCAACTATAATCTCTTAAAATATTTTCTCAGCCCCTTTCTTTTTCTCTTCTTTTGGGACCCCTATAATTTGAATGTTGGAGTGTTAAATGTTGTCCCAGAGGTCTCTGAGACTGTCCTCAGTTTTTTTTCATTTTTTTTTTCTTTATTCAGCTCTGTGGTAGTTATTGCCACTGTTTTATCTTCCAGGTCACTTATCCATTCTTCTGCCTCAGAGTTCCTGCTTTTGATTCCTTCTAGAGAATTTTTAATTTCGTGTATTGTGTTGTTTAATCTTTGTTTGTTTGTTCTTTAATTCTTCTAGGTCCTTGTTAATTGTTTCTTGTATTTTCTCCATTCTGTTTCCAAGATTTTGGATCATCTTTACTATCATTACTCTGAATTCTTTTTCAGGTAGACTGCCCATTTCCTCTTCATTTGTTTGGTCTGGTGGGTTTTAATCTTTCTCCTTCATTTACTTCATATTTCTCTGTCTTCTCATTTTGCTTAACTTACTGTGTTTGGGGCCTGCTTTTCACAAGCTGCAGGTTCATAGTTACCATTGTTTTTGGTGTCTGCCCCTGTTGGTAAGGTTGGTTCAGTCGGTTGTGTAGGCTTCCTGGTGGAGGGAATGGTGCCTGTGTTCTGGTGGATGAGGCTGGAGCTTGTCTTTCTGGCGGGCAGGACTGCGTCCGGTGGTGTGTTTTGGGGTGTCTGAGAACTTATTATGATTTTAGGCAGCCTTTCTGCTAATGGGTGTGGTTGTGTTCCTCTCTTGCTACTTATGTGGCATAGGGTGTCCAGCACCATAGCTTCCTGGTCATTGAGTGGATCTGGGTGTTAACGTTGAGATGGAGAACTCTGGGAGAGCTTTAGCTGTTTGATAATACATGGGGCTGGGAGGTCTCTGGTGGTCCAGTGTCCTGAACTTGGCTCAGCCATGTCAGAGGCTCAAGCCTGACAGCTGGCCAGAGCACCAAGACACTGTCAGCCACATTGCTCAGAAGAAAAGGGAGAAAAAAAAGACAGAAAGGAAGAAAGAAAAAAAAAAAAGTAAAGTAAATAAAGTTATTTAAATAAAAAAATTAAATATTATTAAAAATAACAAAATTAAAAATAATAAAAAAAAGAAAGAAGAGAGCCACCAAACCAAAAAACAAATCCACCAATGATAACAAGTGCTGAAAACTATAAAAACAAACAAACAAAAAAAACCGGACAGACAGAACCCTAGGACAAATGGTAAAAGCAAAGCTATACAGATAAAATCATGCAAAGAAGCATACACATACACACTAAAAGAAAGAGAAAAATGAAAAAAAAATATATATATATATAAAAAAAAGGAAGAGAGCAACCAAATCAATAAACAAATCTACCAATGATAATAAGTTCTAAATACTAAACTAAGATAAATATAAAAGCAGAAACAAATAAGATGCAGAAAACAAACCCCAAGCCTACAACTGCTCCCAAAGTCCACTGCCTCAATTTTGGGATGATACCTTGTGTATTCAGGTATTCCATAGATGCATGGTACATCATGTTGACTGTGGAGATTTACTCCGCTTCTCCTGAGGCTGCTGGGAGAGATTTCCCTTTCTCTTCTTTGTTTGCACAGCTCCTGGGGTTCAGCTTTGGATTGGCCCCGCCTCTATATGTAGGTTGCCTGGGGGTGTCTGTTCCCCACCCAGACAGGACAGGGTTAAAGGAGCAGCTCATTCAGGGGCTCTGCCTCACTCAGGCCAGGGGGAGGTAGGGGTACCAAATGCGGGGTGAACCTGTGGTGGCAGATGCTGGCATGGTATTACACCAGCCTGAGGCACGCCGTGTGTTCTCCTGGGGAAGTTGTTCCTGCGTCACGGGACCCTGGCAGTGGCAGGCTGCACAGGCTCCTGGGAGGAGAGGTGTGGATAGTGACCTGTGCTTGCACACAGGCTTCTTGTTGGTGGCAGCAGCAGCCTTAGTGTCTCATGCCCGTCTCTGAAGCTCAGTTAGGCGGTGCTCTGAATCCCCTCACCTTGTGCACCCCGAACCAATGGTCTCTTGCCTCTTAGGCAGGTCTAGACTTTTCCCCAGACTCCCTCCCAGCTAGCTATGGCTCACTAACCCCCTTCAGGCTGTGTTCATGCAGCCAACCCCAGTCCTCTCCCTGGGATCTGACCTCTGAAGCCCAAGCCTCAGTTCCCAGCCCCCACCCACCCCGGCGGGTGAGCAGACAAGCCTCTCAGGCTGGTGAGTGCTGGTCGGCACTGATCCTCTGTGCGGGAATCTCTCCGCTTTGCCCTCCACACCGCTGTCGCTGTGCTCTCCTCCGTGGCTCCGAAGCTTTCCCCCTCCGCCACCCGCAGTCTCCACCCGCAAAGGACCTTCCTAGTGTGTGGAAACTTTTCCTCCTTCACAGCTCCCTCCCACTGGTGCAGGTCCCATCCCTATTCTTTTGTCTCTGTTTATTCTTTTTTCTTTTGCCCTACCCAGGTACGTGGGGAGTTTCTTGCCTTTTGGGAGGTCTGAGGTCTTCTGCCAGCATTTAGTGGGTGTTCTGTAGGAGTTGTTCCACATATAGATGTATTTCTGATGTATTTGTGGGGTGGAAAGTGACCTCCATGTCTTACTCCTCCACCATCTTTATGGTCCCTCAGTAATTCCTTTTTGTCTTGTATTATGATCTCTAACTTCTCTCTCCCTAGTATTTTTTATCTTTATGTGTACTTAGTTTCATACTTTGTCATCAAGTTTATGTCCTTGACAAGAAGGTATATTGAATTCAGAAAAACAACAATATATTGTCAAACAAGAATACTTTAATATTCATTTATTTAATTCTTAATTTTCTGTTTCCTTGATCTTTGTATTAATTTTCCCTTCAAGTGCAGAGTTCATATCAGGTGGCTATATTATTTTGGTGAAACAAGGATTCTGTGATCAGTGAGTTTGGTGTGTTTTGTTTAATTGCTTTTTATGCTTGCTGCCATGCTTTTCCCTTCTGAGAATCTACTAATCTTCTTGTTTCACAAAGCAAGGCTCTTGGTTATGTTCTCTGCTTCTGTCACATAGCAATATTGAAATTATGCTCTCTTGCTCATTGAAGATGACTATTTTATAGATTGAATTTCTGAATGATGCTCTATTAATAAAATTTAAACTAACTTATTTCAGAGCTAATGAAATTAGTTACTTCAAAAATGGTAATTATACTTCTGTATGTGTTTATCATTCTGGTAATATTAACACATTTTAGTGATAAACATTGTAGAAGACCACATACTTCATGGATATAGAAATTTTATATTCATGGATGTATTTCATTTAAAAATAATAAATTACTCAAGAAATATCCTCACATTTTCTGATTTCCTACCTGGTTTAGAACTACACTTTCCACTGTGATAGCACATAGTCTAGTTGGCACATGTCTGTTGAACACTTGAAATGTGGCTCGTGAAACTGAGAAACTGGGTTTTTAACTCTATTTTATTTAAATTAATTTAAATTTTCATAATAAACTGAAGTAATGTAAAATATTTTTTTCTGTTAAATACAACTGTATTGTTTTACCAGGACTACACTTCACTTTTTATTTTTTGTGTTTACTTTTTTTTTAAATTGAAGTATAGTTGATCTCCAGTGTTGTATCTGTTTCTGGTATACAGCAAAGTGTTTCATATATATATATATATATATATACACACACAGTTTTTGTACATATGTATGTATAATACATATACATTCTTTTTCAAATTCTATCCTCTATGGTTTATCACAGGGTATTGAATATAGTTCCACATGCTGTACAGTAGGACCTTGTTGCTTTTCCAGTCCATATATGATAGTTTGCATCCACTAATCTCAAACTCACAATCCAAACATCCTCCATCCTCCCCCTCCTTGGCCACCACAAGTCTGTTCACTATGTCTGTGAATCTGTTTCTGTTTCATAGATAGGTTCATTTGTGTTATATTTTAGATTCCAAATACAAATGATATCGTGTGGTATTTGCCTTTCTCTTTCTGACTTCACATAATATGATGATCTCTAGGTCCATCCATGTAGCTTCAAATGGCATTATTTCATTTTTTTTTATAGATGGGTAATATTCCGTTGTGTGTGTGTGTGTGTGTATTTGTGTGTGTGTGTGTGTATATATATATATATCTCACATCTTACATTTCACTTTAACTATTAAAATTTTAGTGTTCCAAATGAAATATGCTATAAATTTTAAAAATACATGGATTTTGAATCCTTAGTATGAAGAATGGAATGCAAACTATTTTGTTAACAATTTTTTTATTGATTATATGTTAACATCATAATGCTGTGGATATAATTGTTTAAATAAATTATATTATTACAATTAATTTTACCTGTTTTATAGTGTGGCTTCTGGAAAATCTAAAATTACATATGTGGCTTGCATTATCTTTCTATCTGACAGAAATCATTGATATAAAGAGAACATTGATTAGCTATTTCCCAACTTACCTCAGTTGAACTCCTCAGGGCTACACATATATATGAAAAAGTTTCATATAATTCAGTTAATTACTGGTTACTGGTCACTTCCTCTTCTAGTAATTTACTCAAAAAATTGAAATTCTACAGTCAAATAAAAAGTGTATACAATAAAAAATGTTTTCCTTGTCACATGGGTTGAACCTTTCCCTCTTTATGTGCTGGAATAATAATTGAAACGTTATGAACACGAGCCAAGGACATCTCATTATCACACACACGTGCGCGCGCACACACACACACACACACACACACACATCAGAGAGAAACTGAGAGGGAGAGAATTAAAAGGATTCTTCTTTCTACTTACCTAAAATATCCCATTCTTGGTTTTTTAGTTACCACTAGTTTGATCAGGTGGTTGACAGAAAGCCAAAAGTTTGCAAAACCCATTGAGCCATAGAATTTTCTCCTCTGTGTTAGCAGAGAGAGCAGAAACACAAATCATTTTGTTGCTCATTCTGCAAAGTCCAAGATCCTAGTTGGCGTCAGGATTCTACAAAGGCTGCCAGTTTAGCCCAAAGTGGCCGCCGGATCCTCATGCTGGCACAGTGCTTGTTATGAAGGCTTTGGAAAGTATTCGACCTCAGTCTTAGGGGAGAGAGAGATGGATACTGGAGCTCAGAACTCTTAGATCAGGATTATTCAGGCAACCAAGGATAGTCTCTTAGATTTTTCACAAGGATCTTAGCATTTGTTATCTCTGTCACGTTTGCCCATAACACACTGATTTGTAGAAATTCTCTATTTTATAAATGTCAATAGCATATGATATAGGACCTGTGGTGTCTTCTGGATTAAATACAGTCCATAAAAGGCCTTAACTGAGTAAATATTACATTATATATAATAAAGCACAGCATCATTTAACATGGTCAAATAAGTAATATAAAAATGTATGCAACTTTGACAGTTCTCTTCATAACAGGTTTTAAAAAACTTTGAACATTTTTTAAATTAAAACAAAGACACTTGATTCCTCAATATTTTAAATGAAACAATTTCTCCTTCATAGAGTAGTATTTAAATTTTCAATTAAATTTCATTGAAATGTTACATCTGTTATCTCATGGACCAGTCTTGCCATATTGTGATACTATCACATATATATTTATCTTTACAATAACAATATCTGTAACAATCCTGTTGATAATGACATTATTATTCTTATTCTGTCTAATTGTGAAAGGTCATTACCCTTTCTACACAGTAGGTAAACATTTTCATATCATTTACTATGCTTACAAGTATATATCTGTTCTTACAAATTACATTCTGTAATTATGTGGCTTACCAACCTATTTTCAATAACTTGTCACTTTTCATTGGTCTCTAGGAAAGGATAGATCCGAAGGAGTATTTTGGTACAAGAGCAAATTAAAAATTTATCCAAAAGAGCATTGCAACACGATAGTAAATTAAACAAACATTTTATGTCAGTTGATCAACTAGAAACTGTTCTCCATTCATGCAGATGCTAAAGGCATCTGGAAAACTGAGACAAAACAAAACAAAACACAAGTGTTAGATATTCCACATTTCAATAGTTCCAGAGGATTTCTTTAGCATTTCCAAGTGAAGCAGGTATTCTGCCATCCTTTGAAAGCTCTGAAAAACATTCCTGGAATAATTGTTTTTTTGAGGTACACTCAGATTGTTTCCACAATAAATAGGCAGTTAAAAATAATGTGCTAAGCTTTAATTTTTAAAGCACTTAAATGGCTGCTGTTTAGATAGATTTTTGGTTTGAACATTTTGTCCTCTGAATGCACACAACAGTGCTAACTCAGAACATCCAAACATAACAATATCACAGGTGTAAAATAATTCCTATTACCATATAATATTTAAATCTCAAGTCCACTTTAGAATATTGACTATAACAGAGGGAATGATTAATTAACTGGATGTAGAAAAGGAAATATTATTAAATTAGCCATATCTGTGTATTTAACAAGGGGGGTTTAGAGGGAGGCAAATGATAGGTCATGTTTGGAATGAGAGGCAGCACAAATACACCTTCTACTTTGCATGGGATTGTCAACTTTATACCTGCTGGCCCAATATAATTATGAATAAAAGTATCCCTGTTTATATGGCAGATTAAATGGTCACCATAGCAGTCCTGGGGAAGGAACTCAATGACTTGTAGGAGAACAGGAAGTGAAGGAAACGGTGTGCTGCTCCTAGTAGGGAAGAAGGACAGTCCAGATTATAGTTATAGCATAGCCCACAACAAAGTCATGCACACATGACTTGAATTTGAATTGCAAAAGACAGAGTGAAACCAGTGCTTTTTGAAGTGGTTTACCTTTATATCTTGATCTTGATGATATTTCAGGACATTGCTCTTATTGTTTCTCACTAGATGTTCCTCATCTCACCCCTTAAACTCTGTTCCTTCCATTCACCTTCCTATCACCTTCCTATCAGTAAGGATTTTCTTACATATTTCCTTCTTTACTTACTTTTCCTGTTGGTCCTACAACATTAGCATATTGATCTTACTATCATGAATTACCATAATTGGCATTCCTTAAATAAAAGTCTGCAATGATTCCTACTCTTTATGGTGAAAGCCAGCATCTTTCATAAATTGGCCAGTTACTCTACAGCATTTTATACCACTGCTTCTTCAATTAAAAAAAAAACCCTTCAGTCAATTTACTATGTTTAACCCATGTCTGTTCTACCCTGTATGGCTTTGTCCCTGGACCTCTTCATCTTTGCTAGTGTAAAGAAAAAACTTAATTCTCACCTCTCTGGTGACACAGAAGGTATTGTCTCACTTCTCTGATAAGACAATCTGTAAAATTTTATATTTCCTGCAAACAGTTCTGCACTCTCTAGTAACTGGCTAATTACTTCGGTCAGGCTCTGGTAATTTCGTGTTTGCTATTTTTTGTGTCCTTAACTGTATTACATTTTGGAAATGAGTGAGCATGAACACTTCGTATTTCATCTTAGCATAGCTTAGGTTTTCAATATTAAAATTAAGAGGCTTGCAAAATTAACATAAGAAATGTTTCAATTGATATATTTTTTACTTCGTTATTGATGTATTGTCTTGTAATTTTAAGTATTCTAAGGCAAACTCCCTTGTAAGTCCTGAACATCAGAAAGAATTAAGGTAAATTTTCTTTCTGCTAACTAATCAGTAGAAATAGTTGGCAGAAGAATTCTTTACTTCAGGACAAGTCACACTCTGCTCTAGTCAGTATTGATTCTACCTTGGTTGAATGGGAGGAGTCTCTTCCAAACTCTCCAGCTCATTCAATTGTTTTTGACTTTCAGGGCCACCTACGTAGTTGTCTCTTCTCTCTCGACCAACTCATTTATTCACTATTTTGTTCATCTTCTATTAAGCACCAGGCACTTTTCTAGGGGCTGAGGACATATTGTTGGAAAAGAAGTTAGATAGGAAAGCAAACTAGAACCCAGGCCCTCCCTGTTATTTGGAGTAGGGAGACAATTAAGTTGAAAATAAATGTATAGTATGTTGGAAGATGATCAATAATATGGAAAAGGTATAACAGAGAGAAGAGGATTGGAAGTGTCATGCAGGCAGGAGCGGTACAATTTGAACTGGTTGATTTAGTGACCCTTCCATCCTTAGACCTTCTAATCTCACCTCTCACATCAACACATCCCTCATCTTCCCAACACATACAGTTTCTGCCCCACCAGGTCTCACCTCTTTCTTCTTCTGATCTGTTGGTATCATTTGGATGGTTGTGCCATTAGAAAACGCCACAGACTGGGTGACTTAAACAACCTAAATTTATTTTTCTCACTTTTCTGGAGGCCAGAAATATAAGACAAAGGCGTCTGTAGGCTTGGTTTCTCCTGAGGCCTCTCTCCTTGGCTCATAGACGGTCATCTTCTCGCTGGCCTCACATGGTCTTTCCTCTGTACCTGTGTATCCCTGGTGTCTCTTTGTGTGTCTACATTTTCTCATCTTATAAGGACACCAATCAGATGGGGTTAGGACTCATTCTAATGACCTCATTTTAACTTAATCTCCTCTTTAAGGGCCCTATATCCAAATAGTCACTGAGGTACTACTGATGGTTAGGGTTGCAACCTGTGAATTTTGGAAGGATCCAATGCAGCCTTTAACAGGCCCCTTTGGCATACAACCATAGAGAGTTTATCTTGGCTAGTGTAAATAATTATCCAGAGTCAATAATTTACATGCAATCAGCATAATCCTTGTGTCATTTTGAGCTAAAATATTATATCTTTTTATTCCATTTTGAGTTTTGTTAAAAATAATTTATTTCTGTTATCTTAGAAAGTTGATGGATTTGTGCCAAACACCAGAAATTGGGTGGAGGACTAGAAATGATACCATACAGACAAAAGAAAAGCAATATTTATATATGTATATATTTAAATACCTTAACCTCTCAACTAATTAGTGACTGAGTATTGTGTGTATATAATTAACTAACCACAGTTTCTCTCTTCAAGGTTGTTATCATGCTCTGGTTAAAAATAAGATTGCTACATATTAAATAAAATTAAGTGCTAAACACTGTAATTAAGAACATGAATTAACATGTATTAAGAGTTTACTGTGCACCAGATGGTGAGCCAATAATATACATTTTTAATCTTCACAGCAACCATAATAATTATTTTTAAATAAATGTATTATTTATCTATCAAACAACCCAGTGAGATATGTATTGTTATTACACAGGAGGAAAAGTGAAATTTAGGATGTTTAAATACCTCCTCAAATTCTCATAACTTTAGATTCTTAGAGATGAATTTAAACCCAGATTTGCCTTACTTCAAAGCCTCAGTACTTATCTCTGGTGCAAAAATGAGTTCAGAGATTAATTTCTAACACATTCAATTGATCCATCCAAATGTTATTAAATTGACAAATATATTTTTAAAAGATGCTACATTTTAGATCCAGCTATTTCCTTTGTGTTATTTCTTCCCTCATTTTGCAAAGATGTTCACTTTGTGCCTTTAGCCATCAATCATTAGAAGCCACAGTCCATCTTTCACAGAAAGAAAACAACAAAACACTTGAGATACTTTATGGAATTCAGATATTGGAACATCTTGCAATTGCACCATCATGTTACCTTGGTTTTTTCAGTATCCATCTAGGAGGCCAATTTTGCTTCAGTGATTGGGGTCACCACCTAGGGCTGGCTGGTTCCCTCCCTCTTTTTCTCTCTACCTTTCTCATACTAATTCTTCAATAGTCAGAAATAATTTAATGCTGAGTTTTTCATATTTGTCATTTGTAAATGCTACTAATAATCTACCTTTAACAGTTTTATTCTCTCATCTTTAATGGCTATATCCTGAATCAGTTCTTTAAAATTAAATCCAATATGCAGGCATAGAAATAATTTTAAAGATACCTTAAAATAACCTCTCCAATACATCTTTATATATGCCATTTGTCATGTTTTTATTTCCAATTAAATATGAACTGAATATATTTACTCACACTTGTGCTGAGTATATTGTTGGTGTCTGTGGGTATTTTTGTCTCTCAGTGTTAGCTGTATAGCATTACCTGAAATAAGAGAACGGTATTATAGCTTTCAGGTGTGTTCATAATATTCTGTGG
This sequence comes from Leucopleurus acutus, assembly GCF_964270905.1. Taxonomy (NCBI): domain Eukaryota; kingdom Metazoa; phylum Chordata; class Mammalia; order Artiodactyla; family Delphinidae; genus Leucopleurus; species Leucopleurus acutus. The sequence continues at coordinate 159,151,603 of NC_139145.1, forward strand.
TGACCATATACATATCTTTGATGCTGATAATATAAACAGCTGCTCAGCAGAAACTGGAGTTGATATGTGTTACTATTAGGAATGATTCTATTTAAAATAACCCCAATATGGGTCTGTAACATATTTTCTATCAGACAGTAAGTAAAGGATATCTATGGCTATGAGATCTAGCAATATTAAAGAGAAAACCATACATGACAATTACCAAAAAAAAAAGAAGCTATATATAAGAAATCTATAAGATTTCTAAGAAATCGTATAAGAAATCTAACAGTTGTTGCTCTCATCCTACATTTGAGATATGATTTATGTTTTGCAGTTCTTTAGTTTAATCGAGGAGTTAACATTGAGTTTTTTTAAACAAAATCAATAGGGATGCCCCCAGAGCTAACAGTATTTAATAATAACCAATTTATGTTGAATGTTCAAAAATGTGGAGTGTGGCATATACCAGCATATGCATTTGCCTAAATGAACCATGGTTGACCCTCAGCCAAGTTGTAGTATTCACAGTCTTTCCTGGAATATTCTAAGGTTGATATTTCTGGATGCCATAAAAGAATTAAGCTGAGACAATTTTTCTGTTGTTTTTGTGTGTATTACATGTATTACCTCAATCCCTTAATTACTGAATTTTTACTCAGCCAGCCTAAGGTAACAAGACACCCAAGTACTGCGAACAGAGTGGTACCTACTCCCAGATCTGTGATAAGGTCTAACTCCGAATGATTATTGTAGGATTTCAGTTCCATTCAACTGCAATGAAGACTTTAGTATCAGACTCTATAGCATATGGGTTTTCGTATTATTATTATTATTTTAAAACACATTCTCTGCATTCAAAGACCTTATTCTTTTTTTATTATTATTATTAATTTATTTATTTATTTTTGCTGTGATGGGTCTTCGTTTCTGTGCGTTTCTCTAGTTGTGGCAAGTGGGGGCTATTCTTCATCACGGTGCACGGGCCTCTCACTACTGCGACCTCTCTTGCTGGGGAGCACAGGCTCCAGACGCGCAGGCTCAGTACTTGTGGCTCACGGGCCTAGTTGCTCCGCGGCATGTGGGATCTTCCCAGACCAGGGCTCGAACCCATGTCCCCTGCATTAGCAGGCAGATTCTCGACCACTGCGCCACCAGGGAAGCCCTGGGTTTTCGTATTATTAATGTCAAAGAGTTTTTGAAATTATACACTTGGATTTAATTCCCAGTATTTTTTATGTCTTTGCAAAAGTTAATTGAACATTGTACACATTTGTTTTCTCACCTATAAAATTGATATAATGATATAGAACAGATGAGATTGCTGTGACAAAAGATAAAGAAGGTAATATATATTAAAGAGCATCTACCTAAATCTGTGCTTGGTCCTCACAGGGGTGCCCTCAGCCTCCTCCTTGGAGGCTGTGCCTTCAAGGAAAGGGTGGTTATCTGTTAACAAATTAACTGAGGAGTGCCTTGACTTTCTGCAGGAGGACAAAAAGCGTCTGTGATCTCAGACACAAAGTTTATCACAGTCTCACTGTCTTAAGGTATAAGGAATAGTGGGTGTCAAGCTAAACATAAGTTTAAAGAAGTAAATTCATGACTGAGAACTTAACAGATTGGAAGGTAGTAAATTGTGATTCCTCTGAGTCATCACATCCTTATCAATAGCTGTGTTTTTCATTAGAAATATTCAGTGCAGATTTATAAAGTCTGAGTCCTCCTTTATAATTTTAGTTTTCTCCATCTATATATATTGCAAAATGTGGAAATGATACACAATTATGTACACTGTGATTTTTCCTCTGGTAACTCAAACTTGACTTTTTTTTACTCACTGCTAGATGCCTCAGCTGGTCTTCAGTATCAAATATTGCATTTCCAAGATTGTTCAATATGCAGTAACTATTATCTTCCTGCATTTATTAAATGTTTCAATGATGGCATCGATTTAACATTCTTATATTTCCAGATGTGAAAAACAAAATTTGAAGCATCTAAGTAAAAAGTCAACTTTTACTTTGACAACTGATAATTAGCTAATATAAAGGAGATTTGTCTATACTAAGAAAAGAATTAACCCGGAGTGACCCCTCATAATTAAAATACTGTATGAAATATATCTTCCCAATTTTTACTTGGGAAGTAAATCAGATTTATACTCAAATGTCTTAGTTTGGACAAAAAGTTGAGCAAAAGTAAATAATTTGCATGTTCATGTACATGAATTATTGTGAATTATGGGGATAAATATTTCACATTTAATTCTGAGTTTGTTTTCTTGAGTATTCTGTCAAAATTCTATTAGCAGACAAACATTGCAAAATGTTGAAATATGACAGATAGCTGTTACTTTCTTGTAGAGCAAACTTTATTACTCTAAAGAAGGAATTGACCACTTTAGAAAGAGCCAGACTTTGTGTCTTTTTCTACATGGTCTGACATTTTAAGCACAGTGACACCAACAGCGATGTAAACTAACATCTAAAGGACACAATATGTGTGCTATTTTAGAACATCAGGGAAAGGTAGTTCATTTTCATTTGCCTCACTTTTAATTAAGCCAAAAGAAAATCAAATAATGTACACCCCAAAACAAGAAAACAGACACTTGCATTTCAGGACCAAAATTCCAACTTCATTCAATTTCTTGAAACTAAAGTTACCTGTTAACTTTCATAAAACTGCATCCCTGAAATAACTGGTTCCTCAGACTGAAATAAGACAGTACCTTGTTTTTTTTTTTTTGCGGTACGCGGGCCTCTCACTGTTGTGGCCTCTCCCATTGCGGAGCACAGGCTCCGGACGCGCAGGCTCAGCGGCCATGGCTCAAGGGCCCAGCTGCTCCGCGGCATGTGGGATCTTCCCGGACTGGAACATGAATCCGTGTCCCCTGCATCGGCAGGCGGACTCTCAACCACTGCACCACCAGGGAAGCCCCAGTACCTTTTTGATATGAAAAACTAGAAACACTACTGAAAATTATATTATGCACTGCTGTGATTCTCTTTAATGTTTACATTTCTCCCTGTCATCTAATGTAAAGTTACCAATAGATTTAGACATATAAATTACTTTATTCATATCACATACACACTTCTTACTTTCATCTTTACAAGGTAATACTTTCTATTTGTTATATTACAAGTTTAGACTCTCAATCCTAACTAAATGTACATGTTCTATTTATGAATATAGGGATACACTAATGAGCAATCTTGATAAGGTTTCTTTATACCTCTTCATTGGTAACTTTTCTGCAACGTAAACTATTTGAAATACATCTTAGAAATTGGAAGCTCATAAAGAGACTATGCCTAGACAAATAGAAGAACCAAGTGCGTTCACTAATGCCCATATTCTTTATTTGTAGAAAGGCAACTTTGGCCCTTAGTGTAAGTGTGTACTCATTTTACACATAATTGTGATGACCATATTTATTTATTACAAACCAAAGTGAAAACAGAAGTGAAAAAGGAGGTTTTTAGACAGAGTATTGCAGGCATCTCAATAGAAAGAAAGGTAAGAAAAACCCTAAAATCATAGCAAAAGAAAGAGGGAAGGAAAGAAGAAAAGAAATGAGGGAAGGAAGGGAGAGAGAAAGAAAGAAAGATTTTCAAGATAATTTTTCTGTGTGAATTTATTCTTTTTTAAAGTGTTTACTATTTGACTCAGTAGATTAGATTGTAAGTTCTTGCCTGTTTTATTCACTATTTTATATCTAGGACCCATCACATGATTGAATCAGTGGATATTTAGATAGTATCTGTTGAATGAATCAAAAAGATATATGAATTTTACAAGCCATTTATGAATGTAGTTGTAGAGGTCAACGCCTATTTCCACATTACACTAAAACCACCATCATGCCCTCTTTTTCACCACAGAGTGGGTGACCTACAGCTCACTACAGAATCCTTACTTATGCAGTGTGTCTCCACTGAAATCTTAAAATGTCTAGACTGGTTCAAAAGAAAAACATAAAAATAAAAATTTAAGAATAATTATCTTAAGTTATATTCATCAAGGAGGAAATATGGACTATGGAACAAAAAACTAACAAACAAATTTTTGCTTCAGGAAATTGATCTCTAATGGAGGCCAAGGTGATTCTGTTTATAAAGAATGTTAGTACATAGATCAAAGCACTGGGGAACTCTGTGATAAACTGTTGCTGTTCTTTTTATAGTCTCTAATGTGTTACAAACAATTTTTTATTTTACTTGCTAAGTAATGTTAGTCCAGGAAAGTGATGAGAGTAGGGGAATCCTTAGCTTCCTGCTCTCAGTCCAGCTTTACTGCGTGCCTCGTCTCGCCTCTCCTTGCCAAGCAACCTAAGCTTAGTCCTGACCATCCACCAGGAGTTACATGAATGCAGATCTAACGATAAGCATCATTGTTCCCAGTGCATAGGTTTGGAAACTACAGAAGAGGAAGGATAACTGAGTTTCATATAGCAGGCGTACAGAGAATTGTGTTGAATGTAAAGGCAGAAAAACTGAGACAAAGGAAATTCAGAAAAGCTAAGAAAGATGGTAAGGGTATGAATGATACCTATCTATGCAATTAATGATACTACAAAGTGAGACATCTGACCTTCACTGTCCAATATGGTAGCCACAAGCTTCAAACAGCTACTTAAATTTAAATTAATTTAATTAAGCAAAATTAAAAATTCAGTTCCTCGGTCATGCTAAGAACATAGTGCTAGTGTTTCATGCTAATATCAAAAAAGCAATTCTAAATTATTTTTAGTCCAAGAAGTTTTTTTCAAAGTTAATGCAACTTACTGAGTGTACTCCATTTTAGGACATTTAATGAAATGAAAGAAGCAGTCTGTAAAGTGAATTCAGTTTTTTTTTTAATTTTTTTTTTAGTTTCTGCTTTATAACAAAGTGAATCAGCTATACATATAGATATATCCCCATATCTCCTCCCTCTTGCGTCTCCCTCCCACCCCTCTAGGTCACAAAACACCCAGCAGATCTCCTTGTGTTATGAGGCTGCTTCCCACTAGCTATCTGCTTTACATTTGGTAGTGTATATATGTCCATGCCACTCTCTCACTTCTCTCAGTTACCCTTCCCACTCCCCGGGTCCTCAAGTCCATTCTCTATGTCTGTGTCTTTATTCCTGTCCTGCCCCTAGGTTCTTCAGAACCATTTTTTAATTCTTAACTCATAGTAACACATTGTCATCAGTTTTGCTTTGGATACATTTTTATGTTAATTTACATTGTTATTATTGTTATCATTATTAATATTATTTGTGAAGGAACATTCAGAAGTTAATTCTTCATCTACTTCCCTCTTTCCCTGGAGGTTGATTTGTTCAGTTTGACATCATCTGGATTGGTGATTCTTGGTTCTGAAAAAGCCTGGTTTATATTGACTTTGTTTAAAGAATGTTGGAAAGAAATTAAAGACTCAGGAGTGTCTTTAATGTCTCCACCATGGAATAAATGAGAAGTTTCAACCATTATGGTTCTTTGTAAAACACCAGGGAATTCCTTAGAATAAATTCAGTCCTAAAATATATTCAAATCTATGCTCATCCAGAACTTGCACTTGCAGAGACCTACCTACCTTAGATAGCAAGAGACCTCGATCAATAACTGTTTGCCTCACTGAATTCTGACTAATCATTTTATTCACTCAATAGACATTTGTCTCCTTTCAAGAGCCACCTCTGAAAAATCTCATTCAACAGTGACTTTTCTTTGTCTCTTCTAAGGGTGTCTACAGAATTGAGCCTGAGTCGAGGCAGTGATGCAGGGGGCACAGGTTACAAATCAGACAGACCTCAATTTTAATTCAATCCTTGGAAATGAAATGATGGAAATGTCTAGGTGTTAGAGTCATTTATCTGTAGGATGTGCCTTTCTAGACCCCAGCATGTGAGCATTTAGCCTACCTCATGGCACACAGTGAGTGCTCACTAACTGTGCTTGGCAGAGACTAGGTTAGTACCATCCAGAGGCAACTGTTGATATATTTGTCATGTCATCTGTTAAATCTGGTTAAATTCCTTGAATTCAGGAAGTAGTTATTCATGTATAGCTTGTCTGGTTTAGAGATTTTTATAAAAGTGTTACTTAGAGCTCAGAATATCTTTGTGTGTATTTAGGGATACTTAAATGCTTTTAAATAGATAAGACAGACCTTCAGTAATACTACCACTGAAACGTTCAATCGGGTATTGAGTGTGCTAGTCCTGAATGTCCATATTTATTCATTCATTCATTTATGATAAATTTATCAAGCACCTACTACATGCAAAGGACAATCACACAGGAAAATTTTTAGTCTGACGGGGTTTGCAAGTGTTTTTTTTTTTTTTTTTTTTTGCAAGGGAGACCAAGACTGGACAATTGAGTACACAATTAATCCTTCGATTACAAATATGAAAAATGCTGAAAATTAGAAGTGATGAGATGCTAAAATTCATAGACCAAGTGAAATATAACCTCACTCTGAGGTGCAGAGAATGGTTGTTGAGTGAATAGCATTTAATTTGAGAAGATAAGATCAAGCCAGATATAAAGTATACAAAGGTAGTGTTAGAATTTTTGGTACAGTGATTTGGGTGACAGCTGGGACCTGGAGTTTTGTAGACCATTCAAACTGTGGGAATAGCATGTGAAAAAGCCCTGGGGTGCAAAGGATCATGACACATCTGAGGATTTAAAGAAGGGTGCCATGTTAAGCGAGGGCACAGAGTTAGGGCCTGTGAAATAAACCAGGCCTAGATGTAGGGTCTGAAAGGTAATGTGTATTTAATGTGCATTTTGTTTTATTTTATGTCTATCTTGACAACAATGGGAAACTACTAAATTATTTTAAGCACGGGAGAGATATAATCTATATGAATTTCTAAAATATCACTTTGGCTGACTTTAGGAAAATGGATTGAAGATGACAAAAGTCAATGCAGAAAGAAAAATAATCTAATTATAACAACATAATCAACAAGAATACTAACATTTATACTTGTCTTTAATATCTGTCATTTAAATCTCACAACGGTCCAGTGATGAAGTTCTCTTATTCTACCACTTTGAGGAAAGAAGTGTAAATTATCTTGCCTGAAGTCTCTTAGAGATGGAAATGTCTAGGTGTTAGAGTCCAGATTTAATTTCAGACAAATTACTCCAGGGCAAAAAAAGAACAATAACAAAAAAAGTGAACAAAGTCAAAATTGGTTTCTGGCCTAAACACTGTCAGATAACACTAAAAATTGAGAAAAGTAAGTATAAGAAAAGCCTATGTAATTTCTCAGAATATATCATAAAATTGGCAGAAATCTATTTCATTTGCTTACAAATGGTATTTCCATATGGAAAAAAATATATGAATATGTATATGCATGTGTATGTGTGTAATCACCACACAACTAAGTTAATTGTTAACTGCTTTCAGTTGAAATTCCTGCTATTTTCCAGCAGGCCTGATTTTTATACGCATGGTCATTTCATTTAGAAACAATTCATTTATTCTTAAATCTCCTAATACATCTTGCAAAATCCAGATCTTTGCTCCCCCACTAATAGCTTTGTTTCAGGAGGTTTTTTAGCTTCATGAATAACAGCATAGACTTAAATTAGACACTTTCAGCTGACATCCAGTCCTATGATCTCACAAAAATTATTTTCTCCATGCCTATTTCCTCACTAGTATCAATATCACCTTCCTCATTTAATGCCTCATTTAAGCACCTCATGTAATGTAAAGTGCTTTAGAACGTGCCTGGGATATGGCAGCACTCACTAAATGTTGGATATTAAATGCTAGCTGTTGAAGAAATAGAAGCCACTCTCATATTTTTGTCACCAAAGCTTCAAACCTGCACTTATAAGCACTTCTTCCCCCATTGTTCTTTTCCTACACTGGAGAAGGAATCCCTTCTCCTGTCAAATGCCATGTGAGAACTTGATCCTCTAGATCCCATCACCTCTCTTGTTCTCCCCTCCTTTAGGAATCCTCTGTTTCCTAAAGCTCTCTCTCACGCTACTCAATCTTCTTTTCATTGACATGTAAGCATCCCTCTTATGACAAGGCATACTCTTGACATTCCCTAGTCACTTTATTTCTTTGTTCCCCATTACAAGGACATTTCTAGAAAGAACTGCTAGTATTCTCCATGTATTTGAATGTGTCATATATTGTTCCACTCTGATCAGGTTTCTTCACCCACCACTTACCAAAACACACACTTGTCATTTTCCATCTTGCCAAATTCAGAGCTTGTCTGCCATTCTTCAATAACCTGGAGACCAGCAAATATGTATCCAGGACTTCCCTTTTGTGTGGTGTCCTTGCTCACTTAAAAGATGTCTAATTGACATTTCTACTTAGAAAGATGTCTCAAACATATTGACCTGGTGCAAAAGAGAACTGCTCATCCATAATCTACCTTCATCGTTTACCCCATAAGTCATTCACAAGTGTTCAAGCAAGGTCCCAGTCATTATTCTTTTTTCTATTTTCCTCACCATGGCTCACCCTTCTTCCTCCACTTCTGCATCTCTCAGAATGTTTCCTTCCCACCTGCACTCGCCAAAGCACAAACCCCTTCTGACCACTGCTTCCTCTACCTTCATCTAGACCAGCATAAGCTGTTTCACGTACTGATGACACGGTCTTCCAATTCCTAGCTCTCCCCACTCTCATAGCCTTCCCAAAACATTCCCCACCAAGTTGCAAGAGTGGTCTCAAAATATACAGTTGAGTTTATCATTCTTCTATATTTAGCATAACAGTGGTTTACTGCACATAAGCTTCTTGTGTGACTTTACAATACTTTATACTCAACACTTAGTACAACATCTAGTACAAGTGGATATTTTGTGAGTGAATGACTGAGTGATTTCAATTATTTCTCAGTCACTACTTCATACTACTGCCTCATGGAAGTACGACTATGAGTGATGATCCCAGAATGCTAGACATAAATTCAAGCTATGCTACCCACAAGGGAACTCAATTCTCTGGGCTTCAGTTCCCTAATCTCTGAAGTAATAATAGTAACTGTGGCACAGGATTTATAAAATACATGTGTTAGTAGACAAAAATCCATTAGAATCATGTATGTTTGTTACATACAATAGTGATGATGATGATAATGATCAACTACTTTATCTAGATGTAATATTTTTATCCACGTTGTTTTTTATTTTTTTAATATTGTTTTTAAAAAGACAGCATTAATTACTTACTGGGGGACTCTATGAAGCCTCTATACCTCTAGAAATAAAAGGCATTAATAAAAACTAAAATTTCAATATTAAAAGAATAATTCTTTTTTCATAAATTGCTCTATGTGTTTATTTCTTGCTTCTAACATCAAGTGATTTCCAAATAAGATGACCACAAGTTTTATTAACAACCAGATAAGCATACAGTGCCAGAAGTTTTGGCAACTTATGCGTGGCACAGAGTGACAAAGTGCAGCACCGGGCAAGATACTTTCAAAACAGAAATGAGTGTTTCCTTTGATTATCTGTTTCTCTCAATAATTCCTTCACACCGAACTCCTGTTCACCACAGAATAGAAGCACGCTTGTGAAATTAACCATCAGAAAAGATGACTTATTAACATCACATTTCACAGTGAGTGCAAGAATGAAGAAGCTGGTGCATGACTTTGAAAGCTAGCATTTTCTAAAAAACGAACAAAAATTTAGCAAAGAAGTCAAGTGAGTGGTCCTCTTCCTTTTTATCCAGATAACATCTCACGTCTTTCTAAATTTTCTTTCTTTCTTTTTGCTGGTTGCAATTATACTAGGATAATTATACTGACGTTGAGAGACAAGTGTTGTCAGCTTCATCCTTGTGTATAATGGCCAAAATCATTTAGATTCAATGCAATAGAGGCCACATTTCCCATTTTTTCAGCCATATAAGCCTACATTAGGGTTTAAAAGACCTCCAGTAACTACCCCAGCCTTCATCCAAGGAAAAAAAAATCAATTTTCCAGGATTTCTACGGCTCTTTTTTGGTCTCCATAGCAGTTAAGGGCAAGCTGAGAAGGAAAAAAAAAAAAAAAAAAAAAGATTTATTTCCAGCTCTAGTGAAAGCTGAGTCCCAAGATAAAATAAAAAGCCAAGTATAATGAGAAAAAGGGAAGTAAAAGGAAGCAAACTTCTATAGGTCAGTACTGAATATGACCTTTGCTCTGAAAATTCAAAGAGTAATAAATTATAAGAGAAAATAGAAGCTCATTTGTGTCATTGAAGCTCTACCTCTTGCTTGACTAGGGAGCTGAACAACAATACACAGATGGAGGGCAATGAATTTATGAAATTATGTGCCAGCTCCCAGGATAGGGCTTGAAATGTGCACTTGCTGTTGGCACTAGAATTGGGGCTTTGTTGATCTAATGCCAGGACTGCATGCTCACATTCTGCTTTTTGTGCCAAAGTTAGATGCTCAGATTTGGAAGCTAAAATTTATCAAGTTTTAGCACTGCCTCTCCACAGCCAAATGATCGTGGCATAAAGAGGTACATATTTTACTTCAGTTTGAAAGTAGAACTGCCACATTAGAACAAATTCACTCTCCTCAAAAAATTCAGATCTGAACCATTTCCCTTTTAATGAGCTCATCTAAAAAGAGTCTAGAAAGCTTTTTCTGTCTACTTCTGCTTTTTGTTGGGTAGTATAGCCTTGTGTCAATTTCCTCTGGCTTTTAGATTTAGACAAATATTTATTTTCTCTGTCCTGAACACTAATGATATCCCTTGATTTTAAGAACTTATTTAACATAAATGATAATACAAAGAAATTAAGGTGGCCATATTTAATGATATAGTCTCCAGCCAATTATTTTTTTTATTTTTATTTTTATTTTTTGGCTGCACTGGGTCTTCATTGCTGTGCATGGGCTTTCTCTAGTTGTGGCGAGCGGGGGCTACTCTTCGTTGCGGTGCGCAGGCTTCTCATTGCGGTGGCTTCTCTTGTTGCGGAGCACAGGCTCTAGGCACGTGGTCTTGGGTAGTTGTGGCACGCGTGCTCAGTAGTTGTGGCTTGCGGGCCCTAGAGCGCAGGCTCAATGGTTGTGGCACACAGGGCTTAGTTGCTCCGCGGCATGTGGGATCTTCCCGGACCAGGGCTTGAACCTGTGTCCCTCACATTGGCGGGCGGATTCTTAACCACTGCACCACCAGGGAAGCCCTCCAGCCAATTTTTAAAACTGTTGTTCCATTGGAAGCCACAGCCTCCCTATTCTGTTTTGTCCAGAGGGCACAAAATTATTTTTCGTGTTATAGTAATGAAGCTCCTACATATCCTCTTCTGGCTACATCATGCCCATAATATAAAAAACTACAGAAATTCCAATATTCTCTATAATAAGAAATGCTTATTAAGTGCTCAGATGTTATATCCCTGAAGTCCTAAACTCTGTGTCAGCAGTTCTCATCCCCTTTTTTCACCACAGAATCATCTAAGAAACAATCTAAAAAGTACCTTTGGCCTGGCCCTACCCAGATCAATTAAATCAGAATCTCTGAAAGTAGGGCTTAGGCATCCATGCTTTTTAAAGCTCCCAAGTTGATTCTAATGTGTGGCTAGAGTTGAGAACACTCTTCTATGTGAAGGGATAGTCTATGTCTTTGTGGAAGCAAATCAAGGATGTACTGAGGAAGTACAACCAGGTAAAGACGAATCCTAAGTCAGTGATGCTAAAAATAAAAAGAAGTGTATATTACCTTTCTAGTAACTTGCTAATTTTTAGCAAGATGAGAATTAAAGATGCTATAAAGAATCACCAGATTTTCTTGTTTTTACTTTACTTTGAATTTCCTTTATACATATTTTTTCACAGAAACACTAACATAGAAAGTATTTAAGAGTATCAGAGTTACTTGTATGTGGAAAGGGAATGTGTGAGTGTGAGTATTGTCCTATATGCTGTACAGAGTGAATTTGCTACTGAAAAATGGAATATAAAGTACCTTCTCTGCCTATTGTGCAAACAAGGGCAATGGAAAATAGCACTCACCTGAGATCTGCTAGGGAAACATTTATGGGGAAACTTAGAGCAACAGATCTAGGTGTGTGGGTCCCATTGCCCATTCTAGGGCACCACTCAGAGATCTAGAACAGTCATTTCAGACTCTGAAGGAGTGGCTGGCTGTTTAGTAGGACTGTCATGCTGCATGGTTAGGTAGGTTTATACCTCTTTCTGATATGATCAGGGCTATGATGCAAGAGCAATATGACATGATGGCAGCTTGTCTCTGACTCTCTCCTGCAGCCCAGTATTAGTGGATGGGTGTAGCACCAACCCTTCCTTTGTTATAAATAAACCTGAGGGGTCAGTCCTTGTGGGTACAATTATGTGAACTGACAAGCCAGTGGCAGCATTTGCTACGTCACTGTTCATGATGGGGAGAAGCCTGAGTCTCTCCTCTGGTGTTATAAGGCCTGGAATCCTTGAGATGTGGCCAAGATTAACTGTGTTAAACCCAGGGCTACTACTAGTTTTGCTCAGGACTTTATACTAGAGGCCAACTGTTTTTCTGGGAGGCTGACCAGGACAAGATCAATCTTGAACGAGGTAACACTAATCATCACTCAGTCTATTTCTCTCATTTGAAGGACAGCATGATACCTCTTATGTCAGCAGCCCATCCCTTGTAGCTTGTGAGTGCTGTCAGCCTAATCATCAGCATCCCAAGAAACTCTGGAAACTGGTTATAAATGGCTGAGTATCACCCTGGTGACGCAGACCACACACACCTCAGTGTGATAGGGTAATTTTTAGGAAGAGCCTATGGGCATGCATTGTCTAGTCTAGAAAGTATAACGAGGGTGGCCTTTTAGGTGAATCAGTACCTGCAGCCATGCTCCAAGTGTTCTGTAATTCCCAGGGGCCCCAAATCATTCTGGGGAAAAACGATCCATCCTGCATTGGTTGTTTAACCCTCTACATAGTAGGCATTCAATTAAAACACATGGACTCAATAAAACAATGTTAGCTAGTATTTATTGAGTATTTAATATGAGTCAGGAGCCATTCTAAGTATTTTTGTTTAACGGTTCATTATTCTTCACAACAACCCTGTGAAAGAGTGATTATTATTATCCCAGTTTTAGAGAAGATTGAGGCATTAAGAGGTAAAGTCACTATAGCCAAAGATTATGAGGCAGATAGGTGGCAGAGCTTGATTTCCAATGATGCCCTGTTGATTCAGACTCTCCACCACTGCTTTTCAAGGCATCAGTGAAATACTTTTTGGACAATGAATTGTTTAAGAGCTCTAGTGACAGAAGACTAGTTAGAATTTAATTACAATAGTAAATGTGACTTAGATGAGGATATGTCATTGGAACAGGAAATAAGTAGACAGATTCAAGAGATACTTAGGGAGCTGGAATCAGAAAGACTTGGTGATTGAGGGTTTGTGGCAGGTAAGTAAGAAACATGTATCAATCACTGTTCTCAGTTTCCTATCTGGTGAAATAAGATAGGGAGTACTGGAGGTAAAGGAGGTGTGTGTCTGCAAGATCATGAATTTACTTTTGGATGTGATTAATTTGAGAGAACTGTGACATTTCAATTGGAGTAATCAAGCAGGTTGTTGTGTATATTATTTACATTTCCTCTGATCATCATGATCAAAGAAGTTGCTTTGGCTGGAGTTTTGAACTGAGTATTCCAGTGAAGCTATGGAAGGCTAATAAATTATAGAAAAAGGAAAATAGATAAAAAAGATGTTCAGAGAGCATCTTTTGTAACTTGTGACTTAGAACCCAGGCAACCAAAGAGCAACCCACACTTCATATTGAGAAAAATGGCCTAGAGGAAAAGCGAAAACGATGCCTAGGATTAGGGAATCTCAAGTATAAATGAGATGAAAGAAAGGCAGAATATATTTTCAGTAATAGAGAGAAATAAAAAAAAATGAAACAAAAAATGCTTGATGACTGTAGTTAAGTATCAAGGCAGGATTCAGAAATACCTGCATGATTTATAGTCTGGGTGTTGTAGAAAGCAGTACTGAAGTGCTTGTGAATTTTGTAAGCTGGGGAGGGGAATTAATTTTGACCTAATTTCTAGGGATCATTTATTTTTACTTATTTTATAAGAGAAAATCAATTACTACTGATGATAATAAATATAAGAAAAGCATGGGAATACTAATTTTGACAGCTAATATATATCAAAGATCTGATAGCTTTTATATATTTAAAACTAGAATTAGGAAAATAAGTGGTATATCTAAATAATTGAAAGCATGTCAGTAGTGTTGGATTGTATAGACCTTTCCACAGGAAATCAGGCGTTAAGTTATCTTAAGCAACAACCAAAATTAGCAGTGTTACTGCAGATGTTTGCCTAGTCCATCCTCAGAAAACATTCTTAAGCATCCTTGGGTCATTAAACAGCTACTGATTTATTCTTTATCAAACATTTACTGTTCAGGTTTCATATAACAGTACTTCCCTCCAATTCCATTCTACTTGTCCATTAATATTTTTAAAACTCTATCAAATTCTCATTAAAAATAGTTACATAATATATATTATAGGAAACATGAATCACTATGGGAATAAGATCTGGATAAATCAAAATGGGTGTGCATATGGTATAGATACAGATATAGAATATCTATACACAGTCATTGTCCAATATTCAGTATTTATAAGACAATGGCTTGAGAACTTGAAAACGTGTTCTGATGTGTAGGCCCTCAAGTCTATGTCCCTTAAGGGGAAAAAATGCTCTTTATTTTCTATTTCTGCACAAATTAAGTCCATACTCCTTATACTAAACATGCTCAAAAGTTCTCTCAAATATATATCCTAATATATAAAGTAGGTATCCTTATGCAATAGGTTTATTCTATTTTTAATTCTCTTTAAAGGTAAATAGTTGTACCAGATGATCTAGAAACATTTCTAGGTCTAATTATTATTATTTTTTATTTCAGCATACCTATATGTGTGCCTACACACATGCACATACACATATATGCTTGGTGCTTGTTTTCTTTCCTACTAGTTTTATTTATATGATTAGATTAATTCAACAGTTATTTACTGAGGCCCCCAAACAGATTAGTTTGTTTGCTCTAGGAAATACAGGCATACCTTGGAGATGAGATATTGGGGATTTGGTTCCAGACCACTGCAATAAAGCAAATATCTCAATAAAGTGAGTCACACGACCTTTTTGGTTTCCAAGTGCCTATAAAAGTTATGTTTACACTATACTGTAGTTTCTTAAGTATGCAATAGCATTATGTCTAAAAACACAGTGTAGCTACCTTTATTTAAAAAAAACTTTCTTCCTAAGAAATGCCAACCATCAACTGAGATTTCAGTGAGTCGTAATCTTTTTGCCGGTGGTGGGCCATGCCTTATTTGCTCAATGTTGATGCCTGCTGAATGATCAGGGCGGTGTGTGCTGAAGGTTGGAGCAGCTGTGGCAATTTGTATAAGATAACAAAGAGGTTTGCTGCATCAGTTGGCTCTTCCTTTCACGACTGATTCCTCTGTAGCACGCTATGCTCTTTGATAGCATTTTACCCACCGTAGAACTTCTTTCAAAGTTGACGTCAGTTCTCTCAATTGTCAGTACTTTATCAACCAAGTTAGTGTAATATTTTAAATCCTCTGCTGTCATTTCAACAGTCTTCATAGAATCTTCACCAGGAGTAGATTCCATCTCAAGAAACCATTTTCCTTGCTCATCCATGAGAAGCTGTTCTTCATCCGTTAAAGTTTTAACAGAGATGGTAGCAGTTCAGTCACATCTTCAGGAGCCACTTCTGATTTTAGTTCTCTTGCTCTTTCCACCACATCTGCAGTTACTTCCTCTACTGAAGTCTTTAACCCCTCAAAGGCACCCAAGAGAGTTGGAATTAACTTCCAAACTCGTGTTAATGTCGATATTTTGACTTCTTCCCATGAATCGCAAATGTTATTAATGGTATCTAGAATTTTGAATTCTTTCCAGAAGGTTTTCAATTAACTTTGCCCAGATTCATCCAAGGAATCACTTTCTATGGCAGCTATTGTTTTACAAAATGTATTTCTTAAATAATAAGTCTTGAAAGCCAAAATTATTCCTTGATCTATGTGTTACAGAATAGATATGAGTTAGCAGGTACGAAAACATTAATCTCACTGAACATCTCCACCAGAGCTCTTGAGTGCCCAAATGATTTGCCAATGAGCAGTAATACTTTGAAAGGAAGCTTTTTTTTCTGAGCAGTGGCTCTCAACAGTGGGCTTAAAATAGTCATTAAACCACATTATAAGCCAATGTGCTGTCATCCAAGCATTGTTGTTCCATTTATAGAGTCCAGGAAGAGTAGATTTAGCATAATTCTTAAAGGCCCTAGGCTTTTTGGAAGGGTGAGAATTGGCTTCAACATAAAGTCACCAGCTTCAGTGACACCTAATAAGGAAGTCAGCGTGTTCTTTGAAGCTTTGAAGCCAGGCATTGACTTCTCTCCAGCTATTAAAGCCCTAGATGACATTTTCTTCCAATAGAAAGCTGTTTTGTTGACATTGAAAATCGGTTGTTTAGTGTAGCCATGTTCATTAATTATCTTAGATAGATATTCTGGTTAACTTGGCTGCAGCTTTTATGTGAGCATGTGCTGCTTCACCTTGCATTTTTATGTATGGAGATGGCTTCGTTCCTTAAATCTCAGGAACCAATCTCTGCCAGATTCGAACTTTTCTTAACGCAGTTTCCTCACCTCTCTCAGCCTTCATAGACTTGAAGAGAGCTGAGGCCTTGCTCTGGAGTAGGCTTTGGCTTTAGGGACTGTTGTGGCTGGTTTGATCTTCTATTCAGACCGCCAAAACTTTCTCCATCTCAGCAATAGGCCTGGTTCGCTTTCTTATCATTTGCACGTTCCCTGGAGGAGCATTGTTAATTTCCTTCAAGAATATTTCCCTTGCATTCGTAACTTGGTTTCTTGGCATAAGAGGCCTAACTTTGGGCCCGGTTTGGATTTCTACATGCCTTCCTCG
Source organism: Leucopleurus acutus (assembly GCF_964270905.1). NCBI lineage: Eukaryota > Metazoa > Chordata > Mammalia > Artiodactyla > Delphinidae > Leucopleurus > Leucopleurus acutus. The sequence goes on from NC_139145.1 coordinate 159,168,579, forward strand.
CTAAGCTTAATCATTTCTAGCTTTTGATTTAAAGTGGGAAACGTGTGGCTCTTCCTTTCACTTGAACACTCAGAAGCCATTGTAGGGTTATTAATTGGTTTAATTTCAATATTGTTGTGTTTTAAGGAATAGGGAGGCCTGAGCAGAGGGAGGCAGTCAGGGAAAAGCCAGGCAGTGGAACAGTCAGAACACAGATTCATGGATTAATTTTGCCATTTTTCATGGGTGCCCCAAAACAATTACAATAATAACATCAAAGATCACTGATCACAGATCACCATAACAAACAAAAATAGAAAATGTTTGAAAACTTGCAAGAATTTCCAAAATGTGACACAGAGACATGAAGGAAGCAAATGCTGTTGGAAAAACAGCGCCAATGGACTTGCTTGACACAGGGTTGTCACAGACCTTCAATTTGTAAAAAATGCAATATCTGTGAAAAGCAACAAAGCAAAGCACAATAAAATGAGGTATGCCTGTGCTAAATAAATAAATAAATATCTCCTGACTTCAGGGCTCAACTTCTTTATTTGGGAGAATAGGACAAGAGAATGGAATCTTGAAAGACATTGGGAAACATGGGTCCTGCCCTCAGTGCTGTCAAATATGAATTGTATCACCTTTGTGAACTTACTTAATAATTTTGGAACCTTAGTGTCCTTACCTGCAGAAAGGAAATGGTAATGCCTAGCTGAGGATGTTATTAGAGATTATTTTTCAAGTTCCTGGCACAGAAGCTGTCACAAAGCAGTAACGCAATCCTGTTCACTAGCATGTTACAAATCATGGCCACACAGAGTGATGAATAGGGTAACATAACCAGTGCTTCAGAAATTGAAAAAGGGAAACGTTTATTTCTGACTAGGATGAAGAAGGATCTGTCTTGAGTTAGTCAGAGTTTGGCAGGCAGACAAAGGAAGAAGGGCCTTTTAGGCAAAGACAGCTGTCACCACTAATGTACCCAAAAGTAGGGAAGGCTGGGAAGGAGGGGTGCCACAGGAGAGGGCTGATACCAGGAAAGGTATCTTCAGATCTATGTTTCTTCCTCAGATCTATATTTCTAATTTCTTACCAGGCATTGCTATTGACTGTCCCACAGACACTTCAAACTCAATATGCCTGAAAAGAAACTCATTATCTTTTATCCCAATCCATACTCCCCCTCTTTATTCCTTGCCAATGGTGTATTCATCCTCCCAAACCCAAGGTGAAATAAATGGAGTCATCTTCAGTGTATAACTTTCACATGCAGTTTGGTGCCACCTATTATCATAGGGCCAGAGAAAAGGAAACAATTAAGGTTTGCTATTTGGGGAAGATTGAGAAAGAGGGAGAGAAAGGATGATAATTTTGTAGCTGAGTATTTTTTTTAACATTTTTATTGGAATATAATTGCTTTACAATGATCTGTTAGTTTCTGTATTCTAACAAAGTGAATCAGTTATACATATACATATATCCCCATATCTCTTCTCTCTTGCATCTGCCTCCCTCCCACCCTCCCTATCCCACCCTTCTAGCTGGTCACAAATCACCGAGCTGATCTCCCTGTGCTATGCGACTGCTTCCCACTAGCTAGCTATTTTACATTTGGTAGTGTATATATTTTCATATATACACTACCACTCTCTCACTTTGTCCCAGCTTACCCTTCCCCATCCCCGTGTCCTCAAGTCCATTCTCTACATATGCATCGTTACTCCTGTCCTGCCCCTAGGTTCCTCAGAACCAATTCTGTTTTTTTTTAGATTCTATATATATATGCTAGCATACAGTATTTGTTTTTCTCTTTCTGACTTACTTCACTCTTACTACACTTACTTACTTCACTACACTTACTTCACACTACACTTACTTCACAGAGTATGACAGACTCTAGGCCCATCCAGCTTATTACAAATAACTCAATTTCATTTCTTTTTATGGCTGAGTAATATTCTATTCTATACATGAGCCACGTCTTCTTTATCCATTCATCTGTCGATGGACACTTAGGTTGCTTCCATATCCTGCTACTGTAAATAGAGCTGCAATGAACATTGTGGTATATGACTCTTTTTGAATTATGGTTTTCTCAGGGTATATGCCCAGTAGTGGGATTTCTGGGTAATATGGTAGTTCTATTTTTAGATTTTTAAGGAACCTCCATACTGTTCTCCATAGTGGCTGTATCAATTTACATTCCCACCAACAGTGTATGAGGGTTCCCTTTTCTCCACACCCTCTCCAGCACTTATTCTTTGTAGATTTTTTGATGATGGCCATTCTGACCTGTATGAGATGATATCACATTGCAGTTTTGATTTGCATTTCTCTAATTAATGATGTTGAGCATTATTTCATGTGTTTGTTGGCAACATGTATATCTTCTTTGGAGAAATGTTTATTTAGGTCTTCTGTCCATTTTTGGATTGGGTTGTTTGTTTTTTGATATTGAGCTGCATGACCTGCTTATAAATTTTGGAGATTAATCCTCTGTCAGTTGCTTCATTAGCAAATATTTTCTCCCATTCTGAGGGTTGTCTTTTTGTCTTATTTAAGGTTTCCTTTTCTGTGCAAATGCTTTTAAATTTCATTAGGTTCCATTTGTTTACTTTTGTTTTTATTTCCAGTTCTCTAGGAGGTGGGTCAAAAAGGATCTTGCTATGATTTATGTCATATAGTGTTCTGCCTATGTTTTCCTCTAAGAGTTTGATAGTGTCTGGCCTTACATTTAGGTATTTAATCCATTTTGAGTTTATTTTTGTGTATGGTGTTAGGGAGTGTTCTAATTTCACTCTTTTACATGTAGCTGTGCAGTTTTCCCAACACCACTTATTGGAGAGGCTGTCTTTTCTCCATTGTATATTCTTGCCTCCTTTATCAAAGGTAAGGTGACCATATGTGCATGGGTTTATCTCTGGACTTTCTATTCTGTTCCATTGATCTATATTTCTGTTTTTGTGCCAGTATCATACTGTCTTGATTACTGTACCTTTGTAGTGTAGCCTGAAGTCAGGGAGCCTGATTCCTCCAGCTCTGTTTTTCTTTCTTAAGATTGCTTTGGCTATTCAGGGTCTTATGTGTTTCCATGCAAATTGTGAAATTTTTTGTTCTAGTTCTGTGAAAAATGCCATTGGTAGTTTGATAGGGATTTCATTGAATCTGTAGATTGCTTTGGGTAGTAGAATCATTTTCACAAGGTTGATTCTTCCAATCCAAGAACGTGGTATATCTCTCCATCTATTTATATCATCTTTAATTTATTTCATCAGTGTCTTATAGTTTTCTGCATATAGGTCTTTTGTCTCCTTAGGGAGGTTTATTCCTAGATATTTTATTCTGTATGTTGCATTGGTAAATGGGAGTGTTTTCTTAATTTCACTTTCAGATTTTTCATCATTAGTGTATAGGAATGCAAAAGATTTCTGTGCATTAATTTTGTATCCTGCTACTTAACCAAGTTCATTGATTAGCTCTAGTAGTATTCTGATAGCATCTTTAGGATACACTATATATAGTATTATGTCATCTGCTAACAGTGACAGCTTTACTTCTTCTTTTCCGATTTGGATTCCTTTTATTTCTTTTTCTTCTCTGATTGCTGTGGCTAAAACTTCCAAAACTATGTTGAATAATAGTGGTAAGAGTGGGCAACCCTGTCTTCTTCCTGATCTTAGTGGAAATGGTTTCAGTTTTTCACCATTGAGGACAATGTTGGCTGTGGGTTTGTCATGTATGGCCTTTATGATGTTGAGATAAGTTCCCTCTATGCCTACTTTCTGCAGGGTTTTTATCATAAATGGGTGTTGAATTTTGTTGAAAGCTTTCTCTGCATCTATTGAGATGATCATATGGTTTTTCTCCTTCAGTTTGTTAATATGGTGTATCACATTGATTGATTTGCATATATTGAAAAATCCTTGCATTCCTGTGATAAACCCCACTTGATCATGGAGTATGATCCTTTTAATGTGCTGTTGAATCTTGTTTGCTAGTGTTTTGTTGAGGATTTTTGCATTTATATTCATCAGTGATATTGGCCTGTAGTTTTCTTTTTTTGTGACATCTTTGTCTGGTTTTGGTATCACGGTGATGGTAGCCTCGTACAATGAGTTTGGGAGTATTCCTCCTTCTGCTATATTTTTCAAGAGTTTGAGAGGGATAGGTGTTAGCTCTTCACTAAATGTTTGATAGAATTCGCCTGTGAAGCCATCTGGTCCTGGGCTTTTGTTTGTTGGAAGGTTTTTAATCACAGTTTCCATTTCACTGCTTGTGATTTGTCTGTTCATGTTTTCTCTTTCTTCCTGGTTCAGTCTCAGAAGGTTGTGCATTTCTAACAAGTTGTCCATTTCTTCCAAGTTGTCCATTTTATTGGCATATAGTTGTTTCTAGTAATCTCTCATGATCCTTTGTATTGCTTCAGTGTCAGTTGTTACTTCTCCTTTTTCATTTCTAATTCTATTGATTTGAGTCTTCTCACTTTTTTTCATGATGAGTCTGGCTAATGGTTATCAATTTTGTTTATCTTCTCAAAGAGCCAGCTTTTAGTTTAATTGATCTTTGCTACAGTTTTCTTCATTTCTTTTTCATTTATTTCTGATCTCATCTTTATGATTTCTTTACTTATGCTAACTTTGGGGTTTTTTTGTTCTTCTTTCTCTAATTGCTTTAGGTGTAAGGTTAGGTTGTTTATTTGAGATGTTTCTTGTTTCTTGAGGTATGATGGTATTGCTATAAACTTCCCTCGTAGAACTGCTTTTGTTGCATCTCATAGGTTTTGGGTCATCGTGTTTTCATTGTCATTTGTTTCTAGGTATTTTTTGAATTCCTCTTTGATTTCTTCAGTGATCTCTTGGCTATTAAGTAGTGTATTGTTTAGCCTCCATGTGTTTGTATTTTTTACAGATTTTTTTCTGTAATTGATATCTAGTCTCATAGCATTGTGGTCAGAAAAGATATCTTATACAATTTCAGTTTTCTTAAATTTCCCAATGCTTGATTTGTGACCCAAGATATGATCCATCCTGGAGAATGTTCCATGAGCACTTGAGAAGAAAGTGTATTCTGTGGTTTTTGGATGGAATGTCCTATAAATATCAATTAAGTCCACCTTGTTTAATGTATCATTTAAAGCTTGTGTTTCCTTATTATTTTCATTTTGGGTGATCTATCCATTGGTGAAAGTGTGGTGTTAAAGTCCCGTGCTATGATTGTGTTACTGTTGATTTCCCCTTTTATGGCTGTTAGTATTTGCCTTATGTATTGAGGTGCTCCTATTTTGGGTGCATAAATATTTATAATTGTTATATCTTCTTCTTGGATTGATCGCTTGATCATTATGTAGTGTCCTTCTTTGTCTCTTGTAATAGTCTTTGTTTTAAGGTCTATTTTGTCTGATATGAGAATTGCTATTCCAGCTTTCTTTTGATTTCCATTTGCATGGAATATCTTTTTCCATCCCCTCACTTTCAGTCTGTATGTGTCCCTTGGTCTGAAGTGGGTCTCTTGTAGACAGCGTATATACAGGTGTTGTGTTTGTATCCATTCAGCTGTCTGTGTCTTTTGATTGGAACATTTAATCCATTTACATTTAAGGTAATTATCGATATGTATGTTCCTATTACCATTTTCTTAATAGTTTTGGGATTGTTATTGTAGGTCTTTTTCTTCTCTTGTGTTTCCTGCCTAGAGAACTTCATTTAGCATTTGTTGTAAAGTTGCTTTGGTGAAGCTGAATTCTCTTAGCTTTTGCTTGTCTGTAAAGGTTTTAATTTCTCCATCAAGTCCGAATGAGATCCTTGCTGGATAGAGTAATCTTGGTTGTAGGTTTTTCCCTTTTATCACTTTAAATATGTCCTGCCAGTCCCTTCTTGCTTGCAGAGTTTCTGATGAAAGATCAGCTTTTAACCTTATGGGGATTCCCTTGTATGTTTTTTTTTTTTCCCTTGTTGCTTTTAAAATTTTGTCTTTGTATTTAATTTTTGATAGTTTGATTAATATGTTTCTTGATGTGTTTCTCCTTGGATTTATCCTGTATGGGACTCTCTGTGCTTCCTGGACTTGATTAACTATTTCCTTTCCCATATTAGGGAAGTTTTCAACTATAATCTCTTCAAATATTTTCTCAGTCCCTTTCTTTTTCTCTTCTTCTTCTGGGATCTCTATAATTCGAATGGTGGTGTGTTTAATGTTGTCCCAGAGGTCTCTGAGACTGTCCTCAGTTATTTTCATTCTTTTTTCTTTATTCTGCTCTGCAGTAGTTGTATCCACCATTTTATCTTCCAGGTCACTTATCTGATCTTCTGCCTCAGTTATTCTGCTATTGATTTCTTCTAGAGAATTTTTAATTTCATTTATTGTGTTGTTCATCACTGTTTGTATGCTCTTTAGTTCTTCTGGGTCCCTGTTAAACATTTCTAGTATTTTCTCCATTCTGTTTCCAGATTTTGGATCATCTTTGCTATCATTACTCTGAATTCTTTTTCAGTTAGACTGCCTATTTCCTCTTCATTTGTTTCGTCTGGTGGGGTTTTACCTTGCTCCTTCAACAGCTGTGTGTTTCTTTGTCTTCTCATTTTGCTTAACTTACTGTGTTTGGGGTCTCCTTTTCGCAGGCTGTAGGTTCGTAGTTCCCATTGTGTTTGGTGTCTGCCCCCAGTGGCTAAAGTTGGTTCAGTGGGTTGTGTAGGCTTTCAGGTGGAGGGGACTAGTCTCTGTGTTCTGGTGGATGAGGCTGTATCTTGTCTTTCTGGTGGGCAGGTCCATGTCTGGTTGTGTGTTTTGGGGTATCTGTGATCTTATTATTATTTTAGGCAGTCCCTCTGCTAATGGGTGTGGTTGTGTTCCTGTATTGCTAGGTTTTGGCATAGAGCATTCAGCACTGTAGCTTGCTGGTCATTGAGTGGATCTGGGTCTTGGCATTGAGATGGAGATCTCTTGGAGATTTTCGCTGTTTGATATTATGTGGAGCTGGGAGGTCTCTGGTGGAGAAATGTCTTGAACTTGGCTCTCTGACCTAAGAGGCACAGCCCTGACTCCTGGTTGGTGCACCAAGAGCCTGTCATCCACACGGCTCAGAATAAAAGGGAGAAAAGGAAGAAAGGAAGAATGAAAGAAAGAAAGAAAAAGATAAAATAAAATTTTTAAAATGTTATTAAAATAAAAGACAAAAAATAATTATTAAAAAAAATTAAGTAATTAAAATAGAATGAAAGAAAGAAGGAAGAGCAGTACCAAACCAAAAAGTAAATTCAACAATGATAACAAGCGCTGAAAAGTATACTAAAAACAAAACAAAACAAAAAAGAACGGACAGACAGAACCCTAGGACAAATGGTAAAAGCAATGCTATACACACAAAATCACACACAGAAGCATATGCATACATACTCAGAAAAAGAGAAAAAGGGAAAAATATATATATATATCCTTGATCCCAAAGTCCACCTACTCAGTTTGGGTTGATTTGTTGTCTATTCAGGTGTTCCATAGATGCAGGGTACATCAAGTTGATTGTGGAGATTTAATCTGCTGCTTCTGAGGCTGCTGGGAGAAATTTCCCTTTCTCTTCTTTGTTTGCACAGCTCCCCAGGTTCAGCTTTGGATTTGAACCCACCTCTGCATGTAGGTCGTCTGAGGGTGTGTGTTCTTCGCTCAGAAAGGACGGGGTTAAAGGAGCCGCTGATTCGGGGGCTCTTACTCACTCAGGCGTGGGGGAGGGAGGGATGCGGATGGGGGCATGCCTGCGGCGGCAGAGGCCAGCATGACGTTGCACCAGCCTGAGGTGTGCTGTGTGTTCTCCCGGGGAAGTTGTCCCTGGATCAGGGGACCCCGGCAGTGGCGAGCTGCACAGGCTCCCTGGAGGGCAGGTGTGATTTGTGACCTGTGCTTGCACACAGGCTTCTTGGTGGCTGCAGCAGCAGCCTTAGCATCTCACGCCCGTCTCTGGAGCTCCTTTAAGCAGCGCTCTTAATCCCCTCTCCTTGCGCACCAGGAAACAAAGAGGGAGGAAAAAGTCTCTTGCCTCTTCGGCAGGTGCAGACTTTTCCCCGGACTCCCTCCCGGTTAGCCGTGGTACACTAACCCCCTGCAGGCTATGTTCACGCCGCCAACCCCAGTCCTCTCCCTGCGCTCCGACCGAAGCCCGAGCCTCAGCTCCCAGCCCCCCCCCCGCCCCCCGCCCGTCCCAGCAGGTGAGCAGACACGCCTCTCGGGCTGATGAGTGCCGGTCGGCACCGATCCTCTGTGCGGGAATCTCTCTGCTTTGCCCTCCGCACCCCTGTTGCTGTGCTCTCCTCTGTGACACCGAAGCTTCCCCCCTCCGCCACCCGCGGTCTCTGCCCACGAAGGGCCTTCCTAGTGTGTGGAAACCTTTCCTCATTCACAGCTCCCTCCCAGAGGTGCAGGTTCCATCCCTATTCTTTTGTCTCTGTTTATTCTTTCTTCTTTTGCCCTACCCAGGTACGTGGGGCGTTTCTTGCCTTTTGGGAGGTATGAGGTCGTCTGCCAGCATTCAGTAGGTGTTCTGTAGGAGTTGTTCCACATGTAGATGTATTTCTGATGTATTTGTGTGGAGTAAGGTGATCTCCACGTCTTACTCTTCCGCCATCTTGAAGCTCCCCCCTGTAGCTGAATATTTAGTTCAGATGTTTCCCTGGCACTGTACCAATAGTATCTTTGATTACTCTTCCCTCTTATTGTTTCTCATCTAAAAGCTCTTTCTTGTTGTTTCCAAACCCATTTAATTTAGAAATTGTGCTGCAGCATACTATGTATTCTGTTTGCTTATGCTTATGTTTTGCTGTAAGTATAGTGAATATTATGAGATATATAGATAGATAGATAGATAGATAGATAGATAGATAGATAGATATTTCTGAAAAGGAAATTGTATCTATAGACCAAACATGAACATTCAATTCAAGTTAGTGTAAATGTTTATGATTTTTGTCTAACTTAATTACGTTCCCTGATATTTATTTGAAAAGGCTTGGTTAGATGAACGATAGCTATATACTGGTAAGCTTAATAATGAACTAGGCAATGTAGATTCAGTATTAAAAAACAAAATACACCCATTTAGGTCTTTGTTTTCCAAAGTACACCCATTTAGGTCTTTGTTATCAATGTATTTGCTTTTCCAAGTAGCCAGTTTTATGAGGTTAATATAAAATCAAGGTGATTTGGTTATCTGTTCTCTGTACATGAAAGGCAAAACATTTCCAAGCTAAGCCACATTTTTACTAAGATAGACATCCTCAATATATTTATTGTTCTCATGGTTCCAATAAGAACCTATATGAAATCTATGAACAGTTTGCTTAGTATCTTATCAAATGGTTATGACAATACAGGTTTCTCCTGCTCTCTGAAACTAGAGTGCTTCTATGAAAACTTTCGCAAGCTGAAATGGTGTAAAGCAAAACAATTTTCACTTTTCACCTTTTTTTAGTAAAAGTGAAAATTCTCTTCAGATTTCTTTCTGTTATCAGAAACAGGTACTAACATAGATCTTCCTTTTGTAAAAGTGAAGTGGCATAAAGCGAACTTTTGTAAGGCGAGGGATACCTGTAATCTAGTTGAGGATGTTAAATGTGACCATCTCATATTTACTGCAGGATGGCACTGCTTACCATCTTCTTTTGATTTAAAATGACTTCTTTCTTGTAAGTTGCTCTTTAGTAATTAAATACATTTGTTGTTTTTGATTCCAAGTCTGATGACATACAGATTAACATTTTTTGTGTTGTACTAGCACAAAATGCTTATGGAGTGAGTCCTTCAATTTTATACTAAAGTCCTTCATTTGAATTGGTAACATCAATGACTTAGACATATTTGTTTTGTAAGAGAATGAATGAATGAATGATCAATTTATAATCTAAATTAAACTGATGAAGAGTTTCAGAACTAAAAATTGAGGTAACTACTCTCTTCTATTAGTACTGACTTTTAGTTCTTCTTTGAATACATATTTTGTCTATATGTGAACCTTAAAGTTTCTCAGTATTTTATTGTGTGCTAATGTATTAAAATAAATTCATTTACAGTTAAATACTCTATTATGATTTAAAAGCATTCTGTCTTTGAATGTGTATCTTAGATTTAAAATTCTTATTGGTGGAAGGGCAAATGAGATCTTTGCAGTTCTTGCTGTATATTTGCTAATTAAAAAATAAAAAAGTGGGCTTCTCTGGTGGCGCAGTGGTTGAGAGTCCACCTGCCGATGCAGGGGACACGGGTTCGTGCCCCAGTCCGGGAAGATCCCACGTGCCGCGCAGCGGCTGGGCCCGTGAGCCATGGCCACTGAGCCTGCGCGTCCGGTGCCTGTGCGCCACAATGGGAGAGGCCACAACAGTGAGAGGCCCATGTACCACAAAAAAAAAAAAAAAAAAAAATTTGCACAGGTCTATATAGAAACTTTAGCTATATAAATTTAAAATAATAACAATGGCAATAATATAACTTTCAATGCAATCATCTGAAAATGGCAGACTTAACAGATACAAATATGATGTTGCATATTTAATCTGCTACGTGTGTCATCTTGAACACACGCCCAATTGTTGTGATGAAGGGTGAAACCAGGCTTTATGCTATTACTTGGATTCGGTTATAAGGGGTAGTCCACCCAGAGCAGGTAGCATTGTATGCACTGTCCTATTTAAAAATCTTGCCATTTGGCACCTAGGTAGGCCCTGAGGCAGAATTCCAACCAAATTGTCAGTAGGAATGACGCCAACCTAACAGATGAGCGGAAGGCGCCAAAGCTGAGAGTCCATGTTCACATATCAAATGTGTTTACTTACAGCAGGATTCCCAGTTATAAGTCTTCAAACATGTTCAGAAAAACTGTGCCAACATGAAGAGGTTGCCCTGCCTTTAATCCTCCTAAATCAAGGATTAACCTTGAATTTATTTTTAGAGATGCAATTTAGCCACAAACCTCTGTTATCTTTTTAAGCTGGAGGAAGAATAGGTAGTTTGGGATTTTTTTTTTTTTTAAGATTTATTATTATTTAATTTTGGCTGCGTCGGGTCTTCATTACAGCACGCGGTATCTTTGTTGAGGCATGCAGGATCTTTCATTGCAGCGTGGGGCTTCTCTTTAGTTGTGGGATTTGGGTTTTCTCTCTAGTTGTGGCATGCAGGCTCCAGGGCTTGTGGGCTCTGTAGTTCGTGGCACACAGCCTCTCTAGTTGAGATGCACGAGCTCACTAGTTGTGGCACCTGGGCTTAGTTGCCTTGCAGCATGTGGGATCTTAATTCCCTGACCAGGGATCAAACCCACATTCCCTGCATTGGGAAGCAGATTCTTTACCACTGGAAGTCCTGGATTTATGCATTTAATTGCTTAATCCTTTGTTGTTTATCTGGTCGCTCATTATAATGATAATAATTTAAATGCCATTAATTGAAAATTTTGTATTGATTGTATTCATACTAAACTATTGTTTATGAATGATACAGCAACATAACATATAGGACTAATTTTTTAAAAGGATGAAAGTTGATTTCCTTAATATTCCCACAATATTCACTCAAAGCTATAAGTAAGGCAATGAATAATTACCTATGTTTCACCTTTACAAAATAGTGAAAATTAATACTTCACTGGGTCATTTTACCCACAGATGACTCAATGAAAATGTGTGACAGGAATAAATTGCAAATATTTTGTTGAGAGACTCAGTATGATTGTTCTTAAAAACCTTGAGGGGCTTCCCTGGTGGCACAGTGCTTAAGAATCCGCCTGCCAATGCAGGGCACACAGGTTCGGGCCCTGGTCTGGGAAGATCCCACATGCTGCGGAGCAACTAAGCTTGTGCGCCACTCCTACTGAGCCTGTTCTCTGGAGCCCGCGAGCCACAGCTACCGAGCCCACATGCTGCAACTACTGAAGCCCGCACGCCTAGAGCCCATGCTCCACAACAAGAGAAGCCACCACAATGAGAAGCCGGCACAACACAATGAAGAGTAGCCCCCGCTCGCCGCAACTAGAGAAAGCCTGCACGCAGCAACAGAGATCCATTGCAGCCAAAAAATTTTTTTTGAGTTATTTTTTTTTTAAATATGTAACTAGGAAATGTTTTAGAGAAAACTGTTGGACAATTACTGTGTTTACTAAAATGGACTAAAATGTATTCCTACTTGAAGTTTAGTGGCTGTATAGTAAAATGTGCTGAGACTAAGTCTGATTCACAAAGGTAGTTAGTGCACCTAGTTACTGGTGTTCTCTTCACATAATTTAGCAATTGACAGGGCAACAAAGTTAAAAAATAAATGCAAGTATTTAAAGGCCACAGTTTACAAAGAAAATAAATACTAAGAGAAAGATCATTCTTTTAGCTGTTTCCAGTGTGAGAACAACATGAACTCTCAAAAGGCAAAATTGCTGTGAAAGTAAAGCTTCCAGTTGCTTTATAATCCATATGAAAGCCAAATGCTAATCTCTAGATTGTTTTACTAGATTGCCTCAACATAAAATTCCATTCTTATGAAAAACTTTATGATTTTGTTAAATAAGTAAAACATGACAGTTATAGGAATCTTAGACAATAAAGACGTGCACAAAGAAAAATGGCTATCGAATCACTCCAAATACAACATCAGTCTTTAAAATGCAAATATTTTGTGCTATTTGTACATGTGTTCATATTAAAGTGAGATCACATAAAATGTGTTTAGTACTGAAATCTGTTTTTTATTTTCTTGCTTAAATTATATTGGTACCATCTCCTAATTTAAAAATACACCTATTGCATCAATTTCAAATTAAGGGTATATTTCAGGACACTTAGATTGTTTGTAATTTTGCATCTTTAAACAGAGAAACTGTATAGTTCCTTTACTATAGCCTGGAGAACATGTTTAAGCGTTTTCTTAGGTTCTGACCCTGTAGATGGTATTGCCTGACTTAATGTTACACATTTTTGTAAGCATTTTGAATTGCTCTGCAGAAAGTTAACTCTAGTAAAAACTCACACCAACAATGCATGAGAATGAGTTCCCCTACAAAACAAAAAACACTAGGTGTAATCAAAAAATTTTATCATTTACCACCTGATAAGAAATAAATAGAATGTCATTCAAAATATTTTTTCTATTATTATGAATAACTGAATTATTTGGCCTAGGTTTTATTGGCCAGTTTTATATTTTGTGATTCCTTTATTTGAATGTAAGATCCAATGGTTAAACGTTTATTTTGTTTTGTTCAATTTTCATCTCCAGTAAGTAGAACAATTTCTGTAACAGAGGAGGCACTATCCTCAACTATTTTGTTTAAGTTAACATTTTTTGAAGCATCATTTCTGTTCTTTGTTCATTTTCTGTTGGCATGTTGGCATGTGTGTGTTGATTTGTGTTATGTGTGCTTTTTTAACTGTAAAATTATTAATCTCTTGTCTGCCAAAAATGAAAGTCTATTTTTTTCCAATTACCTGAAATATGTTTATAGCATCTTATCTGCCTCCTTCCCTCCTTCTCATTCTAATTTTTATTTTAAAATATATACTGTTAAATAGCTCAGTCTGTTTCCTTTTGCCTTTGGAGTCATGCTTAAAAATCTGTCATTTTTAAAAGATGTCTATTTAAATCCACACTGGATTTTTTTTTCTAAAAATATGTTGGATAAATATAATTTTCTCTTAATTTCTAACCTGTTATCCTAACACTATTTATGAATTAGCTCCTTTTACTGAAATTGAGTTATATATATACTACATATATTAAATATCTAGGAATGTTTGGCCCTATTTCTCTAGCTTTTGATCTATTCTATTGATATGACCATTTTTCCCCTAGTACCTTGTAGTTTTCGCTCAACTGATAATGTGTTTTAATAGCTGATAAAGTCCTCTTTACTCTTGATTTCATCTACATGCTGTCTAAATTTTAATTAATATTCATTAAATATGAATTGCTCACCTTATTCTTCATTAAACATGTTTTGAGTTAGTCATCTTAGTCATTTTTTTCTTCCATAAGCATTTGAGATTTATTTTGGAGGGAGTGTTTTTTTTAATGCCCTACTTGTTTTTTAAAAGAATGTTAATGCTTTGCTTAGAAAAACAATTATACACCAATAAAAATGTTAAAAAAAAGATATTCCAATTTTAAATCAATAAAGGATATATTTTTCAAATAAACATATTTTGTATTTAGGTTAGGAAGTTACCTCCATGTCTGTTGTGCCAGTCAATGTGCAGCATTACTTAAATTTAGCTATCTGGACTGTGAAAAATCTAAAATGCCATGTGGCTGCTGCCATTTCTCTTGTGCTTCCATCAGTTATGTGTTTCCTACCTTATAATTAAAAATATATTGGCCATGAGTTGTATGTAAATATGAAGCTTGCTGCATATCCACGTATAAGGAGGTAAAACTTCAGACGCATAAGCATTTAGCTACAGATATCTAAAAATAATTTTCCTTTATCTTAAAATACTGTTTTGCAATCAAGAAAATGTATCATGAGGTGGAATTATTTTTCACACAGGTAAAGTAATCCTAATCACAGTTAATGAGCAATATATACTTTCCAAAGCCTTTTATATCAGTGGCAGACAAAGAGTTCTCACAAAAGAATTAAATGTCAAGGCAAACAAGTATAAGGTTTGTATGGTCAAATCATACCTTTTAAGTGAGGATATTGTACTTGAAAGAGAAAATAACCTCTCATTCAGGTACAGGCTATGCTGAATTCACACATGAAATGCTGCCTGCAGATGAGTGTAACATTTCAAAAAAAGGTATGTTAGGTTTGGAAAAGCCAAGAGAATGAAAATGAAATGGTCAAGGGCAGGCAGTTGTTTACATGGAGGATGCCCTTGAAGTTGCCAGGGGTGGGTTGTGGGGAGAGCCATACCGAGCTCCTCCAATTTTGGCACAGATAAATGACAGTATCTCAATCTCAGATGAAGTGCCACATTAACACAACCACAAAATCTGTCACTTGTATTAGTCTAGATTGTCTAAGATGTAAGTATTGATAGGAAATAAGATGTGCGGGACATTTTTTCAGGGAAGAGGAAATGGAACCAGGCAAGTCTGGAAGAACCTTTGGATGATGATGGAGGTCTGACCTCTTAAAGCAGAGAAGAAAGAAAGGAAGTGAAACATGGTTTTAAGAAAATTCTAGTAAAGGTATCAGGCAGTCCTGAGCCAATGTCCCCACTTAGGGGAGTGTTTCCCAGAAATGGTCCATCTTAGTACATCTATCATGCTCGGTCATTGACTAGGACCAGCTGTGAGAATCACAACTTCCATCCGAACGGGTTCTGCATCTCATAAGGCAGCAACTGCGGCTGCAAGTCATATATGTAGGAGAGCCCGTAGATAGATTGTCATGGCAGCCAAAGCATTTGACACCTGTCCCCTCCCCCGTGTTTGTCCTTCTAATCTGGATGCCTCTGCTAACTCTCTTCTATACAGACTTTCTGATTCTTTATTGAAGTATAAATTAAAAAGCGATTATTCTCTCAAGTGAGAGAATAAATACGTGTTGTTACATGATTAAAGTGTATGCACAGTGTGAATCATGTAATATATAGTTTGGGTAAATTTAAAATAGACATATTCAAATATATCCCAAGTAGAGAGGATCCTCTCAATTTAAATCAGTTAATGTGAAATTTCAAAGTAAAAGCTCTTTATGTAATTAGACAGCAAAGTGCCACTAACCACTTTTGTTACATTTTTAAATGCTTCTTTTTAATGTATTATTTATAATGTTTGTTCTTTAACAAGGATTTAGAACTTCTGAAAACTCTGTTTCAAAGTAAATTAGCTACTTTAACTTCTGTTAAAAATAATGTAGTTACACTTTCTTTTAAATAAGAGATTAAGTTTACAGCTGATGGAAGCAGGAAGCTGATCACACTTCTCCTAAAAAAAGAATTTTTAGAAAAGCATATTGACCAAGAAACTGTTAAGAACTCAAGAGTTCTAATCGTGGTGGGCAGGGTACTCTATAAGCCAGTGGTTTAGGGAAGCCTGTCTAGTTTCGTTCCCATTCTTCATCCCTGTGGGAGAAGGGATGAAAGGATGTCGGAGCTCTTGGGGCACAGCTGATCCAGAGTGCCAGAAAAGACAAATTACAGCTTTCAAGAGATGGGAAATAGTCATGGAAATGAATCACCCTTGCTAAGGTGGTAATGGCTGATTGTTGTATCATAAACAATTCCAGAAAGACTTTGTTGCCAAGAGCCTGAAGGTTAAGGAAAAACATCAGGAAGAATTTCTGACTGACAATCTGAATTCCAGGTGAGTCAGAAGAAAATCTTGTAATAAAAGACTATACATATGATCAGGGTGAATTAGGAAGACAAGTTAAATAGGATTTAAAATTAATGTGCTGCATGTATATAGTCATTTCCTTAGTGAACTGGTTCTAGGGGGATGATAACTTCTTTTTATGAATTTTGAGTTTACTTAATTTATTAATATATTTTAATTAAAACACAAGAAATGGTGTATAACACCCTATTAGTAACCTAAAATATGATAAGGTTATTAGCCATCTGTCTTCCTGAAAAGCAATCTCTGAAAATTCTCATTCTGCTGACAAACACATGTTCGCAAACTGGAATCTTGAACACACACGCTTGGGCACTTAGAGGGGAGATGCCAAAAAGGAAACGAAGAAAATCAAACTTCAGTTATGAATGGAGAAGCAATGCAGAGAGTGTTATAACTTACTCATGTATGAAGGACAGGAGACTGTATTCTAGTGGAACACACGAGGCCAGGATAAATCACATGACTGTTGTATATGACCTTCTTTCAATAATCAGGGGAAAAAATGAATCAAAAGGAAAAACTCTCATTATTCTTTGTGATATATTTAGAGAAAAAACAAAAAAAGCATGAAGCCTTACATAAAATGTTCCTTTCCATTAGTATTCATAACTGAGATTGTTTTGGTTAGTTTTATCCAGTTTTATACATTCCAGCTTGCTATATTTTAAGAAGATATTTAGCAATAAAAATGTCTGAACAATTAAAAAATATAAATTGCATCAATAGCATCAATTTAAAAGACATTAGGTTCGTATTTCTATACATAAAATTCTAATATTAAGATAATTATGTGTATTTAACCACTTGCATGAAAGATTAATGTAGATGTTTATTGCATGTTTTTGATAACTGAATGCAGTGGGAGAGGGCATGGGTATTGCAGTCACATCCATGTGGAGTTAAATCCTCTATATACCATATATTCAATATACGGATCCTGTCAAAATTCTGATTCTCTAACTAAGCTTCTACTTGTTCATCTATGCTATGGGGAAAATGATACCATTACTGTAAAAATTGGGGAAAAATTTCCGTGACTGTTTTTGAAGGTATCAGTACTCATGTGGTAACTATCCAACAATTGTTTCCTGCATGTTGCAGAATAAGACTAAGTGCTGCTTTGTCTTATTTTAGAGCTACCCTCTAGTTAACTTAAGCTGTTGAGCTTTGTTTTTATGAGAGAGCTGAGGAACTGTCATTTTTCCTCTCTCACTGCCACTTTAGCCTCTTTAGGAAAGTTTGCCTCAGTGGAACTTCTGGGTTCCATACTTTCCAGGGATGCATAAAAATATGAAATATCATAGCAAAATGACACCAAAAAAAACATAATTCGAAAAGATACATGCACCCAATGTTCATCACAAAACTATGTACAATAGCCAAGACATGGAAGCAACATAAATGTCCATCGACAGATGAATGGATAAAGAAGACGTAGTGTGTGTGTGTTTGTGTGTGTGTGTGTGTACAGTGGAATACTACTCAGCCAAAAAGAAGAATGAAATAATGCCACTTGCAGCAACATGGATGGACCTGGAGATTATCATACTAAGTGAGGTAAGTCAGACAAAGAAAGACAAATATCATATGGTATTGCTTATATGTGGAATCTAAAAAAAAATCATACAAATGAACTTATTTATAAAACAGAGATAGACCCACAGACATAGAAAACAAACTTCTGGTTACTAACAGGGAAAGAGGGGAGGGATAAAATAGAAGTTTGGGATTAACATATACACACACTGTATATAAAATAGATAATCAACAAGTACTGTATAGCACAGGGAATTATACTCAATATTTTATAATAACATATGAGGGAAGAGAATCCAAAAAAGAATAAATATAGATATAGTTATATATGTATAACTGAATCACTTTGCTGTACATCTGAAACTAACACAACATTGTAAATCAACTACACTCCAATAAATAATAACTAAATAATTAGACAACATAAAATATAGATTTTTATCTCACTAATAGCCATCCAGTAGTAGCATAACTACATGGCAGGCAAGTCACTGAATCCTACATTTTCACAATGGACTTTCATATTATGACCATTATATGCTGACACAACTAAATCTTATCTTTCACTTGCCAAAATTGAATTTTCATATAGCAGCTGGTCAAAAAAAATTTGAATTATTGCATAGTGATATCATCCAGCCAACAGAGCTCATAAAGTTTACAATATTGAGAATAAAAAAAGATATGGAGAAATAATTAGGTGTGCTGAAAAAAGCCACGTCTTCAGCGTCAGTCAGGTGGTCTGTGCTTCCATCTCTTCAAGCACTTGAAGCAGGAAATATTTTTCCAAAAGCCAGATGTTGTATCAGTTATACAGACAGATTTAAGAAGAGCTCATTTATAAACGGTTTGTCTTTGTAATACCACCTTAACCCTTAAATAAGCAGCAGGTGGCTGTTGATGTTGCCCTTACTGAAAATAAGATACTTGCTAGGAAAGCATTTTATATGGTTTTATTAATTCCTTCAGCAAGTGTTTACTGACTATGTCCTATGTGCTAGGCATAGTTCTAAGCACTTGATACATAAGTTAACATAAAGGACAAGATCTCTGCCCTCACAGAGTTTACATTCTAGGAGAGGGAGACCGAAAATAAACAACACAAATACAACACACACACACAATAATTTAAGGCATTTACATAACAGGTTAGAAGGGGATAAATGTCAGAAAATAAAGAGGTGGTCAGGGAAAAGTTTGTCCTAGGAGCTGCAATTTGAAATAGAATAATCAGGGTAACACTCATTGAGAAGTTGACATCTGAGCAAAGATTTAATGGAAATGAGCTTAAAAACTCCTTTTTTCTTTTTTATTTTCTGTTCCAAAATGAAAAGATTTAGAAGTTCATTGAGATAGTTTTGTTTTCTTTCTGTTCCTTTATCCTATTTTATTATAAAGAAGCTAAAAATTTGAAAACAAAGAGCAACTCTAAGCCAAATAATATTCTGAATGGCTCAGGTAAATAGTGTAGTTTTAGAAACTATTCATTCTTCCTTGTCCTCTCATTTTCCTTTTTTCAAAATTCTACTACCTTCTATCTTATTCTTCTGTCACAGTCCTAAAATGTCTGCCTCCAGAGGGCGCATGAATAATCATAAAGATTCTTAATGTGATCTTATATAACGAAACCCATGAAAGTCATGAAATATGGCAATGTCAATTCATCAGTGCACAAAGAATACCCATGATATGAAATCTGCACAAGACAGTTAATCCATGATTGGATTATATATTGGCAAGCTAGGGATAATATTTTATAAAATATAGGTACCTTTATGCAATGATATTATACTTCATAATACAATACATTTATGAAGTGATATTATAGGTAATATTTTGCTGGCCTTAATGATCAGAAAATAGAGTATATTTTACATAGGGAAATTGACATTTTTTCTGTTTCTATAATTACCTAGCAACAATATTGTGGGAGATAAAAATCTCTGGGACTGAGATTTCTCTGGATTAAATTAAATAAAACATATCAGAAAATGTATGTATCAAAAATCACTGAATCCTATTTTATTTTAGGATTATGTTTGTTTTTCATTGTGTATATCAACATGAAAAGTTGGCTGCTGCTTTTAATGTGTAGCCAGTAAAAGGAACTGTGATGAGATGAATATTTCAGCTTAAAAAAAATTGTCTTCTAATAAGAGTCAACATTAGAAGAGATCAGTAAGCAAGGAGACCCCTTAATGAATCCTTGTCGTACATTTTGAAAACCACATATCTAAATATAAAATACATAAGAGCTCCAGTTTTCTCTAGAGCCAGACTTTGCTATTTCTTTTCCTGGGCTGGCTGGGTGAGCTATATTGAAAGGATATGTCAGCCTTTCTTGCTTGGCTTTGGTCAACTGTGACACTTGCTTTCAAACCATGAAAACTGCTGTGCGTGCTGCTATATGCAAATGTGAAACATGAAAATGTGAGAACATAATTTTACATACCACGATTTCAAGATTTATTATACTGTCTCTAGCTCATTGCTTCTTAAAGGATCAGAAATGGAGTTGCAAATATGTCCCACTATTTGTTCTATGTTAATAGTTTTCCAATATGATTTCTTCCTAGCTTTGAGACAATGTATTCTGACATATCTTTTGAAAATTGGACATCTGCAATGGAGTGTTATATATAAAAGAATAACATCCATTACATTTATAGATAAGCAGCTAAATCATTATATCTTGCAATCTTTGTGTAGTCCAGATGTGTGATATACTGATATTACATTCTTTTCATGTTGTTTCTTACTCTGAATACATAACCCAGCAACTTGTCTTCAGTAATCTACTGTTTTATCTGCACATTTGAACTCTGATGTCTGCTGGATCAAACACTTCCTTTCATTAATAAGATGAAAAGACTTTCCATCTATTATTCTCAATTAAAACAATAAACCAGTGTATTGTGAAGATTAGAAGCAAAAAGCCAGAGATTCCAGAGTATTCAGTGAGTTCTACATAATTATCAGGAATGTATATTGCATTTGAACTTGAAGCACCTTATAGTAAAATTTGACTTTTTGTCTTGAAAAAAGCCAAATAGCATGTTAAAAAAACAAAGAGAGAAAAGAAACACAAAAAAGCAAAAACCTTGTCTTCAAAATAGTGCTGATTGGTGTAGATGTTTAAATTTTCAGTGATAATACAGGAGTAAAAGAAATTCAGAATGACCTTTAGAGTTATTTTTGTTCCTTAGCACACCACCAAACCCTTACTTCTATTCCTTTATTTATGGTACAATGTATGAAATCATAGCATAGATAAATAAAAAGATCAACATTGAAGTACTCTTCCTTTTTGATAATTACATGATAGCTAACTTCAATGACTAACATTTTCCTATAAAATGTTAATATAAATCTCCAAAACAGAATCTAACATTAGTAGAGAGCAAATATCTTCTGAAAAATAATTCTACGCATCCAAGGAGAAACATCTGTGCTTTTTGGACTTTATATCACAGGAAGTAAAAGCTTTAGGATGTGTGTAAGAGATGAGTTTTTGTTTTGTTTCTGTTTGTTTTCTGAGGATGAAGCTCCAGAGAGAATGGTTGTCATTCTCTCTGCTGCCAGAGAAAGGGGGGCCTGTAAAACTATGTCAGATTTAATGTTCCTTAAAAAATACTCGAGTCTAGAGGCTAGCCTTGTCTCATCCTTCTGTCTCTTCCCTTAATGATTCCATCTACTTTACATTGTCTTGTTTTTCATTATATATTCTTACATTTGAAATGCTGTTTTCTGAGTATGGTACAAATTCCTTCATATCTTTTACTCCTCTCTGATCACCTGTTCAGTTTCTTTCTTGGTCTCATTTCATGTCATATTTTTTTCCTATCTTTGTCACAACAAATGATCTCCCCCGACATGTAAACTGTCAAGCAGTCTCATTCCTAAAAGCCAACATAAACTGACAAGGAAATGAAAAATGTTTTGCCTTGCTGCCCGTAGGCATTAAGACTTCACTGATCTTTCGTTAATTGGTTTGATGATTTTATTCTGATGTCTTCCTATCAACCTACATTTTTTTTTTTTTTGTGGTACGCGGGCCTCTCACTGTTGTGGCCTCTCCCGTTGTGGAGCACAGGCTCCGGACGCGCAGGCTCAGCGGCCATGGCCCACAGGCCCAGCCCCTCCGCGGCATGTGGGATCATCCCGGACCGGGGCACGAACCCGTGTCCCCTGTATTGGCAGGCGGACTCTCAACCACTGCGCCACCAGGGAAGCCCTCAACCTACTTTTTGCATCAGTATATTCTCTTACATTGTAATTGTGTACAAGGCCAAGATTTGCCTACATGTTTGTCTTTGAACATTGCAATTAATAGACATCTTTTCTTGTTAATGAGTTTGTTGTTCCATGCGATGCAATCTCATTTCACATCCAAACATACTTGGGAGGGAGGTGAGATGTTGGAAAAAGATTGCATAATTTGCTCATAGTCACACATTTATTAGTAGATCTAGACTAGATGGAGAGGGGTTTCATTTTTTTTTTTTTTTGGTCATTTAACAGCAAAACATGTTTGTTCAAAGAAATAGTTGTTAATACATAAGTTTATTCATTAGGCTGACCTTTATTTTACTATTTTATCTGATTTTTCCTTTCTAAAAAGCACCACCCCACGTAGATCTCATAAGAAGTGTGCCTAAGCTTTCTCATTTCTAAGATGGGGATTTGTTCAAAGTAAATGTAAGCAGTTTAAAAAATATTCTTTCATAGTTTAAAGTAATATATGAATGAAAAGTGCTGTTCATATGTTTTCTTGAAAGTCTGTCTTAATGTTTTTCCCATGTATTTTTTCAATTGCTTGGTTATACACTTTAATTCTCATTTGTTTGCTAAAGAAATATTTACTGATATGCTACTATGTTTCAGAGACTCATGGGTGCTGAGAATACAGCAGTGAACAGCAGATAAAATTCCTGTCCACTCTAGTGGTAAGACTCAGAAAAATAATTAAAGAAAGAAATTGAAGCATGCATATATTAGAGAATAATAAGAGAAATAAAGAAAAATACAGTGGCTATGAGGCTTAGGGGATGATGAGGCAGTGGAAGTTTTCCATTTTTAATAAGAAGATCAGGGAAGTCCTGCTTGGCAAAATGGCCTTAAAGAAAAAGTCTGAAATAAGGGGGATTATCTGGAGGCAAATTATAACTGGCAAATGAAACAGCAAAGACAATTGTCCTGAGACAGTAGGGTACTTGTCTTATTTGAACAATAAGAAGACCAGAAGTGTAATGTAGCTAGAGGGGAATAAGGAAAGAGTAGTGGGGCATAAAGCCAGAGGTGTGAAGTGGGGAGTGTCATGTAGGGGCTTTGTAGAATTTGGACTGTGACCCTCGCTGTGATATGATAGGAAGCTATGGAAAGTCTGAGTGAGGATCACTCTGCCTATTGTGAGATCAAGAAACCAAAGAGGAACAAAAAGGAATCAAGAAGACCAGTTAAGGGCTTCCCTGGTGGTGCAGTGGTTGAGAGTCCGCCTGCCGATGCAGGACACACGGGTTCGTGCCCCGGTCCGGGAAGATCCCACATGCCGCGGAGCGACTGGGCCCGTGAGCCATGGCCGCTGAGCCTGCGCGTCCCGAGCCTGTGCTCCGCGGCGGGAGAGGCCACAGCGGTGAGAGGCCCGCGTACCGCAAACAAACAAACAAAGGAAGACCAGTTAGGAAGCTATCACCCATTGTCCAGGTGAGAGAGGATGATGGTGTTGACGCAATGGCAGTGAAACAGGCAAATTCTCAATGTGTTTTTAAGATGGAGATGACAGTATATCCTGATGGGTTTAATGTTGGTGGGAGAAGAAGACAGGAGCCTAGAACATCTACAAGGGTTTAGGTCTGGAAAGATGGAAGAATGGGGTTGCCCTTTATTGAGGTGTAGGAGGGGCCATTTGTATGTGGGGGGTTGGTAAGCATGATGATGTTGGTATACGTGTGTGTTGGGGGGAATTTATAAAGTTTCTTTTATTGATAAGTGTAATATAATTATTAGATCAAGTTCTCTAGTCCAGACTATTACCTTCCTTCACCCCGTAAACACTTAGTTGTCAGTTTCTTTTGATTTTACATAGGTCCGCCCTCTGGATCCCATGTCTCCTTCCTATACTCACTGACTAACATTGCCCTTCAGTCCTTCTTGCCTGAGTTATTAAAACAGCCTCTGAATCGTCTCTCTGCTACTCACTATTACTCTATCGTGTTCCTCTCAAGCACTGAAGTCAGATTAATATTTTGAAATGCTGTAGAGATTATGACGCTATCCAGCCCAAAGATGTTCAAAGACTCACCTTCCTTTCCCTACCCATTTCCTATCCTGGTATTCAAGATATTCCAAAATCTGACCCCAAACTTATATCTTTTAAATTTACTTGACATTAGTACTCATCACTAATTACAATTCTATCAGTTGAATAGTTCCTTATGACAGGAATAACCAACTTCCTCCTTACCTATCAACCCATTTTCACTTGACCAAAACCCTTTTCATTGGAGGTCAATGCTAATTCTCTCACCTTAAAGACATACTCAACTCCTGCCACCAATAGGGAGTAATCAATCTCTACTCAAACTCCCATTTTTATTTTTTTTATACTAACTATGTCCATGAGTTTAAAGTTGTATCTTTCCTTATAAAGTGATTCCTCCAAAGAAGATCTTACTTGGTTAGAAAAGATAATCTAGCTAGAGATGGACCTTTCTATGGTCAAGGTGTACAAATTGCTGCATAACAGTGTAACGGATACTGGTTTGTAAGACCAATGCAATCATACCACTGCAGTCGATGCCAATTAAATTCTTAAGATATTGAATGCATTTGTTTTTTAATTTCACTTGCCTCATTTGAATTGGAGAAATGAAATTGTTCATAATATCAACAAGACAGGATTATCTTTACAAATGGAAAAGATGCAGTATTTTAATCCTATATTGTAACCATGCAACAGTATTCCTATGATTGTGCATCTTGAGGTAAATTTTGATACCCATTAGATTATAGGCCCCATAGTCAAAAGGAAGCAAAGACTTAAGTTTTTGGCAGAAATGACCTTTCACTACAAGAATTATTTTAAATGTCTATTCTTATCATCAAAGACTTAGTCTAAAAGGAGTAAAAAATCAATAAACCTGTTTAAGGATGGTGAGACAAAGTAGATGACATAGTTGGAGCAGTTAAGGGCAGAGGAAGATGGAAAGAGAGTGCGTTAATTTGGACAGTAAAAAATATCAAATGTCCTGCCATTTTAAATGTTATTAGGACCAAATCTGAAGAAGTACATAACCTTTCAATAAGCCCAAGTTAAGTATTCTAACTTAAAAATAGTATAGTTGTAGGAATAATTGCAGTCAAATTTGCACAGTTATCAAATAATTGTGATAGAAATCCAATAAGAAGGTTTAGAAATAAACTCAGATGATACGAATGCCATTTAAAGGGCTTAACTGAACCAAAGCAAACTTCGTTCATCACAGACTAGAACTTGTGGGCAGAAGGGCTTGACGATGCCCAGGATCCTTATTCTAGAGACCCAGTGGAGGCAAGTACTTGACCTACAGGATAACTGGAAACATCATAGGGGCTGCACACTCTGCAGGCCTCTTTTCCAGCAAGAGGCCTCTCTCATTTTTATTTTTATAGGGGAAGCTTGAGAGAGTTCTCGATAGAAGCAAGACAAAAACAGTATGTATTTGGGCACCAAATAGCCTGAACTAGGATATCAAATCTTTAAATGTGTTATGAAGAATATTCGATGCATAGACCTTAAGGCTACAGGAAGTTGGAATCAGCTGTGGCTTCTTCAGCAGGAGGGAGGGAGAGCCCCCAGTCTCAACTATCACATTGGCAAAGAAAGCGCTCCTGGAGCCATATGTGGACAATCCTGCTTGTCTATCTACAACCCTGCTTGTCTATCTACTAAGCCCCTCTGATGAAATCTCAGAGCCAAGGCTAGGGCTTTTCGTAATAACCAGGCTGCAAGGTGAAGAAGAAAGCCACCAGTGTCATAAAATGCTGAATCTATGATAGGCCTTTCAAAAAAAATCGATTTCACACCTTTATAGGCCCAAAGAGGTGAAAAGGTTTGACGAAGGTCACTCAGTGATTCTGTCACTGTCAGAACCTTGATGAGAAGTGAAATCTCTTTTTTGTTTTTTCTATACAATCTTGAATGAAATCTTGCGGAGAAAGAAAGAGAGAGAATGAAAGAGACAGGAAGGGAGGGAGAAACGGAAGATGGAAGAAAAAAGGAAATAACAAAAGTAACTCAGCGTGTAGTCTACTTTAATCTACATGAAAAGACAACCCAGAGGATTGTTAAATTACAGAAATTCAGATCTTCATTCTGGCTATCCTGAAATTCCCAGAGTTGACAAGTGTTAAAGAAAAATGATTTCTACCCTTAATCTTTTGCATATCTCCACTCTTAATTCTTAGCCTTAGCCCAAACTTTTGTATCACTGGGCCTGAATTTTACTTTGTAGAACATGAACTTTATGATATGCCAGTATTAATAATACTGTCTCAGGAGACAAACTGGGCGGAAACCTGTAAAAAACTAACATTTCACTCAAATTGATTGCCCAATTCTACTTCTAAAAATAGCAACAATCCTCAAAAAATTTACCTTTTCGTTATTTAATTGTCCTGCCAGGATGGTTACTTCAGCAACAGGGCTCCATTGCAAATTCTGATAATTAATATAAGCAACCATTTAAAACATAATAACGTTATTTTTATAGAGGTAATAAAATTCTGATAATTACACAAACGTAAGTTTATTTTATGAAGAAAGATCTTTTTATACATTGTTTTAAATTCTCATTTGGGAGTTTCTAAGATAGTTATTTTTTATTATCGGTACCCGGATTTTAGTTGCAAGTTTTCTATTTATGAGAAATGATATTGCTTTTAGCAGATATTATGGCACTAAAATATCCAGAATCTACTCTAGCTTCAGTGACATATGCTATATGAAATATGTGTATGTTAGCTTTATGAGATATTATTAACTCCTTGTCGGAAAATATTATAGTATATGAGCAGACTAAAATTCAAGCCTTATTCTTTATGAGCATTTTTTCCCATAGACTATTTTTCAGAATATTTAAAGTAATATTTGTTTAATTCAGTACCACTTGTTCCACTTTATGTTCTCTGTATATTTTAGCCACAAATGTAGTTTGATCAAACAGAAACTTTCATAAGTTGAAAGTTGCAGATATTGGAACTACCTGAAATTCAATATGACTTCAAAAGGAATAGATCAACAATGATCTGTAATTTGTGTGCCTTTGTTCAGCCATTCTGTACCTACCACAGAACCCTCTGCATTCACTGTCTTTCTGATATGCATTATTCAAGGCTCAGTGCATTTGCAAATGCTCACTGAAGCCCTCAGGAATGTTCTCTAGCTATTAGCTCCTTTCTTTGGGTGGGGGGGGGTTGGGGGGTTATTAAAGCAGTTATGTTTGTAAGGGTAAACATGATTTAGAGGTTAGAGGAGATAGCTGACATTTTTAGTTTTTGATGGCTCTAAAACTTGTTTAATATGACCTATCTTTACCAAAAATATAAGCACATCGTACATATTCTAATCTCTGAATTTTAACTTAAAAGGTAAGTATACCTACACATCTATAAATATAATTCAAACATATAACCAAGTGTTCCATCCACTTGACATAGTGCTGTCAATATGGGTCAAATTATATTAACTCATCCATTGTCCCACATACTCACATACAGAGAGTAATAGTTGATCTGACCATACAACTGTTTTTCTTTTAACAACAACATACTTTTATATTCAACTTCAAAACCTAAACAATGAAAATGTGTTTTTACTCTATAAAACATATGTGTTTCCATCCTGAGTGATTCATTCATTTTTTTTTTTTTTCTCTAAGTAGTCCCTCATTGCTACCACAGTCATTTCCAGCTGAAGTTAAATTTGGATTTGGAGAGTTGAGCATGATATCCAAGAACAAATGTAAAGACCAAGGGGGTTGTTTTAATTTAGAAATAACAAGTTGGATTCTTTAATATATAAATAACTCAAGCCTTCAGAATTAATGATAACCTAGATAGGAATTCTCAAATCTCTTTACATATTGGAATCATTTGGGATACTTTATACAAATATAGATGCCCTGTATAATAGATACATGCTGTACTTGGCCTTTAAGGTACTATGTGCAAGTATAATATAAAAAGATCCCAGGTGATACTAAATGTGTTGATAACATTGAGAACCTGTGATTTGGATGAGATTATACACGATCATTGAAGCCATGGCTCAGGGTGAGATCCCTTAAGAAACGCATCTCGACTAGAAAGTGAAAAGGGTTTAGGAATGAGCCTGAGCTTTCGTTCCAAACGTGGGTGGAGACTAATGATCAAGCACCAAAGGTTAAGAAGAGCTTCCCAGCGAAGTGGGAGGAAATCCTTGAGAACAGAACTCAGTAACCAAAAGAGAAGAGTGTGTCACGTTTGTCATAGCACTGGCCACTGCTGACAACACCATTAAAATGAGGGTCAGGGCTTCCCTGGTGGCGCAGTGGTTGAGAGTCCGCCTGCCGATGCAGGGGACGTGGGTTCGTGCCCCGGTCCGGGAAGATCCCACATGCCGCGGAGTGGCTGGGCCCGTGAGCCATGGCCGCTGAGCCTGCGCGTCCCGAGCCTGTGCTCAGCAATGGGAGAGGCCACAACAGTGAGAGGCCCGCATACCGCAAAAAAAAAAAAAAAAAAAATGAGGGTCAGCATAGAATTTACAGGAGGCTCTGGGCTAACTGTGTTGTTTGGAGCAGAAACCAGATTGCAAAGGATGTAAAAGGCAAACGAATAGAAAATGTGGACAACAAGAGAGAATGCAGATTGTGAAAAGGAGGGAGATGTGTAGTCAGTTGAGGAAATGGAGTTGAATCTTAAGAAAGGTGATTTTGCTTTTAAGATGGAAAAGATAAACATATTTAAAGTGTTGAAGTAAGTGATCTAATGAATTAAAGATAAAAGAGAGGGAAGGTAAACATGATAGTGTAGAGGTTCCTAAGAAAGCAGAGAGGCTTGTGGTTGTGATAGATAAAGGTAGAGGTGGAGATGCATGGACATTTAGGCTGCTGAAGGAGGTGTGGTACATATATACAATGGAAGGTTACTCAGCCATAAAAAAAAGAGTGAAATAATGCCATTTGCAGCAACATAGATGGCCCTAGAGATTATCATACTAAGTCAAGTAAGATAGAGAAAGACAAATATCATATGATGTCACTTATATGTGGAATCTGAAAAAATGATACAGATGAACTTATTTACAAAACAGAAATAGACTCACAGACATGGAGAACAAACTTACAGTTGCCAAAGGGGAAAGAAGGGGGAGGGATAAATTAGGAGTTTGGGATTAACAGGTATACACTACTATATATAAAATAGATAGCAGGATCCTACTGTCTAGCACAGGGAACTATATTCAATACCTTATAATAACCTATAATGGAAAAGAACCTGAAAAATAATATATATATATATATATATATGTGTGTGTGTGTGTATAAAACTGAATCACTTTGGTGTACAACTGAACATTGTAAATTAACTATACTTCAATAAAAATAATGGTTAAAAAAAAGAAAATAGAAATTCTCAAAAATAAAAAAAGCATTTTGATTACCCACCAGTGGTATATTAGTAAACCATGGGTTTTTGGAGAAAAATAAAACATGACTTTTTAGCACTTGCCTAAGGGAAAAAAAAAAAAAAAGAGTATCACATTTTTTTCCCCTGTAAGTGAATTGCTCAGGCTTCAGAGAGGATTTGAATGTGTCTCCTGAAATTGTAAAATTCACAAATTCGACTCAGATTTGAACTGAACTACTGTCTTATACATTGAGGGGTGATGGGTTTGGTTTCTTCTTTTAAATTAATATAACATATTTGGAGAGTAGCTAGTTCATTTTAAAACTTGCTGTCTTTTAGCTGTAGAATGTTTGCCCCAGCAAAACGCAGAGGCCTGAACTAGGTTCAGTGCTGCTACCTCGTTAGCATGTTGCTCTAATGGCTTTAATTGGCCTATTTCCCATAAGTTTAGCTATATAAGCATTTCCATAAAGCACTCTATTATAAATGTTCAAGTGAATTAAGATGTTGAGCTCCAGGATTGTGGATATTGTGAAAGAAAAATGGATTCTTAGATCTGTGTTATACATTTCCTATATAGTTTCCTGTGCTTGCAAATAATGACAACAAAAAGTGTTTAGAACAGAGTTGCTTACTATAGACATAGAGGAAACACAAATTATCTCAAATACATAAATGCAAAAGAACTAAATCTATTGCTACAGTATCTACTGGATTTTGTGAAAAAGGATTTCTCTCTGGATATAATGTATATTAAAAAGCCAAAGGGTGAGAATGTGGTCAGTTAGGTATGATATTTTCTTTACACTGAGTTGGAAAAATTATCTTACTATCTGTGTATTATACTGAATTTCAAGCACATAAAGCAAGCAAAATGCTCCTTGGGATAAAAACAGCTTGTGCACCGTTTAAAGCCAAGTATATTCTCATGAAATAGAATGGAATCGCTTTTAAAAATGTGTAATGTTGTCTCTTAAAGGCAAATGCTATGCCATTCACACGAATTATAAATGAAGGACCCAGGTTAAGGACTAAAGAAAAAAAAAATCAATCTTGAAATTTCACGCACAAATAGCATCGTTTCACATAATTTTTAGGTCTACAGATCAGGGGCCTGTCTAATATTAGTATAATGCACCACAGGCTGTACAGCTAAGTTATGTTCCAGCGAACAAATACAGAGTTTAAGATATGTCATCTCAGTGATTGCAGCTAGTCTTAAAATATGTTATTTTTCCCCATGATTGACTTGTTTTCAAGTGCCCCATCCTTTTATTCACCACATGAATTACCTTTAAGTACTTATTCACATCTGAGATGGAATACAGACTATATGACGAAGATCATCTGTGTCTTAACATTTCAACCTGCTTTTATTTTTTACCTGTTTCATTAATGACAGACTCCTGTTGCACCAAAAGGTATTCCATCTAGATTTTATATTAATTAAAATAAAGGTTTACTTTTATGTTTTGACATGCAGTGTTGCAAAAGGAATCAAAGTCACTGGCAGACATCTTGCAAATTGTTTCAATTATTCTATTTACTTTAGGTAGTTAGCATAACATGTTTCTTCATGAAGACTGTGATTTCAAAGTGTCGTTGTGAAAACCAAAACAGAGCAGTTAGAATTGCTCTGTCAAGCTACTTTTTGTCAATTCATTCCATTCTTTGAAGAATTATTTTCTACCTCCATCTCAGTTCAGCGTCTCTAATTAATAACTTACAATAACAAAATCTTGTAATAATTTTAGAAGGGAGTCTTGTTTAAAAGAGTTGAAACGCATTGAGTGTTTTCGTGCAGGACACAGCTTAGTACGTCATAGAGGCAATTCCATTTGATCCTGACCATGACCCAGCATTAACATGTCCACTGAGGTGGAAGAAACTAATGCTTCAAGACTTAAGAATGTTTTCCATAGTCAGACAATTAGGAGATTGCAGAGCCAAGGCTACCCTCATATCTGTTCAACAAAAACATGGATTTTATTTAATGTTAAATTATATACGATGTTAGAGGATGGATTTACATCTATTTTCTGGGATCATAGGCAGCTTCAGTTTTAGATTTCTTTTTCTTCTATCATTGGCAGCAATAGTTATAACTACCCACAATTATAACACTAATTACTATTATTATGAATAATTAGTGTTTTATATACATTCAGTCTGTTCAAGTGGATTCGTCTGAAATCAATGGCTTCTACTTAGTGGTGCAAGATACAGCATCATATCTCCAGATTCTTCTGTGTTTGCAGTAGGAAGATGGTGTTTACCTTCCAGCCATGCCCTGCTTTCCTGCATAAAATGTGTTCAGTCTTGGGAAGTTTCCTGCCTGCTTCTGCTCAGTTAAAGCCTATAACCACAGAGAATTCCTCATAAATCATAGCATCTCTATGCTGGAGTAAAATAAATTTCGAATATACATCAGATAAGCCTTGAAAACAGATTATGAAAAGAATAGACTTTGAGTTAATTAGTGGAAACAGGGATTTTCTTTTAGCCATGCTGGGGGGATGGGAAGAAGGTTGAGAATTGGTGTTGCTTTCTTATAAGTAAATAATTGTTGGGTCTTTTTAAAGTCATGATTAATGATTTTGAGTGCAATCATCTTCTTTCTTTTATTTGCTTCCTCTAGATGCATAGGAGGCCATAGCTATGATTTTCTCAATAATATATTTAAAGGAAAAGATAGAAAGGAAAGAAAAAAAAAGTAAAAGGAGAGGAGAGCAAAAGAAAAGAGAAAGGGAGAGGGGGAAGGGGAGAAAGGAACAACATAGTCTTATGAGACGAAGGAAACTTGAAAAGTAAACTTTACTAATCACAGAAACATCGTAGGAGAGAAGATTGCACTTTTTTAATATAACAATCAAGACCGTTTTATTAAAGTCAGATGAAATTGCGATCTGAGGATCTGAGGGGAGGTTTTCTTTCTCCCAGAGTTTCTGCTTGGCTTTTCATTTGTCCCATGCTAAAAGAGGGTGGGTAGCTGGAGGCAGCTTATAGCTGAGGACTAAGACAGCAAATCCCAAATGTCACAGGGGATCCTAAATCCCTTGTCCCTAGTGTCAGACACACTAATTCCAGACAGAGTTGCAAAGGAAGTTGATAATGGCAAGGGATCAAAGGGATTTTACGCCTGAAGAAGGAAGGTTAGGGAACTGTGTTTCAGAAGGCTGTTGATAATCCCAAGCACAGTTCCCTCCTTTACCCTCTCAGAGTTGGAGAAGGCTCCGGGGAAACTCTTGCTTTAACATTAGAATGTGATTCCAAGCATAAAGAATTAAAGCCCACTCGCTGAGTATGCTGAACTATAGAACCTGGAGAATATGCCTGATGCCTGATGTTTCCAGGGCAAAAGAGAAAGCCAAGGAGAGAGAGGAAACAATGGAAAAGGGAAAAAAACCAGGCTGGACTTCTATGAAATATGTACTAAGTTTAAATCACTGAGAGGCTTGTCAGGGACGAAGAGATCTCCTCCATGGTTGTGTAGAACACTAGCCACACTAGTGCTGCCTGCCTGGGGCAGAGACTGCTAAAGGAAGGCACGAAAAGAGCCAGTATCACAGGATCAGAGCTGAGAGGTGTCTGCAACAGAGACACAGTGAGCGCTCTGACAGACAGGATTAGGCACACCTGCCTCTTTGCTGTCTAGCAAACATGTTAGAGAGGGAAGGACCTCAGAGAAGCAGAGAAATCTCAGCTAGAAATCTGTGGACAGTGAGTTAGATAAAGATGCTTGAAGTTGACTGAATAATTACCCGACTGAAACCATTTTAAAGTGAGAGTGATATGATATTCTAGTGATATGATATTCTATCATATCACTAGAATATCATAAAATAGCAACATAAACTTTTCCTCGACCAAACGGAAATGGGACTGCAGAAAGAAAATTAGATTCAGTTAAGGAAACAGAGTTTTAGGTTTCATACTTAGGTTTCTGACTGTGCAGTTTGTCTCTGTTACATTTATGCAGAGTCACTTCTTTTTGACTCACCCCAGAAATGTGTGGCATAGTACTTCCTGTGTGAGAACAGAAATGATCAGAAATGATCTTATTTCTGGACTTACACTTCAAGAAAACCAACGTCTCTCTAAGAAAAAGTGCCTGTGGGTAAAAGAACACTAACGAATGTTAAAGTCTACCTGGCTGTTGATTTTATGATTCTTAAATATATCTTTCTCCATCAACACCGACTACCAACAAGCACATTCAGATCTTTATGCAGGAGCAAAGACAACACAAAGATGCTATGGAATAACAAGAACAAAAAAGGAGCAATGTTAATACAACACAATTCACAGTAACAAAGAGGTACTGTCTCCATAGTGTCCTGGTATCTTTAATGCAAGGAATTACTAGTAAGTGCCTTTGGGATTAGACTATAACAATCATACAGACATATATCAAAAGTCCAGGTTTGTCATGTCTTTATCAAGGTTAATTAAAATGTATAATCAGAATGTAGAATAAGTGATTAGAGCATCAAACCAGTGAAGCCATTCATACATTGACTGGACCTATAATCATTGGTCTCTAACTTTGTTTCCATATAATGATTTTTTTTCCCAGCACTGTATAAGTTTCTAATTACAAAAGTGGGTGTGCAATTTTGTAGACCACTTTTGACAAAGTCATGTGTATAGATAAGTTTGGTTGAGCATCTGAAAGTTGCTAAGTATTTACACAGACCTCAAATTTTACCCCTATTCCTCTTTGGTGACCATATCAGAGTTTATCATTAAAATTAAGGTATTTTATCTTTAGGAAAGTCAAATCCTTAAAAATGCAAATATGCCTAAAGCAAACAATATATTAGCTTTCAATCATTCTCAGAGAAAAACAAAAATAGGTAAAAATATAACAAATGTAGATGTGTTCTGGAAGCAAAGTAATGAATATAGGGAAGCTTATAGAAGAGCCAGCATTCATTATCAAGTCTTGGAGTATTGGTGGTGGCTGATGATGTGAACACAGATTTGAAATTGAATCAACAAAGAATGGGGTTGGGAAACAAGTGTCTTTGGGAAGAGCTGTACTTCGGTTTTAACTTGATCATAGATCCCATACTTGTTCTAGTAAAAAAGAAATAATTAAAAGATCTCTATCAGAGGAATGACAGAATAAGTACTATGTACCTTATTATAGAATGAAGTAATGAGATAGCTAGAAATCAGAAAAACATAGCAGTGAGTTTTCACAAGTAAACAGGTAGAGAGGGGTCTAGAATGTGTGGTACTCTTCCAAGCAGAGAAGCATAAAGCACTATAGAGAGTTTCACAAGGGTCCCTATGCTGTGTGTGGAGAGGGAGCCTTGGAGGAAATAGGCAGAAAGATTGATGGTGGAAAAGCACTTCATGTAAATTTTACAGCTTTACATTCTTACCTGGGACCTGTGGACAATGTTTTGTTTTTGTTTGTTTGTTTTTTTATTGACTTGTATGAGGAAGTTGCAGTGATTGTGTGGGGAGATTTTAAATAAACTCTTATTTTGGTAGAATAAAACAGAAAAAACAACAAAAAATAATTATAATAAATAAAGACCCTGCAACTTCTCTTTCTTATCTTACCCTAAGCTGGAATTTTCCATTTTCTCACTTAAAGTTAGATCAGAATTTCCCAGAGGTCCACTACTGCTCCACCAGGTGCTGATAGATGTTACAAAATAAAGCAAATCACACAAAACAATAACTACAGCAATGATAGCACCTCCATGGTCAATAAAGTTGTGAAAGTTGTGGGTTAAAATA
The DNA here is from genome assembly GCF_964270905.1 of Leucopleurus acutus. NCBI lineage: Eukaryota > Metazoa > Chordata > Mammalia > Artiodactyla > Delphinidae > Leucopleurus > Leucopleurus acutus. The sequence goes on from NC_139145.1 coordinate 159,203,802, forward strand.
TAAATACCTTCCATTACTACAATACTTTCAGTGACTTTAATAAACCACTTTGCATTTTAAGGTCCAAACAGAGAATATACAATGCAGCACTTGCCAAAATTGTCTTAACATATATATTACTTTGTTTTATTGTTAAGTAGAATGTTGCATAGGGCTAGAAATTCTCAGAACATTTTTGGAAATTCTACTTTGTAGACTTGTTGCCCTTTCCATCATCCTTATAGGAAGATGAGTAGCTGTATGATTATCAGCTAAATAATTCAGAAGATGCCAAATGATCAATCTATGTCATATTTTATTGTAAGTAAAGTATGCTTTCATCCAAGATATCATTTTGAATATGCATGGAAGCATATATTAAACTTAATTTGTTAAGTTCCTTGTTCATTTTGCACCCATAGATAGTTGTACTAGCAAAAGTGTATTTAACATTTAAATGCTGAGTGTATGTGCTTAAATTGTAAATTTTTAAAAGCCAAAACATAGAAGGATAACACATTTTCTTTTTTTTTGCTTTACGCGGGCCTCTCACCGCTGTGGCCTCTCCTGTTGCGGAGCACAGGCTCCGGACACGCAGGCCCAGCGGCCATGGCTCACAGGCCTAGCCACTCGGCGGCATGTGGGATCCTCCTGGACCTGGGCACGAACCCGCGTCCCCTGCATCGGCAGGTGGACTCCCAACCACTGTGCCACCAGGGAAGCCCCCAATAACATGTCTTTTTAAGATGAAGAAACAATGAAAAGATTTATCCTCCAATATAAAAATACAAATAGAGCTATCTTTATTTTTGAATCTCAATTATACTTTCAATCAAGGAATATGAAATTGCATTTAAATATATGCTTCTTTACACAGCTCTCAGCAAGGACTTATCCTTCACTTAGAATTTAATCTACTCTTACATTTGCTGAAATTTAAAGATGTGCCTGGACATTTATTGTATGATTACCTGGTTCTCAGAAAAAGAGGATGAAATTCTAAAAGCAAAACCAAAAAAGTTTAACAGATTTAGGTTAGTATAGACCAGACAAAAATGTTAGGTGAATACTTTACTGTATTATCTACTGTTAATAGAAAATTCATTTTGCTGCCTAAACATTGCTGTCATTCTCTTTCTATTAAATGTGTGACTACATTCTGATATGTCTTGTAGGATATTCTTTTCTTTACAAAAACTCTCTACCATTCATAAAATTAAAGGGTTCATTAAAATCTTTAATAGGAAAAAAAAGTCAGTGTACAAAATATCCAGGAATGGAAATATAGAGCATCATAAGACTTGTTGAAATGTTCTTTTCAAGGCAAAGCACAAAGACGCAATCAAAATAAAATGTTAAAAAATATTAAAAATAAATGAAATGCTGTTGGTGCCTCTCTCTCTCTCCCTCTCTCTTTCTCTGTCTCTGTCTTTGCCTCTATTTGCTATCATATTTCTTTTCTATCATCTCCTTTCTCTTCTCTCCTCTCTTCTCCAAGGTCAAAATTTCCATGTTTAAATGGAAGGCTCTAATTAGTGCCTTCTCTCATTACAAAGCCAAAAAATTTCCAATTAATTCAAATTTAATAAACTTGACAGCTTCTATTCAGAGGAAGAACTGCTTCAAATTACTACCATGCTTTTCATTAGATTAAAGTAATAATGTATTAAATAATATAAAATTTGGGTTTTTTAGGAGATAACACTAGTCAGCATTGGAATAATCCAAACACTATGATATTACAATATTTATTTACAACCACAATGTCATAAGCTACAATGTGCTAAGAAAACTCAAGTTGCTTTTTTCAGCTGTTTCTTAACAACATCATTTTTTAGCTTTCTTAGTCCCTTCCCACCTCAATAATGTCATTTGCAGAAGTTTACAAATTTCCAATCAAACAAAAATTGAATAACATAAGCTAAGGAAATAATTTTCAAAAGGAAAAAAGACCCTCATAGTATATCAGAACTGTATTGATTTTGAAAATGTCTAACTCAACCTCCTCATTTTGTTGAAAACAAAATTGGGACTTCCCTGGTGGTCCAGTGGTTGAGATTCTGAGCTTCCATTGCAGGGGACATGGATTCGATCCCTGGTGGGGGAACTAAAGATCCCGCATGCCGGTGGCATGGCCTAAAAAACAAACAACCACAACAACAAAAAACTAAACAAAACTGAATCCCTTTAGAGTTGGTGAGTCTTGCCAAAATTCACATTGCTGATTAGAAGAACAGTCAGGATTAACCCTGGCCCTCATTCTAAAGTTTGTTTTAATTGTGCCATGTTTGTCATGCTTGTCTACATGTTATTTATTCCTTCAGCAAGTATATCTTGAGACCATAATACATGGTGGACACCGTTCTTAGCTCTGGGAATAGACTCATGACAAAAACAAATGAAGGAACAAACAAAAACAAACCCAACAAGTTCTGCAGTTGAGGAGATTACATTCTGGTCAGGAGCAGTGACAAACACTGAACAGACCAAAAAATAAGATAAGGTTTAGAGTGGTGGTAAGTCATGAGCATAGCCCCACACAGACCCACTCACAGGAGGGAGCTATGACACAGAGTTCCTGGTTATTGAAATAATCTCCATGAAAAATTGATAGTTGCTTGAGATGTGAATTATGAGAAGATGGTAGGTCTGACGGGAGGGCGGTGACGGTTTCAAGCACAGGGAAGAGCAAGTGTGAAATTGGCAAAATGGGAATGAGCTTGGCACATTGTTTCAGAGAAAAAAAAGAAAAGTCATCAACTGTGGTACAGTGAGTTAGAGGGAGATAAGAGATCATTCAGGATGGTGTAGACCCTCCTTAGAAGTTTGAGTTTTATGTTGTGATTTGGGATAGGGTTTCAAGACTCTATGGTATCAAGCAAAATACTAAGTAAATGTAAGGGAATACAATGATGTGGCTTTTATTTATTTATTTATTTACTTCCTTCCTTCCTTCCTTCTAGAAGACTGTTGACTGATACCTGGAGAGTGGATTTGAGGAGAATACTGTTGGGTTTAGGAAGACAATTAAGAGACTATGCATGGTAGAAATGATGGTAGAAATTTGAACTGGCAGCAGTGGAAAGGGTAACAGTACATGGAGCTAAGATAGAGCTTGGGAGTGAAGCCAGCAGAAATCAGCAGCGTGACAGAAAAAGAGAAATGATGGGCTCCTCCTAGATTTTTGGCTTGAGACTCTGGGCACGTGGAAGTGTATTTAATAGAGTTGGGGGTATTTAATAGAGTGTTTTTAAAGAGTAGGCAAATAAAGTAAAAATAATAAAAAAAAGGAAAGTAAAGCAGAAATCAAACCTTTTAAATTTTATTTGTTAAGTTTTTGTTTGTTCCTGGACATAATAAAGTAATTATGTACATGCATCGTGATACGTTTTTTGTCAGATTAATAAATGCTGCTCACATTAACAAACTGGCTATCATTTTAGGTAAAAATTGTTTAGTGATTCATGTTAGTTTGTAAAGGAAATAGACATTATTCATGAAGAATACCACTGTGAAATACTGTTATGTTTTCAATAACATTTCTCAACATTTTTCTCTAACTTTATCTAAGAATTATTAGACTTTAATAATTTTTATTATCATGGTTACTTACTGCTCTGTGCTATTGTGTACTCATCTATAGAATTCAACTTAAAATATTCAGATGTGTGTTAATAAAAATATCAATTCACAGAAAGGTAAGCATATGGTTTCCTAAATTTACAAAAAATGGTTAGCATATTATTTCCTAATGTTCCCATCTATCCTAAAGGCTTAAGCTCTGAGGAAATGAGCTCATGCATACTCAGAAAATAATGGGGTCAATATCGGGAGTTCCTACAGAGAAAAATATCACAGACTATTTATCAATAACATAGATGCACACACATAGATACTCCAAAGTAGGGCTTCCCTGGTGGCACAGTGGATAAGAATCTGCCTGCCAATGCAGGGGACATGGGTTCAACCCCTGGTCTGGGAAGATCCCACATGCCGTGGAGCAGCCAAGCCTGTGCACCACAGTACTGAGGCTGTGCTCTAGAGCCTGTGAGCCACAGCTACTGAGCCTGCGTGCCTAGAGCCTGTGCTCCACAAGAGAAGCCACCGCTATGAGAAGACTGCACCGCAACAAATAGTAGCCCCTGCTCTCCACAGCTAGAGAAAGCCTGCATATAGCTATGAAGTCCCAACGCAGCCAAAAATAAATAAATATTTTTTAAAAAATATATCCCAAAGTATCCAATATTTAATTCACTTTGATTTAAACTGATGTTAAGTGACCAAAATGTTTTGAAATTTTCTGAATCAGTTGTTCGTCTTTCAAGTCTCATGCAGGAAAAAGAGATATAGTGGATGAGGTAAGTGCATATAGAGAAAACAAAAATTAGAGCTACTAGAGGATTCATAGGTATAGAAGGAACTTTGCTCTGAAGCTTATGTAGTGTGTCTTTTATTTTTTAGATTAAAAAAAACAAGAAATAGAGAACCCAAGGCCATATATATATACTTAGCAGCAAAGCTAACACAGAAACCCAGGTCTCTTGAATTTCAAGTCTATAGAGCTGTACAAATTTAATCTTCAGTAACTTTATGTTCAAGATTTGTGGATGCATTTTATTGGCTCTACTTTTATTGCAATTTAAGGATACCAGATATGTGGTTGAGGAAAAATTAAACTAATATTTATTCAGTTTAGAAAAGAAATGAATGTAAAATTTGAGACTAATCAAAATTGAATGAATTAAGTGATAGAAAATAGTTTCCTTTCATAGTTCTGGCATTAGGGTTTAAGGGGAGTGGAGTTAATAAATGGAGGGATGGCAGATAAGAACCATTTTATGTAAGGGTAAATTTCTTTTGTTCAGTAAGGCAGCATATCTGGGTTAAATGAGCTATATATGAGTTAAAGTTAATAGAAAACATTTTTTTCAAACGCACTTAAAACTCTTCAGTACATGGTAAATGTATTAATTGCATAATCTACACTCTAAGCACTTAAGTTGCAAACTTTTATTGTGTCATTGAAGTTAAGTAGGACGTTATTTTATCAGTACAAAATTATTACTATTTACTAAGAATGTACCTACTGCATATGTAAGAATCCCCTAAGCCATGGGATAGATTAATTCCTTTCCTCAGCAAATTTTTAAGCACCTGCTGTGTATAAGGCATTGCTCTAGCACAGCAGATTAAAATTACCTCATCTGTAATTGGTGAGATCACAGTTTTATATTGAAGAAATAAAGAAGAATTTATTAAAAAGAAGAAAGTTAAAAATGGCATAAAGGATAGCTCAGATGTAAAAGAAGATGGTGAATCACCCTCAGATTTGGGGAACGGAATGAGAAAACTTGAAAAATGAGAATATTTTTTTTCCAGTTCATCTAAGCCATCTTTCAGACTGTAATAGAAATTGTGACTTTATATTGATTATTAAAGGATTAACATACATGCAGGGGACCTTGGCTTTGACATGGCAGATTTTAGAGAGACCTGAAAATTTTTGAGCAATGGTAATATGAGTTGTGTATGTGTGACAGCATTGGAGAAGTTAAGGTTGGAGCATATAAGTCAGCAAGTGCTGAATAGCTACTGAATGAACAGGTGAACAAGTAGTTATTTCTTCATCCAAATGCCAAAAATCCACTAAGTGGTAACAGCGCAGAGTCAAATGCCAATCCATATGACTTTTTTCTCTTTTATTTTCTGTCTTTTATTTTTAACAAACAAAAAGAAAAATGAGTGTGACATCTTGCCAACTTAATTATAGAAGCTAACCATCAGAAAGGATGAAAGAAAGTCAAGGTAGAGTCATGGTAATAAGCTAGGTTATGCTGCAAAATTACACGACCTCAAAATCTCAATGGTTTATTATGATAAATGTGTATATCTTGCTTATCACATGTCCAGTGTGTCAGTTTAGGAAGACAGGAACTTTAATTCCTGTGTTCTGCTGTTACCCAAGCTAATGGAGCAGCCATCACCTTGGAAGTTGACAGTTGCTATAACAGAGGTAAAGAGAATACTGACAATATAAAGTGTCATATTGACTCAAAGCTCAAGAGACATAACTACTTAAATGGCTGCACCCATACACAAGGGATGGGGAAGGGCAGCCCTTCTATTTGTTCAGAAAACAGAGAGCTGGAAATATTTCCTAGGTTTCTAGGACAAGATAGAATAAGACACCTTGAAATAGGTGAAAGTATTTTCTAATTTTCAAGGGTCAGGGACATATAAAATACTGAGCTTGATGTCTGATAAACTTAGCCACTCTTCTAAAGCAACCAAGGGAGCATGGCTTCATACTGTTGTTAATATAGGAACTGGAGACTTATAAATTGGCTGGGATGAAAATTTGGCTGTCGTTGAATGTAATTTATAGATGAAGCTATAGATGGGAATTTACGGGAACATGAGAATCCAGAGAGGTCAGCAGAAAGGTGAAGACAGATTGTTAGTAATTGGTGCTGAGGGAATGTGGAAGAGGAATACTTAATAACCAGAAGAGAAGAAAGAATAGAGGGAAGAAAATAGGCACTGCATTCAAGTGTGTTGTAAATTAAAAGAAGAGTTTCAGGAAGAAGTAAGTGGCAAGCAGTTTCAAATATTAAAAATGAACTTGGACAAAGGAGACAATATTATTGGCAATAGCACAATTATAATAATAGCTAACATGCAATCTGCACTTACTCTGTGCCAGACTCTCTTTTAAGAGATTTATATGTATTAACTCATCTCATTTTAAAATTCTTTATGACAGATAAAAGCACAACGATTGAGGTTAAACAAAAACAAATAAACAAGCAAACAAATGAAAAGTCACATAACCAGTAAATATCAGAGACAAGATTTGAACCAAGCTTTCTGGCTGCAGAATCCTGGTCAACTCTTAATCAGTGATTTATGTTCTACTGTGGGTTGCTAGGCATTTTTTCCCCAAATAACACAGAGGAATAAAATCTGGATTACAAACTAGTAATAATGATAAATGGGACATGGAAACAACAAGTACTGTCTATGTGCTTGTAGAGTTTAAATATGAAAGGGCACAGATTTCATATAATTGAATGGAGTGCATAGTAAGAAAAAGTTGAGATTTTTGACCTGATTCATTTTTAGAAAAGAAGACACCTAAATACAATTAGCAAAACAAGAAGGGAGAAACTGAGTTAAACTTCGTAGTACATCCACTATTTATCATGTATTTTATTAAGCATTTAATGAATTTCTTTATTCAATTCATTGAAAAGTTAGACACCTTCCTCAATTTACAGAATAATTAAGAGACAGCATCACAATTCACATCCAGATTCCTTTGGCTTCAGAGCCCATATTCTTTTTACTACATCATGTTGGAGGACACAGAGAAAAAAAAGAACCAACTAGAGAGAGAGAATGCATTTATGTATATAATAGATAAAGAGGTAGTTAGAAGTACTAGAATTCAATGCAATTTTTAAAATATTTTCATTTTTTTGATACCAAGAATATGGGGTTCATAATATGCTGAAATGACAATGGTTATATAAGAGGATGCAAGCTAAATTAATAGCAGTAATAAAACACACACTGAACACATATTTTAACACTGCTTCTGTTACCAGACCAAACTTGTCTGTGTGCAGTCAAGCCAATATATTGACACTGGGCTGTGGTGAAAGAAAGAGCAGTGTTTATCGCAGGGCACCAAGCAAGGAGCATAGGTAGCTAGTGCTTAAAAGGCACAGACTTTCTGAAGGCTTTCAGGGAAAGGTTTTTTTAAGACAAGGTGAGGGAGGTGGATTGTGGGTTGTGGGATCAGCTCGTGGATGTTCTTCTGATTGGTTGGTGGTGAGGTAATCGGGAGTCAACATCATCACCCTCTGGTTCCAACCAGTTTGGGGTCTACGTGCTTGTGGGCAGTATACACTTTACTTCTTCCACCTGCTGGGGGTTTCAATGTCTGCAAAACACCTCAAAGGACATGGCTCAGAATATTATCTATATGTAGTCCTTGAGGAGGAACTAAAAGTCCTTGACTTTGTTTAATGGCCAAACTATTATTATTTTGTCTTGCTTGACTGTTTTCCATTCTTTCTGCATTGTCTCACTTCTGATTCAATTTATTCTTTGAAGTTTTTCTACAAATGGCAGGAGGAGGACATGGAGGGAGATGTCCTGTTCTGGGAAGGACCCATAGGGTCCTGCTTGGTTACATTGCCACTGAGCTATGGTTTCTCAGTGTATGTGGGGAAACCTTGATGTGATTTCAGTAAAATTACTATCAAGAAATTGCTGTAGACATTTCTATTGTGCTCAACTCTGTCACATGTCACATATGTGTTGATAAGATAATTTAGTTAGTGTCTTTTTCTTCAATTTGAGAAGCAGCATCCCTGTCTTCAGTTATTGCCCAATAGGAAAAAATATCTTTCAAGGATTAATCTTCACAATTAAATTGTCAAGCCAGGTGTGAACTTTTATTTTATGTACTTTTTCCTTAAGATTTTAAAAATTCATGTTTTTCATTGTTGTTAGTATCATGAACACCAACTTAATTTTAGATGCGTTGCAGACTTTAGGTTGACAACAAACCATAGGAACTAGGGCATATATATTTCTTGCCTATTTAGATAATTAATATTCTGACCTAGGCTTGTATAAGATGGAGAGGCTGAAATGAAGGAAGGAGGGGGCATCTATTTGCCTAAAGCAAGATTCCACATGTTCTTTACTGTTTCTGCCCTCTTCAACATGTTAACAAGACAATTCCCTTTACAAGTTATATGAGATAGTACATCATAATCAAGCAAGTCAACCTGTTACTCCAACCTGTCTCTCTACACTAAGAGGTTTTGCCCAGAACAGTTATTTTGTGTGTGTGTTTGTGTGTGCACATGGATGTTTAATTTTCTTATGAATATCCAGCATTCTATGGCATTTAACTTAGCATTTTATTTATTTATTTATTTATTTATTTTTGCAGTACGCAGGCCTCTCACTGTTGTGGCCTTTCCCATTGCGGAGCACAGGCTCCGGACGCACAGGCTCAGCGGCCATGGCTCATGGGCCTAGCCGCTCCGCGGCATGTGGGATCTTCCCGGACTGGGGCACGAACCCGTGTCCCCTGCATCGGCAGGCAGACTCTCAACCACTGCACCACCAGGGAAGCCCAACTTAGCATTTTAGATGAGACCCAACCCTCTACCTAATGTCAATAAATTAAATAAATATCCAATTTTCTTGCTCCTATGTATGAGAGCAATAACGTGTATGATTTAAAGGGTATGTGTGATCTCTGTGATCATTGTTTTATATATAAAAAAAATGCCAGATTTTAGAGAAAGGCACAGAATTGTCTGTATCTGGGTACAGTTGACTATGGATTCCTGTGGCTGAGGCACACCAGTGCTCTCACTGTTCAAGAGAAAGTCATTTAGTACACCCAATGCTTGGACCTTTAAGATATGGAAATATTGGAAAAACTATAACTTTCATGGCAACTTCTATGCTGCTTTCTAATGGTTGTTTATTGAAGTACATTCCTTCATCGTATGTTAGTTATTCTTGGTGTTTTTAAAGTTCGTTAAATCAGTGCACCACTTTCCCTCCCTGTTTTCATTTCTACCCACAAAAATTCTTTAGAAATAGAAACGAAATCGTCATTTTGACTTTCCAACTACACAAATTTAGCAGATTTAAACCTTTAAACAGTTTGCTGTGAAATATAGTTTGAAATTCAGTCAACAAAAACATCAGTCTTCAAAGAGGCAAATAAAAAACTCTAGGCATGTATAATGTATATTACTTTGGGAAAACAAAAAAAACAAAACAAAAAACCTTTTCACCCTAATGTGCAGTTTTCATCTAAAAAACTCAGTTTCACTAAAGGCAATAAAAATGTGTCCTTTCTTTGAAATTAAATAAATCTGCATTTTGATCGATGTTTATATATGTAAAAATATGAATGTTTAAGGTTAATGTAGAACAGAAACTGATCATTGTCAAAAAAATAAAGGTGAGATAATGTTGACTGTCAGTGGAGACTGCCATACTCAGTGAAGAGTGTTTTCTGAGTATTAGGGAAAGTTCTTGAATAATGATCACACTGTATCCTATCTCTTGGTTATAGCTGGGATATTTGTTGCTTAATGAGAAAATAAATATCAAGAGAAAGGAAATATTGTTGTTTCCTTTTGGCTTCCATTTCCCCATTTTTACTCTCCAATTGGTAGGCAATGCATGTAAATGAAATACAATGCATGCAGTTCACTTGAATCTCTTAAGGCAGGGGTTCCTAACCCCTGGGCCAAGGACTGGAACTGGTCCGTGGCCTGTTAGGAACTGAGCCGCACAGCAGGAGGTGAGCAGCCAGCGAGCGAGCAAGCAAGCGAAGCTTCATCTGTATTTACAACCACTCCCCGTCACTAGCATTACTGCCCGAGCTCCGCCTCCTGTCAGATCAGCGGCGGCACTGGATTCCCATAGGAGCTCAAACCCTATTGTGAACTGCGTATATGAGGGGTCTAGGTTGCGCGCTCCTTATAAGAATCTAATGCCTGATGATCTAAGGTGGAGCTGAGGTGGTGAGGCTAGTGCTGGGGAGTGGCTGCAAATACACATCGTCATTAGCAGAGAGGTTTGACCGCACAGAGACCATAATAAATCAATTGCTTGCAGACTCATATCAAAACCCTATCAGTGAGTGGCAAGTGAAAACAAGCTCAGGGCCCCCACTGATTCTGCATTATGGTGAGTTGCATAAGTATTTCATTATATATAACAAAGTAATAATAATAGAAATAAAGTGCACAATAAATGTAATGTGCTTGAATCATCCCGAAACCATCCCCCACCCCGGTCTGTGGAAAAACGGTCTTCCACAAAAACGGTCCCTGGTGCCAAAAAGGTTGGAGACCACTGTCTTAAGGCATTACTGCTATTATTTTTAGTATGCGTGAATTAGCTAATCCCTTTTCTAATGCTGTTCTAACTTTAATTTGTATGGCTGGTTAGGGTTTTGTTTTCTTTGATGAGAGAGAAAATCTGCAAAAATCATGTTACATGTTGGGTATGTCTCATTGATAAATTATCTGAGACCAAGCTATTAATAGGCTACTAACAGATCTCCCATACTCACTCTGTGCCCTGAGATCTATTTCAACCCTAAAGCCCACAATGTAAGGTAAATCATTTTAAAGCATAAATCGATTCACTGCACAGCCCTACCAAAATCTCCTCAATGGATTTTCCATTACTCTTAGGATAAAAGACTTCATGTCATGCACACTCTCCTTGAACTTGCCCTCCGTTCTCACTGGCTTCCTTCTCTTTGATTCTTTTAAGTTGCTATGCACTTCCTGCCTTAGGATTCATTATATTCCAAAATATAATGTAAATTTTCAGGGAATTCATCCAAGACTAGAATTGGGCTCCCTGTTCCTTGTTCTTAACACATCCTGTATCTTCCTCATAACATATCAGAGTTGGTAAATATCTATCTAGTTGGATGATTATTTGAGTAACTCTTTTGCTACAACTAGCCTATAAGCTCAATAATGATAATGACCTTGTTTTTTGCTCATCCTTTTATTCCCAGTGCCAAGCAAACTACAGACCAACAATAAGAACTCGTCCTTAAATTAATGAATCTTACTTGTGTGCACATTATTAAACTTTATGTTCTGTATTTCTCTGTGGATTTGTAAAGAATGTATCTCTTGGGGCTTGAACTTCTGTAACATTTTTTTTCCAAAAATATATGTTTTCTGAATTTTGCTCTTATGCATTACCACTATTTTAGATGGTCTTTTTGAAAAGCTAACTGACTCCCAAAGGAAGGAGAATGTCAGAATGTGCTTAGACTTTTTAAAGAGATCTATCAGCTAATGTCATAATAATTATGACTTTAGGAAGAAGAATTTCCAGCTGGGTGGCAGGGATTGGAACGTGATGGCCATTGGAAGCATGAGTTATAAATATTAAGCAATCATATATAAACCAGACAATTCAGGCTGTTCAGCCATAAGGTCTACTTGCAATGCAATCTAATAATTGTCTTTTATAAAATATGTAATAAGTATATTTTAGACACATAGGAATATGACAGCCCCAGAGTTCATGACTAAAATGGAATTGGTAGTCGTGTTTCATGTTCTTTTAAATAACTGTCTCGTCTGCCTTGGCTGGATTTGGACCGTTTAGAGGAGTGAACATAGTTAATATCACTTTAGAAAAATGGTGCTTTGCTTGTGTGCCTGAGCGCAGTTTACCCCCAGTTCTCAGATGAGGAGTCTGAAAAGAGACCAGGGTCAAAGCCAAGGGGCTCCTACTTCTGGAACAAAACATCTACAGGTTTTGTGCCTGTAGCCCTGCCTGATGCCCTGAAACCTTAAATAGGCTCAAATCAGTAGTAGAACTTGGAAGTAACTGTGTCATAAAAAATATTTTTTCTTAAACTGTCCTCTAAGTGCTTACATAGCACCTCCTAGACTATCAGACTTTAAATGCAGCAAGCTCATAGTTCCAGATTCCTCTAGACACTGGGGCTGCTTAGACCTCGGGACATTGATGCATCTTCACGTCCTTCTGTGAATAACAAAGGAAGATTCCAGGGATCCTCTGGCACTTTTATCCTTGATCTTGCTTATAAGCTTTGCACTGTTGTTTGGATAAAAAATCAAAAGTAAAGAAAGTCTGAGTTGTGAATTATGCTGATCCTCAAACAATTCTCATGTTGGAGTTTTTCAACCACTTTAATTATACTATATCTAGTTAAGTGCTGTGAAATATAGACAGAAACACATCAGACACTTAGCTTTGTACTCCACATACACAGAAAGATAAACACATTATGCAGAAGAGGTTTAAGTTATTCTTCATTCCCACTGTCAAAAACACTCCCCTGGGGTTCCCCCTTAGTCCTTGTAGCTATGACATTCAAAACAACTTGACGGACCCATGGTTTAACTGCCTCCCCAATTAGATATCTCCTCACTACAGACATCATATTTGATTTACTGGAATGGTGCTGCTTCCTGACATTTCAAATTGTTCAAGTCACAAATTAATTTAATGTTGAATTAAAACACATGGTCTCTAACATATATAGCAATTAGATGAGGAAAAGCACATCAGCAAAGTATCAAAAGCCAAAAGTGTGCGGAAGGATGGTGGATTAGGAAAGCAGAATTTAAAAGATGCCTGTGTATCAAAGGTTCCTTGCCTTTGGGATTCTACAAGCCAAATAATTTCTAAGGAACATTGTTAGCAATACTAGTACAACAACTACTACTGGTTCTATTGTTACTTCTACTCTTAATAATAATGTTACCTACAATTATTTTGCTAGAGGGGGAATTAAGTATGAAAAGGAAAAACACATTGAATATGGCCATGATCTCATAATTCTGAACATTTGAACACCCAAGAGCCACAGTCACAATACAAATTAGAAGAGAGTTCTTTACATTGAAGCATATCCTACATCTTTTCCTTTACTTTTTGATCCCTGTGGACCAGAGAAAACTGAAGCCAGAATTAGCATTTGTCTGGATAGACTTTCCGGAACCAAGGCTCTGAGAATCTGTCTCCAAAACTTCTTAATTGCATTCAGTCTCATGTAATCAGCAAGAGATTTAACATGCTCCCCAATACATGTATGCTTTGTAACAATAAATTATACATATATACTGCTACACTCCCCTATTGTGCAAATTATATAGCATAGACCAAAATAGATGAGAATGTTAAAAGGATGAATAGAAATGAATGTAAGTTGAAATGCTAATATATTTTCCTGTACACCAGTGGAAAGTTTTAACATCCCTGTTGTACTCAACCCAGTTCAGAAACCTGTCTGTACAATGACTCTGCTCTTACCTTTGTGTAGGGGTAAGTATTGTGCTTCTCAAAAGATTCTTATGGAAGGAGACACAGTAAAGCCGGACATTCTTCATCAGGCTTCTAAAACCACATCAGCCTGTTTCTAACAACCCATTTCTGTGTTTTCCACCTGCCTTCTGGTCAGACTCCTAAAAATTATCCTTCCGGTGTATCTCTTACAATTTTCTTTATTAAGGTGAATGATGTGTGCTTAGATTGATCTTATAGAGGCTTTAACTTTCATTTGTTTTACATATTCCATGGAAGCACTAATTCTTTCTGTCACCATATGGATAAGATGGGAAAAAACAGATGTTTTTTTTAAAAATCACTTGTTTAAAATAATTTATTTTAATGAAGAGTACTCTTGTTGAGTGGTAGTACATGACATAAATCTAGGACTAGTCAGATGTCAGGACCTGATGGAGATTTGGCAAGCACCAGTTCAAAAGCACAGCCGTCTCATAGATTGTACGCTCTATTTGTTAGACCTGGGTGGCTAGCCTGTTGTGAAAATTAAAATAGTCTGAGGCAGTTTTGTATTCTTTTGATGATGACCCATTTATCCTTGAGGATGTGTGAAATAGCATCTAAGGGCTACATAAAATGCTCTTTCTCTCACTTCTTATCAACAGCGGTAACTTGAAATCAGTTCTTGTCCCACATTCCCTGTAAAGTGTGTTAAAAAATGTGTTACTAAAGCCTAGTGTGACAAAGCTCTTAGCTGGAAAAATATATTCTGGTCTTGTTAATGTGGGGATAGATAGCAGGGAAAGAGGGGAAAGGATCGAAGTCAAAATATTATATATGTGTATATATATATACATACATTATACACACACACACACACCCACACACACACATACACTTTAATCTAGGTAGAAATGATGTCTGAATTGCTCAGATCCTATTATATGTTCAGTTTTCTATTGGAAACAGAGTGAATGAGACTGGGGAGACTTGGAACTCTGTTGACCACAAGGGGGCTTACACTTCCCTGCTATAGAAACTAAGGTTCAGTTACCCTAAGAGAAAAGATCCCAGGATATTTTTCAACATCGTATTGCAGAGTTAATTTTTTTTTAATCTCACACTTCAAATATTCAAAAAAATTTCTTCATGGTATTGAATGGTGAATTTCTGTTCATAAAACTTATTTGATTTTGTGAATTCACATGGAATTGTCCTGCCTGGCTAAATCCCATTTGTAGAATAACACATTTTAATTTACTACTCCTAAATTAACATATTTTAACATATAAGATGGTTCATCTAAAATATATTTCTTCTTGACTATTTGCAAAACCAAGGTCCCCAAGTTCTTGTTTAGGAAGAAATGGTTTTTAGGAAGAGATGAACCTAAGTCTTCTACCTCTGAACATTATAATGTTTTGTATCTTCTTGAGAAGAAATCTGCTAGAAATAACCAATGGTTTGTTACTGTTACTGTTGTTTTTGTTTCAATGTATACCTTGTGTTGACATTTATGGGACTTCAGCTTTAGGAACTCTCACCCTCCCTTTCAGTTGCTTTGGCCAAATGGTTTGGAATCATCCTGGTTGCCTCAATTTTGATGCCAAACCACATCCAGTTTATCCAGAATCTGACATTGTCTGGACACCAGCATTTCCATACAGAGTTAAGCCATCATTCTCTCTCTCTTTAGTACTATACTACCCCCGTAATGGACCTCCATGCTTTCTCCATGGTCCCCCTAGAATATTGATCGAAATCATGATGTTTCATTTAAACCTCCCTCACACCATTTTGGAGCCCTATTCAAACACAGCGAAAATTTTCCCATTTCAGAGTAAAAGAAAAAAATCCGTTACATGTTTCATAATGCTCTACATTGCCTTCCCCCAGCTCTCACTCCTTATGTTTTTGATTTCATTTCTGACTGCTCTCTACCTTAATCACTCTGCTCCAGGCACACTACTCTAACTTTTGTCTGGAAATCCAAGATTTCTCTGCCTAGATGTCCTTGTGCATGTTGTTCCCTTCGTAGAAATGCTCTTCCCTTATCCAAACTGCTTTATTCCTCTGTTCCTTCAGTATCCATCATACCTCGAATTACATCTTCACTGACTTTTATTCCTCTTTTATACATGTATATTCAGCATGTATATCATACTTCATAATCTACTTATAATAAGATATTATTGTTTGCCTTCCTCACCAGGATATAAGATGAGATATCTTGGTCTGTTTTAATGACTGCTGTATCTCTGGAACAGTGCCTGATGTGGAGTATACACTCAATTAATATATGTTGACTGAATGACATTGTTTATTCACATTTTTGAATTCCCAGGATCTTAGAACTTAGCACTGTTTTGAGAGTCAATTACATGGGCAGATACTCTCTGTTGTCTTTTAAATTTGAAATTGAACACCTTTGTGTTATTCTTGATGAGTTAATTATGTAGAATGAGGCAATTTGCTTCATTGAGTAGACAGCTTGCCCAAAGGAAGGATTATCAGTCAATTGCTTTATAACCTCAATCTTCTAGACTTCCGTAGAACCCTCAATTTTGATAGCAGTCAATGCCTTGGATTTTCTTTTATCATTATTTGTAGTACTATCAGTTACATAAGTGAATATATGGCATTTAGTTATTGAATGGGGTATAAGTAAAAAACAAAAACTACTTTTCTTGATTAAATCTTCTATAGATATATTTTTTTTTAATTTAGCTAACTGAAAGATCTTACGGGAGAGAGAGATTCCCCACACACAACTATGGGACTAAATTATGGCTCTTATAAACACACCTCTTCATCTGATAACTGGAAACATCTTAAAGGAGGGCCCTGCTGCTGCCCACAGAACACCTCTCTGCAGAGTCAAGCTGGTTTTCTAGCCAGGCGTGTTCCTTTCTGTTCCATTTTCCTAAAGAAATAAAAGAATTCTACAGCTGGCTAGCTCAGGTGGCTACTGAATAATAGGGCTACAGTAATTTGGAAAGATAGATGCCTTCTAGTTACTTATCAGAATAAAAGTGTTGTAGGTATTATCGAGGAGAAGGATCTCAAACTTACTGCTGCACAGTGGTTTTCCACTGTTTGGTTCAGAGGATAGTGTGAAGGGAACTGTCTTATTCTATACCATATCCTGTAAATTAATCATGACTTCAAAGAGGTGTCTCTTTGAATCGCACCACCCATTATCACCCCGTTACTCAAGCCCCTTTAAATTTCCTTGTCTTAAAATTACGCTGTCATTGCTTACACCGAAAGGTGTTGTAAGAAAAAGTGATTGGACACTAATTCTATTCACTTGTGAGAATAGAATTCTAATGCTTGTGAGAATCTTTACCTTAGGTTATGTGGTATCCAGTTCAGGAAGACTCACAGGGCAAAGCTTTTCATGGCCTTGGTGTTTCTCCTGTGCCATTGACCTGTTTTTGGATTGTGGACACTGTGGCCCATCAAATGAAATCCATTACTTCTGTTGCAATAAAAATGAAAGCCAAAGACATGATCATCCTCTAGGAAAAAGTTTGAAGCCCTCTACCGTAATTGAGATCATGCTTTGAAGTCAAACTTGCTGAATTTCAAAGCAGCCTCTGCCGCCTGCCCGCAGCACGACCTTACCTAGTGACTCAGACTCCCTTTGCGTCAGCTTGGTGAGTGAGGGGAACTCTTAGAGGAAAGTTGTCCTGGTTATACATGGGAATTTGTAAAAATGCTTAAAACCATAATTTATCAAAATAGAAATGGGGGGGCAGATTATGGAGTCATTATCATGTATCTTGTGTACTAACATTTTGAATTTTTAAAATTAGCACTATTCCATTTTAATTTTACCCTGTTTTCTTCATTTACTTCTTTTAAAATAACTTATTACCCAAAGTGTATTATATATTTTAAATATATATAAGTCCTCTCCATTCAAAAACTGCATTAGTTTCTTTCTGATAAGAGATAGATAAATAGATTAAATAGATAATTAGATCCAAATGGATGTATCTATCTATCCATCTTATATCTATCTTGATATAAATATAAAACACATGTATATAACTAATAATAAATTCTTATTTACATAATAAAATCTGTATTTACATAGATTTATGGGTTTAATAAGTTGAAGAGTTTCTTCATTCATTTATCTCACTTTCAAAAAAATGGTGAAGATCTAAATAGCATAGTGAGATTATTGTTTTTTCAAACCAGGAGAGAATGACCATGCTTTCTGGAGTTGTATCCTGAGTTCAATATGTGTAAAATGCATACAAAAGTTTAAGTGAATTTAAGATGCCACAATACCTTAAGGAATAATGAATTACATGTATTATAAATTATAAACGAGTTTACCTATACCATGTTATACTGAAGCAGATTTAGGGTCATAGAAGAAGCTTTAATTTTAGAGTAATTTAGTAACATTAAAATCTTATATAAAAATTTTAGTGGGAGTACTGTGAATTTAGTGACAATCTATTATAGAAATTTGTCAACGGCTTGATATTCTCCTGTCAAGTGTGATTATAAATGTAGAGAATGTAATTCGTTGTGAATCTCAATGCATGTATATATCTAAAGTGCTTGGAGATTTTTCAAAAGTTACTCTACCCTGTAATCCTTATGTAATTGGTAATCTTCTGAAAAAGTGTTTTAAAATTATTTTCTTTCTTTATTCATTGTCTATTATGGGTCCTCTGGCTTCCTTCCAACCAAAATCATTTTTCTGTTTATATAAGCTGACACTATAACTCCCTCACAGCGATCTAAAAGTCTATGGTACTAGAATTTGATATACTAACTGATACACAACAGTATAAAATTATAAAAAACCTTGTTTTTTATTGATGCTATTCTTGTTGTTATAAGATAATTATATATAATGCCCAAGGTACATTTCAAAGTATGCATGTGCCATTTTTAATCCTAACAGTGGAGAAATTTGACAACTTCAGTTAGTGGACAATCTAAAATATTATACTTTTCTTTTTTAACTTATCTTTTTCTGACAAAAAATGATCAAGTAAAATTACCCCCCCACCCACACACAGAGAATTCAAATTCACTTTGAATATTTTACACGTTGCTGATATACAACAGCTAAAGTGAAGTGACAGCCTTTCTTAGTATGCTTACATGGTAGTTCCTATGAGGTTTTCTTTTTTCTTTTTTGGAATTTATGTAATTATCTATCTATGGAGGGTTAGAAGGAATGGATTAAACATATTTATGCTAAACCACTTAGAATTTTTTCTTTAATTTTTAAGTCATACTCTTCAAAAGGCTGTGGGTGAGCTTACAAAAATATATATACATATAATAGACAATTTTAAAACAAGGTAAAATTAAGAGACATAGAAAACAACAGGACAAATAAAATGAAGTTAGGTGCAACATAATTTAAATATCGTTACTACTTTAAGCTAAATAACATAGTATACATTTTATTGGGATCAATAATCTACTTTCCTTGTTAATGAGATACTGTCAGCACACATAAATAAATGTTTACCATTACACCTAGCTATAAGGCATAAAACTAAGGGCATAAAGCCCTTCTTATCATCTCTCATTTAAGGGGAAACCAAATCAAAACCTACAGACCACACTGAAAAGCAAGCAGTGTGTATTTGTGGTACATACTGCTTGGTTGATAGACATTATTGCTCTCCTGCCATGGGCTAACAGGATACATTAATTCACCTTTGAGGCTTAATCATGTGCAAGGAAATGGAAAAATGTTTGATAATAACCTTTATGGGCCGTTGGTTGTAAAGATGCTTATTTATTAGGCAAAACAACCATTTGGGGTAGATAAGAGGATCAATAATGGTCTTGAAGTGCTTTCTTAACTGTGCATTTTTCAACCCAGAACTTACATATGTAAAATATGACATGTAGTAAATATTAGACTCTAAAGCAATGGATATTTGCTTTGACTCAAAATGTGTATAAATTGTCTATGCTGTTATTTAACAATTAATACACATTCATTAAATAAGTTTATTGAGGGCCTATTGATGCCCTTTAATTAGGGGAAAGTAGACAGAATAGATTCAAAAGTGTACATTACATAATTATGTACATTAATGAAGTTGAGTCTAGCCTAAGACACCATAAACCAACCGAGAGTCATTTCTATCCCATGTACAATTATTTCAGCTTTTGTTAGTCCTGTGGTTTTTATATATTGAACTTCAGATTTTATAATATCATATTTGCATAATATAAAATCCATCAAAAGAAGTGGCTTATATAAATTAATTATTCAAAAAAATTTAGTCATGCTAAAAAGCAATATTTTACTATGATTTTCCTTCATTTACTTAAATATCTCCAATTCTTGTCTAAAATTGATGAATCAGACATTTGTATTTTAAAGTTTATTTATTATTCTATCTCTTATTGAATAATATATGAAAATTATTTTGGGCCATGGAAACGTAAATTTCAAATACCCCTGAGGAGGCATAATTATCCTGATTTTTAGTCAGACAACTCTTTCTACATTGTGCAATTCTTTTTTCTCTTATCTAGTAACATTCTATTAGTGTCCTTTCTTCTTCACTCAGCACACATTTCTTCCTTATTAGGTGTCTTTGGATATTCTTCTGCCATTGTCTTTTTTCTGAACCTTTGTCTGTACCCTCCCTGCCACCACCCTGCACAGTTTTGGCTCAATCATTACAGCTGCTATAGGTTGAGTGGTGTCCCCTGAGAAGATATGTTGAAGTCCTAGGGCTGTGAATGTTATTTGAAAATGGTGTCTCTACAGACATAATCATTAAAGATGAAGTCCTAGGGCTTCCCTGGTGGCACAGTGGTTGAGAGTCCGCCTGCCGTTGCAGGGGACACGGGTTCGTGTCCCGATCTGGGAGGCCCGTGAGCCATGGCCGCTGAGCCTATGTGTCCGGAGTTTGTGCTCCGCAACGGGAGAGGCCACCACAGTGAGAGGCCCACGTACCGCAAAAAAAAAAAAAAAAAGATGAAGTCCTAGAGTGGTCTATAATCCAATATGGCAGGTTTCCTTATTAAAAAGAGAAAAAAAAAGACACAGACAGATATACACAGAGGAAAGATGATGTGAAGACATACGGGGAAAACGTCATGTGATGAGGAAGGCAGAGAATAAAGTGATGCTTACACATGACAAGGAAATTCTGGGGATTGCCAGCAATACCAGGAACTAAGAGAAAGACATGGGGTATATTCTTCCCCAGAGCCTTCTGAGGAAGCATGGCCCTCTGACATTTTGATTTCAGACTTATAGGCTCCAGAACTCCGAGACAATAAAGTACTCTTTGTCATGGCAACCTTAGGAACCTAATATAACTACCATTGGTCTCCTCAACATCAACAGCCATAATATAGAGCCCTTTCAAAACAATGGCAAATAAAATTGAAGATAGTTCCACCACAATGTTAGTAAGGCAATCTGTGCACTTGGTGATCATTCTCTCCATCTTTGACCAGAGCCATTTCTCTCCTTTATTTCTTTATTTCAGCATCTTTCCTCAATTCCAATTACATTTAGCAGCAACTGTGTTTCCCAATCTCAAGAACTAAAGCAATGAGTGGGAATTCACTGTCTCTCAGTTTGTCCACATTCATTCTTATTCCCCATTTTCACGGCTAATTGAAATAAAAACAAACAAAAATCCTCTCATTTTCTGCCAAAAGCGAATGCCTCTACCCATGTTGAGATACAGTTGCTACATCACTACCAGTATCCTAATTCTGACCTTTGCAGACGGTTCAGTACAGGGCTCAGTCTATTTCAGCTGAAGAGGGCATTTGAGATTGTCAGAGAGTTAGTGAATTAAAGAGTTCTGAGAACTGGATATGATGACCTGACAATAACAGAGAGGAGGCTATGAAAGAAATTACAAGAGAGTGGAGGTCAAATCACTGAGGTGAATCAGAGTAAGCAATAGGACTAGAAAAGCCAGTAGGGCCAGAGGAAATATTCTGAACATAAGAATTTGCCCTATGTTAAAATAAAGGCAGCTTGGGATCAATGAGTGCCTTACAAATTTCTTTGGACTGTTTTGCTTTGGGGACCTACTTGTCATAAAAAATCAAAACTTGATGCTTTGATGGTTTATGGTTTGCCTTATATCTTTAATTGTTTTCTCTTTCTGGAAACTAAACATTTTCCCCTTCTGCTAGCTCCTTTTGACATGCAATAAACCTATTTAAAACTCTCCCATCTTTTAAAAACTAGACTTTAAAAACCATTCCCTCAGAAGAAATAAAAATAAAACAAATCCATGCCATTTCTAAATTATGCCTTTCTATACAGCCACATGATTTCCTTTTATTCCTCAACCTTTTGAAATATTTGTTCAGCTTCTGATGAACTGAGTTTTTGCCTGATTCTTCAGTGGTCTCTATATTGTCAAAGGCAGTGCAGTTTTTGGTTCATACCTTTTTTAAACTTTATGTACTCTTTCTAAACTTAACTGCCCATCACCAATCTCAAGACCATCCCTCATTCATTTTCACTCTCTTCTTTCATTTTTTTCTTCCCTAGTCTATCTCTCTTAGTTTTTTTTTTTTTTTTTCTTACCCCTGGTGGTCAATTTCTCTGAGAGGTCTCTTCAATTTCTATGTGATCAGCTATCATCTATTTGCTAAAGGCTCTCAAATTGAGATTTCTGACCCAAAATTTTCCTCTGAATTAAAAAACTCTTGGATTTACTAATTCCCAAGCAATGTAAAGCTTAGCATGCTCCAAGCTAATTGTATTTCCTCTCAAGAATATACCTTTTCTTCTTTTATAAATTGTATTCATGACATGACTAAATATCTCTGGAAACTATACTTTTTTCTTTCTTACCACTACTCTCCTAGTTGAGGACTGTGTTTTCATTCCCCTTGTCTGTTTCAATATCATCTTAATTGGACACTTTGCATTCAATTTTTGCCCTCTAATTCATCCCACATTCTGCTCCTGAAACTAGAATTTTAACATGTTGCCACCTTTCTTGAAATTTCTCAGTGGCAGTCATAAGTTACATCAAATCAAGTCCAGTTTCATAGAATGATAAACAATGCAGCACTATTCTGAGCTGAGTCCACACCTCCAATTCCTATCTCACAACTTCCGCATCTGCTATTTCATTTTTGGCTATGGAACTATTACTGGTAGTTTTTCAAATTAACTAAACTTCCTCATGGTTCCATGGCTTTGAACATGTTACCTCTGCTTGGGTTGCCTTTCCAATCAAACATTACTCAACAGATTATCTCCTAAAGCTGGCATGCTTGTGAAGATGAAACTCAAATATCACCTTCTTGGGATTTATTTTAATCCCTCTGGGTTTGGTAAGGTGCCTTGATTTGGGAACTGGCATTATTATAGTTAATTACTTGAGTTATGCAAAGGCAGGGCTTATGCTTCATTCACTTTTGTGACCTCATTACTCAGCCCAGGTCCAAGTCTAGAGCAGGCCTTTGAATATTTGTTGATTAAATATGACTATCTCTGCTCTCTCCCACTTTGGATCTTCACACACAAATCTGGCTGGAGAGCTGCATAAGCACTATTGACATACTTCTTATTCTACAGCTTGAAAAGCATGGTTTCTTTGGTGTTGGTCTGTGTGTTGAGCAGTCATTTTCAAACATTAGTATGTATAAGAATTGCCTAGAGAGCTTGTTAAGATAGCTAACTTGAACTCATACCCAGAGGTTTTGATTCAGTAGGTCAAGGTAGGGTCCACGGCATCCTAACGTGCTCACAGGTGCTTCTTCAACAGGATGATTCTGAGAACCCCTAGTGTAGAATATAGTTGAGAGGAAAGAAAAAAGTTATTTCCCCCTGCCTTTGGAGAACAGTCAGGCAAGACATCTGAAGTCCCTTTGTGAAATTATGTTACTTTTTATCATCTTTAAATTTTCAAAATTAGATTTGTTTATTTCAATTGTCTTATGGGTAGACTGGTGATAATAGCAATAGGGTTAGGTGATGAGGATATGAAAATAGAAACAGTGCTCTATGTATACCTTTCTGCAGGGTTTCCTCTGCCTATTCCTTTAAAATGCATTGCCTTTTCCCTGCTTATTGTTATATCTTTATTGAATCTATAGGTTAATGTGTATCTGGTCTATAGAGTCTTCTTTGGTTGTACTACTACTACTACTACTACTACTACTACTAGTACAATTTTAAATTTGAGAAAATTTTAAAGGATATTTAAAAATATATTTGCTTTTAGATGTCATTTGATGTCAGTACAAAGTAGTAGGTTTAACAAATTAGCTGTTTTTATGCTTATTTCACCAGTTAGAATGCTGAGATTCAAAGATGTTCACTGTGGTCCTACGATTAGAAGGTCCCAAATTTGGTACTAAATTTGTAGACTGTCACCTAGATCAATGGGCATTTAAATGCACTCATCAGACATAATGGGTGCTCATGAACATTTATGTAGATCAAAGTGGCTACAGGACATGCTGACACTGACATCTTTAGTGATAATATTTACAATATGAAGGACAGAACTTTTAGAGCCAGACTCCCCTAACTCAAGTTTAGCTCAACAAATTACTACTTACTGTATATCACTGAGGGAGTGAGTTAACGTCTCATAATGAGCTTATGATTCTCATCTCATAATTATCATTTGTAAAATGGAAACAAGGATTGTTGTGAATATTAAATGAGTTACTATATAGATATTGGATTCTGGAAGATAGCTTTAGTGAAGAAGAGAGATTAGATAAGAATGGTTTTATGAATAGGAAAGAGGTCAGTTAATTGAGTACATGATCTGATGCCACTGATCAGATAGAATGTGGAGAAAATTTGACATGATACAGGTATCATGACAAGATAATATAATTTGCATGATATTGCTAAAAATGACATCACAATTTAAAAAACAAGTCTAATTAAATATGAGGAAAGTTGGTTAACTTCTGGAAAAGTAAAATTAAGTTTAAGAAATGTGAAGAATTATTCTTTTGAAATTTATCTTATTGTAAAAATAAATTGTAGTCGTTTTAAAAATTGTAGTTATTTTTAAAAATTTCCATTCACCTGAAATACAACCTATATTATTCATTTTTAAGTGTAAAGGGATATGCCATCTGCATGTATGTAGGGGTGTATGTGTGTGTGTGTGTGTGTGTGTGTGTGTGTGTGTGTGTAAAATTTATTGTCACTATAAAGGATTTATCAAAATAAAATTAAACATTTCCCCTTTTACTACTCTTCATTTTTTATTTCCTTAGGTCTCTCTTTCTTGACAGCCAAATTATTTTGATGTCACAATATACTAATTTATGTGCTATGAAATTAGAGTGGGGTTATGCTATACTTAGCATAACAATAACAAAAGGTCTGATTAGGAGGAAAAAAATAATGGTCCAGTGCCCATTAATTTGTATCACTCGATAATGGTTTGTTTTTTGGGGTTTTTTTTTTCCTGAATTTAGAAGGAAATACTTGTCTTTTATAAAGCAGTTTGATTGAAACTAAATCTTCTTCACATATTTTTAACTTGTACATTCACCTTCACAGACATGCTTAAATTTTTATAAATGATTTCTGTTAGATTTAAAGATTTCAGTCACCTGAGAAGACGCAATGCAGTGAGATTCTGCATCTGAACCGGTAACAGTTCATTCTTTTCATATTGCAAAGTATATTCTTGCAGAAACGGAATTTATGACATCATTTTCTATGTAGGTTGCATGGCATCTGATCCATAGTGACAGAAAAAAAAAATGATTCCAGAATATCTGCAGTACATTTTGTTGAATGTTAACAGAGGTTCAGATGTGTTTCATTTCTGACCTTGTGAAATGCTTTCTTGCTTATGAAATGCTTTATACATCAAATGCACAAACAGCTACCAGGGCTTCAGCTGCTCGCACAAGGATACATTTCCGAAAACAAATGTTGTTCAGGTCAGTTTCACCAATGTCATTTTTCTTCTATTATTTCATGGCAGGAGAAATGCGTGATATATTATATTACATTTTAAATGTGATGCAGAGAAGTCATAATGCTCATTTGTTTCATGTGAATACTCCTTGTTCTATAGTGTTAAGAAAAATTTATTCAAGCTATCAAACCAGCTAATATTTCCAGTCAGATTTAGAGAATACTGTTTCTATTATGAACTGCTCATAATAATTCAATACATGTGTATGTGTCTGTCTGTGAGTGTAAATAGTATGTTATTTGAGTTGAAAATCCAAGTATCTAAACATTGTAAGCAACAGCAAAATTCTGAGGCTGTGAATTTTTAATATTTGTATATGTTTAGGATATTTGCAATACTTAAATTGAGAAAATATTCAGGGTGCTAAAAAAAGCAGAAAAGTTTTAGATTATTTTCACAAATTATAGTAAACAGAAAAGTAATCAAATATTAGAATTAGAGGCACCTGTGGAGAATGAGGCACAGTTTTATCCTTGAATTCAAATTTGAATAAATATTTTTTAGATCTTTCTATATGTCTAACATTCTAAAATGTGTGACTCAGAGACTGATCAATTCTGATTTGGCAATAAGAGATTATAGAGAAACTAAGTTGAACTTCTTTTTGAGTATTATTTCACAGTAAAGTTAGTGTAATTTTCTGCAAATTGCAAAAGAAAATCACACCTCTAGTTGTATTATTTTGCCTAATACAAATCCGCTTAGGCACAGAATCAGAGTTCTTGCACAATAACTTTTAGGAGAATTTTCCAAAATGATACTTGGGTGAAAATGTAGCCCATATTAGCAATGAAATATCAGGATGTACTTCTGCTCATTTAATTTTTAAAGGAAGATATTCAACTTAAGAGGAGAAAAAATTCTCAAAAACAACTATTGTCTAGGCTGTAGAAGAATTAATGCAGTTTGCAATTTTGTGAGAGATGCTGTGATGCAGGTGAATGGTTTTTGTTTTATCCAATCAGTTTCCTTACTGCACAGCCCCTGTAGTGTGTGTTTGGGGAATAACAAGTATCCCCTTAACAGTTTCAATGAGCTGCATCATGAACTTGGTCACCAGAGATAAAGGCATGAAATGAAGAAATATTGTGCAAGCTGGTCTGCTGAGTCACTTCATACTCCGGGATCCCAAGGCTGTCACCGATGTTTAGATGAAAATGCTGTAGATCTAGACAAATACAGGGTACATTAGAAAAGGATTAATGCACACCAAGATTTTGAATATTTCTCAACCAACAATCATGAAGAAAAATTGTAAATTATTCTCACAGGAAGAAATACACCCAAATAGCAAGGTGTAATTTTATGTATCATTTTTTCTCATTTAAACCTCATATGCTTCTTGCAAATGAAATATACACTATAGTAATTTAAATTACTGGTACATTGCACTTCTTTCTCACAATGAAAAGCATTATTTTCCTTTAGCATAAATATACAGTTATTGGTATTTAGCTACTATTATAAATGGCAACTACACAATATGTGTAGCTTATTAAAAACTGCTACTGCTATGTGTAAAAAATTACCTAACTAAATACTGAACTTGTCTGTCTCCATTAATATCAAGCTTTTAATTTATAAAAGACTTGTTCTACTGACAGTAGTGGCAAAGTAAACAATGACATTTTAGAGCTATCACCCCAAATACCATATTTATATTTTTATTATGGGAGTGTATGGTGTACATATAATTCCTTGCTTACATACCTTGTTTTTTCATTAGCCTTTGAGCTCCCTCAGTACAAAGGTAATATATAATTAATACCTTTATTTCTAACATTAAATACAATATGTGGTATGTAACTGGTAATAAAAAGTAAGTATATGTCAAAAATGGCAAACACAAATACACAAGGGGAAGTGAAATAAATATATTGATATAATTTCATTTAATATTATTTTAAAACAATACCATTAAATGTACTCATTCATTTGGAGAGCTGAATGACAAGATACATTTCCTGCATCTTAATAACCAAGTTTAGTCTTCAGAAAAGTCAGTTCTAAAGATAAAGCATATAATTGAAGTTCTAGGTTACCATTGAGCTTGGTATACATTAATTATGAGAGAGCCTGCAAACTGTATTTTATTTGTGCTGTAACTACTGCTAGAAATCCAAATGAATGCAGAAAGGGCTCTCTCTGAGAAGAGATGACTATAATAGAACTAGACAAAATGCAGAAACACTGTTGTCTAGAAAAATAACTTCTGTGATGAATTGACTCTCAAACATAATAAAATATACCAATATTTTTGCTTGTTTTTTCCTTGGAAGAGTTTTTCAAGTAATCCATAAAGATGAATTTCAGTACAGCATTACAAACTATGTGAGAGCCTTGGGAATTAGAATTGCACAGTATAGCTGTGGCACAGAAGTGAGTTCACTGGCCTCAAATGCAATTTGACTTCTAATCCTTACATTGCATTGCAAGATCCTATAATAATTAGTCTCAGATAATTGAAGTCATAAAGGTGTTAGATAAAAACGTTAGTTAAAAGAGAGAACTCCCTGGTGAAATCAGCAGGGTCTCAGAGAAAGTCATTAGTCAATGAGGTCAAGTAGATTCGTGGTCTGGTACTGAGTGTTTAGATGCAAGACAAAATTTATTTTTTTGTACAGACCATAAGTTGATTGGTCTTAGGAGAGTGACGGACTTCACTCACAAGAAGGATGTAGGCCTAACTCAAATGTCAATCCTTCAGATTTTAGTGGGAAAAAATAACACGAGAAGATCAGGATATACATGTTGATTAATCAGCATGTTTTGTGTGTCATAAAATCCATTATGATAAAGCCAAATTATTATCTTAATGATTCTTAATGGACTCAAAACAAGAAAATTAATTGAATTAATCAGTGGAAAATGCCATAGAGGAGTGCTTGTCTCCTGTCACTGTCAAATAGAGCATACATTTTCAGGTCCTAGCATCATTTATCCTCATCAGCATTGTGGAAAAGCTGACACCCAAAAAACATCTTTAAAGTTTCCTATTGTTCGAGCTCCATGTGGTCAACTACTTATTAGTAAACCCAGTTTTCTTTAGATATGCTAGCATTAACAGTTATACTGGTGTCTTCTAAACTGCGCTCCTTGGAACAGTCTTTGGGGAAATGATAATAATAGTGGCAAGAAAAGTGATCCATGATCAAAAGGTTAGGAAAATTATTGCAATCTATACAGTCCTCAGCGAATCACAATGCGAAGGAGAGTACTAAATATTCAGGCCCACATTAAAAAAACATACACACATATAACATTCAACATTGTTCAATGAAGTATTTCCATACAGTTTTTCCCCAGGACACGTGGTAACATCCCAAAATACAAGGTTTCCTGGAATAGTGTTCTTGTACTGAAGTTCGTATTTTGCTTTTGCATTTATTAAAATATCCATATGCTGATCTAGCAAAAGCACATGTTTGTTCTTGTTTGTTAATAATAGCTTTATTGAAGTATAATCAACATACTATAAACTGCAAATACTTAAATTTTACAATTTGATAATGTTCTGACGTTTTTAGACATCCATGAAACCATTATCAAAATCAAGATAATGAACATGAAAAAATGTCTATAAGCCTCTTTGTAATCCCTCCATTCTGACCCAGGCAAACAATGGCCAGATTTCTGTTAGTATGCATTTTATGACTTGTATAAATTTTATATAAATTGAATCCTACAATAGTTTGGTTGTTTGGTGGAGGAGAGGGTCTAGTTTATTTCACTCAGCTTAATTATTCTGTGATTCATCCATGCTGTTTATTCATTTTTAGTGCTAAATTGTACTCCATTGTGTAGATAAATGAATACACAAACTGTGTTATATCTATCTGTTCAGGAACATTTGTTTGTTTGATCATTTTTTCTGGTTTTTGGCTATTACAAATAAAATTCTATAAACATTTGTTTACAAGTCTCTGTTTAGATGTATGCTTTCATTTCTCTTGGATTAATGCCTAGGAGTGGAATGTCTGAATCATAGAAGTATGTTTCACTTCATAAACTATCAAAATATTTTCCAAAATTTTTTACCAGTTCACTGTCTCAACAGCAGTGTATGAGATTTCCTGTTTCTCCACATCCTCACTAATACATGCCAAGATACAACTTTATTTTTATAATTTTATTTTTTTGAGTATAAAATAATATTTAATTGACATTAATTTTTTCCTGGGTACCATCTCTTTTCTTTTTTTTTTTAAATAGATCTTTATTGGAGTATAATTGCTTCACAATACTGTGTTAGTTTCTGTTGTACAGCAAAGTGAATCAGCCATATGCCTAAATATGTCCCCATATCCCCTCCCTCTTGAGCCTCCCTTCCACCCTCCCTATCCCACCCCTCTAGGTGGTCACAAAGCACCGAGCTGATCTCCCTGTGCTATGCGGCTGCTTCCCACTAGCTATCTATTTTACGTTTGGTAGTGTATATATGTCGATGTTTCTCTCACTTCACCCCAGCTTCCCCCTCCCACCCCATGTCCTCAAGTCCATTCCCTATGTCTAAATCTTTATTCCTGTCCTGCAACTAGGTTCATCAGTACCATTTTTTTTAAATTGCATATATATGCATTAGCATACGGTATTTGTTTTTCTCTTTCTGACTTAATTCACTCTGTGTGACAGACTGTATGTCCATCCACCTCAATACAAACAACACAACTTCATTTCTTTTTATGGCTGAGTAATATTCCATTGTATATATGTGCAGCATCTTCTTTATCCATTCATCTGACGATAGACATTTAGGTTGGTTCCACGTCTTGGCTATTGTAAATAGTACTGCAATGAACATTGTGGTATATGTCTCTTTTTGAATTATGGTTTTCTCAGAGTATATGCTCAGGAGTGGGATTGCTGGGTCATATGGTAGTTCTAGTTTTAGTTTTTTAAGGAACCTCTATACTGCTTTCCATAGTGGCTGTATCAATTTACATTCCCACCAACAGTGCAAGAGGGTTCACTTTTCAACACACCCTTTCCAGCATTTATAGTTTTAGATTTTTTGATAATGGCCATTCTGACTGGTGTGAGGTGATACCTCATATTGTAGTTTTGATTTGCATTTCTCTAATGATTAGTGATGTTGAGCATCTTTTCATTTGCCTCTAGGCTATCTGTATGTCTGCCTTGTTGAAATGTCTATTTAGGTCTTCTGAGCATTTTTAAATTGGATTCTTTGTTTTTTTGATATTGAGATCCATGAGCTGTTTGTATATTTTGGAGATTAATGCTTTGTCTGTTGTTTCATTTGCAGATATTTTCTCCCATTCTGAGGGTTGTCTTTTTGTCTTGTTTATGGTTTCCTTTGCTGTGCAGAAGCTTTTAACTTTAATTAAGTCCCATTTGTTTATTTTTGTTTTCATTTCCGTTACTCTAGGAGATGGGTCAAAAAAGATCTTGCTGTGGTTTATGTCAAAGAGTGTTTTTCTTACATTTTCCTCTAAGATTTTTATAGTGTCTGGTATTACATTTAGTTCTTTAATCCATTTGGAGTTTATTTTTGTGTATGGTGTTAGGTAGTGTTGTAATTTCATTCTTTTACATGTAGTTGTCCAGTTTTCCCAGCACCATTAATTGAAGAGGCTGTCTTTTCTCCATTGTATGTTCTTGCCTCCTTTGTCTTAAATTAGGTGACCATATGTGAGTGGGTTTATCTCTGAGCATTCTATCCTATACCATTGATCTATATATCTGTTTTCATGCTGGTACCATACTGTCTCGATTACTGTAGCTTTGTATTATAGTTTGAAGTCAGGGAACCTGATTCCACCAACTCTTTTTCCTTCTGAAGATTGCTTTGGCTATTTGGGGTCTTTTGGGTTTCCATATGAACTGTAAAATTTTTTGTTCTAATTCTGTGAAGAATGCCATTGGTAGTTTGATAGGGATTGCATTGAATCTGCAGATTGCTTTGGGTAGTATAGTCATTTTCACAATATTTATCCTTCCAATCCAAGAACATGGTATATTTCTCTATCTGTTTATGTCATCTTAGATTTCTTTCATCAATGTTTTATAGTTTTTTGCATACATGTTTTTTGCCTCCTTAGGCAGGTTTATTCCTAGTCATTTTATTCTTTTTGTTGTGATGGTTAATGGGATTGTTTCCTTAATTTCTCTTTCTGATTTTTCATTGTTGGTGTATAGGAATGCCAGAGATTTCTGTGCATTAATTTTGCACCCTGCAACCTTACCAAATTCACTGGTTAGTTCTAGTAGTTTTCTGGTAGCATCTTTAGAATTTTCTATGTATAGTATCATGTCATCCACAAACAGTGACAGTTTTATTTCTTTTCCAATTTGTATTCCTTTTATTTCTTTTTCTTCTCTGATTGCCATAGCTAGGACTTCCAAAACTACGTTGAATAAGAATGTAAAGAGTGGACATCCTTGTCTTGCTCCTGATCTTAGTGGAAATGCTTTCAGTTTTTCACCATTGAGTATGATGCTTGCTATGAGTTTGTCATATATGGCCTTTATTATGTTGAGGTAGGTTCCCTCTATGCCCATTTTCTGGAGAGTTTTTTTTTTTATCATAAATGGGTGTTGAATTTTGTCAGAACCTTTTTCTACATCTATTGAGATGATCATATCTTTTTTATTTCTTAATTTGTTAATGTGTTTTATCACATTGATCGATTTGTATATATTGAAGAATCCTTGCATACCTGGGATAAATCCCACTTGATCATGGTTTATGATCCTTTCAGTAGGGTTGGATTCTGTTTGCTAATATTTTGTTCAGGATTTTTTCATCTATGTTCATCAGCGATACTGGTGTATAATCTTCTTGTTTTGTGATATATTTTTCTGGTTTTGGTATCAGGGTGATTGTGGCTTCGTAGAATGAATTTGGGAGTTTCTCCCTCTGCAATTTTTTTTTTTTTTTTTTTTTGCGGTCCGCAGGCCTCTC
Source organism: Leucopleurus acutus (assembly GCF_964270905.1). NCBI lineage: Eukaryota > Metazoa > Chordata > Mammalia > Artiodactyla > Delphinidae > Leucopleurus > Leucopleurus acutus. Next base: position 159,236,490 of record NC_139145.1, read on the forward strand.
ACTGTTGTGGCCTCTCCTGCTGCGGAACACAGGCTCTGGACACGCAGGCTCAGTGGCCATGGCTCAAGGGCCCAGCTGCTCCACAGCATGTGGGATCCTCCCAGACCGGGGCACGAACCCATGTCCCCTGCATCGCCAGGCGGACTCCCAACCACTGCGCCACCAGGGAAGCCCTGCAATTTTTTGTAAGAGTTTAAGAAGGATCGATGTTAGCTCTTCTCTAAATGTTTGATAGAATTCTGTGAAGCCATCTGGTCCTGAACTTTTGTTTGTCAGAAGATTTTCAATTATGGTTTCAATTTCGTTACCTGTGATATGTCTGTGTACATTTTCTAATTCTTTCTGGTTCAGTCTTGGAAAATTGTACCTTTCCAAGAAATTGTCCATTTCTTCATTGTTGTCCATTTTATTGGCATGTAGTTGTTTGTAGTAGTCTCTTATAATCCTTTGTATTTCTGCGGTTCAGTTGTCATTTCTCCTTTTTAGTTTCTTTTTTTTTTTTTTAACATCTTTATTGGAGTATAATTGCTTTACAATGGTATGTTAGTTTCAGCTTCACAACAAAATGAATCAGTTATATATATACATATATTCCCATATCTCTTCCCGCTTGCGTCTCCCTCCCTCCCACCCTCCCTATCCCACCCCTCCAGGCGGTCACAAAGCACCGAGCTGATCTCCCTGTGCTATGCGGCTGCTTCCCACTAGCTATCTACCTTACGTTTGGTAGTGTATATATGTCCATGCCTCTTTATCGCTTTGTCACCGTTTACCCTTCCCCCTCCCCATAGCCTCAAGTCCATTCTCTAGTAAATCTGTGTCTTTATTCCTGTTTCACCCCTAGGTTTTTCATTACATTTTTTTTTTTAAATTCCATATATATGTGTTAGCATACGGTATTTGTCTCTCTCTTTCTGACTTACTTCACTCTGTATGACAGACTCTAGGTCTATCCACCTCATTACAAATAGCTCAATTTCGTCTCTTTTTATGGCTGAGTAATATTCCATTGTATATATGTGCCACATCTTCTTTATCCATTCATCCGATGATGGACACTTAGGTTGTTTCCATCTCTGGGCTATTGTAAATAGAGCTGCAATGAACATTTTGGAACATGACTCTTTTTGAATTATGGTTTTCTCAGGGTATATGCCCAGTAGTGGGATTGCTGGGTCATATGGTAGTTCTATTTGTAGCTTTTTAAGGAACCTCCATACTGTTCTCCATAGTGGCTGTATCAATTTACATTCCCACCAACAGTGTAAGAGGGTTCCCTTTTCGCCACACCCTCTCCAGCATTTATTGTTTGTAGATTTTTTGATGATGGCCATTCTGACTGGTGTGAGATGATATCTCATTGTAGTTTTGATTTGCATTTCTCTCATGATTAGTGATGTTGAGCATTCTTTCATGTGTTTGTTGGCACTCTGTATATCTTCTTTGGAGAAATGTCTATTTAGGTCTTCTGCCCATTTTTGGATTGGGTTGTTTGTTTTTTTGTTATTAAGCTGCATGAGCTGCTTATAAATTTTGGAGATCAATCCTTTGTCAGTTGCTTCATTTGCAAATATTTTCTCCCATTCTGAGGGTTGTCTTTTGGTCTTCTTTATGGTTTCCTTTGCTGCGCAAAAGCTTTTAAGTTTCATTAGGTCCCATTTGTTTACTCTTGTTTTTATTTCCATTTCTCTAGGAGGTGGGTCAAAAAGGACCTTGCTGTGATTTATGTCATAGAGTGTTCTGCCTATGTTTTCCTCTAAGAGTTTGATAGTTTCTGGCCTTACATTTAGGTCTTTAATCCATTTTGAGCTTATTTTTGTGTACGGTGTTAGGGAGTGATCTAATTTCATACTTTTACATGTAGCTGTCCAGTTTTCCCAGCACCACTTATTGAATAGGCTGTCCTTTCTCCACTGTACATTTCTGCCTCCTTTGTCAAAGATAAGGTGACCATATGTGCGTGGGTTTATCTCTGGGCTTTCTATCCTGTTCCATTGATCTATCTTTCTGTTGTTGTGCCAGTACCATACCGTCTTGATAACTGTAGCTTTGTAGTATAGTCTGAAGTCAGGGAGCCTGATTCCTCCAGTTCCTTCTTTTGTTCTCAAGATTGCTTTGGCTATTCGGGGTCTTTTGTGTTTCCATACAAATTGCAAAATTTTTTGTTCTAGTTCTGTGAAAAATGCCAGTGGTAGTTTGATAGGGATTGCATTGAATCTATAGATTGCTTTCGGTAGTAGAGTCATTTTCACAATGTTGATTCTTCCAATCCAAGAACATGGTATATCTCTCCATCTATTTGTATCATCTTTAATTTCTTTCATCAGTGTCTTATAATTTTCTGCATACAGATCTTTTGTCTCCTTAGGTAGGTTTATTCCTAGATATTTTATTCTTTTTGTTGCAATGGTAAATGGGAGTGTTTTCTTGATTTCACTTTCAGATTTTTCATCATTAGTATATAGGAATGCCAGAGATTTCTGTGCATTAATTTTGTATCCTGCCACTTTACCAAATTCATTGATTAGCTCTAGTAGTTTACTTGTAGCATCTTTAGGGTTCTCTATGTATAGGATCATGTCACCTGCAAACAGTGACAGCTTTACTTCTTCTTTTCCGATTTGGATTCCTTTTATTTCCTTTTCTTCTCTGATTGCTGTGGCTAAAACTTCCAAAACTATGTTGAATAAGAGTGGTGAGAGTGGGCAACCTTGTCTTGTTCCTGATCTTAGTGGAAATGCTTTCAGTTTTTCACCATTGAGGATGATGTTTGCTGTGGGCTTGTCATATATGGCCTTTATTATGTTGAGGAAAGTTCCCTCTATGCCTACTTTCTGCAGGGTTTTTATCATAAATGGGTGTTGAATTTTGTCAAAAGCTTTCTCTGCATCTATTGAGATGATCATATGGTTTTTCTCCTTCAGTTTGTTAATATGGTTTATCACATTGATAGATTTGCGTATATTGAAGAATCCTTGCATTCCTGGAATAAACCCCACTTGATCATGGTGTATGATCTTTTTAATGTGCTGTTGGATTCTGTTTGCTAGTATTTTGTTGAGGATTTTTGCATCTATGTTCATCAGTGATATTGGCCTGTAGTTTTCTTTCTTTGTGACATCCTTGTCTGGTTTTGGTATCAAGGTGATGGTGGCCTCGTAGAAGGAGTTTGGGAGTGTTCCTCCCTCTGCTATATTTTGGAAGAGTTTGAGAAGGATAGGTGTTAGCTCTTCTCTAAATGTTTGATAGAATTCGCCTGTGAAGCCATCTGGTCCTGGGCTTTTGTTTGTTGGAAGATTTTTAATCACAGTTTCAATTTCAGTGCTTGTGATTGGTCTGTTCATATTTTCTATTTCTTCCTGATTCAGTCTTGGCAGGTTGTGCCTTTCTAAGAATTTGTCCATTTCTTCCAGATTGTCCATTTTATTGGCATAGAGTTGCTTGTAGTAATCTCTCATGATCTCTTTTATTTCTGCAGTGTCAGTTGTTACCTCTCCTTTTTCATTTCTAATTCTATTGATTTGGGTCTTCTCCCTTTTTTTCTTGATGAGTCTGGCTAGTGGTTTATCTATTTTGTTTATCTTCTCAAAGAACCAGCTTTTAGTTTTATTGATCTTTGCTATTGTTTCCTTCATTTCTTTTTCATTTATTTCTGATCTGATTTTTATGATTTCTTTCCTTCTGCTAGCTTTGGGGTTTTTTTGTTCTTCTTTCTCTAATTGCTTGAGGTGCAAGGTTAGGTTGTTTATTCGAGATGCTTCCTGCTTCTTAAGGTGGGCTTGTATTGCTACAAACTTCCCCCATAGAACTGCTTTTGCTGCATCCCACAGGTTTTGGGTCGTTGTGTCTCCATTGTCATTTGTTTCTAGGTATTTTTTGATTTCCTCTTTGATTTCTTCAGTGATATCTTCATTATTAAGTAGTGTATTGTTTAGCCTCCATGTGTTTATATTTTTTACAGATCTTTTCCTGTAATTGATATCTAGTCTCATGGCGTTGTGGTCAGAAAAGATACTTGATACAATTTCAATTTTCTTAAATTTACCAAGGCTTGATTTGTGACCCAAGATATGATCTATCCTGGAGAATGTTCCATGAGCACTTGAGAAAAATGTGTATTCTGTTGTTTTTGGATGGAATGTCCTATAAATATCAATTAACTCCATCTCGTTTAATGTATCATTTAAAGCTTGTGTTTCCTTATTTATTTTCATTTTGGATGATCTGTCCATTGGTGAAAGTGGGGTGTTAAAGTCCCCTACTATGAATGTGTTACTGTCGATTTCCCCTTTTATGGTTGTCAGTATTTGCCTTATGTATTGAGGTGCACCTATGTTGGGTGCATAAATATTTACAATTGTTATATCTTCCTCTTGGATTGATCCCTTGATCATTATGTAGTGTCCTTCTTTGTCTCTTCTAATAGTCTTTGTTTTAAAGTCTATTTTGTCTGATATGAGAATTGCTACTCCAGCTTTCTTTTGGTTTCCACTTGCATGAAATACCTTTTTCCATCCCCTTACTTTCAGTCTGTATGTGTCTCTAGGTCTGAAGTGGGTCTCTTGTAGACAGCAAATATATGGGTCTTGTTTTTGTATCCATTCAGCCAATCTGTGTCTTTTGGTGGGAGCATTTAGTCCATTTACATTTAAGGTAATTATCGATATGTGTGTTCCTATTCCCATTTTCTTCATTGTTTTGGGTTTGTTATTGTAGGTTCTTTCCTTCTTTTGTGTTTCTTGCCTAGAGAAGTTCCTTTAGCAGTTGTTGTAGAGGTGGTTTGGTGGTGCTGAACTCTCTCAGCTTTTGCTTGTCTGTAAAGGTTTTAATTTCTCCATCAAATCTGAATGAGATCCTTGCTGGGTAGAGTAATCTTGGTTGCAGGTTTTTCTCCTTCAACACTTTCAATATGTCCTGCCACTCCCTTCTGGCTTGCAGAGTTTCTGCTGAAAGATCAGCTGTTAACCTTATGGGGATTCCCTTGTGTGTTAGTTGTTGTTTTTCCCTTGCTGCTTTTAATATGTTTTCTTTGTATTTAATTTTTGACAGTTTGATTAATATGTGTCTTGGCGTATTTCTCCTTGGATTTATCCTGTATGGGACTCTCTGTGCTTCCTGGACTTGATTAACTATTTCCTTTCCCATATTAGGGAAGTTTTCAACTATAATCTCTTCAAATATTTTCTCAGTCCCTTTCTTTTTCTCTTCTTCTTCTGGAACCCCTATAATTCGAATGTTGGTGCGTTTAATGTTGTCCCAGAGGTCTCTGAGACTGTCCTCAGTTCTTTTCATTCTTTTTTCTTTATTCTGCTCTGCAGTAGTTATTTCCACTATTTTATCTTCCAGGTCACTTATCCGTTCTTCTGCCTCAGTTATTCTGCTATTGATCCCATCTAGAGTACTTTTAATTTCATTTATTGTGTTGTTCATCGTTGCTTGTTTCATCTTTAGTTCTTCTAGGTCCTTGTTAACTGATTCTTGCAATTTGTCCATTCTATTGTCCATTCTATCTCCAAGATTTCGGATCAACCTTACTATCATTATTCTGAATTCTTTTTCAGGTAGACTGCCTATTTCCTCTTCATTTGTTAGGTCTGGTGGGTTTTTATCTTGCTCCTTCATCTGCTGTGTGTTTTTCTGTCTTTTCATTTTGCTTATCTTACTGTGTTTGGGGTCTCCTTTTTTTTTTTTTTTGCAGGCTGAAGGTTCGTAGTTCCTGTTGTTTTTTGAGTCTGTCCCCAGTGGCTAAGGTTGGTTCAGTGGGTTGTGTAGGCTTCCTGGTGGAGGGTACTAGTGCCTGTGTTCTGGTGTATGAGGCTGGATCTTGTCTTTCTGGTGGGCAGGTCCACGTCTGGTGGTGTGTTTTGGGGTGTCTGTAGACTTATTATGATTTTGGGCAGCCTCTCTGCTAATGGGTGGGGTGTGTTCCTGTCTTGCTAGTTGTTTGGCATAGGATGTCCAGCACTGTAGCTTGCTGGTCGTTGAGTGAAGCTGGGTGCTGGCGTTGAGATGGAGATCTCTTGGAGATTTTTGCTGTTTGATATTATGTGCAGCTGGGAGGCCTCTTGTGGACCAGTGTCCTGAATTTGGTTCTCCCACCTCAGAGGCACAGCACTGAGTCCTGGCTGCAGCACCAAGAGCCTTTCATCCACAGGGCTCCTTAATTTGGGATGATTCGTTGTCTATTCAGGTATTCCACAGATGCAGGGTATATCAAGTTGATTGTGGAGCTTTAATCCGCTGCTTCTGAGGCTGCTGGAAGAGATTTCCCTTCCTCTTCTTTGTTCTCACAGCTCCCAGGGCCTCAGCTTTGGATTTGGCCCCGCCTGTGCGTGTAGGTCGCCGGAGGGCGTCTGTTCTTTGCTCAGACAGGACGGGGTTAAAGGAGCCGCTGATTCGGAGGCTCTGGCTCACCCAGGCCGGGGGGTAGGGAGGGTCACAGAGTGCAGGGCGGGCCTGCAGCGGCAGAGGCCAGCGTGACGCTGCAGCCTGAGGCGCGCCGTGCGCTCTCCCGGGGGAGCCGTCCCCGGATCCCGGGACCCCGGCAGCGGCGGGCTGCACAGGCTCCCCGGAAGGGCGTGTGGCTAGTGACCTGCGCTCGCACACAGGCCTCCTGGCGGCGGCAGCAGCGGCCTTAGCGTCCCATGTCCGTCTCTGGGCTCCGCACTCTTAGCCGCGGCTCGCGCCCGTCCCCGGAGCTCTCCCAAGCAGCGTTCCCAATCCCCCCTCCTCGTGCACCAGGAAACAAAGAGGGACGTAAAAGTCTCTTGCCTCTTCGGCAGGTCCAGACCCCTCCCCAGACTCTCTCCCGGCCAGCCGCGGCGCACCAACGCCCTGCAGGCTGTGTTCACGCCGCCAACCTCAGTCCTCTCCCGGCGCTCCGACAAAAGCCGGAGCCTCAGCTCCCAGTCCCGCCCGCCCCGGCGGGCGAGCAGACAAGCCTCTCGGCTGGTGAGTGCCGGTCGGCCCGATCCTCTGCGCTGGAATCTCTCCGCTTTGCCCTCCGCACCCCTGTCGCTGTGCTCTCCTCCGCGGCTCCCAAGCTCCCCCACTCCGCCTCCCGAAGTCTCCACCCGCGAAGGGGCTCCTAGTGTGTGGACACTTTTCCTCCTTCACAGCTCTCTCCCGCTGGTGCAGGACCCGTCCCTATTCTTTTGTCTCTGTTTAGTTTTTTCTTTTGCCCTAACCAGGTACGTGGGGGGTTCCTTGCCTTTTGGGAAGTCTGAGGTCTTCTGCCAGCGTTCAGTAGGTGCTCCGTAGGAGTTGTTCCACGCGTAGATGTATTTCTGGTGTATCTGTGGAGAGGAAGGTGATCTCCGCGTCTTACTCTTCCGCCATCTTCCCGGAACTCCTTTAGTTTCTAATTTTATTGATTTGCATTCTCTCCCTTTTTTCTTGATGAGTCTGGCTAAGAGTTTATCAATTTTTTTATCTTCTCAAAGAACAAACTCTTAGTTTTATTGATATTTGCTATTGTTTTCTTCATTTCTATTTCATTTATTTCTGCTGTGATCTTTACAATTTATTTCCTTCTACTGACTTTGGGTTTTCTTTGTTCTTCTTTCCCTAGTTGTTTTAAGTGTATGCTTAGATTATTTATTTGAGATTTTTCTTGTTTCTTGAGGTGTGATTGAATTGTTATAACCTTCCCTCTTAGAACTGCTTTTGCTGCATCCCATAGATTTTGGGTCATCATCTTTTCATTGTCATTTGTTTCTATGTATTTTTAAATTTCTTCTTTGATTTCTTCAGTGATCTCTTTTTTATTTAGTAGAGCACTGTTTAGCCTCCATGTATTTGTGTTTTTTACAGTTTTTTTTTCCTGTAATTGATTTCCAATCTCATAGTGTTGTTGTCAGAAGAGATGCTTGATATGATTTTGATTTTCTTGAATTTTCTGAGGCTGGATTTGTGACCCAAGATGTGATCTATCCTGGAGAATGTTCTGTGTGTACTTGAGAAGAAAGTGTATTTTGCCACTTTTCATTGGAATGTTCTATGAATATAAATTAAATCTATCTGGTCTATTGTGTCATTTAAAGCTTGTGTTTCCTTATTTATTTTCTGTTTGGATGATCTGTCCATTGGTGTAAGTGGCATGTTAAAGTCCCCTACTATTATTGTGTTACTGTTGATTTCTTTTGTCATGTTTGTTAGCATTTGCCTTATGTATTGAGGTGCTCCTATGTTGGGTGCATAAACATTTATTTATTATTATTATTGTTATATCTTCTTCTTGGATTGATCACTTGATCATTATGTAGTGTCCCTCCCTATCTCTTGTAACAGTTTTTATTTTAAAATCTATTTTATCCAATACAAGTATTGCTACTTCAGCTTTCTTTTGATTTCCATTTGCATGGAATATCTTTATCCATCCCCTCACTTTCAATCTGTATATGTCCCTAGGTCTGAAGTGGGTCTCTTGTAAGCAGCATATATATGGATCTTGTTTTTGTATCCATTCAGCCAATTTGTGTCTTTTGGTTGGGGCATTTAATCCATTTACATTCAAGGTTATTATCGATATGTATGTTCCTATTACCATTTTCTTAATTGTTTTACATTTGTTTTTGTGAGTCTTTTTCTTCTCTTGTGTTTCCTATCTAGAGAAGTTTCTTTAGCATTTGTTATAAAGCTTGTTTGGTGGTGCTGAATTCTCTTAGCTTTTGCTTGTCTGAAAAGCTTTTAATTTCTCCGTCAAATCTGAATGAGATCCTTGCTGGGTAGACTAATTTTGGTGTAGGTTTTTCTCTTTCATCACTTTAAGTATATCCTGCCACTCCCGTCTGGCCTGCAGAGTTACTGCTGAAAAATCAGCTGATAACCTTATGAGGATTCCTTTGTATGTTTCTTTTTTCCCTTGCTGCTTTTAATATTTTTTTTGATTTAATTTTTGTTAGTTTGATTAGTATGTGTCTTGGTGTGTTTTTCCTATGGTTTATCCTTTATGGGACTCTGTACTTCCTGGATTTGTGTGACTAATTCCTTTCCCATGTTAGGGAAGTTTTCAACTATAAATTCTTCAAATATTTTTTTCATCCCTTTCTTTTTCTCTTCTCCTTCTAGGACCACTATAATTCGAATGTTGGTGCATTTAGTGTTGTCCCAGAAGTCTCTGATATTGTCTTCAATTCATTTCATTCTTTTTTCTTCATTCATCTCCTTGGCAGTTATTTCCACCATTTTGTCTTCCAGCTCACTTATTTGTTCTTCTGCCTCATTTATTCTGTTATTGATTCCTTCTAGTGTATTTTTCATTTCAGTTATTTTGTTGTTCATCTCTGTTTGTTTGTTCTTTAGTTCTTCTAGATCTTTGTTAAACATTTCTTGTATTTTCTCAATCAGTTCCTCCATTCTATTCCCAAGATTCTGGATCATCTTTACTATCATTACTCTGAATTCTTTTTCAGGTAGATTGCCTATTTCCTCTTCATTTATTTGGTCTTGTAGGTTTCTACCTTGCTCCTTCATCTGTGACATATTTTTTTGCTGTCTCTCTCTTTTTTTTTTTTTTTTTGTGGGATTGTGTTCCTGTCTTACTGGTTGTTTGGCCTGAGGCTTCCAACACTGGATTTTGTAGGCTGTTGGATAGAGCTGCGTCTTGGTGCTGAGATGAGGACCTCTGTGACACCTCACTCCGATGAATATTCCCTGGAGTCTGAGGTTCTCTGTTAGTCCAGTGGTTCTGACACAGAGCTCCCACCTCAGGAGCTTTGGCCCAGCCCCCAGTTCATGAGCCAAGATACTGCAAGCCACATGGATTGGCAAAAAAAAAAGAGAAATAGAGAACAATAGCAAAGTAAAAACTAAAATTATACTAGGAAACTAACAGATATGTTAGGAAGAATATTAAAAAAATATAGATGAATCAACAACCAGAAGGTACAATAGTACCACAATAGTAAAAAAGAGGAGGAATGTAAAGAGAAAAAAAAAAAACAAAAAAGGTGGGGGGGAGGCCTTGGCTGTGCAAGGTGGGGCCTAAGCAAGAGAAAGGTTTGGGTGGTGGGTGGGGCCTATGCTTAGGACCCACAGGGCTGGAATAGGCCCTGGAGGCTGTCAGGGGTGGAGCTTAGGCTCAAGGAACAGATGGGGCCCAGGTATGCCCCCACCACTCGTCTCAGAGGGTGGGGGACCTCATCTGGCAGGCCAGCACTCTTCCTGGGCTTGAGTGGGTGGGATAATCACCCTCCACTTCTCTTCCGCTCCTTCCAGAGAGCCCCTCCCACCTACCTCAGCTGAACTCCCCTCAGCCTCCTTCCTATGCCCCCAGGACCAATGTGGCCGGGGAAGGAGGGTGCCTTGGAGGGCAGGGGATCAGCCTGGAAGCTCAGCAGGCTCCCCAGGCCCGAGTGGGTGAGGCAAACGCCCTCCACTCCTCTCCCATTCCTCCCAGCTGGCTCCTTCCACCTGCCTCTCCTGGTATCCCCGGCCTCAGTGCCAGGATACAACTTTATAATTTTAATCATTCTGATATGTATGTGGTTATCACTAATCATGATTTTTTTTTTTTTTTTTTTTGCGGTACGTGGGCCTCTCACTGTTGTGGCCTCCCCCGTTGTGGAGCACAGGCTCTGGATGTGCAGGCTCAGGGGCCATGGCTCACGGGCCTAGCCACTCCAAGGCACGTGGAATCCTCCCAAACTGGGGCATGAACCCGCGTCCCCTGCATTGGCAGGTGGACTCTCAACCACTGTGCTACCAGGGAAGCCCACTAATCATGATTTTAATTTGCATTTCCTTAAAGATTATTGACGCTACTTATCTTGGCATGTGTTTTTGTGCCATTTGCATATCTACTATTTCAGTGTGTCTATCTTGTGGCCATTTGGGGGGGCATAGATTTTTTTGTTTGTTTTCTTATTAATTTATGTGAGTCTTAGGTTTTTGCTATACAAATATTTTTTCCAAATCTATGGCTTGTTTTTCCATTCTCTTAAGAAGGTCTTTTGAAGAGAAGTTTTTAATTTAATGAAGTCCAAATTATCAATTTGTTCTTTTAGGGCTTGTTCTGTTATTTCCATACCTAAGATACATGCATATACACATGTATCACCCAAGGTCATGAAAGTTTTCTACTATGTTTTCTTCTAGAAATGTTGTACTTTTAGCTTTTATCTTTAGATGTGTAGTGCATTTTGAGTTAATTTTTGAATATTGTGCCAGTTATGGATCCATGTTCTATTTTTTAGTATGAATATTCAAATGTTTCAGCACCAATTGTTGAAGATACTGCACTTTTTTTTACACTGAACTGCCTTTGCACCTTTGTTGAAAATCAGTTCTCCTTATATATGTGGGTCTATTCTGGACTGTACCCTTTTGGCAATCTGTTTGGTTTTTCTACATAAGTAGCATATTATTTTGATTAATGTAGCTATAATAACACTTGAAACAGAGGTAGTTCATATCTCAAATGTGTTTTTTTCCAAAGTTGTTTGCTATTTGTGTCCTTTGCATTTCCATATAAATTTTAGTATAATTTTGTTAATTTCTAAACCAAGTCAATTGAAAATTCGATTAGAGGTAAATCTATAGATCAAATTGAGAATATTGATATAAATATTGAATCTTCTTACACATAAACATAGTATATTTCTTCATTTATTTCGAATTTCAATTTCTCACAGCAGTGTTTGTCACTTTTATTGTAAAGGCTGCTCACATCTTCGTCATATTTTTCCCTAAGAATTTTATGGTTTTGATGATATAGTTAATGGTATTGTGATTTTTAAAATTTTGATTTTCAGTTGTTGACAACTAGTGTATACAAATATGATGGATTTTTGTATGTTGATCTTATGTCCTATAGACTTGCTAAACTTGCTTATTAGTTTCTGTAGCACTCATTATTTTTTGCATATAGAAAGTCTTGTCCTTTGCAAATAAAGACTATTCTACCTCTTCCTTTCCAATAATATTGATGCTGTTGTTTATTTTTCTTGTGTTACTGTACTAGCCAGAGCCTATAGTGCAATGCTGATTAAAAGCAGTAAGTACAGACTTCCATGTCTTGCCAGTAATTTTAATGGGAAGGCATTCAGTCTCTCACCATATTGGGTTATTAATATTTACCTCTATTACTTTTATCCCAAATGTACCCATGTTCTGGATGGGTGTTCTGGATCAGAGATAGATGTGCTAATTTCCTAGCTCTGCCATAATAAAATATCATAAACTAAGGTGGTATTAAATAAAATGTATGGTATTAAATTAAATATCACAAATTCAGGTGGCTTAAAATGAACTTTAGTCTCACAGTTTTGGAAGCTAGGAGTTTGACATCAAATTGTCAGGAGGGCTATTCTCTCTCTGAAGACTCTAGGGAAGGATCAGTTTCATGCTTTTCTCTCAACTTCTGGTGTTGCTAGCAATCCATGTTGTTCCTTGGCTTATAGGTACATCACTGAAAATCTCTGACTCCTTTGTTATGTGATGTTGTCCCTCTCTCCTTTTAAAGATGCCAGACATACTGGATTATTACCCAGTCCAAAACTTCATCTTATCTTGTTTACATCTGAAAAGATCCTATTTCCAAATAAAGGTGCACTCACAGGTACTGGGGCTTAGGACTTCAACATATCTTTTTGGAAGACACAGTTCAACCTATAACAACTTACCTCTACAGGTACTTAATTTAATCTAGTTTATATGTATAGGTACCTCATTTTATTGCACTTTGCAGATAGTGCATTTTTTACAAGTTGAAGGCTTGTGGCAACCCTGTTCCAAGCAAGTCAGTCAGTGCCATTTTTCAGTAACACTGGTTAACTTTGTGTCTCTGTGTCACATTTTGATAATTCTCATGGTATTTCAAAGGTTTTCATTATTATCATATTCATTATGTAATTTGTGATCAGTGATCTTTGGTGTTACTACTAGGACTTGCTGAGGGCTCAGATGATAACATTTTTTAGCTGTAAAGATTTTTTAATTAAGCTACGTACATTATTTTTTAAGAAATAATGTCATGGCATACTTAATAGACTATAGTATACTGTAAACATAACTTTCACATGCACTGGGAAGCAAAAACATTCGTGTGACTTGCTTTATTGCAATATTTGTTTTATTGTGATTTTCTGGAAGAGAACCCACAATATTTCCAAGGTACATTTGTCATGTCCTGATATAGCTTTGATGTGAGCACTGTTTCCATGTTTGGGTGTCCATCATGGTAGTCACCTATTTACTGACAGCATTGATGATCAACAGCTGACACCCCAAATGGGTAAGCCAACAAATACTAACAATGTACATGTAACAAGTATAAAATATGCATTTTGTTTGACTTATACTGTAACAATTTTAAGTTTTAATTTTTGTGAAGATTTGATAATTCAGAAATTTCACATAAAACACTAAATGTCACATCAAGCTTGAAATATCAGTGACTAGGCAATGGTGGTTTTTTATTATCTTATTATATCCATTAATTGAAAGTATAATAGTAATGCCTGGCACATTCAGTCAATAATCTGCTGTCCAATTAACTATTTTTCCTAATAATTCATATTGCTTCTTAAACTAAATCCACTTCATTTCCCCATATTATCTGCCTCAGCGTCATAAGCATATGTTATCTTAAGCATAGATTACACTAACCCCTTGTGCTATTTGAACATCAGAACAGCTTCATAAAATCAGTATAATAAACTCACAAGAACACAAGGCTCTGAATCTGGAAGGTCATGTTGTATTCATCTTTAGAGACAACATATTGTGTGTAATAGGGTATGATATTTCTTTGTTAAGTGGTTGTGTCTTCATTTATTCATAAATGAGACATTGAGTGGCGGTATCTGTCTTAACACCTTCTAATTAACAAGCCCTACCTAGATGACTAGAGAACAGTTGCAAATACAGCAGTAGAGATGCTGAAATACACAGCATTAGAGATACTGATTACTTTCTATTCCAATAGTTGTTTTCCTAAATAAAATGTACTTGCACAGTCCTAAGTGGTTATCAGTATAGTAAATTGTTAGAATCCAGATAGTTATATATATGCATTACTTTATTTTTAGTGTCGGTCCAGGTACATTCACTTTATTTTATTTTCATAGAATTTAGCTACCACATTGAAAAATTTGACATCGGGTACTATGGACAAACACATTTATGTCAGAGCATAATAGTGGCCATTCATAATTTCTTGGAAATCCTTGCAGCTTTTACATCAGCAAAAGTATTTTGTTCTCTTTAATTGTTGTTTACCTCCCATATACCCATTTCTTTTTTAAGTGGTGTACAGAATATGCTGAGATAGGGGCTTCCCTGCTGGTGCAGTGGTTAAGAATCCGCCTGCCAGTGCAGGGGACATGGGTTTGAGCCCTGGTCCGGGAAGATCCCACATGCCGTGGAGCAACTAAGCCCGTGAGCCACAACTACTGAGCCTACGCATAGAGCCCATGCTTGGCAACAAGAGAAGCCACCACAATGAGAAGCCTGCGCACCGCAACAAGGAGTAACCCTTGCTTGCCACAACTGAAGAAAGCCCACACACAGCAATGAAGACCCAATGCAGTTAAAAATAAACAAATAAATATATTAAAAAAAGAATATGCTGAGATAGAATGCTGCAGTGGGGAAGTAAAAAAAAAAAGAATGGTCTTTGGAATCAGACAGACCTAGGGTTATTTGCTAGAATGTTACCTTAATTAGAATTATTACTTCACATTTTAGCTTCAATTTTATCTTCTCTGTAAAGGAAATAATATTATGTGCTTTGTATTATTATCATACTATTCCATTCAATTCTATCCAACAAATTGGACTTTGCTGCCATAGTGATTTTCTCTTTCTTCTGTATTTTCACCCCATTGTTCTACCTTGACTCTTAACATACAGCATATGAAATATTATTCTCTCTCATCTAAGGAAGTATAAAGAAGAGAAAAAAAATCATCCACAGCCTCTAGATACTATGTTAAAACTTTCCCACTAATCACCACCATCCTATTTGAAACAAGCAAACAAAGAAGAAAATTAGTCATCGTCTTAGTCCTTTTAGGCTGCTATATAACAAATGCCACAGACTGCGTAGCTAATAAGCAATAGAAATTTAATTCTCACAGTTCTAGAAGCTGGAAGTCTGAGATCAGGGTGCCAGTGAGGTTGGATTGTTCTCTTCCATGTCACAGACTTCTCCTTACGTCCTCATATATCAGAAAAGGCAAAGAATCTCTCTGAGATCTCTTTTACAAGGACACTAATCCCATTCAGGATGGCTCTGCCCTCATGATCTAATCACTTCTCAAAGGTTCCACCTCCTAAAACCATTACCTTGAGGATTAGTATATAGTGATGCATTATTAAATATAATCACCATGCTGTACATTAGATCCCCAGAATTTATTTATCT
Source organism: Leucopleurus acutus (assembly GCF_964270905.1). Lineage (NCBI taxonomy): Eukaryota > Metazoa > Chordata > Mammalia > Artiodactyla > Delphinidae > Leucopleurus > Leucopleurus acutus. The sequence continues at coordinate 159,251,857 of NC_139145.1, forward strand.
TACAACTGAACGTTTGTATCTTTGACCAGCATCTCCCCATTTCATCCAACCATTAGTCCCTTGTAACCACCACTCTATTCTCTATTTCTGTGGGTTCAGCTTTTTAAAATTCCACATATAAGTGATATCACACAGTATTTGTCTTTTTCTTTCTGACTTACTTCATTTAGCACAATGCCCTCAAACTTCATCCACGTTGTCACTAATGACAGGATTTTCTTTCTTCTCAAGGCTGCATAATATTCTGTTGTGTATAGATATACCACATCTTCTTTATCCATTCATTCCTTGATGGACATTTATGTTATTTCTGTATCTTGGCTATTGTGAATAATGCTACAGTGAACTTGGGAAGCAGCTCTTTCATCCAGATCCAATTTTCATTTCCTTTGGATATATACCCAGCAGTGGGATTGCTGGATACAGTAGTTGTATTTTTAAATTTCTGAGGAACCTCCATACTGTTTCTATAGTGGCTGTACCAATTTATATTCCGAAAAAAAAGAGGCCACAAGGATTCCCATTTCTCCACATCTTCCCCAACACTTATCTCTTCTTGCCTTTTTGATGAAAGCCATTCTAACAAGTATGAGGTGACATCTAATTGTGATTTGCATTTAATTTTGCATTTCTCTGATTTTTAGTGATGTTGAACACCTTTTCATGTACTTGGTCATTTGGGTTTTGTTTTGTTTTTTGGATTTTTTTTAAAAAAAACTCTATTCAGTTCCTCTGATCATTTTTTAATTGGGTTGATTATTTTTTCTTTTTTGCAGTTGAGTTGTATGAGTTCTTTGTGTATTTTGGATATTAATTTTTTTAGATATATTAATTACAAATATCTTCACATGTTCCATAGATCCATAGATTTTTTTTTTCCTGCTGTGCAAAGATTTTGAAACTGAAGAGGAAGCCCTGATGAACTCTGAATCACCTTTGGGGTCCTTCTTCCCTTGTGTTGAAGAATGGTGCACATTCACAGCCAAATAGCTCCATGGTTCCAGCCTGCAAAATCTAAGATCAGAGATCTTCCTCTCTGTCTCTTTCCCATTCAGTACAAACTGGCTCTTTTCCTGCTAAAGTGCTTCATTAAATCCATGCTTCACACCCAAATTAATCTCCTTATCAAATGGTCACTTGGCCATACCCTTAGTGTTCTCTTCTTCACGTGCTTTCTTATTTTTTGCAACATGGATAGGCTGAGAATTTTCCAAATTGTTAAGTTCTCCTCACCATTTTTTTTTTTTTGAGGTATGCGGGCCTCTCACTGTTGTGGCCTCTCCCATTGCGGAGCACAGGCTCTGGACGCGCAGGCTCAGCGGCCATGGCTCACGGGCCCAGCCGCTCTGCAGCATGTGGGATCCTCCCAGACCGGGGCACGAACCCGTGTTCCCTGCATCGGCAGGTAGACTCTCAACCACTGTGCCACCAGGGAAGCCCTCTGCTCACCTTTTGATTAACAAGTATGTCTTTAAGTCATTTCTCTGTTCCTGAATGTCACTATAAGTTTTCAAGAGAAAACAATCCACACCTTCAACATTGTTCTTAGATATTTCCTCAGCCAAGTATCCCATTTCATCACTCACAAGATTAATCTTCCACAGCATACTAGACCATAAATACAGTTTAGCCAAGCTCTTTGCCACTTTATAATAAATATGCTTTTCCCACTGTAGTCCAGTAACGTGGTTCTCATTTCCATCTGAGACCTCATCAGAATGGCCTGTATGGTCGATATTCCTACCAACATTATGACCACAATTCTTCAGGTATTCTTTCAGAAGATGGAAGCTCTCTCTAAGCTCTCCACTTTTCCTTCTGGGCTCTCACCAGAATTGTCTTTAAAGTCTGTTCATGGCAATGTAGGTTTTTCCTTGCATGTATCTCCAAAGTCTCTCAACCTCTACCTCTACCCAGTTCCAAAGCAGCTTCCACATTATCCGGTATTTGCTGCAGCAGCACACCCACTTCTTGACACCAGTTTTCTGTCTTTATCCTTTGATGCTGCCGTAACAAAATACTATAGACTGGTAGCTTATAAATGTCTACATTCATATTTCTTTACTTACTACTCCCAATCATATGTCTTATTTTCTTCCATAATCCTTTATTACTAAACTTCTCTTTACTTATTTATATAATTTTTTTATTATTTTTTTAATTTTTTAACATCTTTATTGGAGTATAATTGCTTTACAATGGTGTGTTAGTTTCTGCTTTATAACAAAGTGAATCAGCTATACCTATGCATATATCCCCATATCTGCTCCCTCTTCTGTCTCCATCCTACCCTCCCTATCACACCCCTCTAGTTGGTCACAAAGCACTGAGCTGATCTCCCTGTGCTATGGCTGCTTCCCACTAGCTATCTATTTCACATTCGTTAGTGTATATATGTCCATGCCACTCTCTCACTTTGTTCCAGCTTACCCTTCCCCCTCCCAGTGTCCTCAAGTCCATTCTCTACATCTGTGTCTTTATTCCTGTCCTACCCCTAGGTTCATCACAACTTTTTTTTTTTAGACTTTAGATTTTTTGTTCTCTTTCTGACTTACTTCACTCTGTATGACAGACTCTAGGTCCATCCACCTCACTACAAATAACTCAATTTCATTTCTTTTTATGGCTGAGTAATATTCCATTGAATATATATGCCACATCTTCTTTATCCATTCATCTGTCAGTGGACACTTAGGTTGCTTCCATGTCCTGGCTATTGTAAATAGTGCAGCAGTGAACATTATGGTACATGACTCTTTTTTAATTATGGTTTCTCTGGGTATATGCCCAGTAGTGGGATTCCTAGGTAATATGGTCATCCTATTTTTAGTTTTCTAAGGAACCTCCATACTGTTCTCCATAGTGGCTGTATCAATTTACATTCCCACCAACAGTGCAAGAGGGTTCCCTTTTCTCCACACCCTGTCCAGTATTTATTCTTTATAGACTTTTTGATGATAGTCATTCTGACTGGTGTGAGGTGATAGCCCATTGTAGTTTTGATTTGCATTTCTCTAATGATTAGTGATGTTGAGTATGCTTTCATGTGTTTGTTGGCAGTCTGTATATGTTCTTTGGAGAAATGTCTATTTAGGTCTTCTGCCTATTTTTGGATTTGTTTGTTTGTTTTTTTGATATTGAGCTGCATGAGCTGCTTGTATATTTTGGAGATTAATCCTTTGTCAGTTTTTCATTTGCAAATATTTACTCCCATTCTGAGGGTTGCCTTTTGGTCTTATTTATGGTTTCCTTTGCTGTTCAAAAGCTTTTAAGTTTCATTAGGTCCCATTTGCTTATTTTTGTTTTTAATTCCCTTTCTCTAGGACATGGGTCAAAAAAGATCTTGCTGTAATTTATGTCATAGCGTGTTCTGCCTATGGTTTCCTCTAAGAGTTTTATAGGATCTGGCCTTACATTTAGGTCTTTAATCCATTTTGCGTTTATTATTGTGTATGGTGTTAGGGAGTGTTCTAATTTCATTCTTTTACCTGTAGCTGTCCAATTTTCCCAGCACCACTTATTAAAGAGCTTGTCTTTTTTCCATTGCATATTCTTGTCTCCTTTATCAAAGATAAGGTGACAATATGTGCATGGGCTTATCACTAGGCTTTCTATTCTGTTCCATTGATCTATATTTTTTCTGTTTTTGTGCCATTACTGTACTGTCTTGATTACTGTAGCTTTGTATTATAGTCTGAATTCAGGGAGCCTGCTTCCACCACCTCCGTTTTTCTTTCTCAATATTGTTTTAACCATTCAGGGTCTTTTGTGTTTCCATACAAGTTGTGAATTTTTTTGTTCTAGTTCTATGAAAAATGCCATTGGTAGTTTGATAGGGATTCCATTGAATATGTAGCTTGCCTTGGGTTGTATAGTCATTTTCACAATGTTGATACTTCCAGTCCAAGAATGTGGTATATCTCTCCATTTGTTTGTATCATCTTTAATTTCTTTCTTAAGTGTGATATAGTTTTCTGTATACAGGTCTTTTGTATGAATAAACCTTAGGTAGGTTTATTCTGAGGTATTTTATTCTTTTTGTTCCAGTGGTAAATGGGAGTGTTTCCTTAATTTCTCTTTCAGATTTTTCATCATTAGTGTATAGGAATGCAAGAGATTTCTGTGCTTTAATTTTGTATCCTGTTACTTTACAAAATTCATTGATTAGCTCTAGTAGTTTTCTGGTAGCATCTTTAGGATTCTCTATGTATAGTATCATGTCATCTGCAAACAGTACCAGTTTTACTTCTTTTCCGACTTGGATTCCTTTTATTTCTTTTCGTTCTGTCATTGCTATGGCTAAAACTTCCAAAACTATGTTGAATAAGAGTGGTGAGAGTGGGCAACCTTGTCTTGTTCCTGATATTAGTGGAAATGGTTTCAGTTTTTCACCATTGAGAATGATGTTGGCTGTGTGTTTGTCATTTATGGCCTTTATTATGTTGAGGTAAGTTCCCTCTATGGAGAGTTTTTATGATATATGGGTGTTGAATTTTATCAAAAGCTTTTTAGGCATCTGTTGAGATGATCATATGATTTTTAATCTTCAGTTTGTTAATATGGTGTATCACATTGATTTATTTGCGTATATTGAAGAATCCTTGCATTCCTGGGATAAACCCCACTTGATCATGGTGTATGATGATTTATTGTGCTGGTGGATTCTGTTTGCTAGTATTCTGTTGAGGATTCTTGCATCTATGTTCATCAGTGATATTGGCCTGTAGTTTTCTTTCTTTGTGACATCTTTGCTTTTGGTATAAGGGTGATGGTGGCCACTTAGAATGAATCTGGGAGTGTTTCTCCCTCTGTTATATTTTCGAAGAGTTTGAGAAGGACAGGTGTTAGCTCTCCTCTTAATATTTGATAGAATTCACCTGTGAAGCCATCTGGTCCTGAGCTTTTGTTTGTTGGAAGATTTTTAATCACAGTTTCAATTTCAGTGCTTGTGATTGGTCTGTTTATATTTTCTGCTTCTTCCTGGTTCAGTCTCAGAAGTTTGTGCTTTTCTAAGAATGTGTCCATTTTTTCCAGGTTTTCTATTTTATTGACATATAGTTGCTTGTAGTAATTTCTTATGATCCTTTGTATTTCTGCAGTGTCAGTTGTTACTTTCATTTCTAATTCTATTGATTTGATTCTTTTCTCTTTTTTTCTTGATCAGTCTGGCTAATGGTTTATCAGTTATGTTTATCTTCTCAAAGGACAAGTTTTTAGTTGTATTGATCTTTGCTATTGTTTCCTTCCTTTCTTTTTCATTTTATTCTGATCTGATCTTTATGATTACTTTTCTGCTAACTTTGGTTTTTTTTTTTTTTGTTCTTCTTTCTCTAATTGCTTTAGGTGGAAGCTTAGGTTTTTATTTGAGATTTTTCTTGTTTCTTGAAGTAGGATTGTATTGCTATAAACTTCCTTGTTAGAACTGCTTTTGCTGCATCCAGTAGGTTGTGGGTCATCGTGTTTTCATTGTCATTTGTTTCTAGGTATTTTTTGATTTCCTCTGATTTCTACAGTGATCTCTTGGTTATTTAATAGTATATTGTTTAGCCTCCATGTGTTTGTAATTTCTATAGTTTTTTTTTTTTCCTGTGATTGATATCTAGTCTTACAGCACTGTGGTCAGAAAAGATATTTGATATGGTTTCAATGTTCTTAAATTTACCAATGCTTGATTTGTGACCCAGGATATAATCTGCCCTGGAGAATGTGCCATGAGCACTTGAGAAGAAAGTGTATTCAGTTGCTTTTAGATGGAATGTCCTATAAATATCAGTTAAGTCCATCTTGTTTAATGTGTCATTTAAAGCTTGTGTTTCCTTATTTATTTTCATTTTGGATGATCTGTCCATTGGTGAAAGATGGGTGTTAAAGTCCCCTACTATTATTGTGTTATTATCGATTTCCCTTTTTATGGTTTTTAGCATTTGCCTTATGTATTGAGGTGCTCCGATGTTGGGTGCATACATATTTACAATTGTTATATCTTCTTCTTGGATTGATCGCTTGATCATTATGTAGTGTCCTTCTTTGTCTCTTGTAATAGTCTTTATTTTAAAGTCTATTGTGTCTGATATAAGAATTGCTACTCCAGCTTTCTTTTGATTTCCATTTTCATGTAATATTTTTTCCATCCCCTCACTTTCAGGCTGTGTGTGTGCCTAGGTCTGAAGTTGGTCTCTTGTAGACAGCATATATTCAGGTCTTGTTTTTGTATCCATTCAGCCACCCTATGTCTTTTGGTTGGAGCATTTAATCCATTTACATTTAAGGTAATTATTGATAATTATGTTCCTATTACCATTTTCTTAACTGTTTTGGGTTTGTTATTGTAGACCTTTTCCTTCTCTTGTGTTTCCTGCCTAGCTAATTTCCTTTAGCATTTGTTGTAAAGCTGGTTTGGTGGTGCTGAATTTTGTTAGGTTTTGCTTGTCTGTAATTTTTTAATTCCTCCGTCAAATCTGAAAGTGGTCCTTTGTGTGTAGAGTAATTTTGGTTGTAGGTTTTTCCCTCCTCCCACTGTCTTCTGGCTTGCAGAGTTCTGCTGAAAGATCAGCTGTTAATCTTATGGGGATTCCCTTGTATGTTATTTGTTGCTTTTCCTGTGCTGTTTTCAATATTTTTGCTTTGTTTTTAATTTTTGATATTTGATTACTATGTGTCTTGGCATGTTTCTCCTTGGATTTATCTTGTATGGGACTCTCTCCACTTCCTGGACTTCATTGACTATTTCCTTTCCCATATTAGGGATGTTTTCAACTATAATCTCTTCAAATATTTTCTCAGTCCCTTTCTTTTTCTCTTCTTCTTCTGGGACCCCTATAATTCGAATGTTGGTGTGTTTAATGTTGTCTCAGAGGCCTCTGAGACTGTCTTCAATTCTTTTCATTGTTTTTTCTTTATTCTGCTGTGAGGTAGTTATTTCCACTATTTTATCTTGCAGGTCACTTATCCGTTCTTCTGCCTCAGTTGTTCTGGTATTGATTCCTTCTAGATAATTTTTTATTTCATTTATTGTGTTACTCCTCATTGTTTGTTTGCTCTTTAGTTCTTCTAGTTATTTGTTATACGTTTCTTGTATTTTCTCTATTTTATTTCCAAGATTTTGGATCATCTTAACTATCATTAATCTGAATTCTTTTTCAGGTAGACTGCCTATTTCCTCTTCATTTGTTAGGTCTGGTGGGTTTTTATCTTGCTCCTTCACCTGCTGTGTGTTTTTCTGTCTTCTCATTTTGCTTCTCTTACTGTGTTTGGGGTCTCCTTTTTGCAGGCTGCAGATTCGTAGTTCCTATTGTTTCTGGTGTCTGCCCCCAGTGGCTAAGCTTGGTTCAGTGGGTTGTGTAGGATTCCTGGTGGAGGGGACTAGTGCCTTTGTTCTGGTGAATGAGACTGGATCTTGTCTTTCTGGTGGGCAGGTCCACATCTGGTGGTATGTTTTGGGGTGTCTGTAGACTTATTATGATTTTAGGCAGCCTCTCTGCTAATTGGTGGGGTTGTATTCCTGTCTTGCTCATTGTTTGGCTTGGGGTGTCCATCACTGGAGTTTGCTGGTCATTGAGTGGAGCTTGGTCTTAGCGTTGAGATGGAGATCTCTGGGAGAGCTCTTCCTGATTGATATTACAAGGGGCTGGGAGACCTCTGTGGTCCAATGTCCTGAAGTCGGCTCTCCCCCATAAGAGTCTCAGGCTTGACCGGAGGCCAGAGCACCAAGACCCTGTCAGCCACACAGCTCAGAAGAAAAGGGAGAAAAGAAAAATTAAATTAAATTAAATTAAAAGGTATTAAAATAAAAATGACAAAATTAAATATTATTAAAATTAAAAAAGTAATAAAAGTAAAGAGAGCAACCAAACCCATAACAAATCCACCAATGATAACAAGTACTAAAAACTATACTAAAAAAATATGCACAGAAAGAACCCTAGGACAAATGGTAAAAGCAAATATACACAGACAAAATCACACAAAGAAGCATACACATACACTCTCACAAAAAGAAAAAAAGGAAAAATATATATTTATATATATAAACATATAAAAACAGGAAGAGAACAACCAAATCAATAAACAAATCTACCAATGATAATAAGCTCTAAATAGTAAATGAAGCTAAAAAATAGTAAATAGTTGTCGTAAATAGTTGTAAAAATAGTAGTAAAATAGTTGTAAATATAGTAAATAGTTGTAAAAATAGTAAATGAAGGTAAAAGCAGAAAAAATTTAGACACAGAAAGCAAACCCCAAGTCTACACTTGCTCCCAAAGGACCCCACCTCAGTTTTGGGATGCTTTGTTGTCTATTCAGGTATTCCACAGATGCAGGGCACATCAAGTTGATTGTGGAGATTTAATCTGCTGCTCCTGAGGCTGCTGGGAGAGATTTCCCTTTCTCTTCTTTGTTCACACAGCTCTCAGGGTTCAGCTTTGGATTTGGTCTCGCCTCTGCATGTAGGTCACCTGAAAGCGTCTGTTCTTCGCTCAGACAGGAAGGGGTTAAAGGAGCAGCTGATATGGGGGCTCCGTCTCAGTCCAGGGGGAGGGAGGGGTAAGGATGCAGGCGAGCCTGCAGCAGCAGAGGCCGGCATGACGTTGCACCATCTTGAGGCACGCCGTGCATTCTCCCAGGGAAGTTGTCCCTGGATCAAGGGACCCTGGCAGTGGCGGGCTGCACAGACTTATGGGAGGGGCGGTGTGGATAGTGAACTGTGCTTGCACACAGGCTCCTTGGTGGCTGCAGCAGCAGCCTTAGCATCTCATGCCCGTCTCTGGGGTTCGCGCTGGTAGCCGTGGCTCACACCCATTTCTGGAGCTCGTTTAGGTGGTGCTCTGAATCCCCTCTCTTTGCACACCCCGAAACAATTTTTTCTTGCCTCTTTGGCAGCTCCAGACTCTTTCCCGCACTCCCTCTTTGCTAGCTGTGGCACACTAGCCCCCTCAGGGTGTGTTCACACAGCCAACCCCAGGCCTCTCCTGGGATCTGACCTCCCAAACCCAAGCCTCAGCTCGCAGCTCCTGCCCACCCCAGCGGGTGAGCAAACAAGCCTCTCGGGCTGGTGAGTGCTGGTCGGCACCGATCCTCCATGCGGGAATCTCTCTGCTTTGCCCTCCACAACCTGTTGCTGCGCTCTCCTCCGTGGCGCCAAAGCTTCCCCCTGCCCACCCTCCATCTCCGCCATTGAAGGGGCTTCCTAGTATGTGGAAACCTTTCCTCCTTCACTGCTTCCTCCCAGAGGTGCAGGTCCTGTCCCTATTCTTTTGTCTCTGTTTTTCCTTTTGCCCTACCCAGGTACATGGGGAGTTTCTTATCTCTCGGGAGGTCTGAGGTCTTCTGCCAGCGTTCAGTAGGTGTTCTGTAGGAGTTGTTCCACATGTAGATGTATTTCTGATGTATTTGTGGGGAGGAAGGTGATCTCCACGTCTTAATCTTCTGCCATCTTGAGGGTCCTGACTACTTATTTATAATTATAAGACAAAAATCTGAAGGATAGGGACACATCTTCCAGCTCACACCCCCTCTATTCATTTATTTTACCTTGTGTTGATATATTGTACCTCTTAATATTGCTCACATATGTCTTCCCCTCTTCCTTTCCACTGTTCACCTAAACCATATATAGATATATTTTTTCTATATTATGACCATAGTCCAATTAATTTTCCTGTGTTCATTTCTAATCCCCTCAATCCCAAATTGTAACCCAGGGAAATTTTTAGACTCCACACATGTCTCATAATTCCCCTGCATGAAATATTCTCTAGGCTTTTGTTTCCAATAACAGTGGTGTTTAAGGAGGGATTTATGAGCTTTGGCAGTCACTCATGTCAACTGATTTTTGTACAAAGATAAAATAATAGAATTTATTTCAGTATTTATTTTTCTTGTTCTATTTTTTATGAATTGTAAGGCATAAGCATATTAGAACATAAGCTTAACTTTCTATATATTGAGTGTATATATATATATATATATATATATATATATATAAATTTTTACACCCCCTCCAGCCTCAGATTAATTCCATATTCTTCACTTTCTATAACCTGTTGCATCCCTCCTGCACGTTATTTCCCTAGACATTCTCAATTAAACTAGTATTTTATTCTGAATGTTTATTCTGTCAAATGGCAATAGTATATATTGGGTTAATTAGAAAACTGTACCTCTGTTCTTAAAGAGATAGTTTTTTCTAGTGTGTTTGATTTTATTTTCCACACAAGGAAAAACATGAGTAGCATTCATAGAGGAAAAAATGGGGGGGGGGAGGATTTCTTCTCTTTCCTTGGACATTTTTCTCATGCCTTTTTATAATATAGTTTTATTAATGAAGAACTCTCCTTTCTATACATTACCAAAAAACAAGCCAAAAAGCCAAACTTCCTATTTTCAGAAATGTCATCTCTAATAGAGAGCTGAAGGCTAGAGAAAAGGGCATAAATGTTAAAAAGTCAATACGAAATAAATTTAACTTCAAAGTTGCATGTTAAATATCATCCAATGTAAATGACAGATGCTGTCTTTGCTTAGGTAAATTTTGGGTAATGTAACATTTGTCTTAGATTGAACTGGGCTTATTTAGATACTATCTTCAAGTTACACAGGCTTCTCTTTTAACACTCTTCCAGTATATCCTGGTATCAGTCTTCTTTTCTTCAGATCTTTCTACTTATCGCTAGCAAATTATTCTTGGGAGAACTAGACATCCCAGTAGATTTGTCAACTAGTGAAATGGAGAATTTCAGCTCTGACTGATGAATATCTCAGCTCACATGCCTGCAGAGCATACACATATCCTCGTGCCTGACAAAAAGCTTCATTGTGTGTTACTGTAAAGCCACACATTTTTTTAATGCTAGGCATTTGGAAATTGAAAAATATAGGACTTATGCTATCTGTGTGAATTTTTTTAGAATAAATAATTATCAAATAATGGATTCAGTCATTCAGAAAATTTTAGATAGCTAACAAGATCTATTTTAGAGTTTGTTGTCATTGTTTTATGTCTCTTTTTTGATGTCACATATAATCATTAAAGTATATTACCAATTGCCAGGTTTATGTGGTCTAAGGGAGAGCAATCTAGTTAATTCTAGAATTAACATAATATAGGTCGTGAAAATTTTGATATTACATTGATAGATACACTATTAAATTAAGTTGTTTCATTTTTTCATATTTAACTCCTGTTGTATTTCTCTTTAAGGGCAATCATTCACAACTAAAAATTATTTGCTGAAGTGATTGTGGAATATTTACATTAGTATTTACAAATTTTATTCCTTGAGGCGATTTTAAAGCACTTTCTGATTAAGGACTTCTAAATAATTTAATATGCAAACTAGCAAATAGGTCACAATTAGCAACATCATCACTGACAACTTTCACTATTTCATTGAATATTGATGGTTTGGTTATAGCATTTAAGCCTGAGGATTATCATATCTTTAATTAGCATTAAATCTTTTAAACAGTCCAGGCAGACTATCACATTATATTAAGTTAAAATAATAAGACTTTATAAAGCATTATTTTAATTGATTGCCTTTTGAGCATTTTTGCATTGCTATTAATTACTTTTAAAGAATAAATATTAGGTTAAAAAAGAAATATGCTTTTATGATTTACCTCTGAATCAGTAGGCTTAACATACAATTGATTCTACCTACTGTTATATGTTTATATTTTTATAGTTAGGTAATGAAAATTAAAAGAACCATGACCTTTTTCTCAGGCAGTAGTAAATAATGAAAGGCCTCACATCTGATGAAAATTAAGTCCCCTGCTCCAGCATATAGCAAGCAGAAGGATAGTTTGTTTTTAGTTTTTTGGGTTTTTTTTTTGCAGTATGCAGGCCTCTCACTGTTGTGGCCTCTCCCGTTGCAGAGCACAGGCTCCGGACGCATAGGCTCAGGGGCCATGGCTCACGGGCCCAGCCACTCCACGGCATGTGGGATCTTCCCGGACCGGGGCACGGACCCCTGTCCCCTGCATCAGCAGGTGGACTCTCAACCTCTGCACCACTAGGGAAGCCCAGAAGGATAGTTTTTTGATCCCAATGGAACCATGAAAAATGTTCAGGAAAAAAATATTAGTTACATTTGTAGTAAAACAGAGATTAAATGTCAAATTTGATGGGTAGATTTACAAAATAACAGAGAGAATAAGACAAAGTAACAGAGGGAATAAGGGGTACTGATAACTCTTTAAAAATCATTAATTTGGGAATAATTTTCTGGACAATTAAAATTGTTGATTATAAAGATCACATCTTTATCATAATGTAGTTAATAGAACAAGAAAATGCATGACATGTCTTCTTCGAGGTCATTTTTTTCCCCAGTAGTATAGTTTTCATAGAGAAGTTTCTATTGTCTTTGAATGATCTGTGAAAAAATGTGACTGTTGCTTAAATGTGACATAAGAGTAGAAATTTAATGGAGTATTACTCATATTGCCTTTCCATGTCCTCTTAGACTCACACAAGAATGGAAAATTGGATGACAAAGTGACTTTTTAACATTACTAGTGTATTTCTCTACATAATGCCATAAAAGTTTTCCTATTTTCTCAGCTTTAAAATTCATTACCTCAATTACCTTATCTCTCCACTGAAAAGTGAGAGTCAGTTTGACTGAAATCTTTTGGAATTATAATAGGTTTTAAGAACTGGAGGAAACATTCATGGGGAACATTGTGAACTGATTTCATATACTTCTGCCATCTTCTTTGACACAATTTGAAAACATTACTTCATCTCTTAGTAGTGGATGGAATTTTACATTTATAAATGATAGAAACTCAGTTTAAAGAAAAGAAAAAAAAGAAGAGGAAAGCTTCTGGTTGTGCTTTTCTTCCAAGTAGAATGAATACCATGTTCTCTGCAAAGGAAAGAACATGCAACTCTGGAGATGAAGAACAGTACTGCACTCCATGGTACCTTGTTATCATTATTATGGCATTGTCTAACCATAGCAAGAGAACTGGCAGTATATCATGTCTAACATTATTAGATATTATTCATGCAAAACATACATATCCATAGTGAAATAGATAATTCAGTCACTTCCTTTTTTAACTTTTAAATAAAATATTTAATATCAACAAATGAATACTTTTTAAAAGCATAATGAATAAAAAAACAATAGTAAAATGACAATTCCTTTATCCACTGACCAGCTGAACTTCCACAGACTCTTCTCTGATCTCATTTCCCTCCCTCTTCCCTTGAACAATCAGGTAGCTGAATTTTGTGTCAGTAATTCCTTTTCTTTCTCTACAAGTTTACAAAATGTATCTGAAATCCACACTTTTTTGTTTCTAAAATTTTCATAAGTAAATTGATGTATATATTCTTTACTGATTTTTTTCCCTGAGATCATTACAGTTGTAATACATTCTGTGTTATGGATATAAGGGTGATTTCCACACGACTTCCTCACATCCTTTTCCTGTCTTAGTGGACTTATATAAGTCTCTCTGAGTAAATACTAAGAGCAAGTTTTCTAATACCATATTTTTCCCCCAGGGTACAAATAGAGCTTTTTCACAACCATCAGTAACATATAGTTAAGCCATTATCTACATTTTTGCTAACTTTTGATATCACTGGTTTTTGTTTGTATTGAGTGTCAAGTTGAGCTATTTATTTACTAGTGAGGATTACCACGTATTATGTTTTTATAGTTATTTCCTCTTCTATGAAGTGGTGTTCAGTAATATCTTTCTCTTTCTTTTTCTCTCTCTGTCTGTCTCTTTTTCCTGCAAGTATAGAGTGCTGAAGATTATAATAATTCTTAGTACAGTAGGGAGCCACTTGCTTGATTTATGCTAAGAAACAAGCAATTTTACTTACGATTTTTTCTTTCTTTCTTTTGTTTTTTTGGTCAGTGCCCCTGTCAACATAGTGAAAATAGTAAATATAACATTGAAGTACTGTTAAAATAGTTTCAACCTCACACATCTCCTGATAGGGTCTCAGGGGTCTCCAGGGGTCTAGGGACCACACTTCAAGAAGTGAAGCCTTCATGAAATTTCTATGTCATATTTTCAGTACCTGAGATTTTATGCAAATGTATCACATGGAAAAACAACATAAATCAGACATAACGTAGATAGACATTTTTAATGAATAATAGTATACATAACATAATTATTGCTCTCAGTTATTATGTCTCTTTCAACATTGTGAACACACATTGAAGGAGACTTGCCTAGTTATTGCTCTGTGAGCCCTTTATGCCAAGGCTACTAAATCATTATCATTTAAGAATATAATTAGCACATCTCATTAGCTAATGAAGATAATGACCATTAAAATTCTTTCCCACTTTATGGTTTCCCCTTTATCACAATTTAACAACAATGTCGTTTCAGGGTAATAACAAAAAATGGCTTACAAATGACCCTTCTACTAATGAATGAGCGGCACCTTGCATCAAGGAACAAAGGATTATTTATTCATTGCACTCCTAATTATATTATGTAGTGGAGTTGTACTGCTGATGTCTTTCTAATGTGATTCAGTCAAAATGTTCTGTTTTATCATTATGTTAAAAGTACAAAGTCAAACCTCACAGTATGTGATTATTTTTCTTTAGCAAACCTTACTTATGGAATAGAGTCAATTTCTACATTCCAAGCTGTAAAGTGATAGATTATAACGATTAATGCGTATAGACTATAAAAGTATTTCATAAGTAAAATGTCCTTATTTTTAAATTCAAAATTTTCTTTCAACTCATTTTTTTTGATTTTTTTCATATTTTTAACATATAAACACATTTTAAAATATTTGAAAAAAATTTAAATGTTCTACTGATAATTATTCACTTTCACAAAAGGATAATACTGAAGGAAAACATTTTTGGACGTTGCTAAAACAAATGCATTTACGTTTAACTATATAAATCAAAAAAGTTGAATCAAAAATTCACTGAGGGCTTCCCTGGTGGCGCAGTGGTTGAGAGTCCGCCTGCCAATGCAGGGGACACGGGTTCGTGCCCCGGTCCGGGAAAATCCCACATCTCACGGAGCGGCTGGGCCCGTGAGCCATGGCCGCTGGGCCTGCGCGTCCGGAGCCTGTGCTCCGCAACGGGAGAGGCCACAGCAGTGAGAGGCCCGCGTACCGCAAAAAAAAAAAAAAAAAAAAATCACTGATTCCTAATATCACTTTGAGGGTAGTTTCATTAGTTTTCTGTGGCCATGAACAAATTACCACAAGCTTAGGTTAAAACATCTATTTGTTATTTCATTGTTTCTGTGACTCAGGGGTCCAGGCCTGGGTTATCTGGCTCTCACAAGGGTGAACAATGAGTTAACTGGGACTACAGGCCCATCTGAGGCTCAGGATCTTCTTCTAAGCGCATTCTTTTTTGGAAGAAATTAGTTCCACACAATCCATCTTCTTGCTGGCTGTCTGCCAGATGTCTCTCTCAGATTCTGACGTTAGTCCTCAAGTCTTAGTCAAACATGGCAACTTATTTCTGCAAAACCAGCAGGAGAATCAGCCTGCTATACAGAGTTTTATATATCATAATATAATCATGGATTGACTACTCTATCACATTCTTAGTTCTTGCCCACACTAAAGTAGAGATGATTATACATGGTCAGTACACCAGGGGGGCGGGCATCTGCCCACCTCTGACCCCCAACTAATTAAGACCGTCTGAAATGTAAATTATATTTACCACCTTCCAGTGTTCTCGGGGCTTTATTTCATTACAATGCCAGCTCAGAGTCCAAAATCTAAATCAGGCCAGGTGTAGATGATAGGCCTGGATGTAGTCCATGAAGTAGATCTCCTGGGGCACATTCTTCTCCATCTGTGGACCTGGAAAACCAAAGGGACAAGTTATCAGCTCCCAACACTCCTGACTTACAATGGCAGGTCAGGCACAGAACAACAGTTTTAAACATTCTGATTCAAAAAAGGGAAAGTAAACATGAATAAATGGTCCATAATGATTCTGAAATGGGTTGTTCTTCGTTGGGTATTAAAGCCTACAAAAAAGCTTTTGTGACTTTTGGCTTCACCCCTTGAGCTTTTGGTTGAGAAAAATCTGTAGGCGCATCCCTAATCACTTGAAAAACACTAAGTGTGACTAAATCCTCCAACATTTTGATCTTTCTAAGGTTTTAACTAAAGGTTGTACAGTTCCACCCTCAGTCTCTTCTCTATGCCAGATTTCCAGCAGTTACTTATGACTTTTAGCATCTTTTGCCGTCTGGAGAGCCAATAACTTTAAAGTCATCTAGTTCTGCTTCTTTTTGTTTAGCAATTCTTCCCTAAATTTATCTCTCTCCTTTTGCATGTTACTATAATCAGCAAGAAGAAACTAGGCAGCACTTTTGGCATTACCTAGAGGTCCAAGTCTGTCATTTATAAATTCAAATTCCCACATAACTGCAGGACACAGTTTTACAAATCTTTTCTCACTGTATGACAGAGGTTTTCCCTCGTATAGTTTTCAGTAACATGTTTCTCACTTCCTTCTGTACCCTCCCTGGCAGGATCTTCCAAATCCAGATTTCAAACTAACAATCTGTTGAAGGGAATGTAGGCTTTCCCTCTCATTCTCCTTAAAATTTTTCCAGTCTCCAGCAACTTCCTGGTTTCAAAGCTAGTCACACATTTTAAAATAATTTTTGTTGTTATTGTTGCACCAGCACCTCAATTCCAAATATCAAAATCGTTATGCATTTCTATGCTGTGTACTAAATTATCTGAAAGTTTCCATGGGTCAGAAGTCTAGGCATAGCTTAACTGTGTTCTCGACTTAGGGTTTTGCTAGCTAAAATGGTATGAACCTCAGGGTCAAAATACTTGGAATTCACTTTGGTGACTAATGCCAGCTTTCTCTGAGATCGTTTTTACCCCAAACCAGCCAAAAGCTATTTCATGGCTATTTAGGTATTTTAAGACTTGATTTCTGTTTAACAGTTATTATATTGGGCACAAGTATGATAACGATAATGGTAATCACAAACATTTACATCATAGGAACTGGATATTGTATTGAAAAAAATTAAAAGGTACAATGACTGTGAATGCCACAGTTAATTTTTTCATGAATTATTTAATAGATTATTGCAAATTCAATATAATATTTGAATTATTCTTTAGAAGTTAAATTAAAGTATCCAAGTTTATGTGGAATTTTAACATTACAAATACCTACAACTTTTCACATGATAGGCTTGCCCAGTCTACATTTAAATTCAGTTATTGGAATGCTGCTGAAACCAATATAGTACAGAAAGAGCAAATTAAATGAGTGAATAATTGGTAAAGAAATAGTTTCATTTCTCTCTGTTCCTCCTCCATTTAAAAACCTGGTTGAAAATTATTTCTTTTGTATTTATGTTTTCTTGCTTTGAAAACCTCTCACCCAGTGGCCAAACTGATAAGTTGACAGAATAGTGGAACACGATCCATGAAGCCTTCTTTAACATTTCATACATTGAACTTTGCGTTGTTTCTTTGTCATTGTTTCACTATGATCTCCTTGAGGGTGTGTACTAGAGTCTCTTCCTTGTATATCCAGGTCATATTACCAAGCCTGGTATGTAAGAGTTTAGCCATAAGTATTTGAATGGCTACATGAATGAACTAAATGTGTATAGAACTAAGTTGTTTTTAATGTTTAGACTTGTAATGTTTTTTTTTGTCGTTGTTGTGGTACGTGGGCCTCTCACTGCTGTGGCCTCTCCCGTTGTGGAGCACAGGCTCCGGACGTGCAGGCTCAGCGGCCATGGCTCACAGGCCTAGCTGCTCCACGGCATGTGGGATCTTCCCAGACTGGGGCACGAACCCGTGTCCCCTGCATCGGCAGGCAGACTCTCAACCACTGTGCCACCAGGGAAGCCCTAGACTTGTAATATTTTGATAAGGAATAGGGTCTTATAAGCCAAAATCTGTGGTAGCAGCTGGCCTACTTGAATTCTACAATGGACTGCTTACTTTGACCCTCAAGTTTTTATTTTTTATTTTTTCCTGGAGATAAATGTGCCCTATTTTATTCTCTGATTCTCTTTTCTGTCTCCTTTTAATATGGAACTTCATTGAAGAAAACATTGTGTTCTGTTCTATTTCAGATTTTCATCCATTTCTATGGCTGTAATAGTATTTGATTTTGATTTACTTCTATATTTACACCTATATCTACAGGTGATAGATAACATATCTATCAATGTTCTAGTCCTCTCTATATGTCTACATGAAAATATTTTTATCTTGAAATCACTCTATCTCTCTCTCTCTCCACACACACACACACACACACACACACACACACCACTCAAGTTGTTTTATTTTGTGGAATTATCACAGCTTTTCAATTTTCAGGCTCCGTTGTCCAATTAAGTACCAAATCATAGAGACTCTTTGTTAACTAACTGTTTTCATTCATCTTTTCTTCATCATTTCTATTGCTATCACCCTAGTAAACATAACTGTTTCTTCTTACGTCTACAATGGTAGTGATTCTTATAATAATGGGTCTTTATACCTCTTTCTGCTACCTCTTTCTTCATATACATACCGTGTGCTACTTTTCCACTGCTATTTATAAATCTCTAATCATTCAATGCATCAATATCTTTTAATCCTGAAGTAAAATCTTTGGGCAGAGCCAGACATACAATTTATAAAATTTCTATAGGTTATTCTTATATATAATTAGGCACTAAGAAGCTATAAGCATATTTTAATCTAGAAAAATAAATAATAGAAATTATATTTTGAAAGAATACTCTTAAACTAGTACCCTAGTCTTAGAATAAAGACAGACCTCTTTGTCAGGTGTTCAAGAGTCACTTTGCCAATCCAACATTATCTCTCATTGCTCTTTTCTGTGAGGTTTCATTCATTTACATCTGACATTTTGGGAATGTTTTCCTCCTTCTATAAATATTACCTATTTACAAACATTAACTATGTCATATTCATATGATCCTGCTCACTATTATGTCATGAATGCTTCCCCATGTCCTTAAAATCTTCACATATAATTTAATTGGCTACGTACAACTGTAGTTTAATTTTTAATATTTTATATTATTTTAAATGTTATCTTTATCACAAGAGATTCTCTAATGAATCTTTCTGTAGGTAAATATTTGCCTTAATTTAAAATCATTCTTGTGGATATTTCCAAATTGATTGACTGATAGCCTGGTATTACATAATTCTACTCATATTCATAATTTTCCAGGCTCATGAAGTATATTATTTTAGGTCCATTCAAGGTAGCCTCTAGGTTAAGAATCAGAGTTTACAAAAACAGAAAAGGTAAGTAACTTGCTGACAGTGATCCAGCTAGTAAGTGCATAACTTGGGTTTTTAAGCAAATGATCTGACTTCAGACCTATTGCCTTCCCACCACATGTGCAGTAAAGTGGCAGAGTATATAGGCTATATTGCAGTTGACTTAACTGTGAAGAAGACTAGGAGATAGAGATTACTATGCAGGAGATTAATTGGCTGGTAATATTTACATGAAAACATGTGTAAGGAAAAAGAAGGAAGAAAATGGAAATAAGCAGCAGAAGAAGTTAAGTTCCGAGGTAACTGCAAAATAGGACTCAACAGACTATATAAGGAATTCTGATGATGGATGACCCTTTAGTGCTTTATCTACTTGGGATAAGGGGACCAAGTCTTTATATCTCAATGACAGTCTGTTATTGAATATTAGCTTTCCTGGGAGGAGGACGTGACCTTGGGAGAGAAACTTATTTCAACAGAGATCTTTAAATACATTATTTTCTCACTGATATTTGTACAGATAAATTCTGATTCTTAAAAAAACAAAAACAAAAGCAATATAACACTTGAATTTGTCTTTGGGTTGGTATGGTTCTTAAAAAGCACAATCAAATAGTTCTGTCATCATACTTAATTGTGAGAAACTTGAAAATTTCCTGCTATGATCAGGTATAAGTCAAGGATGCCCCCCCTCACCATTCCTTTTAAAAATCTAATAAAAGTTTTAGGTAATGAAATAAAAAAGAAAAGGAAATAAAAAGGTATGAAGATTGGGAAAGAAGAAATAAAACTGTCTTTGTTTGCAGATGACACGATTGTCCATGCAGAAAATCCAAAAGGACTGACCAAAAAACTTCTAGAACTAATAAGTGATTATAACAAGGTTGCATGATACAAGGTTAATACACAAAAGTGTATTATCAGCAATGGACCAAATGGAATTTGAAATCAAATATACAATAGCATTTACATATGCACTCAAAAAATGAAATAGTTAGGGACAAATCCAACCAAATATGTACAAGATCTGAATGAAGAAAACTACAGAACGCTGATGAACAAAATCAAAGAAGAACTAAATACATGGAGAGATTCCATATTCATGATTAGGAAGACAATATTGTCAAGATTTCAGTTCTTCCCAACTTGATCTATAAATTCAATTAATTCCTACCAAAAGCCCAGCCACTTATTTCGTGGATATCACCAAAGTGATTCTAAAGTTTATATGGAATGGGAACTTCTCTGGTGGCACAGTGGTTAAGAATCTTCCTGCCAATGCAGGGGACATGGCTTTGAGCCCTGGTCCAGGTACATCCCACATGCCACGGAGCAGCTAAGCCCATGTGCCGCAACTACTGAGCCTGCACTCTAGAGCCCGTGAGCCACAACTACTGAGCCCGTGTGTGACAATTACTGAAGCCCACGTGCCTAGAGCCTATGCCTGGCAACAAGAGAAGCCACTGCAATGAGAAACCTGCGCATTACAACGAAGAGTAGCCCCTGCTCACCGCAATTAGAGAAAGCCCGTGCACAGCAAGCAAGACCAAATGCATCCAAAAATAAATAAATAAGTGTATTTTTAAAATAAATAAATAAATAAAATAAAGTTTATACGGAATGGCAAAAGACCCAGAATAACCAACACATGATTCAAGGAGAAGAACAAAGCTGGAAGACTGACACTAACTGACTTACTATACATCTACAGTAATCAAGACAATGCAGTGTTGTGAAAGACCAGTTGAGTAAATCAATAGAAAATAATAAAAACAGGATATAGACCAGCCCCCATATATATAGTCAACTGATCTTTAACAAAGGAGTAAGGGCAATACAATGGAACAAACATAGTTTCTTCAACAAATAGTGCTTGAACAAATGGATATCCACATGCAAAGAAAAAAAGAATCTAGGCACAGACCTTATAACTTTCACAAAAATTAACTCAAAATGAAGCACAGAACTTCATGTAAATTGCAAAAGTATGAAAGTTTTAGAAAATAATATAGGAGAAGCCAAGATGACCTTGTGTATGGTGATGACTTTTTAGATACAACACCAAAGGCACAAACCGTGAAAGAAATAATTGACATGCTGGACTTCATTAAAATTAAAAACTTCTGCTTTGCAAATGACAATATAAATAGAATCAGAAGACAAACCGTGGACTGGAAGAAAACATTTGCAAAAGTCTCGTCTCATAAAAGATTCTTATCCTAAATATACAAAGAACCCTTAAAACCCAACAATAATAAACCAATCTGATTTTTAAAATGGACCCAAGACCTTGATAGATATTTCACCAAAGAAGATATACAGATAGCAGATAAATATATGAAAAGATGTTCCACATCATATGTCATGAGAGAAATGCAAATTTAAAAAATGAGATACTGCAACACACCTATTATAACTGCCAAACTCCAGGACAGTGACAACAGCAAATGCCAGTGAGGATGTGGAACAATAAGAATTCTCATTTATTGCTGGTGGGAATGCAAAATGGTACAGTCACTTTGTAAGGCAGTTTGGTGACTTCTTACAAAACTAAACATACTCTTACTATGCAATTCAAAATCACAGTCCTGGGTATTTACCTCAAAGAGTGGAAATCATATCCACACAGAAGCCTGCATACTTTATTCATAGCAGCTTTACTCATAATTACTAAAACTTGGAAGCAACCAAGATTCCTACAGTGGATGAATGGATACATAAAGTGGTACATCCAGACAATGGCATATTATTCAGCACTAAAAAATGTGAGTTATCAAGTCATTAAAAGATATGGAGAAACCTTAAATACATATTACTGATAGAAGCCAATCTGGAAAGGCTATATACTGCATGATTTCTGGAAAAGGCAAAACTATGAAAACTATAAAGAGTTCAACGTTTTCCAGGAATTGGGAAGGGGGGAATGAATAGTTAGAGCACAGAGGATTTCAAGGGCAGTGAAAATACTCTGCATGATACCCTAATAATGAATATATGTCATACATTTCTACAAACCCATAGAACGTACAATTCCACGAGTGAACCATATGTGAAATGTGGACTTTGGGTGATTATGATGTGTCAGTGTAAGTTTATAAATAGTAATAAATATACCACTCTGGTAGGGAATGGTGATAATGAGAGAGGCTATGCATGTTGTGGCAGAGGATATATTGGAAATCTCTGTATCGTTCCTTTAACATTGCTATGAACCTTAAACTGCTCTAAAACAATAATATCTTAATAAAATTAAATCAAAGGATTATAGTATTATTGTATTATGCCAGCATGTCTCTTTTTTTGTTATTTTTGGACAACATGGAAAGACTTTAGTTTCTGTGAATATATAATAAGCCTGTAATTTTGAAAGAGATTTGAAATCAAGTAGAATACAATGTAACATGAATACCTTTGAAACAGTGACCTATGTAGCAAGTGAGAATACATTTTGATGTGACTACATATATATTTTCTTTTTTTTCTTTTCGCGGTGCGCGGGCCCCTCACTGTTGTGGCCTCTCCCGTTGTGGAGCACAGGCTCTGGACGCGCAGGCTCAGTGGCCGTGGCTCACGGGCCCAGCCACTCCGCAGCATATGGGATCCTCCCGGACCTGGGCACAAACCCGTGTCCCCTGCATCAGCAGGCGGACTCTCAACCACTGTGCCACCAGGGAAGCCCCATATATATTTTCTAAAATATTCCTTCTCTAGTTAGAAGTGTACTTTTTTATTACTTTAAGAGCTCAGAAGTGCAAATTAGTATTTGTTGAAATTGTCTCTAAAATAATTGTTGACTTTTAAAATATTAGGCACACAGAAATAGCTGAAGTACAGGCAAGATAGGTGTGATTTAATAGGAAACTAAAATATATGTTCCCTAATAAGGGGACATTATTATAAATCCTTTCCAGAAAGTATTTGGCTGAATTTTTCCCTTAAGTTTGAGTAAATGTTTGCAACACAGAAGATGGAGTTATTCATTGTTGACATCTCCTGGTTGACTGAGCAGTTTTCACTAAGCTAAGAATAATTATAAACTAACTTTCTTTTGCCGAATTTTAAAAAGTTAAATTAGAGAACTTTGTCACAATTAGCATCAGTGCTATGCATCAGGCCATACACATCGAAGAGAGTGCCTTATTTCCAGCAATGAAGCAGAGATGAAATGACCATCCATATGCTATTGGTCTCATTTCCAACAGGCCTATGATAACCTATGCAGAAAATGTAAGCTACACATAAGCCCCCACGTGCTCACACATGAGTTACCCTCTGGTAGAACATTCAAATAACCCAAAACTTCAAAATTACTCCTTGCAAACCCCTGACGCCCCTCAACTCAAATCATGCACACAAGAGTTGCAGGGGTGCCTGCATCATGCACTATTAATGAGTGATTCTAGTTGCCAATTACAGGGCACCTGAACGCTGTATCATCACCAATTCCTAAACTCAAACTTAGAAATCAGTCACTTCAGGCTTTACTTTTCCTCTTGTTTTAGGAAAGGCTGTATTGAAGAGGTCAGAGTTCTGAAACACAACCATGAGAGAACACACATATTGGGAGCCTAGGGAGCCTGAAGCTTCTGAGTAGTATGTGTTCTAAAGGAATCTGAGACTTTTTGCTTTCAATAGATGGATAGATAATAGGTAGACAAATAGATAATCGTGATGTCCAAACTACTTCAAATCTCTTTCTCTTAACAGTGCTCCTGGGACCTATGACTATGCTCTAAAAAACAAAAATCTGGCAGTTCAAGTCCCTCAATATTTTGCCTCTTCAAAAACTGTATTTGCTATCCATCCCCTGTTATGTTCTCATGAGTTGGATTCTTGACTGGTATGGAGAATTTTGTAATAAACTATTACCTTTTATAGCTATGCATATTATATATGATATAGACATGAAAAAGTTTCTCATATATTTTTTCCTTTTATTTTTCCTCTTCAGGACCCAATCACAGCCATACATAAGAAAATATACCACCAAACATTCATAAAGTGAATTACAAGGTAAAATTTTCTATGTAATATCTGTTATATAAAAAATGTTGTAGAAATGTAAAAATGTTGTCATATAGCTTCTCTTAAAGATCTTTATAGCTATTCTGAGATACTTAGAGGTTTGGCAGTGCAATTTTCTTCTGTATTTTAAGATCACTCATTAAAAAATCTAATCTCTTCCATTATTTCCTCTAATAAATTTTGGAGCTCTTTCTCACAGGCATACTTTTCAAATGCCATAGAACCAGCAAAGGTACATTGACATTAGGCTGACTTTCTTGTTTTTCTATTTTTTTTTTAAGTGAAAGCTCAAGAAAGAGACTGACATGTAAAATAGATTTAAAAACTATTTCTAAGTTATAATTTTGTACATGTGTGTGCTTGGAATACATAGAGAAATCTGATTATGTATGTTTTATCAATCATTTGAACTTATTGCTAGATGTAGATCTCTTTCCTAATGGACATTGGATTTATGTTTTATAACATCTTTAAACATCAGAGTCTAGAGATATAACAGTTTCTGGCTATTAATCATCATTTATCTGTATAAATCTGTTTTATAGATAGGGTTTATTAAAACAATGATACTTATTCTTGAATAATAAGTATAATAGGTATAGATACTGAAAAATTTAATAAATAGTAGATAAAAATAATAGTGCACCCGCTAACATTTTGGTGAGTGACTAATGAGATCTGATACAAAATTGCCTTACATTATAAGAAACATCTTCTTGAACATCTGAATTTCTTGTGAAAAGATGAAATATCAGAATACAGCCATGAGATCAAAAATACTGTTTTAATTTATTTTGTATAAAGTATATTTCACCACACATATTCTGTATAATTGCCCGACTTTTTAGGTAAGTATGCAAAAATCTTATTAAATCCTGCTCATTTATAGCAACAGAAAGGATTAAAAATGTTGATATTTCAAAACATTCAATATTTTCAAAGTCAAATTCTGTTGTTTCATGTAATGTGCTTGTTATTATTTTAGAAACAGACCTCTAAGTATGGATATGTTTTGTGATAATATATTAAATGTAAAAACAAACATAAAATCTAAACCATTATGTTCCATTCATTTCAAACAAAGATATAAAGTAATACAGTTTTCAAATGTAGGCCCCTCCTTCCTCATCCATATCACCTGTGTCTGTCATGAGTGCCCCACTCAGGACACGACAAAGTTAACCATGTTGGAAACCCTTAGAAAGGGTGAGTTTTCTTATCACATAGGTTCAAAACTTATTTGTTTCGCAGATGAATTTTGTTTGAAAATGCATTTTTGGATGCAGGGACATACGGGAGTTAAAAAAAAAGAAATTGTATTATGAAAGGTTTGTGGCATACATAGGTTAATTATCTTAGTAATAAATTATCAATACTTTCTTACAAATAAACAAGACTTTACCTATCATCATGAGTATACTTCCTCATTACAGGAAAAGCACAGTAGGTTTGTGTGTGTGTGTGTGTTTGTGTATGTGTGTGTGTGAAAAAATTTACCTCCATTTTCATGCCGCAGGATATGAATTAAACATAAATAACTTTGAAAATTGAAATACTAATGTATAATTTATTATTACATTATTTATTATATTTATATCTTACAGTGCCATCCTTAAGATTGTAGGTAATTGTAAACAGAATTATATTTACGCTAAATCATTTGTTCTGCATGTGAGAGCTAAGATTCATTGCACACCTTCTGAAAGGGTTATATTAGAGCACGTAGGGCATCACACATTTTATTGTATCATAAGGTAAAGCTTAATTAGACTTTTAATGTTAGTCCAAGTTTTCATGGCTTTAGGTCAGATTTAGAAAGGGGTCTATGCAATATAAAAAGGAAGAATATGACACTGTTTACCAAGTGAATTTAAGTATAAGTGTACTTGTCAAGTTCAAAATTAATGCAACTTACTAAAAAAAGGAAAAAAGAAAAAAAACGTTAAAAAAGAGATTTTACACTGCTTGTTTCTGTGAATTAAAGTCTAACCATATATTTATATTGATTTTAAGCTAAATCTCACTTAAACTTTGACTCATAAGTTTCTTTAACTCTATTGTAAAATATAATATTTGAGGATGTAAATATCAAGACAATATCAGTATTTAATAAATTAAGACAGGTGTGAGATTAATATCCTTGAGAAAAGAAATTTTTGCCACTACATTGGTTTGTAGTTTTCCTCTCAATCTACATCTTTTTTTTTAAAATCTCCAGTTTACAACCAGCAGTGTCCAACATAAAGGGCTTACATTTCAGAACAATATTCATACTCTACTTCTCTTCTATAATATCACAGGAAACCTTGCATCAAAATTTTCTTAGAAAGACAATTTTCAGAAAGGCATATGTCCACTTTAAATTTGTGATTAAATTGTTTTTAATAGACAAATAAATTAAATTAAAAAACAACAGAATTCAAAATAAACCTATTGAATATTTAATGGAGTAGAACTGAAAACTTCATTCTAAGTTATAAAATAGTTAGTAGCTGTTTCATAATTTAAAAAAATATATCATCTTTGGTAGATAATCATATATACAAGTTTATATATTTAAATGAAGTTAATGTGAGTACACAATTTATACATATTGTCACTCAAAATTTACCCCATGCCATTTTCAATGGATTATTGTATTCTTTTACGATTATGGGGAAATAGCATAATGCATGTTTACTTAAGTTATTTAATATTTACCCTTCGCTTTTCTCATCTCAAAAATGTGAGTACTAACATATTTCTGTTCTATAAATTTCTATAAATACTACTTCATACAGTTTATGTTATCTATCTATCTGTTACACTTACCTGATAGTAGTTTCAGGTTTTTCTGTTTGTTTGTTTCCATGTACTTTCTTTTAAGTATTCCTTATATGATTACATAAAGAAACCAAGAAAAGTGCATAACTTTCTGATGACAACATGTAACAGACTGTATAGTTCTGTAGTCATTAATATGACTGCATCTTACAAATGACTAATATTGAATGCTCCCAGAGATCGGTGCTTATAAACTCATTTACTCCTCAAAGCTATGCTATGATATAGGTATGACTATTCTAGAGAAGAACTGTGGATAAAATAGAAATGGCATGATTTTTATAGGACTTTAGACAATTATTTTTAAATATCAGCTAAAAAATAAAATATGATTGTATTAAGTTCAACATTTGCTCACATGTTTATTCTTAAGTACAGAGGAGTAAAACTTATCATCAAATGATGCCAAACAATCAGTATGGGGCCTCTACATACAAAATGTCACCTGGGATTGATGCTTGTCTGGGTTCAGTTTAAACCGGTAAAAACTGTGGTTTCTAGTTGCAGTTGTTAAGATGTATGTACTCTGTAAAAAGAAGTAATTCTGAAAAGGAACATCAAGGACTACTGTGCTAAAGAGAAAAGGCGCCCTCCACATTTTCATTGTTTCTGCTGTCACTTGTTTGGATGTTAGAGTCCATGGCAAGGAGAGTGTGTGCTTATTTCTCTAGGTTGAAAGTTTTTGTCTTGTCACGTAGCCATGGCAGATTCATGAGCACCTTCTATCCTCTGAAGGATAGAATCAAGCTGACAGTTCATAAGGAAGAACATGATTATGTACTTTCGAATCTCTTTCACATTTGTTGATGAACAGCACTATCCATGCTGCTCTAAGTCAAACATTTATCTGTTTTCATTTAGTCAACAGTGTCATCTATTTGACACATCTCACTGAAGAAATAACTTTCAACGAGTCTGCATTAAATCCGTCTCTTCAATATTTAAATCTCACCAAAATCTTCAACTTCTTATAAAATAACCTTACAAGAAACATTGTTTAATTCAGTGATCACACACTTAAAGTTCAATTTACATAAATCAAAGAAAAAGTATTTAGTATATATTGATGAATAAAGAGTGACGTTTTCTTGGAAGATAACAAGTAAGTGAATTAATTATCTATTTGAAGAAAATGAATGAATCTTTTGAAGTATAATGTCCTCTCTGAGTTAATTACAGTTATTTTCAAACCTTTCCTTGTTTCTAAATATTCTATCACTTTTCATTTTTATTAAATTTTCCCCTTTGTTAATATCTACCAGTCTCTACTTACTGTTAAGTCATAATGCCTAAATGCGGAGACTTAAACTACCAGAATTTTCCTTCTCCCCTTAAACATGTGACTTTGTCTCACTTCTTACAGAATGCCAATTCTATCTTACCAAGTTTATCTTCACAACAGTAGTTAACTAACTGTATTGAGGAAAGTATCTTTAACTTACTTGCATTTATAGTCTACCTTTCTGCATTCCCTCCCCTCTGGGTAAAGCATATTACTTGGTATAAAATAGATTAGTAAATATGAATTAAATTAAACTAAGGGACAAAGTGGTGAAGAGCTAGTTTAATACAGTATGGCTCCTAAAATACACAAAGGAGTATCAGAGATTAGAGGTTTGGTGAGAGATGAGGGAGGAACATCTTGACTCTACTCATTAGCCTGAACTAGTTTATTAGATTAGCAAATTGTTAGGCTGGATAGTTTTGAAGGCATCAACTGTGAAGAAATGAATTATGATTGACATTGTTCCAGTGGATGGGGAGAAAGCCAGAAAGATGTCAGAGGGCTAAGCTGAGCTCAAGAAGGGCTGAGTGTAGAGTAGCTGGTGAACCTATCATGTGATGTTTCCTTAATTAAAGAAAAAAAAAAATCCCAAATGCTGGATATTTTCACTTTACCCGTATAAATTATTGGATGCCCAGCCCAAGACAGTTACTAAGTGACTGGGATACATAATTTCATTTATTATTTAGAATAATACAATTTTATTGCCTCCATTTTATTGATGAGGAAGCTAAACCTGGATTGATTGTGGGTCCTTCTGGCACCAATCCTTTGCTCTTAACCATCAGGAATGTATATAGTTATATTCAATCAGATATGTACCATGTTTGAGGTACTCTGGTATTTAGAATTATTGGTTTCTTTCTAATTGTGGACTCACATTTTCACTTCCTGCTTTCCTTTAAGTAAGATACTAGAACCCCTACTTCAAAATCCCTTCAAAACATGTGCAAATTTTTGTTTCTTTATGGATTTTTTTTTTGCTCAGAGTTTGCATACCTTTCATCAAATTCTCAATAGATCTAGGTTTTAAGTAAATTAAAAAAAAAATAACAAAGGGATAGAAAAAAATCATACTACAATATGGATCATTTGGAAAACACAGCTGCATTTGTAAGTGGTCCTAATTACAGTATGCAATAATTGATATACACAAAAAATGAATAGTCACCTGAATAAAGTTTGCAAAATCTGAGAGGGGATTTTTATGAGGCAGATTTATAAAAACATAGTATGACCTTTATACACATCTTCTGACTTAACTGCCATGTGTTTAATTTGAGTTTATGGAATTAACTCAAGGCCAAATTGTGTAGTAAGCAACTGTCGTTTGGCTTGACACATTTTGTATTTAGCACCACTTTTACAAATCTGTGGATATTTTTCATAATTCCATATACTGCTGCTTCATCTTTCCAAAATGTTGATGGTCATTCTCCAGCTCACCATCAGCTACCCCATCATTCCTTAAAAATACAACAATTGGGGCTTCCCTGGTGGCGCAGTGGTTGAGGGTCCGCCTGCCGATGCAAGGGACAAGGGTTCGTGCCCCGGTCCGGGAAGATCCCACATGCCGCGGAGCGGCTTGGCCCGTGCACCATGGCCGCTGAACCTGAGCGTCCGGAGCCTGTGCTCCGCAACGGGAGAGGCCACAACAGTGAGAGGCCCACGTATTGCAAAAAAAAAAAAAAAAAAAAAAAAAAAAAATACAACAATTGCAACATCTAGATGTTACTGTGTCCTTTTTATTTCTTAAGGTCTTGTCCTCTGTGAATCAAAAATAGTAATATCATTAGTCGTTGATATATTAGTGGTCTATTAGTCCCTTCTGAAATTTGATTCCATATTGCTATTAAGACTCAGAGCTAAGGAAGGACTCAGATACTGAGGATTTCTGTTCTACAGCAGCCTGTGTAGGTTTTTATTGTGCTTTCTATGTGAGTTGTTTTTAATGTGTGGTGTGGTGTGTTTAAACAGGGGCCGGTGACACATCTCAAATCATGTTATTCAATTTCATGAGTGTTTTTGCATAACTACACTGTCAGGCACTGTGCAGGGTGCTGCAATGTAGGTTATTATCTCACTAAGTGTTCTTGATGATCTGATTAGGTAGGTATTAATATCCCCATTTCTTTAGAGTAAAATTATTAAACAACTCAATCGAGATCAAGTGGGCATTCACACTTAGGTTTTCTGGCAATAATTTTAGAATTTTCTCTTATATCACAACTGGCCTGTTTGGCATCTATTCTTTTTACCTTCTTATTGCTGTGATTTCTATTTTACCTCAGAAAAATAAATTGTTTTTGGTCACATTTGTTTTGAGATTCAAATCCAGACATATTTATGGGGATCTAAAAATGTTTTAGAACCCGTTTTGATATAGCGTCACTTGTTTTAAACTAGAATATACTACAACATAATGCCATCTATTTCAACATTATCGCAAAAATGGTGTATACCGATTGTTTTGTAAGAAGGTAGAATAAAGTTTGGACTGATTTTAGTGTGTGTGCAGATTTTATTTATTAAGCCTGCGTTGCAAGGACGAGAAAAGCCATTGTGCAGAGCTGAAGACATATCTCCCAACAAATGGCCATTTATTCTGATTTAATGTAACTTTTGGGCACCAGTAAATCACCCTCTGAGATACGAAGCCAAAGCATAAGATTTTTAAGTTTTGACGATCCCTGTCAAACTGATGCTTTACACAGACATTTCTGTTGCTTAAAGGCTGAGTAAATTCAAGGAAAAATGTTGAGATATCTTTTTTTTTTTTTGGCCTTGATTGGGGAGATTATCTAGGTTTTTCATTTATCCCATTGATACATTATTTTAAAAGTTGGATGTGGGGAATGGACCTTAGAAGTAACAAAATTTATGTGATAATAACAGTACATTATGTAAAAATCATAACAATTCCAAGAAGTTCAATGAATTTTCCTAATTTCAGAAGTTTTGAAAATCATAAAGTACTAAGAAATATAACATTTGCATATCTGTATCATAAGTAAACTATATTATTATTATTTTATTTTTATTTTTCGGTACGCGGGCCTCTCACTGTTGTGGCCTCTCCCGTTGCGGAGCACAGCCTCCGGACGCACAGGCTCAGCGGCCATGGCTCACGGGCCTAGCCGCTCCACGGCATGTGGGATCTTACCGGACCGGGGCACGAACCCATGTCCCCTGCATCGGCAGGCGGACTCTCAACCACTGTGCCACCAGGGAAGCCCAAACTATATTATTTTTATTTTTAGCCAGTTCGAAATATGAAACTCTGTTCTTTCCTCATGCTTAAATCAATTTCTTGGATCTTTTTAAACCTAACAAAAATTTAAATTTTCCAATCATTGTGGAAGTAGGCAATTTATTTGACTATCTTTTTACTGTTCTTTTCCACTGTTGAAATCATGAAGGTAGTCCAATCTGGGCATATGGGTCCAGGACGCTGAGGGAAAATGACAAGTCTATAGTCCCCTAGCAGAACTCGTAATCATATCAGAGATACTGTTTTGAATGGAACAATATTTGGTGCATGCCTTTGTGTCATTGCTTTGATTGGCAGTCTGATTCTGACAACTCCTTTACTACATTAGGTTAGATCATGCAAAATGAGATCTCAAACGCAAGATTCAGCACCCTTCATGTTATTTGTAAATTGTGGTAAATTGTATTTTATCGTTTTTATCACTCATGTTGAAAATGTCTTTTTTTGAAATATTTATATTCCAAGTAAAATACCTAAATATTATATAATGCTCAATATTTCAATCACTGATTGTACATTTTCACCTGAATAATATAAAATATCTTCATCTGAGAGTCCAGAGGTTCAAGCTTTATTGGCAGCTCTTCTTTCTGAAACTTGTTAGCTGTGTGATCTTGAGTAGTTAATGTACCCTTTTGGGACCTTAGGATCATTATTTGATAATTAAGAGTGGGAGTGGATTTGTGGTTGCCAGGACCCAATCCTTGAACTGGGGCCTTTCTGATATAAAGTTTCACTGGTTCAGGTTACAGTGATAAACATAATTATTGAGTTTATTGTAATGATATATATGTATTTCATTTAGGAGTTCTGATTTATTGTTACTTGCTTAATGTTAAATTGTATTTTCTTAAAAGATGAAAAGAATATCTCAATCAAGTTTAATTTTTGGACTCAATTCTGTTTAGAACAACAAAAATGTAAAAATACAGCGTGAGACAGAGATATTTATATTTAGGATGCTAGATGATACAGAATAACTGGTCATTTTATTAACTATAATAATGGTATCATACTTACCATTTTGTAAGAAAATATCTTTATTTTTTAAAACCTCATGCTAAACTATTTAGAAGGACTTTTTTCATATATGGGATTTGTGATGAAAGAGTTCATCAAAATATGGAGGTAAAACATATATGCCAAAATGTTCATAATTGTCAAATCCAGATTATGGATATAATGTGATTGTCTACCAACATTCCTTAATATAGTTTTAATGCTGGGAATTGGTCCAAACAGGAACTAGATTTATTTGTTAACTTTGCAATTAAGGATTGCATTGAGACAAAGTTCTAGCATATGGAATGTATCCTTGACTAAATCTGTCTCTTTCATTTCCTCAACTTCTTCCTGACTAATCTTTCAAATATCAGATTTTTTCCTTAATTTTTATTGGAGCATAGTTTCTTTACAATGTTGTGTTTCTGCTGTACAGCAAAGTGAATCAATTATATGTATACATATATCCCCTCTTTCTTTAGATTTCCTTCCCATTTAGGTCACCACAGAGCAATGTGTAGAGTTCCTTGTGCTATACAGTAGGTTCTCATTAGTTATCTATTTTATACATAGTAGTGTATATATGTAAATCCCAGTCTCCCAATTCATCCCCCCCTTTGGTATCCATAAGTTTGTTCTCTACACCTGTGTCTCTATTTCTGCTTTAGATATCAGATTTTGATAACAAGTATTTATTGAGAGTTTAAACAGTGCTTCTAAATAAGCATGATTTATATATTTTAAAAAAATATGTAAACTTGCCTCTGGGGAGTTAAGAATTATTATTTTTTGGAGATAGGACCTCATTTTTGCCATCAAAGCACCTGTAAGTCTTTGTCTCTAAAACCTCTCTCAGCACACTTCACACATTTACACCATGGTCAGGCATTCCACTTTTTGGACAGACATAATGCAATGAATGTACGCTTAAACATGGGATCCAGGGGCAGAGAAACCTGAGACCTGGGTTCAAATCTCAGTTCTGACACTTGTTAGATATTAAGATTGAGAAAATTGCACCTGAATGTTATCATCTACAAAAACAAATGAGAAAACAACAAAGTTTGTTTTGAACAGTTAATAAAGCAATCCCTTACACATATAAATATCTCAGTACAGATATCTCTATTTAACATGTTTTGTCATCATCTGTCACCCAAAGCTAGAGTGCATATGTAATAACATTTTCTTCAGATTTTTAAAAAAAGTATAAATAAAATATTCAGAAAGTGTTCTAATTTGATTGGTAATTTATTTACATAAAGGGAAAAAGGAGAAAAGCATAATGATTTCCAATCTCTGTTTGATTAACTATGTAAATCTTTCTGTAATTCCTCTCTCTCAACTTTGTTTTCTATGTCATTAAACTTCTACAGAAATAGTTTTCTATTCTTAAGGTAGTATGCAATAGATCTTTCTTTTGCAAACAAGCAGCACAAAATGGAAATCAGCATTTGAAAATAATTCATTAGCTTACTGAGCCCTTATTAGATTACACATCCTTAGCTCTCACTGGGTGGAGCCTCCAGGAATGGAAGACAGCATGGATTTAATGTAGCTTTACAGATGTTAAAATGGGTCCAAGTAGAAGAGTATAATTAGAGACTATTGTTAGTATTTTGCTTTAGAACTTACCACATTTTAAATTGCATCTGAACTTATAAATTCAAAGATCGCTACCTACTTAGCAAATCTTCAAGCAATCAGTTTAAAATGGAAGAAAATTATCCAAAATTTCAGATTCATTTATATAGTTAGTGATCTATCAAGTCTAGTCAATAACTTTTTTTTTTTTTTTTTTTTTTTTTTTGCGGTACGCAGGCCTTTCACTGTTGTGGCCTCTCCCGTTGCGGAGCACAGTCTCCAGACGTGCAGGCTCTGCGGCCATAGCTCATGGGCCCAGCCGCTCCACGGCATGTGGGATCTTCCCGGACCGGGGCACGATCCCGCGTCCCCTGTATCGGCAGGCGGACTCTCAACCACTGCACCACTAGAGAAGCCCTCAATAACCATTTTTAACTACCTATGTGTGAAGCATTCTTCAAAGTAATACAGAAAATAAATTTGTCCACAGGCACTATCTTCAGCATGTAAGGAACTTGCATATATACTGACTCAATTGATTCTTACACATAAATTGAATCCAAAATCATGTTGAGGCATTTCTGTCATTGCTAACTTATACATTTTAAGTTAACTGCTGCTTTTTTTGTTTGTTTGTTTTTTAGCTTTCATGGTAAAATAAAAGCATAATGCATTGTCTTAAAATCTAAGAAATTGAATCTGCATTTGGATACATATAATTATTTTGTTTTTTCTTTGGTATTAGTAATTATGATACTGCTGTCTTTTTTTTTCTCTTTTTGTATTCAAATTTATATTTAAAATACACGAATGATGTTTGCTTTTCTAATACATATATTTTGCCACTTTAATTAAGCCTAATTAACATCATAAATTCTCCTTTCAGGAAGTCCATATTCTCTATTTTTATTTCCTTAACACATATTTAACTAATAACACGTGAACATCATTTTAGCCAGATATCAATTTCTTAAGACCCAGATCTAGGGAGACTCTTAAACAATAACATAAGCGAGGATGATGGGAAGATATATTTAAAGGATTTTTAAATATATTCATATTCTCACTTGTAAATAATTTTAACTACATTTTTGAGGTACAAATAACATTAAAAATTACACCTGTTTAGACTATAAAATTTGATATGATTTGAAATAAATACATACTGTGAAGTTATCAGCATAATCAAGGCAGCTGACATTACCAGTATTTGGAAAAATTTCCTCTTTCCTTTTGGTAACCGCCTTTTTATAGCATCTCTGCCTTTCCATCTTTTTATCTGGTATTATAGATTACTTTATATGTTCTAGAACTTTTCAAAATAGAATGATATAATATGTACTGTTTTTGTCTAACTTATTTCATTAAGCATAATTATCTTTAGATTTATCCATATTGGAGCATTTATGAACAGTCTAATTTTTTTTATTGCCAAGTAGTATTCCATCTATAGATATACCCGTTTTATATTACCACTCATCTGTTGAGAGACATATGGTTTGTCTCCAAATATTGGCTAAGGCAAATGAAGTGGATAGGAACATCATTCACACCCTTTGTACAAAAATATATTTTATTTTCTCTTGAGTGAATGGCTACATTATATGATAAATGTATGTTTAGTCTTGCAAAGTGATTGTACAATTTTACATTCCCACTACCAGTGTTTGAGAGTTTAAGTTTCTTCTTGTCTATGCTTGGTATGATTGATCTTTTTGGTTTTAGCTATTTTAATAGGGTGGAAGAAATATTTTGTTGCTTTGTTTTGCATTTCCCTAATGAGTAAGGTTGTTGAGCATATTTTTGGGTGCTTATTTGCTTCCACATATTTTCTACTTTTTTTAATAACATCTTTATTGGAGTTTAATTGTTTTAAACATTGTGTTAGTTTCTGCTGTATAACAACATGAATCAGCTATACATATACGTATATCCCCATATCCCCTCCCTCCTGTGTCTCCCTCCCACTCTTCCTATCCCACCCCTCTAGGTGGTCACAAAGCACCGAGCTGATCTCCCTGTGCTATGTGGCTTCTTCCCACTAGCTGTTTTACATTTGGTAGTGTATATATGTCAGTGCTACTCTCTCACTTCATCCCAGCTTACCCTTCCCCATCCCTGTGTCCTCAACTCCATTCCCTACATTTGCATCTTTATTCTTATCCTGACCCTAGGTTCATCAGAACCATTTTTTTGTTGTTGTTTTAGATTCCATATATAGGTGTTAGCATATGGTATTTGTTTTCCTCTTTCTGACTTACTTCACTCTGCATGACAGACTCTAGGTCCATCCACCTCACTATAAATAACACAGTTTTGTTTCTTTTTATGGCTGAGTAATATTCCATTGTATTTATATGTGCCACATCTTCTTTATCCATTAATCTGTCTGTGGACACCTAGGTTGCTTCCAGTCCTGGCTATTGCAAATAGTGCTGCAATGAGCATTGTGGTACATGTCCCTTTTTGAATTATGGTTTTCTCAGGGTATATGCCCAGTAGTGAGATTGCTGTGTCATATGGTAGTTCTATTTTTTAGTTTTTTTAAGGGACCTCCATACTGTTCTCCATAGTGGCGATAACAATTTATATTCCAACCAACAGTGCAAGAGGGGTCCCTTTCTCCACACCCTCTCCAGCATTTATTGTTTGTAGATTTTTATGATGATGGCCATTCTGACTGGTGTGAGGTGATACCTCATTGTGGTTTTAATTCGCATTTCTCTAATGATTAGTGATGTTGAGCATCCTTTCATGTGTTTGTTGGCAATATGTATACGTTCTTTGGAGAAATGTCTACTTAGGTCTTCTGCCCATTCTTGGATTGGGTTGTTTGTTTTTTTTGAAATAGAGTTGCATGAGCTGCTTGTATATTTTGGTGATTAATCCTTTGTTAGTTGATTCATTTGCAAATATTTTCTCCCATTCTGAGGGTTGTCTTTTTGTCTTGTTTATGGTTTCCTTTGCTGTGCAAAAGCTTTTAAGTTTCGTTAGGTCCCATTTGTTTATTTTTGTTTTTATTTCTATTTCTCTAGGAGGTGGGTCAAAAAGGATCTTGCTGTGATTTATGTCATAGAGTCTTCTGCCTATATTTTCCTCTAAAAGTTTGATGGTGTCTGGCCTTACATTTAGGTCTTTAATCCATTTTGAGTTTATTTTTGTGTATGGTGTTAGGGAGTGTTCTAATTTCATTCTTTTATATGTAGCTGACCAGTTTTCCCAGCACCACGTATTGAAGAAGCTGTCTTTTCTCCACTGTATACTCTTGCTTCCTTTATCAAAAATAAGGTAACCATATGTGCATGGGTTTAGTTATGGGCTGTCTATCCTGTTTCAGTGATCTATATTTCTCTTTTTGTGCCAGTACCATACTGTCTTGATTACTTTAGCTTTCTAGTATAGTCTAAAGTCAGGGAGCCTGATTTCTCCAACTCTTTTTCCTTCTCAAGATTGCTTTGGCTATTTGGGGTTTTTTGTGTTTCCATACAAATTGTGAAATTTTTTTTCTAGTTCTGTAAAAAATGCCTTTGATAGTGTGATAGGGATTGCATTGAATCTGTAGATTGCTTTGAGTATTATAGTCATTTTCACAATGTTGATTTTTCCAATCCAGGAACATGGTATATCTCTCCATCTATTTGTATCATCTTTAATTATTTTCGTCAGTGTCTTATAGTTTTCTGCATACAGGTCTTTTGTCTCCTCAGGTATTTTCCTTAGGTTTTCCTCCTTAGGTTTCCTCCTTAGGTTTATTCCTAGGTATTTTATTCTTTTTGTTGCATTGGTAAATGGGAGTGTTTTCTTAATTTCACTTTCAGATTTTTCATCATTAGTGTATAGGAATGCAAGAGATTTCTGTGCATTAATTTTGTATCCTGCTACTTTACCAAATTCATTGATTAGCTCTAGCAGATTTCTGGTAGCATCTTTACGATTATCTATGTATAGTATCATGTCATCTGCAAACAGTGACAGCGTTACTTCTTCTCCAATTTGAATTCCTTTTATTTCTTTGTCTTCTCTGATTGCTGTGGCTAAAACTTCCAAAACTATGTTGAATAATGGTGGTGAGAGTGGACATCCATGTCTTGTTCCTGATTTTAGAGAA
This sequence comes from Leucopleurus acutus, assembly GCF_964270905.1. Taxonomy (NCBI): domain Eukaryota; kingdom Metazoa; phylum Chordata; class Mammalia; order Artiodactyla; family Delphinidae; genus Leucopleurus; species Leucopleurus acutus. The sequence continues at coordinate 159,290,219 of NC_139145.1, forward strand.
AATGGTTTCAGTTTTTCACCATTGAGAATGATGTTTGCTGTGGGTTTCTCATATATGGCCTTTATTATGTTGAGGAAACTTCCCTCTATGCCTACCTCCTGGAGAGTTTTTATGATAAATTGGTGTTGAATTTTGTTGAAAGCTTTTTCTGCATCTATTGAGATAATTGTGTGGTTTTTATCTTTCAGTTTTTTAATATGATGTATTGCATTGATTGATTTGCATATGTTGTAGAATCCTGCATTCTACAGGATCAAGATAAACCCCACTTGATCATGGTGTATGATCCTTTTAATGTGCTGGTGGATTCTGTTTGCCAGCCGAATGGATTTGCCAGTATTTTGTTGAGGATTTTTCAACTATGTTCATCAGTGTTATTGACCTGTAGTTTTATTTGTTTGTGACATCTTTTTCTGGTTTTGGTATCAGGGTGATGCTGGTCTCGTAGAATGAGTTTGGGAGTGTTCCTTCCTCTGCTATACTTTGGAAGAGCTTGAGAAGGATAGGTGTTAGCTCTTCTCTAAATGTTTGAAGAATTTGCCTATGTAATCATCTGATATTGAGCTTTTGTTTTTTGGAAGGATTTTAATCACAGTTTCAATTGCAGTGCTTATGATTGGTCTCTTTATATTTTCTATTTCTTCCTGGTTCAGTCTCAGAAGGTTGTGCTTTTCTAAGAATTTGTCCATTTATTCCAGGTTGTCCTGGCATATAGTTTTATTTTATTGGCATATAGTTGCTTGTAGCAATCCCTCATGATTCTTTGTATTTCTGCAATATCAGTTGTTATTTCTCCTTTTTCATTTCTAATTCCATTTATTTGAGTCTTCTCCCTTTTCTTCTTGATGAGTCTCACTAATGGTTTATCAATTTTTTTTATCTTCTGAAAGAACCAGTGTTTAGTTTTATTGATCTTTGCTATTGTTTTCTTCATTTCTTTTTCATGTATTTCTGAGCTGATATTTATGATTTCTTTCCTTTTGCTAACTTTGGGTGTTTTTTTGTTTTTCTTTCTCTAATTGCTTTAGGTGTAAGGTTAGGTTGCTTATTTGAGGTGTTTCTTGTTTCTTGAGGTATGATTGTATCTCTATAAACTTCCCTCTTAGAACTGCTTTTTCTGCATCTCATAGGTTTTGTGTCATTGTGTTTTTATTGTCATTTGTTTCTAGGTATTTTTTGATTTTCTCTTTGATTTCTTCAGTGATCTCTTGCTTATTTAGTAGTGTATTGTTTAGCCTCCATGTGTTTCTATTTTTTACAGTTTTTTCCCTGTAATTGATATCTAGTCTAAAAGTGTTATGGTCGGAAAAGATACTTGATATGATTTCAATTTTCTTAAATTTACCAATGCTTGATTTGTGACCCAAGATATGATCTATCCTGGAAGATCTTCCATGAGCACTAGAGAAGAAAGTGTATTCTGTTGTTTCTGGATGGAATGTCGTATAAATATCAGTTAAGTCCATCTTGCTTAATGTGTCACTTAAGCTTGTTTCCTTATTTATTTTCATTTTGGATGATCTGATTTGGAGAAAGTGGGGTGTTAAAGTCCCCTACTATGATTGTGTTCCTGTCAATTTCCCCTTTTATGGCTGTTAGCATTTGCCTTATTTATTGAGGTGCTCCTATGTTGGGTGAATAAATATTTACAATTGTTATATCTTCTTCTTGGATTGATTCCTTGATTATTATGTAGTGTCCTTCTGTGTCACTTATAATAGTCTTTATTTTAATGTCTATTTTGTCTGTTATGAGAATTGCTACTCCAGCTTTCTTTTGATTTCCATTTGCATGGAATGTTTTTTTCCATCCCCCCCTCACTTTCAGTCTGTATTTTTCCCTAGGTCTGACGTGGGTCTCTTGTAGACAGCATATATAGGTCTTGTTTTTGTATCCAATCAGCCAGTCTATGTCTTTTGGTTGGAGCATGTAATTCCATTTACATTTTAGGTAATTACCAACATGTATGTTCCTATTACCATTTTCTTAATTGTTTCCGGTTCGTTTTTGTAGGTCTTTTCCTTCTCTTGCGTTTCCTGCCTAGAGAAGTTCCTTTCGCATGTGTTGTAAAGCTGGTTTGGTGGTGCTGAATTCTTTTAACTTTTGCTTGTCTGTAAAAGTTTTAATTTCTCCATCAAATCTGAATGAGATCCTTTCTGGGTAGAGTAATCTTGGTTGTAAGTTTTCCCTTTCAACACTTTAAATATATCCTGCCACCCACTTCTGGCTTGTGGAGTTTCTATAGAAAGATCATCTATTAACCTTGTGGGGATTCTCTTGTATGTTAATTGTTCCTTTTCCCTTGCTGCTTTTAATATTTTTTCTTTGTATTTAATTTTTGATAGTTTGATTAACATGTATCTTGGCATGTTTATCCTTGGATTTATCCTGTTTGGGGCTCTCTGTGCTTCCTGGAATTGATTGAGTATTTCCTTTCCCATGTAAGGGAAGTTTTCAACTACAATCTCTTCAAATATTTTATCAGTCCCTTTCTTTTTCTCTTCTTCTTTTGGAGCCTCTATAATTCAAATGTTCGTTTGTTTAATGTTGTCCCAGAGGTCTCTGAGACTGTCCTCATTTCTTTTCATTCTTTTTTCTTTATTCTGTTCTGTGGTAGTTATTTCCCCTATTTTATCTTCCAGGTCACTTATCCCTTCTTCTGCCTCAGTTATTCTGCTATTGATTCCTTCTAGAGAATTTTTAATTTCATTTATTGTGTTGTTCATCATTGTTCGTTTGCTCTCTAGTTCTTCTAGGTCTTTGTTAAACGTTTCATTTATTTTCTCCATTCTATTTCCAAGATTTTGGATCATCTTTACTATCATTACTCTGAATTCTTTTTCAGGTAGACTGCCTATTTCTTCTTCATTTGTTTGGTCTGGTGGGTTTTTACCTTGCTCCTTCATCTGCTGCGTATTTCTCTGTCTTCCCATTTTGCTTAACTTCCTGTGTTTAGGGTCTTCTTTTCAGAGCCTGCAAGTTCGTAGTTCCCATTGTTTTTGGTGTCTGCTAACAGTGGGTGAGGTTGATTCTGTGGTTGTGTATGCTTCCTGATGGAGGTGACTGGTGCCTGTGTTCTGGTAGGCGGAGCTGGATCTTGTCTTTCTGGTAGGCAGGGCTGCATCCAGTGGTGGGTTTTGGGGTGTCTGTGACCTTATTATGATTTTATGCAGCCTCTCTGCTAATGGGTAGGGTTGTGTTCCTTGTCTTTCTAGTCGTTTGGCATGGGGTGTCCAGCCCTGGAGTTTGCTGGCCGTTGTGTGGAGCTGGGTCTTAGTTTTGAGATGGAGATCTCTGGGAGAGCTCTCCCCAATTGATATTACGTGGGCTTGGGAGGTCTCTGTTGGACCAATGTCCTGAGCTCAGCTCTCCCACCTCAGAGGCTCTGGCCTGACACGAGCCCATAGCACCAAGACCCTGTCAACTACATGGCAGATGAGTGGTTTATTACCAAGGATATTAAAGCACAGAAACCAACAGCCAGATGAAGAGATTCATATGGTGAGGTCAAGAGCAAAGGAACTTCCACCTCTTGAAGTTTGGAATTCAGCACAGTGGCACATATAGGCATTCTGCTTCACCAACCTGGAAGCTCTCTGAAACCCTCCTTTTGGATTTTAATGGTGGCTTCACTACACAGGCATGGTTTATTAAATCCTTCCACATATCTTCATGATGAAATTTTTGTTTAAATATTTTCCTAGTTTTTATTAGCCTTTTCCCTTATCATGGAGTCTGAGATTTCTGTACATGTTCTGAATACAAATTATTTGCAGTAAAAATGTTTTGCAAATAATTAATCTTTTTGTTGTTTGTCTTTTTATTCTCTTATCATATATTTCATATAAGTTGGTAAATAGGTAGATATGGATATAGATTATATACTTTTAATGTCATATCTTATACATCTTCATGTCGTCCAAAGTCACAAACGTTTTATCTTATGTTTTATTCTAAGAGATTTAGGGTATTTTTTTCTATTTAGGTTTTGGTCCACTTTGAGTTGATTTTGGTATATGGTGCAAGGTGTAGGCACAATTTTTTTCTAGTATCATTTGTTGCAAGGACTAGCCTGTTTCTAATAATTGTATTGTGACCCTTTTCAAAAATCAGTTGCCTATATATGATTGGACCTATTTCTAGGATCTCTAAGATGTGCCGTTGATCTATTTGTATATTTTTATGCCAGAACTACATTATCTTTTTACTGTAGGTTTACAATAAGTCTTCAAGTCAGACATTTTTCTTACTTTGCTCTTCTTTTATTATTGATCTGGCTATTCTAGGTCTTTTTTTTTTTTTTTTATTTCCATGTGAATTTTCCTTCTAATTTGTCAGTTTCAATGAAAAAGTTTACTGGGATTTCAATTGGAATGATGTTGATTCTGTGAATGAATCTGTGGAGAATAGACATCTTGAAAGTATTACATCCTCTGACCCTTGAATGGTATTTCTTTCATTTTATTTAGGTCTACTTTTATTATCCTTGTCTTTGTTTTATAGTTTTGTTTTTGCAGGTATTTCATATATTATTTTAGACTTACCTTAAGTGCTTCATATTTTTTGTTTTGTCATAATTGACAATATGTTTTAATTTAATTTTCTGATACTTTGTTGATAGTATACAAATTGACTTTCTTTGTATTTGATTTTATAACTTGCAACTTACTATCTTAATCTTACTACCTTACAATCGTAATCTAAGTATATTAACTTTTTATAGTTTCAATCAGGTTTTCCGCATAGATGATCATTTTATCTGTAAAGAAATACCTTATACTCTTCCTTTCTAATTTGGTTGCCCCTTATTCTTTTTCTTCCTTCATTTCACTGGCAAGAACCTCCTGTACAATACTGAATGAATTGATGAGAATAGATATCCTTGTATATTTCCTTATCTTGGGGTAAAAGGAAAACATGTGTCTTTCATCATTATGTATGATGATTGTTCATAGTTTATAGATGTCCTTTTGCTGCAGATGAAGCAATACTTATATGCAGATTTTTTTCAATAATACAGTATTACAGTACTACACAATCCACAGGCAGTTGGTTGAATCCACAGGTGTGAAACTGTGCATTCAGAGGACTGGAATATAAAGTTATAAGCAGATTTTTGACTGAGCGGAAGGTCAGCGCCCCAACCCCTGCAGTGTGCAAGTGTCAACTGTACCTCATATTTGGCATGGTGACTTATAAAGGGAGAAAACGGACTCTTGATGGCAAAACAGCTGTGAGTCCAGAACTGTTGAAATTACTCAAAGCATAGACAACCTCAAAATAATTTTGGGTGCATATTCTAAACTAAAAAAATATAACCTTAATGGCGTTTTGACAAAACCAAATAACTGTAATTCAAAGTTAATGAGACACTGATTTTGTTTCTTTATTATTTCAACATAGCATAGATACATTTGTAACTTAGTTATGTGTATTTCAAATATGTAGGTTTGACTTAAACTCTCTTTAAGAACCCATTGCCTGAGGATTTAAGTTCATAAAGTAATGAAACATATAGATCATTTATGACAGTAAGAAAAATCATCAGATTTAATCCTCAAAATGTCTTCTTCTCCTAGTCCCGGTCTGCATGTGAAGGGCACCAATAAAGCCTTCTTCATTAAAAAGAAAAAAGAAGAAATGAGAGATGAAAGCCCCTTCATGTATTTTAATAAAATCATTTTAGAATTATCTTGTTTGGTTTGCTATTTAGTCTTAAGGACAGCAAATTTCTTGTGTTTATGTTTCACAAAACAAACTTTTAGAAGAGTTTAAATGTTTATTTTTATAAAGCTAATATATTATTATTTTTCTGTTTACATTCTAGCACCCGTTCAGTTTTAAAAACAGAAATCTATCGATGTGGCTTAAAAAGTTACTGCTATGACTATAATTTTAATTTTTTAAATATAGTCATAAATATATTAAATTGTGATGTTGAAAAATGTTTTATTGTCTTAATTTGAAATAAACAAATAAGCCAAAATATTTGTATTTATTCTCAAGCATTATCTGGAAATCAGAACAACTCTTTCTGCTATCATGCAGCATTTCAATCTTTGCAGACTATATAATTTCTCTAGGCCTTATTTCAAAATTTATAAATTGATGACATTATCAAGTGATTTGTAAAGTAACATGAACTGACTTTTTCACCATTTATCAATTTCACTGTATTTTGATCACTCAGTTACCACAAGGGGGACTAACCCCCCTAAAGTTCAATTTTGATATATATTTTTTTAGGTTATTCGATTTTAAAATTCATCACTTGTTCTACAATTTTGATTTTAAGTTTTGTATACAGGTGAGATTTTTTACATAAAGGAGCCTTCAACACATGACTGCAGTGGCCGTAGATGAATGGAATTCACTATCATGACTACCAATGTCAAGAACTCATCTGAGCACAAACCCAGATCACTTGTTGATCCACAGATCTCTTGCCCAGTGTGTTGAACAATCATTTCACATGAGTGACAGTGTTTTAACATCTGTAATTTTTCCTTCTCTGGGTACATTTTTTTTTTTTTTTTTTTGTGGTACGCGGGCTTCTCGCTGTTGTGGCCTCTCCCGTTGCAGAGCACAGGCTCCGGACGTGCAGGCTCAGCGGCCATGGCTCATGGGCCCAGCCGCTCCGCGGCATGTGGGATCTTCCTGGACCGGGGCACGAACCCGTGTCTCCTGCATCGGCAGGCGTACTCTCAACCACTGCGCCACCAGGGAAGCCCTCTGGGTACATTTTTATCACATTTGTATCATCAGGATAATGTCTCAAGAAAGCTTTTGACTGCTAAGACTAATTATTGTTTCCTCTATTTGTTAAGAGAAATGAGATGAATTTTGATAACCTTTGCTTTGTTAGATTCCAGGTCAACTATGTGTAATAGAAAATAAGGCAGTTTATTCCCAGAACACTTGAAATGATCAAACTCACTTTATTAAATTGAATAAATCTAAAGGATCAAGTAGAAAATGGTTAAAACATAATCTCACCAATAAAATAATAATAACTAATCCATACATATATGAAATGAAGGTATATTCATTGATATGACATGTGAGCATATCAAGAAAGATCTAATAATAACTAAATATATTACTGGGTTTAATAAGATGGTTGTAAGTCATGGAAAACTAGAGTTTATTTTTGTTACCAACTAGATGGTTTAGACAATAATAAATTCCAATGTTAGGAATTCCAGCTTTTCTCATCCCATAAGTAGAGATATCAAATCAAATCACTTTTGGATTGAGTGTTAAAAGAATCAGGGACATTTGATTTTGAGAATGTATTTTAAATTTTTACCAATATTTTATAGCACAGGAATAGTCAGCTGTTCTATTCCTTTAAGTTTTTCAACACCTTAGTGAATGATGAAGAACTGTATTTCAGAGGCCCTGATTCCTAGTGTCTTGGATCTATCTGTGTCCCACACTGTTCCACAAAGAACTTTCTATTATGCACATACAATTATTAGAAGAGAAGTGAAAATAAAGTATTATTTCTAATGAATGGAACTTCATGCCACCTGGATCATAAAGAACTTTAATCCCTAATAAATTTAGAAAAACTTACCAGTTCTATTTCATATTCCTAAAAGATATTAGGAATATGACTGAAAGAAAACTAAAGAAAAAAAATAGATGCTAATAACTCCAGTTCCTGGAAACTAATCAAACTGTGTCCTTATTCAGGGCTAACTACTGCAAATAATATACCTTAATGTGCTAAATTCTACAGAAAATAAATAATGGAAATAACACTGTAATCATATTATTAATTTACAAGGCTTCTCTCAAAACAGAATCTGGGACACTATGTGAGGAAAAAAACAAAATTTATAACAACTAGGCCTCTTGCCCAGAAATACAACCACACAAAAATATACATAACTAAGACAGAAAAAAAAAAAATCTTGTCCAGAGAAAACACAGTTGGAAAGAAAATAAGGAAAGATAAATATTTTTAGTGAATTAAAAATGAAAATGCTATAAATGTAACTGTTGGTAAATCAGTTTTGTGTATTATTGATAGGAAATAAGACATAGATACAGAATTAGAAAATAATTATTTTAATAATAAAGAATAATTCTAAAAGAAACTACATGAACAAAATACAGATTTATTTTTTTAATGATATGGAAAAGTATCAAAATAGAGCAAACATTATAGACTTCCCAGACTTGTCTTCTAGCTGAAATAACCCATGGTCTTATATGGAAGAGACTGGAAAGCAGATCTTTTCAAGGTGCCAGTCATAATCAGCATATAATTAGTTAGGGTTTTGGGGCTTAGTGATGATTGAGAATATTCAATGAGCTAGAACAATAAATTGCCTAGATGAGGTTGATGTGAAGTCCACAGTGCAATAATAAGAAACTTTTTCTTGTTATTCTGCAAACCCCATGCGATTCTAAATTCTAGTCTAACTTTTTAACAATCTGATTTTATATGCTTAGACATAAAGTTAGAGTTTCAGTGTCTTCACATCCTTGTTAATACGTCCCAGGTTTATTCTCTACCATATTCCCATTCCATGGACATTCTCATATGGAAAAATAAATAAATAAATAAATAAATAAGACATCTATATTTGAGGGAAAAAAGAATATTGATCAACTAACAATCAGACAGTTTATCAGTCTAGGCTTGGAACCCTACATAAATATGAACTGACCTAACTTAAGCTACCTTAAGTACATGTCTTACATGAAAAACTGTGACTATACAGCTAGTGAGAAAGAACAGTATCCACTCTTCTTTCAAGAAGAGGATTTCAAATGCAGCCAAAGCCATTAAATTCACTACGGGCCACCCAGTACTTTTCTTCTACTTTGAAAACAAAAATTTCTAGCCAAAAGAAATGTTCTGGGAGAAGCAGACAGGTGGTGTGACATGGCAAGAGCAGGAGAGAGGGTTAGTAAAAAGGTGAATTCAATAAGAAATGACCAAAAGGTACAAGAAAAGTGAAGCAAAGCACAAATTTTGATATTCAGCGAAACACGGATTATTTCCAATTACAAAATTAGGTCAGTACTCTCAACCATTGCAGAAAGCTAGGACATGTCTTGATACACACTGGATTTAGCATAAAGAAATTGTTTTGATGGTCTTAGAAAAGCAATGCCAACTGAATGGTAAGGATATTTAGTCAGACTGCAATGGGTTGAAGAACAAACTGGGAATAAAATGCAAGGAGCAATGCCAGTGGCAGAGAAAGAAAAGATTGTGGAGGAAAATAGGACTCAGAACACCCTGTTTGCTTGCTACATTCGATAGACTAGGTCTGAATGTGTTTAAACACTGAGACGGAGAGGCTAGTGGAGGAGAAGCTGAACTTACAGGAAAGGGAAAAAAAATGCTCTTTTAGATTTCTGAGATGTGAATAAAAATGATTTTTAATCTAGTAGAATAACCAATTATAGAGAGAATATGGGGTGGGGGAAACAAAGATGAGGATAGACACAAATTTGTGTGAGTTGGGTGAGGATTGATTCTTGCAAACAAATGACTTGTCTGCATGAAGTAGGAGCTACATCGTGTGCTGGTCATGGGTGAGTACAGGGTGGATTAGGACATTATGGAAAGTAGAAGAATGCTGAGATAAATACTGAGAACAATTGGTAGGAAAGCTGTCTAGGGAAATAGAGTTTTCAGCAGTTTTGAGAGCCAAGGTGATGCAAGAAAACATAAATTTGCAAGTGGATCCTCTCTGAATTTGAGTGATTTTTATAAATTATCATATAAAGCTTACATGTAAGAGGCATAGATGTAAATAGATCTGTGATGACACCAAGGGTCATGCAAGGGAGAGGAAGGACAAAGGAAACCAGTATGTTGATTATATTGTCAAAAGTGGGCTTGGATCTCACCAATTAAGCGATTGATTTGGATGAAAAAAGAGGTGAAAATGGGAGGATCTGGTATATGTGGAGAAAGTAGCTGGCTCAAGAGATTACAGGTGAGAAAAATAAATGAGTAAGAGAACAGTTGCACTGGGAGGATTGGAGTGAGTGAGACCTTGACAATTGCTTATGTTTAGCCAGTGATTTGAATAGAATTGTTTAAAACTCTTAGAGGAAGTTAGTGAAGAAGAGTGCGTTTATACGTGTGTATGGAGAAGTGTGGTGAATGTAGTTCAGTTAACATCAGGAGAATGGCTGAGAGTGGATGCATCAGCGAACATTAAAGAGAGTGGATCAGGGTGGGAGAGAATATAAAGTCATCAAGTGTTAAAGTGTCAGCTTGATAAAGTAGGTAGTAAATTTAGACAGAATCATTTCAGTGGTTTCTGAGGCCAGGAGCCAGAGTAGTTAAATAGTAAATCTAGAGTTAAAGCTACATATATAAAAGTAAAATATTCTTTGAGGAGGTAAGACGAGATAGATGGTGGTGGCTAGAGAGGGTGCAGAAGGAAGAAAATATTTATTTTATGTGTTTATTTTTTGACATGGAGAGTCTCAGGCTCCAGGGAAACCATCAAATGGTTAGTGATAAGGAAGTTTGAATATTCAGAAGGGAGATAGTATAAAGGATTTGACAAGACAGTAAGTAATGGTGACCAGATGCATCTCGGGGGAGGAGTGGCACTTAAAGAAGGTACACCTTCCAAGGAGGTCTTAAGGAAAAAAAAATAATTATTTTACTACATTGGAAATATTTGTACTATCTCTTCATAAGTGTATTCACAAATATAATATCACTACCTTACTTTTGGAACTTCACATAATTTCATAGGACATTATTTATATTGTTTTTTCTTAATTTGGTAAATGAATAACTTGTCTCTCCACTAATACTGTAAGTTTATTGGGGAATCATTTCAGAATCAATAATTTTGTATTATCCAAAGCATTTATTACAGTGCCTTTACATATTAGATGTTTTAGAGATAAAATTTCTAGATTAATTTAGTATCAAAAAATAAACATGCATATGTGTTTGGTAAATTTAACTTTCTGTGCATTGAATATGGAAATTAAATGAGTGGTTAAAAAAATAAAGATATAAAGATTCACTATGTTGTTTTCTTATTGAAACAACTGCCTTAGGACTAACATCTAACAGTATAAATCATGTAATGTTTCTAGTTTTTCATTTCCATCTGTGGAAGTAGAATCTACTAAAAAATAATTATAAAATAGATGAAAAAATTTTAAATATAAGTAGTGATGCATAGTCACAAAGATCATTTTCTAATAATTAAAGTTATTAAATACAACTCAACATGTATTCTTAATATATTTGAAAAAAAATGTTTACCTAACCCCATAACTATAGCTCAGTAAAACTCATGTATAAAATATCTCTTTTACTGACACCACCATCATAATATAGATATATACAGTAGCTTGAGTATATTTTTAGATTATGATAGTAAATAATTCTCCCACTTTATAACAACTTATGATTTGTTATAGTTATTTAAGGAGCTATAAATAATTATATGTCTGATATTTATTCCTTAGTTTACTACAGAGTCTGATTTAAGCAAAAAGAAAAGGTCTGATTTTTTTTTTAAGAAGTTATTTTAGAAGGTCTATTTTAGAGCTTTAGTTTTTTTCTGTTTTTAAACTGAGAATTTTCCTTAAAATTATTACTTCACTGTTGAAAAGTCTTCCATCAACCTTATCAAGGACTAAATGTTCTAATTGCAGTGTATCTATGATGTGTCACATCAATATAGAAGTGATTCATTTGAACAAACACTGTATTAGTGAAGTTAACATATTGTTCATTTGCTTTTAATTATAATAATCACTCAAGATCACTATGCAGCTGAAACTTTGATTGTCAAATATAATTTGGTTCTTATTCATGACAGTGACAGCTAATTCCAAATGCTGTTTTTTTTTTTTTTTTTTTTTTTTTGCGGTACGCGGGCCTCTCACTGCTGTGGCCTCTCCCGCTGCGGAGCACAGGCTCCGGCCGCACAGGCCCAGCGGCCACGGCCCACGGGCCCAGCCCCTCCGCGGCACGTGCGATCCTCCCAGACCGTGGCACGAACTCGCGTCCCCTGCATCGGCAGGCGGACCCCCAACCACTGCGCCACCAGGGAAGCCCCCAAATGCTGTTTTATACACTTTCACTTAAAATAGTTCATTCAGTGATGTGAATAAATTTAAAAATCTTTTAAGTATCAGATTTTTGCTTTCCAAAGGCCAGTGTGTTTGTGTGTGTGTGTATATAGTGGATCTTGCTCTTTTCTTTGATATTTGCTTGTCTTGCCTTTTTTAAAAGAAATTTCAGACTCAAATGGTTTTTGATTCAAGGTATGTAACATACATATAAAAATAATTTATTGAATTTGTTCAAATTCAGAAGATCTCAATGACTTTATTTTTCTCCCATCACTTCCTTGCACACGTGTTCTGTCATATCAGTGACCTTTCCCTCAATAGGACCACGGACAGATCCCATAGCCTTCCGTTTATTTACAATTAGAATATTTCTCTATGGCAACAACAACTTACTTTCAGATATCTCCAAGTCCCCTCCACTCCAATGTAAAACTTTCCATTTCACATCTAATTGCCATTTTACAGACCCTCTTGCCCTATTGAGAAAATTCCCTTCAAGACCGTTCAGGCCATGCCATCTTCTGGAGGCATCCCATTTGGCTCATAGGAGCGTCACTCATTCTTCCCACACTACATGAACACTGTCCTATACCATTGTTTCTCTGCCCTTCACATCACAGGCAACTCTGATGAACCGCTACTGCCTTCGTAATTCCCCATGAAAAGAGCAAGCACTCAACTCCAAATTTCTATCTGCTCACCATTCTTTTTTTCCTTTTCATTGGAGTATAATAGCTTGACAATGTTGTGTTAGTTTCTGCTGTACAACGAAGTGAGTCAGCTATATGTATACATATATCCTCTCCCTCTTGGACCTCTCTCCCATCCCCCCCATCCCAGCCATCTAGGTACTCAAAGAGCACTGAGCTGAGTTTCCTGTGCTATACCTCAGGTTCCCAGGAAAATGCACGCCAAGCCCTCTCCAACATTTTGTATTCTCCACTGTTAGGTCCTCCAGTAAAACTGTGAGTTTCTGCAGCTCAGCAGGTACTCATTGTGTATCCATGTGTGTGTTTGGGGTACAGTGTAGTGAGGAGGGTGGTTGTAGTGATGATATTAACAGGTTATTGCTGATATTATATAAATCATCTCTTTTACCTACTATTTTCCTGATACAGAAAGCAGATTGATCACCTATGTATCTATTTACTTAACCAATATTTATCAAGTCTGCTGCATTCCAGGCACTTTTCCTAGGCGTGGGAGTAGAGCAATGAACAGTACAAAGTCAGTATTGTTCTTTAGTGGAGACTGTTTTCTAGTTCTGGATAACAGCATGTCAGAGGAGGTGATCAATGTTGTAAAGGAAAAATAGCATAAGGTAAGGAGGTAGACAGTGAATTATTGGCATATATTTTAATAGTAATTTCAGGGAATATTTCACTGATGAGGTGACATTTGGACAAGGACCTGAAGGAAGTGAGAAAAGGAGCTATCCCAGTAGAAGAGGATTTCTTCTGAGCATAAAGGGCTTCTTCTTACAAAGGCTTTACTTTTCATGTTGAGTAGCTAGAAGGACATTGTGGGGCAAAAGGCAGGGAGCAAGGAGGAGAGTGAGAGGGAATACAATCAAAGGGAGGACATATATGAATGTATGTTTATGTATTAGAGGAAATGTTTGTGACACAACAGAATATTCAAAAACATTTGTTATTTTCTCAGTAAATTCTGTAAAATCATTTCAAAACAAACTTGCATATTAGAAAAAATAAACTGACAATGGAAAATTTTGGGCAAGCTTTTATATCATAATTTGAAGCATTCATCAAGTCAGTAAAAAGAGAAACACTATTCGTTCTTTAATTAAACATAATGCATTTCATTATGTCAGCAAAGTTTTAACTGAAAGGCATGTGAATGGAATATATGTAGCAGAAAATAGCAAATCAATGTTAATGATGACTTATCCAGTACAAATTGATTTTGTAATAAATAAAAGCTTGAAATAAAAGGGGAAAAAGAAATCCAGAATTCTGCTTAGCTAAAATCCAAGCTTAGGGATGCAAACTCGTATAACTATTGACAATATAGTTAGGTTGCTTCCATATCCTGGATATTGTAAATAGTGCTTCAATGAACATTGTGGTACATGACTCTTTTTGAATTATGGTTTTCTCAGGTTATATGCCCAGTAGTGGGATTGCTGGGTCATATGGTAGTTCTATAGTGAAGTAAGTCAGAAAGAGAAAAACAAATATCTTATGCTAACGCATATATATGGAATCTAAAAAAAAAAAAATGGTACTGATGAACCTAGTGGCAGGGCAGGAATAAAGACACAGACATAGAGAATGGACTTGAGGACATAGCGGGGGTGGGAGGGGGAAGCTGGGGTGAAGTGAGAGAAGCACTGACATATATACACTACCAAATGTAAAATAGATAGCTAGTGGGCAGCAGCATAGCACAGGGAGATCAGCTCGGTGTTTTGCAACGAGACCTAGAGGGGTGGGATAAGGAGGGTGGGAGGGAGACGCAAGAGGGAGGGCGTATGGGGATATATGTATACATGTAGCTGATTCACTTTTTTGTACAACAGAAACAAACACAGCATTGTGAAGCAATTATACTCCAATAAAGACATATATATATATATTTATGTTATGAATTTGGTTTAAAATCCAAAAATATACAGACAATATGGGTGTTCAAACATATTGGTCCCCTCCCCAACAAGAATTCAAATATTCTGGATATAATAGCATTCACAATTACTTGAAGTAGGAGTAATATAACCTGCTCCACTACGAAATAACCCTAGGGTTTTCTATTATCATGAAAAGTATGAGCCTGTTAAATACCTGTGGTTGTTTGATGATTAAATACTTGACCTATATTTCTAGAAACAAAAGTGAGGCGACTATCTGCCAAAGTAATTTTATATGTTCAAAATCAGAACTAGATTTTAGAGAATCTGAAAGTCAGAAGGGCTTGGTTAAAAGATACCTCAGTTTATCTCCTGTGACAGTGGAGCTTCTGCAATTTCAAAAAAAGAAGCAGATACAGAAAATGTGCATTGTTTTATAAAGACAATATAAAAGGAATAGAAAATCCTTCTCTGGAAAAGTGATTTTTATCATTCAAATAAAAATTTGGTTAACTCTATAACTTTCTCATCCATAAATCACAAGAGAAAGATTTCTGATATTATGTAATATATAGACTTGAGTCAATATATTGACTCCATATATATTGACAATATATTGACTCCATCAAAGGAGTTTGATTAAAAGTTACTTTTTTAAAATGAATTACTTAAGTAGTCAGAATAAATCTAGGGGAAATACTATTAGTATTATTTTGGCAAATGTGGAAAGCTTCTATGTGATATTTCAGTTACTTTTGTAGAGTATATTTTAGTTGTGAGATTAAAAAAAGTTAACATGGGAATAAATGGCTATAAGGAAATCAAACTGCTGAAAGAGGTGTCAGAAAATTGTACAATTCTAGTTACTTTGGAGTCCCTCCATTAAAGGAATAAGCATGGAAGCTGAGTCATTTGTTTATCAAATCATTCTCCTAATTATATAGTTGGCAGGCACACTATTGAAAAAAAGACTGCCATAATTCTTGGAAAGCAAAATAAGTAAGTTAACTCTCAGTTCTAGAAGGTGTAATATTTTGTACTCTTTTCTTTTCTGTGAACTTTTTCTTTTTTCCGTACATTTGTGCTGCTACTTTATGCTCCTGCCAAATGAGGAAACAGGTCTATGCTTCTAGTGTGCTAAGTATTATTTCTAGTGACCGTATGACTTAGGAGTTTTTGCTAGGGAGCCATGCTTCCTGGATGACCATCCATGTATAGCTTAGGCAAGTTTTTATAAAACTTTGTGTTTCCATTTTCTTCTGTACAGTGAGTATAATGATCAAGCCTATAGCATAGAGATACTATATTGTAATGATATTTGTTATCTAGTAATTTTCTTTTGTAAAGTGTAATTAGAATTTTTGTTTAAACCAAGAGTTCAGTGATCTTCTCTTTAGCAAATTCAACTGGCCTTGAGTATCTTTATCCTTTCTCTTGTCCTGTCAGCATCTATATGGTCTAGATGTATGATATCCCTATTCAATGCATCTCCTTAGCTTCTGGGACTTCTCATCCTATAATGAGAAATACTGCCCTGGCTTAAGGCCAGACTTTAGATTCCTCCAAAGTCACGGAATCTAGGGCAGGACTGAGCATTGGCAAATATAAGAGTGACATTCCAGAAACTGAGAACATTGTAAATGAAAGTACAACTGAACTGAAGTTGGCATGCATTGGGAAGGATAAATATTTCGACTTGATTTTAGTTTGAGCTCCATATATGATAGAAGTGTGGAAAAAATGCTACTAGGTATGTTGGGGGAAGACTGTTGATATTTGCTGTTGTTTGGCTTTTATTACTATTGATAATTCTGCTATTATTGTCTTCTCTGATGGCAGGAGGGGAAGGTTTCTAATGGCAAGCACTGGGAATATTTGTTGGGAGAGACAGGAAGCTCAAAAAGGAAGCTATTTTAAAATGTTATGGACAATCATTTTAGGAACCTACATTTGGGTAGTTACATTACTAATGGAAAGAAGGGAAATAATAGGGACATATTTCTATATATTGTAATGAACAAAGAATCATTTTTTGAAATCTATCCTGAGTTCTGAAGTAGTGATTATTTATCCTCAGCTTCCTACTTTTATGTATGTAGACTGATTTAGACAGACTCCCACTGATCTTGGAATCAATGGAAACTTTAAAGATTTTATGTATATCTAATCCATAAAATGTGTTGTAAAGGGCTTCCCTGGTGGTGCAGTGGTTGAGAGTCCGCCTGCCAATGCAGGAGACACAGGTTCGTGCCCTCGGTCCGGGAATATCCCATATGCCGCGGAGCGGCTGGGCCCGTGAGCCATGGCCGCTGGCCTGCACGTGCGGAGCCTGTGCTCCGCAACGGGAGGGGCCCCAACAGTGAGAGGCCCGCGTACCACAAAAAAAAAAAAAAAAAAAAAAGTGTTGTAAAGATGCACTTTTTAGATAATAAACGAACTTCTATTTATCATATGTGCTTTCATTATTAACATAGGTATGTATGTTAGAGTTGAACCAGGAATCAAATGGATGAATAGCAATATGTAATGTAGTTGGCCCTCTACGTCTGTGTGTTCTGCATCTGTAGATTCAACCATGGATTAAAACAGCAACCATTTACATGGCAATTATATTGTATTTAAAGCTATTTACATAGCATTTACATTGTATTAGTATTTTAAGTAATCTAGAGATGTTTTAAAGTATACAGAGGATGTGTATAGGTTATATGCAAATACTATGGCATTCTATATAAGGGACTTGAGCATCCTTGGATTTTAATATCTGCAGGAGGTCCTGGAACCACTCCCCCAAGGCTAATGAGGGATGACTATATATATATTAAACTAGAAAATTGAGAGCTAATGGGAAAAGTTAAAATATAAAAGTAACAACAGTAATATTGGAACTGATTTTAGCAAAATGCCAAAAAGATCTGAAAATAGAGTAAAATTTGTTAAAGGAAAAGTAAAGATTCCTGCATTTGGGCAATATGTCCTTTCCCTAGTCTTCACCATCAGAAACATCAGAAAAAAAAAGTAGTTTGACTAGGTTTATGCCAGAGCAACACACACACACAAAAAAAACTTGTGGGATTATAATCAAGAATGATCTAAATGAAGAAGATAAGGAAGATATTTAGGAGTGTATAAAATTGTACAGAGCTTCAGATCAAGAAGTGAAAATACATTCACTAATGTAATTAATAAGCTAGAGATTTTTAAACTGTTTGAGTTCATGGCTATATTAATGTTTCAGTAAAATTTCCACAGCAGCTCTAGGCCAAAACCTAATAGTTCTGTTCATTAAAGAAATAGGTCTAGGGACTTCCCTGGTGGCGCAGTGACTGAGAGTCCGCCTGCTGATGCAGGGGACACTGGTATGTGCCCCGGTCTGGGAAGATCCCACATGCCGCGGAGCAGCTGGGCCCGTGAGCCATGGCCACTGAGCCTGTGTGTCCGGAGCCTGTGCTCCGCAACGGGAGAGGCCACAACAGTGAGAGGCCTGTGTACCGGAAAAAAAAAAAAAAGAAATAAGTCTAAATCTCCTAGGAGTAGTAGATTGTTGGACTTCTTACAGATGTCCCTGTGTTTCTCTTGAAATTTAAAATATCCTGGGGTGCTCCCCTCTGTGAACTTATTGTGGTATTCCAGAAAACCTCAGCACACAGTTGGCAAGCATATGCTGTCATTAGAAGCATGTAGAACCAAATTAATGCAATAGTCTCCTTGTTGCACTTTCTGTCTCTGAGTTTTTGCTTCATGCTATAGTTCTCTAGTAATTCTATAATGACTTCCAAGTGCTTGTGGAATCAAGTTCAAATTTTTTCCCATTTTATTCGATTGCCTCTAACTTACCTTAATGTATTCCCAATGCTTATTTTTAAATATTTCTGTGACTCAAGCCAGCACCTTAATTTTCCCTGGAATACTCTGCTTATTTTCTTAAATTTTCCTCTTTCACTCTGAGCTTTTCTGTCTGCCCTTCCTAGTCAAATTATCACAAATTTAATGCCAAGATCAAGTTCTACCTGATTTGGATGTCTTACTTGATTAACCCATTGTATTATTTACTCTCTAACAGAAAAAGAAACTCATTAATGTACTATATATTTATACAGTACATTCATTAATGTACTTTCATTAATGTACCATATATTTTTATCCTATAGTACATGTTTAAAATTATTTTTTAAAATTTTTATTGGCGTATAGTTGCTTTACAAAGTTATGTTAGTTTCTGCTGTACAGCAAAGGGAATCAGTTATACGTAGACATATCCACTCTTTTAGATTTCCTCCCCATTTAGGTCACCACAGAGCACTTATAGAGTTCCCTGTGCTATACAGTAGGTTCTCTATTTTTTTTTTTTTTTTTTTGCTGTACGCGGGCCTCTCACTGTTGTGGCCTCTCCCGTTGCGGAGCACAGGCTCCGGACACGCAGGCTCAGCGGCCATGGCTCACGGGCCCAGCCACTCTGCAGCACGTGGGATCTTCCCAGACCGGGGCACAAACCCGTGTCCCCTGCATCGGCAGGCGGACTCTCAACCACTGTGCCACCAGGGAAGCCCAGGTTCTCTATTTTATATAGAGTAGTATATATATGTCAGTCCCAATATCCCAATTCATCCCACCCCCTTTCCCATCTAGATAACCATAAGTTTGTTTTCTACATCTGTGACTCTATTTCTGCTCTGCAAATAAGTTTATCTGTACCATTTTCCTAGATTCCACTTATAAGCGATATTATATGATATTTGTCTTTCTCTTTCTGACTTCACTATGTATGACAATAGGTAGCTATTTATATTTTGTGCATCAAAGGATATGTATTGTCTTATGCATGTGTAGAGTACTAAATACTGGAAAAAAACCCTTAAACTTCTACATTAAGTATGTATTACCCCATATGCATATACTTACTTGTTCTGAGTTCACTACTGTTAAAAAGATTGAATTTTGTCCACCAAAAAGAAAAGAAATGGTATATTGAAATCTTACTGCCTGTAATTGTCAATGTGACCTTGTTTAAAACTAGGGGGCTTCCCTGGTGGCGCAGTGGTTGAGAGTCCGTCTGCTGATGCAGGGGACACGGGTTTGTGCCCCGGTCCGGGAAGATCCCACATGCCACGGAGCGGCTGGGCCCGTGAGCCATGGCCTCTGAGCCTGCGTGTCTGGAGCCTGTGCTCCACAATGGGAGAGGCCGCAACAGTGAGAGGCCCGTGTACCGCAAAAAAAAAAAAAAAAACAAAAACAAAATAAAAATAGGATCTTTGTGGATATGATCAAAATAAGATTAGGTCATTAGTGTAGGCCCTAATCCAACGTGACCAGTGTCCTTAAAAGAAGAGAAAAACACCATGTAAAGAGAGAGACACATGAGAAGATGTGGAGAAGATGGCCACATGACAAGGGAGGTGGAGTCTGGTTGATGAATCTACAAACCAAGGAGAACCAAGGATGCTGGCAAATGTCTGAAGCTAGATGAGGTAAGGAAGGATTCTCACCTCCAGGCTTCAGGGGGAGTATGGCTTTACTGCCACCTTGACTGCAGACTTCTAGCCCCCAGAACTGTGAGACAATACATTTCTGTTTTAAGCCACCCAGTTTGTGGTATTTTACATCAGCCCTGAAAAGCTAATACAGTTAGGATAGAGGCAAACCACGATAATAAATACACTCCATTTCAAATCATGAGAAAAAAAAAAAGAGTGCTTTTATAGTTTAATAAGGCCCTTGTAAAGACATATGATTTCTTTTTTTGATAGAAAATACCACAAATGAGTAATAATAACCAACTGCATCTGTATAGAATTTACAAAGAATTTTCAATTAATATTTCCTGAGATACTGAATATTACATGACATGTCACATAAAGCAAGTATTATCATAATCTTTTTGGCATGTGAGCAGAGTCCTGGGGAAATTTTAAAATCCAGTCACTGGTAATTATATTCAAGCCACATATTCTTTCTGCAATTTATATTTAGTAAGCGAAAGAGCCAGCAATTACATCTGATTGCTGATTTGAAGTTTGATGTTCAATCTGCTATGCATCAAAATCTGCTGTTTTCATAGAATAGATTCCTTCTCCTTGATCATTAACTGAAAACAAGACAAAAGGCGATGTGCTTACTTACCTACATTCAAGAAAGCCTGCATGTTTGAAGAAAATTTCTGATTTAATGAAATGTGTGGCAGCACATTTATAAAAAGAAAGTGTTCATTTAGACCTTATAAATAAATTACCTGGTTCTAGAATTCCGATGCTGCTTTTCTAGTCTTGCATTTAAGTATTATAATACATTTTACTCTCTAAACCATCATACAGATTTTTGGCTTTAATAGTTGCCAGAACTAAATGTCATGCCAAAATTTCAGGACTCAGCAACAGCAAATAGCAAGATTGGCTAGATGCCCTAGGACAAAATCATGATCATTGCCATTGTGAGTGGTATTTGTGCAAGGAAACTTTCTGCTTCCTCCAGCTATAACTTTATGAGTCTATTAGTTTTCACGTCAAGGGTATTTGGGAAGGTTGAATATTTCCGTAACCTTTAAAAATTAAACCAAGTGAAAAATCTTTGTCATTTTTTATTTAGAAAGATAATTATTTTCCTTGATTTATTTTGATTTATTATCTAGAAAATTTTATCCAGTTGCCGCAAATTCTAGACATAAAAAGGCTATACAGTGCAAGAGAAGTGAAGGGGGGGTGAATCTTGTGCTTTATCATTTTCACTTCCTGAAGTTAAGCCATTCTTTCCCCAGACCAACACTGCTCAACTAAAACACACAAAACATGGTGATGCAGAGCACTTCTATGGCTTTATAAGGTTCATGGGGCAAAATTTCAGGTGACTATGAAAGTGTTGCAATTCAGAGGTATTTGTGGATAAGGTACCTGTGAATTAAGTAAACAAGTAACCATGGTTCGTGAAGGAATATAGGATTCAAACTACCTATATTTACATTCTGATGAAATGCTCAATACATAATCCAATTGAAAATTTTCTTATAGAAATATTATCTTCTTTTCAAATTCTATTTAGTATGCATTGAGATAAGTAAAAAGCAGAACACTGAATTCCTATTTATTGCTATATTGCTATAATTGAGTATACAAAACTCTGATTTCAGTTGAAGTTATTTTTCTCCAGGTTGAAACAATTGATTCAATTTTACCAGGACTACAAATTTAGTATTCATTGAGAGGCAGAGCAGTGTAGTGTCTGAGGACAGAAAGTCCAGAATCAGATTATCTGTATTTAATTTCTGGAATTTCCAACATATGAGCTGTGTGATCTTGTGCAATATCTCTACATCTCTGTACTTCAGTCTCTTGTTTTTAAAATACGGATTAGGAGAGTTTCTATCTAATAGTTACTTATGATTATTAAAGAAGCTAATATAGGTAAGGAATTTAGAATATTGTCTGGAAAATTAGTGATCACTGTAACTATGACCTATTATGAAAATATATTCTGGGGGATCTATCAAAATAATGTTGTTGGGCTGAATGTCAGAAAGGAAAATTATAATGAAAACCAAACAAACACCAAAGCAAATCCTAGAGACAGCACCCTGCTCGTCAGTCTCTCACTTTGTATGCAAACAGATGTACAGTCATCTGTTACTTATTGACTTAGAAGATGAACAGATGTCCATATCTTTTAGGAAGGAAGCCTATCCCATAATGGTCAAATGTGTATTATATACCGTTTCAACACATTCCTAATCATCTGGTTTCAGCCTGCTTTTGATTTTGTTAAATTTTCGGAAGTTTGCAGTCTCCTGTACTTTTCAGTTTAGGAATCTGTAAACCTCCCTTTCAGTGGCTAAGCAAAAGTGAGTCAATATTTACAAAGGCCCCATAGTAAATTATAAATTCATTATCATAGGATGAAACCTGCATTATGAACTCCTTGAGTTAAATATGTCCTAATATATCCTATTTAAGTTGTCAAATTGTTAGTTAGAATAGATACATGTATATGTATCTATATATGTATATTTATAGTTATATTCCATTAGAATTTTAAAGTATATCTTTTGTCATTCTTAAATTTTTTGTAGGAAAACAAATTCAACGTTAACGTATTTATTAATTGACTAAAATACGCTAAAATATTTTAATATACTCAACCACAGATATTCCAAGGAGTCTATACAGTCAGGGAATCTGACCATCATTTACAATTTTTTTTTTTTTTTTTTTTTTTCGGTACGCGGGCCTCTCACTGTTGTGGCCTCTCCCGTTGCGGAGCACAGGCTCCGGACGCGCAGGCTCAGCGGCCATGGCTCACAGGCCCAGCTGCTCCGCGGCATGTGGGATCTTCCCGGACCGGAGCATGAACCCGTGTCCCCTGCATCAGCAGGCAGACTCTCAACCACTGCACCACCAGGGAGGCCCCAATAATTTTATATAATTATTTTGCTTGCACTGATCCCATTTAATAAATTCTTCTCCCAGGGGTTATAATGTGTAACCTTACAAATAGTTTTCTGAGATCTTTATAGTTAATAAAATGTTAGCATATACTGTAATCAGTTACTCTGCAATGGAATTCATCATTGAGAAGAAGGCAAATAGTTTCCATATTAGCCAGGTACAGACATCACAGAGATAAAATGTAAATAGATATGAATAATATTAAATGCATTCCAATAGTGCATAAATTTATGGCTTAAAATACTAAATTTTTTTATAATAAGAGTAAACAATAAATAATTTCAAGTAACTGAATTTTTTGGTTCACTGAATGCTGTGCTATTCATGAAATACAGTTCTCAGGATATAATAATGATCAGATTCATGTAAAACTGGCTGCTTATTCAGATGTAGGCATCTATACGCTTTTGTGTATTTATGTATTTTAGACTTTTAGCATTGCAGTTATAGCATTGGATCTCTATATTTTCCATTTAATATAGGAGTTTAAAAATTACAACTATTTAGTGTATTAATCAGACCAACTGCAGACTTTGAAAGCAGCCTGATGAAAATAAAAAGTTGAAACTGAATCTGACAATTTTAACTAGGGATAGCAAACCTCGAGGGAAAAATTAAATCGGGCTTAGAGTTATGGTGATGAAATGCAAATCTGAAATTGCCTTTTGGTCTCAGGAGAACACAAGTCAGGGTGATGAGGGATGGTAAAAAGTTCCTCCTGGTAACCCAGATCACCAGTATCACTTCTAGCATTCAGGGAAGTGTTAAGTGTTACAGAAAATTTGCCTTACATCTAGATGGTCAAGAAGTAAACCACTTTTTTTTTGTTTAACTTTGCCTCAAATTTCAAATTTTATAAATAGAGAATAAGTGGGAAATCTTACCAGATATAATAGGTAATATTTTCCATTTATAGTTATTGCTCACTCCCTCTTTCTTGTCCTCAGCCCACTAGCATTCATGACTCTATGTTACGCTTATAACTGATGTTCAGAATCTCTTTCTCTTTAGCCAGCGGAGCCAACAACAATTTCAGATTTACACATATAAACATGAATGCTGCTATGTCTTTTTTGTACATTTGATTTGCCTGTGGTATTCCATGCTTGAAGTGTCATTCTGATAATTCTAACTGTTGGTTAACCTAACATAACCCACAGTTCAATTTAAGACAGAGATAACTGTCTGAAAAGACATAAGGATGAGAGAAATATAACACAAGCACAAAAATTTATTCTGTTGGTGCAAAGGCATGTAGGTAGTGTGGCTAAAAGTACAGCTGAAAGTGAAGGAGGGTTACCTAATGGAAGGTACTGGATAAGTTAACATTTTGACATTTTCTTGGCATAAACGATTATTCATTTTTGAGAAAGTGTTTAACAAAAGTAGATGAGCTTCAGAGTACATAAACCAAGGTAGTATATCACATTTTTTCTCAGTTTTGTTCATGATTAATTAATAAAATTATAGTTAAAACTCATTAATTCACTCGGTGAACACATTTTAATACTTAAAATGTGCTGTGAAATTTCAGGCTTATAAAAATGGAACAACATGTGAGCTATCCCTGCCATAAACACTCGTGAAATATGGGTTGAAAAATGTAAAAGCAATAAGTACAAAGGTAGACATATGGTGCAGTGGAAGCAGAGAGAATCCTGAAACTTATTCTTTTGGTGGAACATTTCTGCTAGATCTCAAAGGATTAGTATATATGCTTGCCAAACATAGGAGAGAATTTTAGAGAGAATGCTAGCATGGTTGGAACATATAGGCATATAGCAGAAGGGAAAGATACCAGATATAGCTGGTGGTGAAAGACCTCACATTCCCTATTAAGATTTTAATTTATGCTGTTAGGAGCTCAGGAAGAGTCAGTGGTAATTATGGCATTATTAAATATTTTTATTTTCATTTAGCAATATGGAAACAAGTATGAAGCATATTCTTGAGTGATACAAGGATAGTCCTATGGAAATCTCCACGTAGAAGGTTGATACACCCTAGAAGTTTGATTTAAAATGATGAGAACTAATGTAGCAACTGGGA
Organism: Leucopleurus acutus; assembly: GCF_964270905.1. Lineage (NCBI taxonomy): Eukaryota > Metazoa > Chordata > Mammalia > Artiodactyla > Delphinidae > Leucopleurus > Leucopleurus acutus. Next base: position 159,315,371 of record NC_139145.1, read on the forward strand.
AAGTTAGGGGATGGGACAGACTGAAGAGATACCAGCCAGGTATAGTTGATGGAATTTGGTTGATATCGTGAGGAGGGTAGCAGGAATCAATATCAGTTCTGAGGCTGTACCACTTTTAGGGGTATCAGTCAGGGTTTAGTCAGGAAAACAGAAACATACTAAATATTTCAAGCCAAGAGTAACTAAGAAAGACCATTGGTTACATAGAGGTTGGTAGGCTGTAAAAGGAAATGGAGTACACTGAAGTAACCAAGTATAAAAACTGCAAGAAACAACTTTAACCCCGATGGTTGAATAATCTGAATTTAGGATTTTAAGAACAGGTCCTACAGGGCTGTTGTTCATTCTTTTAAGAAAAAGCTCAGCACTCTTTGTACTTGGACTTCTGAGGAGGGCACTTCCTAGCTGTTACTTGTCTATCTAAGGGGACTCAGCAAATCTTTTTTTTTTTTTTGAAGTATGGTTGATTTACAATGTCGCATTAGTTTCAGGTGTACAGCAAAGTGATTAAATTATCTATATCTATAGATAAGTAGATATATTCTTTTTCAGATTCTTTTCCCTTATAGGTTATTACAAAATATTGAATATAGTTCCCTGTGCTACACAGTAGGTCCCTGTTGGTTATTTACTTTATATATAGTAGTGTATATATGTTAATCCCAACCTCCAAATTTATCCCTTCCCCACCTTTCTCCTTTGATAACCATAAGTTTATTTCTAGGTCTGCGTGTCTATTTCTATTTTGTAAATAAGTTCATTTGCATCATTTTTTTTAGATTCCACATATAAATGATATCATATGGTATTTGTCTTCCTTTGTCTGGCTTACTCAGCAAATCTAAGGCACAGAGTGTTTGAAGAAGCTAGGGGTTGAGTCTATTCTTTGCTGCTGTTGAAGTGATGCCAGTAGGGAATCTAAAATAAGATTCTTTCCCCATCTGCCACATTCCACTGATCCTATATGGCTTCCATTCGGCCAAACCTAACAAGAAGTCAGAGGGTAAAGGATGTGAGAAATTCATTCTGCAGAGGCCCGGCCCCCAAAACCAAGAACAGTACAGACAGGGTGGTATATAGAGAGCTGAATATAGAGAGAGCATATATAGAATATATAAGTATCAATATATAGAGAACAGTATATGGAGACCTGAGAGACAACAAATAAATAACTGGCACAGTTAATAACTGAACTTGGCATTTCAGGTAAAAGTTGCTGAGGCAATATGAGAAGCTCAGTCTTAGAATGGCTAATTTAAAGCAAAATCATACGGCAGACATTGTGCTTAGAACCAGACAATGTGTGTTTCTTTGTTTTATTTTGCTTATAATGCTCCTTGGTTCTAACTCTTACTAGATTTGTGACTTTATGTCAGTAATGTATCCTGTCTGTGCCTTGGTTTTCTCATTTGTAACATGAGGATAATAATAGTATCTCCCTCATATTAAATTCCACAGGAGGGTTAACTATTATTATCATTTGAGTGTCTTCCATTATATAGGATTTTAAAAGCCATGAGAATGGATGTCCTTGTAGGTCATGTGGATAATGAATAGAAGGACATATTGTCCACTAACATTTATACTTCTGGTGTAAAAGGAAAAGGTATTAAATATCAGGAAAATTAGAGGATGATTGTATTAAGGAAAGTAAAGAAGTATATTTTCAGAAGAGGAGAGTGCTTATTAAGCTCCAGTGATCAAGAATAGTGAAATGACAATCAAAAATAGGCCATGTGACTTGAAAATAAGGAAATTATTTTTATGATATTCTTCTAAAGCTATTTTAGTGGAATAGATGGAAATTCTTTGCAATTGCCTGAATAAGAAATGCCAACAGTGAGATAGTAATCAAGAGACTAACCATCCTCAGGAACTAAGAAAGACACCAGTAAAAAGCAAGCAACTGCAGATGTAGGAAAGAAGTCAAGTTCAGCAATGACCCAGAGGAAGTGAAATGAAGGTGACTAAGAACCTGCTTCAAGAAATTAGCTTTTCCGAGTTGTGAGTACAGTCATTCAGACACTGGGATGTGTTTAACATAGAAAGAAGTTAAGGCACTTTTGTTTTTTTTTGCCAAAATAAGAAAAGCAGGGGAAAAAATGGCTTCAATAGCCTAGGTTGTAAATTGGTTCTGTGCTTCGATCAGACACCATAAGCAAGGAATGAGTGAATGGAAGCTTCTGACGAGAACATTGTAATAAGTCAGTGAGAATTGGATTGATAACGTCACTCTCACTATCTACCACCTGCCTAATTTTAAACAAGCTATTTAAGCTCTTTGGGACAGAAGAAAAGGAACAATAATTTCCTTCTCATAGGAGTATATGAAGTACTTAGTACAGTTCCTGACACATAGTGAGTGGTTCGTTTTGAAAATTATGATGCTAAGGATGATGACAATGGTAGTGATGATGGAAAAATGATTAAGGAATTGAACATGTCAAGCATGGTGCCAGTGTGGCTAGGGAAAATGTAGTTCTGGAGTAGGACTGATTAATATAAAGACTTGGGAGTAATCAGTGGAATTAAGAAATTTCTAATAAGTGAATTATCCTGTAACATTTATTTGGCTGTCTGAATTTGAGTCAGATGTTACAGTCTTCTGAGCCACATTGGCTCTCTGTGGCTTCAAACTGGGATTTCTTAAATCATTACCACACTAGAAATTAAGGATACTTTTTGGCCAAATATAATTACATTATTTAATTAAATGGAGTTTTTATAAAATGTTATATTTTATTGGAAAAGTTATCATTACAAAGTAAAGGTATAATAAGGATGACAAAGTACAATACACAAAATTAAATATTATAAATATTTGTTAGTTACTTCAATAGGTGACATTATCAACAAAGAATTCATTTTTATTTTAATGGTTCACAGAGCATTAATACTTGGTATATCTGCTTTCTCTATCCAGTTAACAATTTTTTGGACATAAAAATTCCATATTCTAACTCTAGTATATATCTGCATTTTTAGTAAGCTTTGGAATATTGGTTATTTTCATTAAACATATTTTTTTCATTTTTAAGAAAAATTTCTGACATCTGAGGTCATATGTGTTTTATTATAAACAAACTGTTCATAAAACTATGCTAATGGTTGCTATTTTGGTGTTAATATGAAAAGTACAATACCCTCAAGTTTCAACTTCTCAGACTCTTGATTTTAACAAATTTATTGTAAAAAATTACGTAGCATTTTAGAACAGCTCAAAATTTAAAAAAAGATAATATTTCTTGTGTAACTTTAAAACCACATAGGGCCTGGCATGCATTAGATAGCAACAAAAAGAAACTTTCTTTTCTTTCTTTAGTTCCTTGCTTTTTTCAGACAAAGAAAGCATCAGTGATCATGGAATTTGTAGCTAAGGTATATCTAGGTTGGAATCAGCCTTTCATAACTTATGTGTGTAATCTTGGGAAAATCGTGCCTCAGCACCATTTGTCTTATCTCATGTTTTAAGGTTTCTCCATTTTGTAGCATGTTTTAGAATTTCCTTCCTTTTAAAATCTGAATCAAATACTCTTTTATGTATTCAACACATTTTTTAATCCATCTTTCCATTGATAAACACTTGGGTTGATTCTACATTATGGATATTGGCAATAATGATACTACATGGGTGTAAAAATATCTTTTTGAATTTCTGGATTCACTTTTTGGGGTATATACCTAGATACCTAGAAGAGGAAGTGCTGGATCATATGGTAATTTTTTGGGAATTGCCATATGGTTTTCCATAGTGGCTGCACCATTTTTACTCCCACCAGCACTGAACAAGCATTCCAATTTGTCCACATCCTTACCAACCTTGTGATTTTCTGGGTTTTGTTTTATTTTGTTTTCCTTTTTGATATAGCCATTCTTATGGACATGATGTGGTATCGCTTTTTTTTTTTTTTTTTTTTTTTTTTTTTGTGGTACGCGAGCCTCTCACTGCTGTGGCCTCTCCCGTTGCGGAGCACAGGCTCCGGACGCGCAGGCTCAGTGGCCATGGCTCACGGGCCCAGCCGCTCCGTGGCATGTGGGATCCTCCCGGACCAGGGCACAAACCCGTGTCCCCTGCATTGGCAGGCGGACTCTCAACCACTGCGCCACTAGGGAAGCCCCGCTTTGTGGTTTTGATTTGCATTTCCCTAATGCTTAGTGATATTGAACATAATTTCATGTGCTTTCTTGCCATTTTTATATCTTCTTGAGAGAATTGTCCATTCAAGTGCTTTCTTCATTTTTTAATTGATTTGTGTGGTTTTCTTTGTGGTTGTTATTATTGAGTTAAAAGAGTTCTTCATATATCCTGGTTATAAATCCCTTATTAAGTGTATGATTTGCTAACATTTTTCCGATTCTGTGAGTTACATTTTCACTCTGTTGATAGTGTTTTTTTTTTTTTTTTTTTTGCGGTACACGGGCCTCTCACTGTTGTGGCCTCTCCTGTTGCGGAGCACAGGCTCCGGACGCACAGACTCAGCAGCCATGGCTCATGGGCCCAGCCACTCACGGCATGTGGGATCCTCCCGGACTGGGGCATGAACCTGTGTCCCCTGCATCGGCAGGCGGACTCTCAACCACTGCGCCACCAGGGAAGCCCAATAGTGTATATTTTTAATTTTGATGCACAAAAATATTTTAACTTTTATGAAATCTAACTTTTCTTGTGTTACTTATGTTTTTAGTGTTATAACCAAGAAATCATTGCAAAATGAAACACCAGAAACTTTTTTACCCTATGTTTTCTTTTAAGATTTTTATAGCTTTAACTCTTATGTTTATGTATTTCACCTGTTTTTATTTCATTTTTATATATGGTATAAGGTAGGGAGCCAACTTTATTTTTTGCATGTGAATTTCCCAACACTATCTGTTAAAACAAGTTTTCAATAGCTGTGTCTTACTTAACTCCTTTCTGTTCTCTTTCTATTTCCATTTTTGTTTCTCCTCCCATTTTCCTTTTCTTCTCTCCTTGTCATTTTATTCATTTTTTTCTTCAGCAACATACTTATCATCACTAACTGAACATCAAGCACTGTTTTAATCATTGACTATAATATAGACCAAAACAGATAAATTTATTGCTAACAGGGTTTTAGAATCTAGTAGATGGGGGAGTTTGTGACAGAAAACAAAAATGTGTGTGTGTGTGTGTGTGTGTGTGTGTGTGTGTGTTTGTGTAATAGATAAGGTGGTGCATGCAATAAAAAGATAAAGCAGTGTTCAGTATAAAAGAATGGTGGACATTTTACATGAAGTCGTAAGAGGCATCTTCTCAGATTAAGTATATTTGAGCAGAGACCTTAAGAAGGTGAAAAATGAGCTTTGAAGATACCAACAGAAGGGACTGCAAGAGTGAAGGTCCTCAGATAAGACTGTGGCTATTTGAGGACCAGTAGGGAGCCTGGGGTGGCTGAAGTGAAGTGAGCACAAGTGAGAGTGCTATGGGATAAGGTCACAGAGCTAGAGGATGCCAAGACACACAGGATTTAGAAGTCAGAGCATGGACCTTGGCTTTTATTCTGAGGAACAGGGGAAGGCAGTGAAGTGCATTGATGTGCATTGAGCAGAGGAGGGGCATAATATAATTTGTTTTCCAAGGAATCGTTGTGATTGCTATGTTGAGAATATACTGGGAGGGGGCAAGAGTGGGTGTAAACTGATCATTTAAGATGCTACTATAAGACTAGATGCCAAATAAAGTGGAGTGTGGATGAGGATGTTGGCAGTGAAGGTGATAAGAGATGATCTGATTCAGTATATATTTTAAAGACAGAGTTGACAGAATTTCCTATTGGATATGGGGTGGGAGATGAAGAGGGGAATGAAGAATAACTCCAAGGTTTTGAGAGTGAGAAATTGGTGTATAGAATTCACATTTATTGATAATTGTTGAGTATCTCTTGAGAAATCAAGCTGAGAGAGAAGTATAACAAATATACCAGTGATGGAGTAAATTATGAATAATTCTTATTTTAACTAACCCCATTGGTATAATTCAAATGACTAGAATTTGAATCTGGAGGTGCACTTGCAGTTGTAAGATGTAGTTCTTTGCTCTCAGGCAATGGAGGTGTCTTATAAGGCATCTGAGAGCCCAAAGCCTAATTAAAGTATACAAGGTCACACAGCTAGTTAAGGGGACCAGTTCCTGACCTGAGGCTATGTCTCCTCCACTGGAACCCGCAATAGATTCCTTTTTATAATTTAAATTTCATTGATTTTCTGATTTTGAGATTTCTAAAGAGAAGTTATTTTTCTGATTGCCTTCAACAATGGGAAAGAGACAATTTAATATATCTTCATTAGACCAACTAATTACTAGGGCAAAAAAGTCCTCAAGATGTTTTCTCTACATTTAAACTCAATTCAACCCTAGCAAAATCACTCTGAGGTGTGAGTTGCTCAGAGAATTACAGAAAGCCAAACACATAAACTGATGGTCATTTTCATTATCACATAAACATATTATCTCTGATACGCAGAGGCAGATGGACAGTCTTAGCTGCCTTAAACTTATATTAGAGAGGAGATTTTATGTTCTGATCATTGAAAATAAATAAAAAATAAAGCAGGAGAGAAGATGTACAGAGCTAAATTATATGAGGAATACACAGTGAATAAGGCCTGTATTTGACTTCACCAATCACATCAGGGAGGTTTCTTAGATCAAGAATATGTGGAATCTGAAAAAAGGCTACAAATGAACTTATCTACAAAACAGAAATAGAGTTACAGATGTAGAAAATAAACTTATGGTTACCAGTGGGGGTAAGGGGAGGGAGGGAAAAATTGGGGGATTGGGACTGACACATACACAGTATTATATATAAAATGGATAACTAATAAAAACCCACTGTAGAGCACAGGGAACTCTACTCAATACTCTGTAATGGCCTATATTGGAAAAAGAATCTAAAAAAGAATAGATACATTATATGTATAACTGATTCACTTTGCTGCACACCTGAAACTAACACAACATTATACATCAACCAAACAGCAATTAAAAAAAAAGAATAGTACTACTGATAATAAATTAATCAAATCATGACAGTTACTTTCTTTGTTTTACCTTGTCTCAGTGCCTATCCATTAAAATGTCTTCATTAAAATTTTCACATATAATTGGGAAAATGTTGTCCATATGGTTTTTGAAGACTTGTATTGCTAGGTGAGTGTTCCCTCAAGTTAAAACTGTGTTAGAGAGTCAATAACTTCGAGAACATTTCATAATTGCAGTGCCCTGGATGTTTGTCATCATTTGCTCCCAAGGAATTAAGGAAAACTCTTTCCACATGTCATTCAAAGAAAGAAAATACTTAGAATTTAGTGTACATACTTTCATGTAAGTCAGTCTTTTATTACCTCCTATAATAATCATTGTAAATAAATATCATCAATTTTGAGAAAGTTTTATGAGATAAAATCAATATTAACCAAAAGAACCATAGGCTTAATGAAGAATGAATCATCCAGCTTATAGTTTATTTGCTCATTCATCCAGCAAGTAGTTTCTGAACTGACACTTAGTGCCAAGCACTCATCTCAGCACAAAAGTAATGATATTGAGTAAGCAGTCTCTGGATTCAAAGAACAACGAGTCAAGTTAAGGGGAAAACCACATGTAAATGAATCTCTGTAAAATGCACTAAATACAATATTAAAGGAAAGCAAAGGGGCTGTGAAAACACAGATAAGGAAAGACTCCTTATTATGGAAGATAGTGCAATGTCAAAATCAAAACTATAGTCTTTTCTTTTTGTTTCTATTGTTATTGTTTTCACCTTTTTGTTTTTGTCATGTTATTTCTTCTCTATTTAAAAATATTTTTGCCCAAGGAACTTCTCTGGTGGTCCAGTGGTTAAGACTGCTCTTCCACTGCAGGGGTCACGGGTTTGATCCCTCAACGTTGGGGAACTAAAATCCTGCATACCACGTGGGACGGCCAAATACATATATATATTTGCCCATTATGCCCAGGACTAGGATGAACTTAGATTATAAAAGATGCATAAAATATACATCATTGATTTATATTAATAAAATTAAATGAACATTAAAGTTATCCTTTTCAAATGAAAAAGCCCTTTATTCCATCAAATCTGTTACACTTATTGTACAAAATAGTTGTTTGGAAACTAAACCTCTGACAAAATTTTTAAGATTGCTTTTGTATCTATCAATGTAAGGTTAGTTTGAGTTCTAAAAGGAAATTAATAATAATAATGACAATAATAATAATAGTAACAGTAATAACAGCTAACATAGAGTATGCCCTATGGCTAGGCACCATTCTTAGCACTGCTTATATAGTGATTGTTTTAATCCCACAACTAATGAAATTAATGGGGTAGATAGTATCACTATCATCGTTTTAACAGATGAAGAAACTGAGGACTCAGAGGGGTTAAATAACTTGCTCAGGGTCTCAGAGCTAGTAAGAGAAATAACCAGGATTTACTTCAGGTACTCTCACTCTGTAGCCTAAACTCTGCAACACGATACATTGTCATTCTAATAAGGAAAGTTTATAAATTTGTATTTCCTTATCATTAAAATTGAAGTTGAAGTAATATAAGTATGCAAATTATTCAGATTACCAAAAGATGTAATGTTTTCTTGGTTTCACTATTAAACTTCAAGAGGAGAACATTTTTGTATGGAAGGAATAGAGGGTCGTTTTCACTAGTTTATTCTTCTCCTTCCTAGATGTAAACGATTTTCAATGACAGATTTGCAGAGCAGACAACCCGTGCCCATTACCTTTGCTCTTGCAAATTGACAGTCCTGATGGCAATTTATGCTGTCATGTTTAAGGACCCTTATGTAAAAGTGCAATGTGCAGCGGAGTGGAAAAGGGAGATCCTGAATCCAGGCAAATGTGGATTCAGATTGTGACTCTGCAAATTACTACATGGCCTTAGACAGGCCACTTGACCTCTCTGAGACTCAATTCCTTCAGCTCTGTGATTAGGCAGTAAAGCCTATCTCACAGCATAAATTAACTGAAGGATTAACTCAGAAGGACATTAACAGGGTGCATTAGCCAAAGTAGGCCTAGATAACTGGTAGTACTGCCTATGGGAATTGGTATTATTATTATTGGTGTTTTTAGTTTGAATCATACGAAGTTACCATTTATTAACACAGCAAAAACACTGTTAATTAGATATTTCTGTGTAACGAAACACACCAACATTTAGCAGCTGGCAGTAAGGATGATTTGTTATTTCTTATGAGTATCTGGGCAATTCTACTCCTCGTCTTATTAGCTGAGGTTTTGTGTATGGTTGCATTCAGTTGAGAAATCAGCTGAGACACATGGCTTCTCCTCTTTGAGATCTCTTACTCTACACAGTGTCTTAACCTCCAAAGCCTCTCAATATGCCCCTTTCTCTCCAGTAAAATGTCCTGTGATTTATTATAACCTGGCAGCTGGATACCAAGAGGGATTCTTTTAAGAGGACAAACCCCAAATATGCAAATGCTTATCAAGTGTCTGTGCATTTACATGCTGATGCCCATTGACTAAAGCAAATTGCCTCACCAAGCCCAGAGACAATGTGGGAAGGGATAACCCAAGTTATTCATTTGGGGGTCATCAACGTAACAGCCTAGCACACTTGAATATTGTTGATTTCTTATAGTTTGAGCCACAAAGGCTGGAGAAACTCTCTAGAACTCCTACACTTACCTTAGGAAATTTGCACCCTTGTGGAATTTAAAATGTACCAGAAGAGATTCCCTCCTTCATCTCGGATAACTGACCTCAGTGATCAGTGATCCATGAGCAGAGAAGGAGAGGTAGCGTAAGTGAAGAGGCTGAGAAGTGACATGAATAAGCTCACATGCTTCATATAAAGGCATTCCTGAATAATCACTTGGCTGGAGCAACAGCTGTGTCAGTGCTCTGCCTACATCCTTATACTTAATTTCCCTGTGTTTGTGTACCTCAGCAGCTGACTTCTGGTGACTTTCCCACCCAACAGCCAACACCTGCCTCTGTTTTTTAAAGAGCAGTCATCAGGCTGCTACAAGCCTCTTGGTCTTCAGTCTTGGAAAACCGGAGCCCCCTCTGCCTGTCCACCCTTGCCTTTAACCAATGAGTGAGGTGCACAGGGAAATAAATATTCCCCAATTGAAGAATGTTAAGATATGATTAACATTTTCTCCAAATTGCTTATATCAGATTGAGCCAGACTAAGTCTTGATGGGAAATTGCTTGACTTCCTTGGTTTTCTCCCTTCCTAATCCCACTTTCCATCTCCCTGGCCAATTTTTAGCCCCTGACAACTCTTCCATATAAGTAAACTTTTACATGAGTCGTTGTCTCAGGTCTATTTCTGGAGAACAAAATCTAAGACAACTCGTGACAGTAGCACTTAATATAGTTAATTCCTGCTTTTCTATTTATAAGCTCTAAGTACTACATTTATAATGAATGAGGAAAGAAGTTAAGTACTTTGCAAAGTTATTTAATAATTTCAAACTTCTCAGAAAGTTTTGCTGGTTTGTTTTCCTTTCATTTTAGAAATATTCCTGTTTTTTGGCATAACATATTGTTGATGTCATATATTTTAAAGAGGTTATTTAATCTCTCAGTCTGTTACATCAAATATGCTGAAATGAGGTAATAACATTTTTCTTGCCAAAACATTTTTAGAACTAGTAAAAATCCTGGAAGATTCTTCAGATTTAACATGTGTTCAGTAAATGCAGGCTTTTGCTACCACTGATGTTAATATTACTTTTTCATTAATATTCTTGCTAAAACTCCCTGCACTAAATACTTCTTTGCAATGACCTACAACTCATCCTGCCATGTACGTATGTATATATATATATATATATATTAACGTAGCTATTAGTTTCTCTAAGTTTAAATCATCATCATCCCTCTTGCCTTCTGGAATGGAAATCCACTAGGTCTTGTTTGTCCTTTTTCTTCTGACTGTCAACTCCCTCTTGAAAGATATAATTAATACAGTTCTGTCCACAAGCAGAGTCATTCAATTGTAAGAACACTTAATTTATTGTCAGAAGACCCAGTTTGAAAATTTAGTTCTACCACTTACTTTTCTCAATAATGCCTCGATTTTCTCATCTAAAAAGGATGAAAATATCTACTCTTCCTATCCTCTAGTTATTTTGTGTGACTCAATCTATGAGAAAATGCTTTGAAAACAATAAATTACAATGCAGGAGGAAGTACTATTATTATTGTCTGCACACCCCAACTGTTCTTATATATTTTCCACTCATTGTTTTGCCACCTGGTATGTAATAAAAGTGGGACATATTTCTTTAAAAAAAAAGGAGAGAGAAACTCTATTTACACTAGTTATTGAAGAAAGTTTTCCTCTCACACCTGCTCTAGGTATTACATGATTTTTTAAATTAGAACTTAAAAGAAGCTACTTCATTTATCTTTAATTAACTAACAGAGAAGAGAAAAATAAAGAAGACTGGTGTATTCATCAGGGTTTTCCAGAGAAACAGAAGCAATGGGATATATATATATATATTATATATATATTATCTCTTTCTATATATATACAGAGAGAGAAGGCAAGAGAAACTCTATTTACACTAATTATTGAAGAAAGATTTCCTTGTGCATCCAGCAGAAGGAGAAGGAAATGAACAGTTTTGAAATATGCTAGAACAATCTGCACTTCCTAATAAGACCTGCCCTCAGGGGTAACAAATTAACCAGAGTCAAATCTGCTGGGGTATTATCAGAACCTAATTTACCTGGGGAAGGAAAATATCCAACTTCTGCTGGCTCTAGTCATCCTATCCACCTAAGGGGGGTGAAAAATACTGAGAAACACTTGTGAAATTCATAGTATAGAGGCAAATTTTAACTAAAAGACCTTATTGTAGCACTATAAAACATTCTCTCCTCTCTTCACACTCAGCACCACATTACTAAAGACCTATCTACAGCAGATCTTTTTACTGGGTACATCATGTCCTGCTATCAAGAAAAAAAATTGCAAGGTATTCCAAAAGGCAAAAAAACACAATTTCAAGAGTCAGAGCAAGTGTCAGAGCCATACAAAGCTGGGGTGTTGGGATTATCATATCAAGAATTTTAAAAAAAAGTATTATTAATATTCTAAAGGATCTTGTGGATAAAGCAGAAAACATGCAACAACAGATGGGCAATGTAAACAGAGACATTGAAATCCTAAGAAAGAACCAAAAAAGAAATGCTAGAGATTAAAAACACTGTAACAGAAATGCAGAATGTCTTTGATAGGCTTATTAGTAGATTGTACATGGCTAAGGAAAGAATCTCTGAAATAGAGGATATAATAAAATCTTCAAAAACCAAAAGAGTAAAGAGAGCAAAGGATGGAAAGAAAAAAAAAAAACAGAACAGAATGTTCAAGGACTTGGGACAACTAAAAAAGATGTAACGTATGCATAATGGAAATACCAGAAGGAAAAGAAAGACAGAAAAAAACAGAAGAAATATTTGAAACAATAATGACTGTGAATTTTTCCAAATTAGTGTCAGACATCAAACCATAGATTCAAGAAACTCCGAGAACATCAACCAAGATAAATGCCAAAAACGACACCTAAGCACAATATTTTCGTACTACAGAAAATCAAAGATAAAGAAATAAAAAATCCTGGAAGAGAAAAATATCTTACCTGTAGAGGAACAAAGATAAGAATTAGATTTGCTTTCTCTTCAGAAACCATGCAAGAAAAGAAGAGGAGTGAAATATTTTAAGGTTTTGAGAGAGAAAAACAAAACAAAACAAAAAAACCCACCAATCTAGAATTCTTTATGCTGAAAAATTATCCTTCAAAAGGAAAGGAAAAAAAAAATCATCTGACAAAATTTGAATGTATTTCTTACCAAATTTCATAACCTGGATGAAATGAACCAATTCATTGAAAGATACAATCTGTCAAAATTCACACAGGAAGAAATAGACAATCTCAGTGGACCTACATCTGTTTTAAAAAATGGAATCAATACTAAACTTCCAAAACAGAAAGTACCAGGCCCAGATGGATTCACTGGTGAATTCTCCCAAATAGTTAAGAAATAAATTATGCCAATTATCTACAATCTCTTTCAGAAAATAGAAACAGAAGGAATACTTCTTAACTCATTGTAGGTGGCAAGCATTACTCCAATACCAAAACCAGACAAAGACATTACCAGGAAAGAAAATTATAGATCAGTCTCTCTTACTAACATACACAAAAAATTCTCAACAAAATATTAACAATTCACATCTATCAATGTATAAAAACAATATAACATATCATGACTATGTGGGATGTTCCCAGGCTTCTTCAACATTTGAAAATTAATGTTATTCATCATATCAAAAGGATAAAAAAGAAAAAATCACATGGTCATATAAATAGATGCAAAAAATGTATGTAAGAAAACCCAACACCCATTCATGATGAAAGCTCTCAATAAACTAGGAATAGAGGGGAACTATCTCACCTTGATAAGGAATATTTACAGAAGCCCTACGGCTAACACTGCACTTGATGAGAAACTCATTTTTCCCACTAAAATCAGACACAAGGCAGGTGTGTCCCCTCTCACCACTCCTTTTCAATATCTTCTGAAAGTTCTAATTAGTGTAATGAAAAAGAAAAGAAAAATATATAGAAAGGTATATAGATTGAGAAGGAAAATATAAAACTGTCTTTGTTCCTAGATGACATTTCCATCTATGTAGTAAATACAAAAGAATTGACAAAAAGCTTCTGGAACTTATATGAAATTATTGCAAGGTAGCAGTATACAGAGTTAACATACAAAAGTCAGTTGTTTTTCCATACACCAACAATGACCAAGTGGAATTTGAAATTAAAAACACAATATCTTTTACATTGGCACTCCATAAAATGAAATGTCTAGGTATAAATCTAAAAAATATGTACAAGATCTACATGAAGAAAACTACAAAACTCTGATGAACAAAATCTAATAATAAATGGAGATATGTTCCATGTTCATGGACAGGAATATTCAACATTGTTAAGATGTCAGTTCTTCTCAACTTGGTCAATAAATTCAATGCAGTGTTACTCAAAATCCCAGCAAGTCATTTTGTGGATAGCAACAAAGTGATTCTAAAATTTATCCAGAGAGGCAAAAGACCCATAATAACTAACATACTATTGAAGTAGAACTATCAAACCATGCAAAGACATGGAGAAACCTTAAATGCATATTTCCAAGTGAAAGAAGTCAAACAAAAATGCTGCATGATGCATGTTTCCAACTATATGACCTTCTGGAAAAGGCAAAACTATGGAGACAGTAAAAAGATCAGGGGTTGCCAGCGATGGCAGGAGTTGGGGGGTAGTAGGGATGATTAGGTGGATAAGATCTTTAGGACAGTGAAAATACTCTGTATGATACCATAATAATGGATACATGTCATTATACATTTGTCCAAACCCATTGAATGTATAACACCAAGAATGAACTGTAACATAAACTATGCCCTTTGAATGATTATGATGTGTCAATGTAAGTTCATCAATGGTAAAAAATGTACCATTCTGTTGGAAGATATTGATGACATGGGAGACTAAGCATATGTGGGGAGAGGAGATTATAGGAAATCTCTCTGTGTACTTCTCAATTTTTCTCTGAACCTAAAACTGCTGTTAAAAAAAATAATGATAATACAGTCTTAATTAAAAAAAAAAAAAAAGCAAAGCAATGCACCCGCTGAGCAGTCAGGCAAGAGATGTTCCCTTCTGCTTGGGATAAGGTCAGTTTTATTTTTTTTCTTTTTGTTTGTTTATTTGTTTTTGCGGTACATGGGCCTCTCACTGTTGTGGCCTCTCCCGTTGTGGAGCACAGGCTCTGGACACGCAGGTTCAGCGGCCACGGCTCACAGGCCCAGCCGCTCCGCGGCACGTGGGATCCTCCCGGACCGGGGCACGAACCCGTGTCCCCTGCATCGGCAGGTGGACTCTCAACCACTGCGCCACCAGGGAAGCCCTCTTTTTGTTTCAATTGATTGGAAGAGAGTCACCCACATTGGGGAAAACAGTCTGTTTTACTCACTCTCCCCATTCTAAAGTTAATCTCATACAAAAACACTTTCTGGGACATACCCAGAAAAATATCTGATGCAATATCTGGGCATCCCATGGGCCAGTCATGTTGAAACATAAAATTGACCATCATAACTGGTGGGGAGAGAGAGAAACACTAGCCATGGAAACTCACAGCTGTCTACATGGAATGTTAGTTGCTCATATTTTCAAGTTAACAATTTATCCTAAATTGGATTTATATAGGAAAGAATTGGATAATAACCCCAAGATACAAACAAAATTCTCTGGTTCTCCTTTCTTTCCCAGTACTCTGTTACTGGGACACTGAGATAATAGGGCTTAGGTCATAGCAGATGCGCCATATATATTTTTTCCTTAGACCTATTAATATGGCAACTATGTTTTCACCCATCCTGTAATTTGTAGGAAAATTGTATCAATATTAACAGAATTCTGAAACTGATTCTATTGTATTTTTAATATTTTTAAGCAAATAAAATCATATAACAGAAAAACCTCATGTTAATAATGCTTCTCACAAGTCCAGTATTATCCATCATTTGAGGTTCTTTTTTAATTTTCAAAGTATGTTTATTTATCAAAATAAGAAATAGGGAGAAACCCAAAATTTTAAAAATGGGATACCAAAATTAGCTTATTTTAAAAGGAATTACTTGAAATCGTTTTTATTATGGTAGCAGAGAAAACATAATATTTCTGTTGGTTTTTAATATAAATTGATATTTTTCTGGGGCAGTACAAACATTTTGCAAATTAACTTACCAGCACCTCTTAGACTGAAAAGTTAATTTGTTTCCAAAAAATAAGACAGGCTAATTTTCACCTAGCAGAAATAGTGTGCTTCTAAACTAAAAAACTTTCAAGTCACCATTTTAATCACAAAATTAAAATAGCAACATGAAGCAAGATAGGCCACATCTGTCTTAAAATTTATATAAAGCACAAACTGTATGTATCTTCCAAGTACTTTTAACTCAGTATTTTACCTACTTCCATTAAATTAAAGGTGAAGAATTTGTACAGAATTTATTGGCTCAAAAGGTGTAAATTCACAGTTCTGTTGTAATCATATGGGAGAATAAGAAAAGTAACTTTGAAAAATGATTTGATCTCTGAAAAGTTTATAGAAAATAAATGTTTATTATTTTCATTTTCTTTATGCACTCCTTAGAAGCAAGGCTAATCAAGGAAAATAATTAACTTGGTCAATGAAAAACAGAAAGCAATAGTTGATTCATATCTTATGCTGCTAAATATTTTCAGTTAAATACAAGAAAAATTCAGGGCTTCCCTGGTGGTGCAGTGGTTGAGAGTCCGCCTGCCGATTCAGGGGACACGGGTTCGTGCCCCAGTCCAGGAAGATCCCACATGCCGTGGAGCGGCTGGGCCCGTGAGCCATGGCCACTGAGCCTGCGCGTCCGGAGCCTGTGCTCCGCAACGGGAGAGGCCACAACAATGAGAGGGCCGCGTACCGCAAAAAAAAAAAAAAAAAAAAAAAAGAAAAATTCAACTAAGTATCAGAAAAATGATTTTGAAAATTGCTTTTATTCTGTAGGGTAACATTTCTAATTGTTTAGCAGAAAAATCTTCACAACTCAGTGGTTTAGACAGTTATTCTATCCCAGCAGAGTCCAGTGACTTTGGCAGGGAGGATTAGCTTTCCTGGAGGCATTCAGGAATGCAGATTAAGCTCCACCCATACCGTCTGTGGCTCTTGTATGTTCATCAGAGGACTTGATGTCAGCCCTGCACTGTCTAGTGGGAGAAAGAGTCAGAGACAGATTCAGAGACAGAGACAGACAGTGATGAAGACACATCCTCTCTTAAACTGCCCCAGGATAAAAGTGATACACAATTTCTACTCACGTTCCATTGGCTAGAAGTAGTCACAAAGCCCTTCAAGAATGTCAGGAGGGAATGGGAAAAAGAGTTTAGCTGTAAGACCTGGAAAGGGCTGAGAGAGCCACTAGCCTATCTTTACACCATTTATAAACCAGTTTGAAAGGTATGCAAGTTAAAGGATAACAATAGGATTCGTGGGCCCTTTGGTGACGATTAGCCTATGACATAAACCTTAACTGGCGAGAGAAGTAACAACAATAGCAGCCAAAATAAGAAACTGACCTTGACATTTAACTTTATCAGGAATAGCAGAAGGCAGCAGGAGGGTGACAGTTGGGTTCATATGATCATAACTTCTAGTGTCAGACTGATGAGTTTGTGGTTGCAGCACTTGGGCTTAAATACGTTACTTATGTTGTTTTCTTCTCCTCCTCCTTCTTGACAACAGGACTGAAATATATCCATAGGCCAATAATCCATTCTTTCGTATCTTGAACAGATAATGTCTTACACTGTCTTGGTCACAAACTTATCTTACTTTGATAGATATGCAAAAATATTTTTCACTGCTTTTCCGGTTTTTCATGGCTTGGAAAAACAGAAGGAGCCTAATTTTTATTTTAAATGTGATGCTTGGGCTTCCCTGGTGGCCCAACTTTTGGCCTTCATGCTCACCTCGTGCTCTTCATTCAATATTAACTTCCCCCACTGGAGTAATTGCAGATCACTGTCCCTGCAAAAATGCCCATTGGCTGCTGAGAGGTTAAGCATGATGGAAATGCAGATATGGCCATTGGATTGGCAAAATGTAGTCCACGGTGACCTCTAAATAAACAGATTTGGAGAAAGACAAAAGCAGCAATGAAGTGCTTAAAATATGCATGGACAAATATACTGGATTTTCTATAGAAAAAATAATCTATTTTCAACATGACAAAGGGGGAAAAAAACAGAGAATGGAGACAGTTCTAGATTAAAGGATACATAAGAGACATAATATATAGAAATATGAACATGGATTCTGATTTGAATAAACTATAAAAAGTCATTTTTGAGGTAGTGGGGGAAATTTGAAAAGGAAAACAATATTAGATGATACAAAGCATTTAATTTGAATATTGTTAGTTATGGTAAGGGCATTGCAGTGGTGCAAGGAGAGCTCCATATCTTCAAAAGATGCTTATAGAAATAAATGAGGTAAAATGATATAAAGCCAGGGATTTTCTTTAAAATACCTCAAAAAAAATCTGTGAATGGAAGAATCAATATTATAAAATCTTCATAATGATCAAATCTATGTAAAGGATCTACAAAAATTTTGTTCTTTCTTCTTTTATATATACTTAATTTTTTTCCATTAAAATTTAGTTTGGAAACATTTTTAAAAGAAATACTCTTGTCCTCTATCTCCAGCATAAGGCTGGACTATATACTATGACTATCCTACTGCTGAAAAATTCTTAAAACACTGTACAGAATCAAAAGGAGAAAACCAACTTTGTGATAGCATCAATGAGCTGGCAAGAAATCCTGAGATGGAAAACTAATTTAAAGCAAGAAAGAAGAGAGGTAAATGGCATTTTATTGGAACCAGCTACTTGCCCTGAAGACATTATAAAACACAACCTGAATAAATTGAACTCTGTTTTTTATATATTTGTGGGACTGGCTCAAGGTGGTAAGCCTTTTAGTGGAACTTCTGAATACAGTTATGAATTTAAATGACTATAACTTCATCGCAAGAGCACACTAAATATAAGGCCACTTTCTCTCACCCCATGCTAGGTCAAGAAAACTTATCTGCCTCAAAATGAAGAGCTATGTGGAAAGAAAAACCCTTCCTGGGGAATTAATAATGATAAACTAGTTTTAGTAGTGCTACATTCTGAATTCAGTCAATCTGTTTTCTTTAAATGAAATCTAAAGTAAATACAAGTCACTCTGAGGGAACTCTGCATGCCCAAAAGAATTCCCATCATGGGCAAAGTTCCATGGAAAATAAGCTCACAGTTAAAAATCACAAAACACACAAGGAAATAAGACAGTGAAAGATGGTAGAAACAACAGAACATTGAATCAGACTAAAAAAAAAAAAAAAAAAAGAAATGCCTGAAATTGAATTTAAAAAACTGAATATACATTAAGTATTCTTGCTATTTATAAGGAACAAGAAAGGATAATGAAAAAACAAATAAATTGCAATTAAGTATTACTGGAGACTGACATTGCTTGCCTCAGTGAACCGTACTTCCCAGCATTCAGTCTTTTTAGGGTCATCTCCCACGTTGACTCTGGACTTGACAATTTTTCCTGTTCTGGTCACTGAGAAATTAGCTAGCATATGCAGACAGGTATATAAGAAGCACTTACACATTGGAATGTGTTCTCTAGGAATGTTCCCCTTTAGGAATCAGCCCTCATGCTTCAAAAATGCTTAAGGAATACTACTGACTTATGAGAGAAAACAGAAACAGTGGAGTCTGAGAGACTATTGTGGATATTCTAGGACCAGCCAAGTATCTAGCTGAGTGTAACCATGTAGATGACCTCAGCTGTGTCACACAGAACTAAGCCCAGTCAACACACAGAATCACAAAAATTAATAAATTAATATTCTTTTAAACCAGTTTTAGGAAAACTTTCTGTAAAGGACAGATAATAAACATTTTAGGCTTTGTGGGTCATACACTCTGTCCCAGCTACTCAATTCTTCTTGTAACACACAAGCAACCACAGACAATACGTAAAAAAATGAACATGGTTCTGTCCTAATAAAACCTGATTAATAGACACAGGAATTCTAATTTCATATGATCTTCATGTCACAAAATATGTTTTATAAGCATTTAAGAATACAGACACCTTTTCTGGCTCACTGCCAAACCAAAACAGTTGCTGCACCTAATTTAACCTTCAGGGTATAGTTTTCTAACCCTTGTTATAAGCAACTAAATTTTGCATGAGTCTGTTACACATCAATAGATAAAAAACAAAAATTGTTACTGGAAGTTGGGTGCTGCTATAAAGAACTTTGTTTTTACATCTCAGCCCTTTAGTTATTTATTCTAATTTTACTTGCATTTGGCCCTTTATTCCATTTCCATCATACAAGGCATGGTTTTACCTTCTTTCCTCAGTTATGAAACACATTTAATTAAATATTATTTGTGAAGTGATGGGGACAAAACAAACAAGATTATTTTACTTAGTACTTGCAAGTTATAATTTCATGTTCATATGGAACATTTTATATAAGAAGAGCTTGATAGATTTATAAAGACATAATCTTGCAGACTAGTACAAAAATCAACAGTTGAAAGTTTTGTGGTCAGGTCCACTCAACTCTACCATCTTCCTATTTTATTAAAAATGTTATCTCTATCCACATATTGTTCAGGTTCATTCACTTTTGAGTCTTGGTTAGAATGTCTCTTGGCTTAGTCTTTGAGCTACAGATTTAGGCTCAGAAACATACTGTGTCATACCCTTGCTAGTAGCCTACAAAATGCAACCTCGATACTCTGACCTTAATAGTTGAACAAATCATTTTTGTAGAAATAATCAAGTATTTGTGTATAACTGAACAGTAATAAAACATTTCTGTTAGAACTATGTAGCCCTTATTTTAGTATCTAATACGAGGATTTTATTTCCATTTTGAGATAGTAATTTGACTTTAAAAGATATCTAGAATCAGTTTGTTGAGACAGACCCCTTCTATCATTGTGTCATTCAGATCTTAAATAGCAGAGCTAAAGGTTTTTTGTATGCTTGTGTCTAACCTACATACCTTTGAACCCCTTACTGAAGAGTCTTTATTTTGAGGTTATATTTATCAGTTAATAAAATGGATACAGTTTAAAGACTTATCTACCCTTTAAGGATTTTTTTATAGGTTGTTATTGAGTTTAAATGTGGCTTTTAGTATAAACTGTAAATAATGCTTCAGTTGAAGAGAATACTTCTTTTTTCTATAATAAGGTGTTTTCTTAATTGTAATACAAAGGTTTAGAAACAAATGAAAAAGAAAGGTCAAACTTATCTAAAATACTATTTTTACATTTGCTGTTAAATATAGGTTTAGGGTTATGCCAATAAAACATGTCATTTATTGTTTCTATATTTTTTTCTCAGCATTAGTTTTGATTTACCCACACGGTTGCTTCTTTTTTTTTTTTTTTTTTTTTGCGGCACGCGGCCTCTCACTGTTGTGGACTCTCCCGTTGCGGAGCACAGGCTCCGGACGCGCAGGCTCAGCACCCATGGCTCACGGGCCCAGCCGCTCCGCGGCATGTGGGATCTTCCCGGACCAGGGCATGAACCCATGTCCCCTGCATCAGCAGGCAGACGCTCAACCACTGCGCCACCAGGGAAGCCCGGTTGCTTCTTTTTTTCTCACCATTCCCTTTTGCTCCTCAGACCTTACTTCCTTCTGTTACTTTTGTCCGAAAATGTCTTCATTTTGCTAGTGATCTTAAAAATAATTTATCTGGTACATAATTCTAGGTTGGTACTGTGTATTTTCTTTAACAATCCAAAGATAATATTACACTGTCTTTTGGATTCCATTGAGAAGTTAGCTGGCTCTTCTGTAGATACTGATTTTTCATTTTGCCGGCTTATAACATTTCCTCTTTGTCTTTTACAGTTAGACTAGACTATTTCTGGTTGTGAACTTGTTTTTTATTTTCTTTATTTTTTTAATTGAAGTATAGTTAATTTACAATGTTGTGTTAGTTTCATGTGTACAGCAAAGTGATTCAGTTAATATATGTTCTTTTTCAGATTCTTTTCCATTATAGATTATTAAAAGATATCGAGTATAGTTCCCTGTGCCACACAGTAGATCCTTGTTTTTTATTTTCTATACAGTGGTGTGCATATGTTAATCCCAAACTCCTAATTTATCTCTCCCCCCAGCCCCCCCTACATCTCCTTTGGTAACCATAAGTTTGTTTTCTATGTCTGTGAGTCTATTTCTGTTTTGTAAATAGGTTCATTTGTATATTTTTTTTTTTAGATTCAACCTGTAAGTGATATCATCTGATATTTGTCTGATTTACTTCACTTAATATGATAATCTCTAGGTCCATCCTTGTTGCTGCAAATGGCATTATTTCATTCTTTTTATGGCTGAGTAATATTTCATTGTATATATTTATTGCATCTTCTTTATCCACTCATCTGTTGATAGACATTTAGGTTGCTTCCATGTCTTGGCTATTGTAAATAATGCTGCCATGAACATTGGGGTGCATGTATCTTTTTGAATTAGAGGTTTTACCTGGATATATGCCAAGGAGTTGAAATGCAGGATCATATGGTAACTCTATTTTTAGTTTTATAAGAAACCTCCATACAGTTCTTCAGAGCGGTTGCACCTATTTACAATGCCACCAGCAGTGTAGGGGGGTTCCTTTTTCTCCACACCCTCTCCAGCATTTATTATTTGTAGACTTTTTAATGATGGCCATTCTGATTGATGTGAGGTGATACCTCATTGTAGTTTTGATTTGCATTTCTCTAATAATTAGTGATGTTGAAAATCTTTTCATGTGCCTATTGGCCATCTATTTGTCTTCTTTGGAGAAATGTCTATTTAGGTCTCTTGCCCATTTTTTGGGTTGTTTTATTTTTTGATATTAAGCTGTCTGAGCTGTTTATATATTTTGGAAATTAATCCCTTGTTGGTAGCATCACTTGCAGATATTTTCTCCCATTCCATGGGTTGCCTTTGAGTTTTGTTTATGGTTTCCTTTGCTGTGCAAAAGCTTTTAAGTTTGATTAGATCTGATTTGTTTATTTTTGTTTTTATTTCCATTACTCTGGGAGATGAATCCAAAAAAATATTGTTGGGATGTAATCAAATAGTGTTCTGCCTGTTTTCCTTTGTAAGTTTTATAGTATCCAGTCTTACATTTAGGTCTTTAATCCATTTTGAGTTTATTTTTGCATCCAGTGTTAGAGAATGTTCTAATTTCATTCTTTTACATGTAGCTCTCCATTTTTTCCAGCACCACTTATTGAAGAGACAGTCTTTTCTCCATTGTATATTCTTGCCTCCTTTGTCTTAGATTAAGTGACCTTAAGTGCATGGGTTTATTTGTGGGCTTTCTATCCTGTTCCATTGATCTCTATGTCTCTTTTTGTGCCAGTACCATACTGTTTTGATTACTGTAGCTTTGTAGTATAGCCTGTAGTCAGGGAGCATGATTCCTCCAGCTCAGTACTTCTTTCTTAGTATTGTTTTGGCTAATCAAGTATTTTGTGTTTCCATACAAATTTAATTTTTTTTTAAAAAATGCAGACCAACATCACTGATGAACATAAATGCAAAAATACTCCACAAAATATTAGCAAACCAACTACAACAATATATTAAAATGATCATACACCATGATCAAGTGGGATTTATCCCAGGGATGCAAAGATTTGTCAATATCCACAAATCAATCAATGTGATACACCAATTAACAAATTGAAGAATAAAAGCCATATGATCATCTCAATAGATGCAGAAAAAACTTTTGATAAAATTCAACATCCATCTATGATAAAAACTCACACAAAGTGGGCATAGAGGGAACATACCTCAACATAATAGAGGCCATATATGATAAACCCACACCTAACATCATACTCAAGGGTGAAAAGCTAAAAGCATTTCCTCTAAGATCAGGAACAAAACAAGGATGTCCATTCTCACCACTTTTATTCAACATAGTTTTGGAAGTCCTGGCCACAGCAATCAAAGAAGAGAAAGAAATAAATGGGATCCAAATGGGAAAATAAGAAGTAAAACTGTCACTCTTTGCAGATGACATGATGCTCTACATAGAAAATCCTAAAAATGCTACCAGAAAACTACTAGAACTCATCAATGATTTTGGTAATGTTGCTGGATACAAAATTAATACACAGAAATCTGTTGCATTTCTATAAACTAACAATGAAATACCAAAAAAAGAAATTAAGGAAATAATTCCATTCACCATTGTATCAAAAAGAATAAAATACTTAGAAATAAACCTACTGAAGGAGGTAAAGGACCTGACTCTGAAAACTAGAAGACACTGATGAAAAAAACTGAAGATGACACAAACAGATGGAAAGATATATACTGTTCTTGGATTGGAAGAATGAATATTGTTAAAATGACCATACGACCCAAGGCAATCTACAGATTAAATGCAATCCCTATCAAATTACCAATGGCATTTTTCACTGAACTAAAACAAATAATTTTCAAATTTGTATGTTTCTATATATTTTTAAACTAGTTATGTCCTAGGAGTAGCGTACATAATATTAGCCTGTACCAGTGAGTGATTTTGCCTCTGCACATATGGTCAGTGAAATAGATATGTATTGTGTGACTGTCAAATTCAAGTAAAATTCTTGATAAGAGGTCAGATTTAAATTGTAATGTAGCTACCCTATAGATCTTAGGCAGGAAAGAATGATTTGGATTTATTAATATGTTTGCCGTGGCTATAACCAAGTTTTAGGATGTAGAGGAAAAGGTAAGTCAGATTTCTCAGAATGTAACAAAAGAGCGTGTCAATTAAATAAGAAGATTTGTGCTTAAACCTGTCCCTACTACTCAATGTCCTTCAGTCACTTTAGGTAGATTTAAATTTTTCCACTACCTTGTATGTCAGAGGAAACACTCCTGAGGGGTTTTTATCTTGGTTGATAAGGAAGTTTGTTTCATGACAATTACTCTTGGGTTATGACACAAGAAGAAGAGAAAATAAAATTACTGGCAATTACTGTTACCTGATCTCGCTTAGGCAAAATCAGGAAATATGTACAAAATAATTACTTCTGTTGGTTTGCATTGCATTTTCTAATCTATAGATCTTCAAATTAGAGTGGGTACATTGGATTGGTCAATCTATTTAGTCCAACTTTTCTCTCTGACTCCTAAATAAGTAGGGATTTTTATCTTAGGCCCTCCTTCCCAGAGGACAACTTTCCTTTTTATTGGTGGGAAATCTATTCCTGTTGAACCCTATCTTTTCCCTCTCTTAATGGTCCTGAAACATCTTCAATTCTTTAGTATCCCCTAATCTCCTGCCCTGGTCATTTTACTTCAGTCCTTAGTGTGTATTACTGGTCACTTTATTCCATCTAGGTTCACATTTCAAACTAGCAGTAAAGCAGTGGTGAACAGAGAAAGGAAAGACATAAAAAACATGCCCTAATGCCAAGTAACTATAACACAATCAAAACTTTTACATCAAGATTGATTTCTTCTTAGTAAATTTTCCATGAATGATGTTTCTGTTACTTTTATCTGCTTTGAACTGCAACACCAAAAGTTGTTCCCCATCTGTTATTTAGTCTTTAGTCAATGCTAGGCCCTAGATGAGGGAATGACTTGCTATGCAATTTTAAGAGTTGGAATAGGAAAAACAATTCAACCATAATAATAAAATTAATGTGATATGCTTTTGGTTTTGTTTTTTACTGAAAGGTTCAAAGATTATTTGGTTAATCTGAAATGCAATATTTATATAAACAAATTAGCATGCAGGACTTTCAAAACTCATTAGATGGCAAAACCATTTCAACAAACATTTAGTAGCATTACTTCCATCATAGACTTGACTGGGAAATTTTTCACTTATTTAGTAACTCTGGTTTTATTTTTACAGTTGTTACTTTTATAACAAGATCAAATCATTTAATTTCCCTGCCCTAACCTCCTTTCTAAAATGTAGACTGTCAAATATCAATACAAATAGTCTTTATCAACATTCATATACTATCTACTTTAATCCTCTTCTCTTGTACTTTGCATAATTCTAAAATTTTGCAAAATTCAAGTTAACTATAATTATAAAGAGTTACACAATCTTGCACAGCATATAACACATATAAATGAAAAAGAGCAAGTCAGCAAAATCCTCCTTAAAGAAATCAACTCCTACATGGACAAAGAACTTTATAATTATATAAGATGTTGAATTTTATTTAACTGATTTTAACCACATCATATATTCAGCATTAACAAAGCAAATAATCTGAGATATAAAATAGCTACACTCAACAGAAATAGACATGCAAATGATATTATTGTTGGATTCTCCATAGGTCATTCATATCCCACTGGATATTATAATAACATGGAAATCATATTTAAATTCTTCAAGGTTAAGAGTCTAACGTGTTTTTATCCAGTGAATATCAGTATATAAGTTAGAGTTATTGGAATTTCGAGTTTCTCTACTCATATTTTTCCACATACTCTATCCTAAACTTAAATTTTATTGCTTGTTTTTTTTAATAGGTGATATTTAAATTAACATATTTTATAACATCTGTGATGGGAAGTTTTTAAATTAAATGTAAAGTAAGCCTAATGGCACTTTAAAAGAAAAAAATATAGGGTTTAACCAAGAACCAAATCAAAGTTAATATATATATGTCATCTTTAGAAGATAAATGGAATGTTAGGTACTTGATTCTTTGCATAACTTTTACTATAGAAACATAACATATTTTGTACAACTATAGAAGAAAATTAATTATCATTAAAGTTATCATTTTAGGTATTAAGAACTTTATATAGAACAAATGGTGACATAGATATAGTTGGACAATCTTAAGTAGCATTCAAATAATAAAAATGATAAAGAGCTAGTAAGCAAAATTTTCCTTATAGGAATCAACTGCTACATGGACAAGGGCTTTTAATGAAGGGTAGCTTTTCAACAAAAGCCTGAAGAAAATAAAGTTGCTAGCCAAGTGGATACTTGGGTAAGAAATATTATAAGTAGTGGAACCAACAAATGCAGTGGCTGTGTGTTGTTTATAGAACAGCAAGTAGACCATGATGACTGGGTGGAGTGAGCCAGGGGTAAAGACAGTGAGACAGGCTGAGGTCAGAGCATTAATGAGGCCACATCATGGAAGGCTTTGGAAAACATAAGGACTATGGTGATCAGCATGAGGGAGAAGGGAAACTAATGTGGTATTTTAGAAGTGTGTAAGATGTTTGACTTAATCTTAACAGGATCACTCTTGAGGAAAAAAATTAGAACAGGACAAGAGTTGAATCAGGGAGACTTTTTTAGAGGTTGTTGCATTATTCAAAGAAAAAAGTATAGGAGCTTAGACAGGGTAGTGAAAATAGAGAAGTTAGACGGGATCTATTACAGATGTATTTTCAAGGTAGAGTCAACAAAATTTTCAGATGGCTTAAATGATACTAAGGGTGTTTTTTTGTTTTTGTTTTTGTTTTTTCCAAAAACAATCAGAAAGGAGGAATGAGATGAGATGTAGTTTCTGGGCAGACTGTCAGGTTTTTGAATAAGAAGAAAGAGAGAATGTTAAGTCTTGATATTTATCTATGATAAGAGTTAACTGTTGGTGCTAAAATGTTGGTATATTATTAAAATGAAAAAGGCAGGAAAACTCTTGAAGGATATATAAGAAAAATAATTTACATAGGAAGATAAGGATTTGACAATCAATATTCATTGGTTAATAAAACAAATATTTTTGAGCACATATTAAATACCAGTCATTCTTCTAGGCATGGTAAATAGAGCATTCAAACTTAGAAAGAAAATAGACTCCCTCTAAGAACAAAAGTACTAACAACAGTGGTTGTCATTCATGGTAAATGTATTAGTCTATTATTGGAAGAGGGAGGAGAGGGTAAAATGGTGATAACAATCTCTGTTCTTGTATATTTCAGGTTGAAATGGTGTAGGGTGTGTGTGTCTGTCTGTGTGTGTGTGTGTATGTGTGTGTGTGTTTAAAGCATCATATGGCATATAGTATGGAAACAAGCTGTTATGGACTGAATTGTGGTCCCCTCCACTGAATTCCTATGTCATATATTAAATGCCCTAACCT
Source organism: Leucopleurus acutus (assembly GCF_964270905.1). Classification (NCBI taxonomy): domain Eukaryota; kingdom Metazoa; phylum Chordata; class Mammalia; order Artiodactyla; family Delphinidae; genus Leucopleurus; species Leucopleurus acutus. The sequence continues at coordinate 159,343,169 of NC_139145.1, forward strand.
CCAATGTGGCTACATTTGAAGATAGGGCCTTTATGGTGGTAAATAAGATTAAATGATGTCATAAGGGTGGGGCCCTATCTGAAAGGATTGGTGTTCTTATAAGAAGATGAAGAGACACCAAAAACCTCTCTCAGCACATGCAAAATGGAAAGACCATGTTGAGACACAGAGAACAGGTGGCATTCTTCAAGCCAGGAAGAGATGTCTCATCAGAAACCAATTCTTCAGACTCCTTGATCTTGGACTTCCACTTCCCAGAACTATGAGGAAATAAAATTATTTTAGTTAAGCCATACAGTCTGTGTTATTCTGTTATGGCAGCCCTAGCAGTCAGCATTTCACATTACACTCTCACTAGTTTTCTTTTCCTTTTCTTTGACTTCTATGTCATGTGTGACAGTCAGTGTTTGATACACATAATAGTAAACTGGTAAATTTAGTAGATATGAAGTGAATACAGGGACTTAGGTATTTAGACAAATATTAGAAAAGCTGAAGAACACAGAATCCAGGCTGGACTATATGAATACTCTTAACAGCACCTAGAATTGTTCTGCCAGGGGAGCTGCAACTTTTGAACCATTTAGACACCAGAGGATCTGTAAACCACTGACTCATGAGAACCATCATGGCTGCTGGCTCTGAGATGACTCTCCCTTAGCTGCCTATATTCTGGATTCAGGAAGCCCCAGACTTCTTGTTAACTTCTGTTAGCTCCAGAACTATGCTGCAACCCCTAAGATTCTTACTAGTCATTTGGAGGTCTACAGCCCTCTCTCTCCTTAACTAAGTTCTGGATTCAAGTTTCATGTTAATTGTTCTGATGGTATGAAACACCTGAGTTGCAAGGGGGTCCTCTAAGAACCAGAAGCAAGAAGGCCTTACAATGCAGATTTTGGATTTCTAGCCTTTGTAGTCCAGGAGGATACACTTTGGAAGCTGAAATAGACTTTGGGTGTTATTCTACCATACTTACTTACTAATTAGGATAATTAAGTATTAATTATGAAGTAAATAGTACTTCTAATTAATAGTTGATTGTAAGATAGACATTTTTATTAGATGACCAGAGACAAGTTGATGTTGGAATAACAGAGAACAAATTGCAGGCAGCTTTTCTAGTAATAAAGGTCCAAATTTTTGTATTAAATAGTCCCATGAGATAAATAACAGATAGGTCAGGATGTTGTTCTTTGTGATGATACATACAGAATTCATATCACTGTTTTGATTTCCTACTAACTCCAGAAGAAAGCTTCTTATTAAAATCTGCTCATATGTTAAAGCATAAAACTGTCACTGTTTGCAGATAACATGATACTATACATAGAGAATCCTAAAGGTGCTACAAGAAAACTACTAGAGCTAATCAATGAATTTAGTAAAGTAGCAAGATACAAAATTAATGCATAGAAATCTCTTGCATTTCTATAGACTAATGAAGAAAAATCTGAAAAAGAAATTAATGAAACACTCCCATTTACCATTGCAACAAAGAGAATAAAATACCTAGGAATAAATCTACCTAAGGAGACAAAAGACCTGTATGCAGAAAACTATGACACTGATGAAAGAAATTAAAGATGATTCAAACATATGGAGAAATATACCATGTTTTTGGATTGGAAGAATCAACATTGTGAAAATGACTATATTACCCAAAGCAATCTACAGAGTCAATGCAATCCCTATCAAATTACCAATGTCATTTTTCACAGAAATAGAACAAAAAATTTCACAATTTGTATGGAAATCCAAAAGACCCCAAATAGCCGAAGCAATCTTGAGAAAGCAAAATGGAGTTGGAGGAATCAGGCTCCCTGACTTTAGACTATACTACAAAGCTACAGCAATCAAGACATATGGTACTGGCACAAAACAGTAGTATAGGTCAATGCAACAGGATAGAAAGCCAGAGATAAACCCATGCACATATGGTCACCTTATCTTTGATAAAGGAGGCAAGAGTATACAGTGGAGAAAAGTATACAGTGGAGAAAAGACAGCCTCTTCAATAAGTGGCACTGGGAAAACTGGACAGCTACATGTAAAAGAATGAAATTAGAACACTCCCTAACACCATACACAAAAATAAACTCAAAATGGATTAAAGACCTAAATGTAGGGCCAGACACTATCAAACTCTTAGAGGAAAATACAGGCAGACACTCTATGACATAAATCATAGCAATATCCTTTTTGACCCACCTCCTAGAGAAATGGAAATAAAAACAAACAAATGGGACCTAATGAAACTTAAAAGCTTTTGCACAGCAAAGGAAACCATAAACAAGGTGAAAAGACAACCTTTAGAATGGGAGAAAATGTTTGCAAATGAAGCAACTGACAAAGAATTAATCTCCAAAATATGCAAGCAGCTCATGCAGCTCAATATCAAGAAAACAAACAAATACAAAAATGGGCAGAAGACCTAAATCGACATTTCTCCAAAGAAGATAACAGATTGCCAACAAATACATGAAAGGATGCTCAACATCACTAATCATTAGGGAAATGCAAATCAAAACTACATTTGGGTATCACCTCACACCAGTCAGAATGGCCATCATCAAGAAATCTAGAAACAATAAATGCTGGAGAGGGTGTGGAGAAAAGGGAACCCTCTTGCACTGTTGGTGGGAATGTAAATTAATACAGCCACTGTGGAGAACAGTATGGAGGTTCCTTAAAAAACTAAAAATAGAACTACCATATGACCCAGCAATCTCACTCCTGGGCCTATACCCTGAGAGAACCATAATTCAAAAAGAGTCATGTACCACAATGTTCATTGCAGTACTATTTACAATAGCCAGGACATGGAAGCAACCTAGGTGTCCATTGACAGATGAATGAATAAAGAAGATGTGGCACATATATATAATGGAATATTACTCAGCCATAAAAAGAAACGAAATTGAGTTATTTGTAGTGAGGTGGATGGACCTAGAGTCTGTCATACAGAGTGAAGTCAGAAAGAGAAAAACAAATACCGTATGCTAACACATATATATGGAATCTTAAAAAAAAAAAAGTTCTGAAGAACCTAGGGACATGACAGGAATAAAGACGCAGATGTAGAGAATGGACTTGAGGACAAAGGGAGGGGGAAGGGTAAACTGGGATGAAGTGAGAGAGTGGCATGGACATATATACACTACCAAATGTAAAATAGATAGCTAGTGGGAAGCAGCCGCATAACACAGGGAGACCAGCTTGGTGCTTTGTTACCACCTAGAGGTGTGGGATAGGGAGGGTGGGAGGGAGATGCAAAAGGGAGGAGATGTGGGAATATATGTATACATATAGCTGATTCATTTTGTCATAGAGCTGAAACTGACACAACACTGTAAAGCAATTATACTCCAATACAGATTTAAAAAAAAAAGCCTAAGGGAAATTGTTGAATTAAATACATCAAAATAAATAAATCACCACGTAGGGAACATTTTCAGTTGATCTCCAAGAAGTGTTGTAACTCTTCAATAATCTTTGTGGTGTTTTTAAAATAAGTGTTATGAGTTAATATGCCCTTCTGTATACGTAAAAATACTACTACTCTAAACTTAATAGTACAATAGAATAGATGTTCTAATTTTGTTTTTGTCTTTTTTCTCTATTGAATGGATTTATTTCAGAGTATTTTTACTCTGAAACTTAAACAGCAGGCAGCCTGTGGATGGACCCCAGAGTTCAATGGATTGTATGAAATTGGATGCATTTTTTAGTATAAGTTGATTTCCTAAGCAGAGGATGACAACATTTGTCAGATAATATTTTGACATCTATAACCCCAAAATAGTTAAAAATCACTTATTTATACAAATCTCTCAAAACTATTTCACCTTTTGTTTGCAATAAATGACAGATTTGTGCAACTGTTGTTTCTGTTGAAGTCAGTTAAGAGAAACAGCTTTTCTCTAAAGCAAAATTAATTGGCCCTTGGGGAGCCACATCTGTATATGATCTTGGCCTCAAACAGCATTCTCCGACTGAGTTAACTGGGGCATCATGGTGATCTCAATTCAGTGCTAATCTTTTTAGAACCATCTTGTATTTATTAAGTGCAGTTTTACATTTACTTTAATTTGCATGAGAGTTTCATTAGAGTAAGATTGTTTTATTTTTAGAGTCTCAGAATTAGCCCTCAGTGAGGAGATAACTTCTTATCTTCTTTTAACAAGCTTTTTATTTTTTGTGGGATTTGAGATTAGGCAATTGATGTTAAGGTTTAACCAGATGAAAATGCAGTACTCACTCTGCAGCCATAAGAGAGAAATTTAATCTTTAAATCTACAAGGAAAGTGCTCTAGAACTCAATGTAATTTACTTTTCTTATATTAGACTCTGTAAACAAATGTTCAATATAATAAAGATAATAAAGAATTTTAAGGAATGCCAGTATTGGGAATAAAATATCTTAAAGGAATTTATATGTTTATAGTGTCTTAATTTACTCTTGAACCTAAAGTTTCTTACTCAAAAAATCCTTAGCCTTAAGTTTGGTTTGATTCCAACCTCTTATTTAACTTTTCGTTCCACACTCAGTATCATTTCTTGAATAACTTTCTAAGAGTAAATACAATTTAATTACTAGTCTGAATATGTCTCCTAGACTCAATGGCTATTAGTAAACTTGATAATTGTTGACATTCATAAAAAATTTTTAACCACTGATTTTCAACTCATGTGATACCCCATATTTCCAGTGATGGGTCTCTTGAGACTATTTCCTTTGTTGTCTTAGATACTCATTACTGAAGTGTTAAATTTTCATTCATATATTCACAAATTATTGAAAGTATAAAGAAACTTTCTAAATCCTTTTGGATAGGATTTGTTGACTTTGAAGGCAGGATGGAGTCATCAGAAAACCAAAACCTGTGTGTTAGAAAATAAAATTTGTGAAATCACATCCTCACAAGAACTAAAAGCACAGCCAAATTACAATTTTGGGAGCTCCCCTGTTTTTAGTCAATATGATTATATCAAAGTATATTACAATTTAGAAAAAGCAGTCAGGCTGCAAAAGCATGCATTTCGATGATCAGGATTACAAGATTTGAGGTAGCTGTTTCCTTTGAGCTTCATCATGGATGTCTTCATTGCAGCTCATACCAATGGTCAATCATTTAATCTTTATGTCAGCATGTTTAACATGCATACAACCACGTAAAATAAATGTAAAACTTAAAGAATTATTATAAGGAAAAAACAAAGATGGCTGCCCTTGTAACCACCACCTAGACAAACAAATAAAGCTGTGACAGACAGCTCTAAATCTGTCTTCTGTTCCCTATCCCAATTAGAGCCCATCTCCTCTCTCCAATGCAAACACGTGCACAACTACAATCAATTCCTTATGTTTCTTCATGTCCATCCCAATTTGCTATAGTTTAAGGACATCTCTATTAAAAAAAAAAAAGGCTTAAATGTTTTTTATATCTCTGATCTTAGAAATCTCTTTCTTATAACAATCTAAAATGTACTGTTGCATTGCTAGGTTCTGCTCTGGTTTCCTGGAAATACACAGGTAACCTCTTCTTTTCCCATAACACAGACTTTCCAGTAATTGAGGCAGTATCATAATGTTCCCATCATCTTTTCTGTGGGTTAACTTTATAATTTCTTTAACCTAGTTCTTCTCAAACTAAAGTCCCCAAATTATTGTCATGAAAATCATCTGCAGAACTGGTTAACAATATTCTTAGGCCTTGTTCCAAGTCCACTGAATTAAAAACTCCAAGGTAGGGTACAGTCATCATCCTAGTTTTGCTAGCTTCCCATGTAATTAGGTATTCACGTCTTTTAAAACACCATGGGTGGGCAAATCTGAATTGTAATAGAGATAGCAGGGATGAATATGGAATCAATTTAAGAATTTAATTTATCTTTTCTTAATCTTAATTTTCTTTTTCCTAATGATCTTCTCTTTTCTTTCTTCCTCTGTTCCTCAATTTTTACAATAGTTGAAGACAAAGTTTTTCAGATGACAAAGAAATTACAAAGAAAATGTGGATGGATCAGCCTACCCTACCATGCTCAAGATTTGCAGAACAGACTTTATCAAATAGAAAGGATAGTCTTTCCAATTTTACCAACTCATTAATGATTATCCATCAAAAATATGTCCTTCTCACCAAGTACTCAAAAAAGGAAATGAAGGGTATCTTGGGGGTAAACTTATTGACAACTTTTTCTCTGCTTTTCATTCTCATTTCTATACATTATTTGCTTGGAATAGAAGTGACTAACAACTGTTGCAGTATCAGTAATACCACCTGTCATATAACTTGGATGTGCATCTCCACTTAGTATCTCTCTTCTGAGAGAGTCACATGAGTCGAAAGCCATAAAACCAACAGAGTAATAGTGCCAAACAAGCTGAGTATAAGGAGTGTTTCAAAAAGGAGAACTTCAGTTTCTAATGCAGCTGAAAAATCAAATAACATAAGACATAAAAGTCTGTTGACTTTATTAACATGGACAATACAGATGCCCCCATGGAGAGCTGCATTCACATATTGCTGAGGGCAGTAACCAGACTTGGAAAGGATTCGTGAGTGAGCGGGAGATGAGGGCATATAGAGAAATTTCAGTGTAGACATATTTTTCAAAGTTTGTCTGTGAAGGTGAATGGACAGATGATATTATTGCTGGATGGAAGATAGATAAAATGAGAATTTTTTATTGTTTTTTTGTTATCCTTGTTGCATTTTCTCTGAGAAGTATTTAAGCCTGTTCAGATTTCAATGGGCAGTATTATGTAGCAAATAATCCTTTGAAGATATGAGAAAGGATAATTGATTGTGTAAGGGTCTTTGTAGAAGTGTAGGATAGGGAAATTACATTTACTTTATTGAAACTGGAAGAAACTAAGAGAGAATGAATAAAAATTCAGATGTGCATTTGTGTTTGAAACAGCAAAAAAAGAACATTCCCAGCTGATGTTTTCTATTTTCTCTGTTAAGTAGGAGGTGAGGGGGTTTGCTTAAAGTGAGAGGTTAGTTATAGGAAGGGTATGCATATTGAGGACGTTGGAGAAGGTCTGAAATTGTTAGGACAGTGGCTGAGATCGTCACACTTTATTTGGAGCAGAGTTGAAAGTAGTAAATTAATAGTAACACTAATCTTTCCTGTTGCATGATTATTTTATGGCAGTTTTACTATAGAGAAATGGAGTAAGTGGATTAATATAGATTTAGAGTTTGAGTATATTGAACAAACTACAAAATGATGAAAAACAATAAAATACTAGGCAAGAAAATTTCTGCATAATATTATTACTATTATTATTTGCAACAATGAACTAGAAAAGTGTTTAGACAAATAGGCTGAAAGAACACTAGATTGTGAACAGAAAATGAAATGATTGATTTAGTGGTTTTGTAGGAATAATGATTTCTACTCCAAAATTAATTTGATGAAGTGAAGGATAAGGATACATAAACTGAGGTAGTCAAAGAAATCTGACTCAAGGTGTTGGTTGGTTCACCCATGACAAAATCAACAAATTTGGTAAGGAGTGGAATTGAAAGCAAGAAGCAAAGGTGCTAGAAAATGGACATATGAAAAAAATATGAACAGGAAGAAGATAATAAAGTCAGTATGAGATTCTCAAAAAAAAAAAGGGCGGGCTTCCGTGGTGGCGCAGTGGTTGAGAGTCCGCCTGCCCATGCAGGGGACATGGGTTCATGTCCTGGTCTGGGAAGATCCCACATGCCGCAGAGTGGCTAGGCCTGTGAGCCATGGCCACTGAGCCTGTGTGTCCAGAGCCTGTGCTCCACAACGGGAGAGGCCACAACAGTGAGAGGTCCACGTACAGCAAAAAAAAAAAAAAAAAAAAAAAAAAGGCTGGTTTTTCACTTACTGATTTATTATTTCCTCACTTATTGCTTCATTGCTTTCACTTCATTCTTTGTTCATTTACTGCTTTACAGGTATTAAAAGAACTGTAGAATGGTAATTGTTTTAAGGCAACAATGAACAATGAGGATAAAGACTTACCTCTTGATTCTGTGGTTACAGAAGTTGAGACTTTAAAATCTATCCCTAGAGTCTCAAAGAGAAATAGTGTCTTCAGAGATAAGTCAGAATTCAAAGCAAAGGAACAGAGGGACCCCTCTGAGAAAGTGATCATCTACTGATATTCCCCATTGTCATTTTAATGCAGAGAATTGGCTGCCCAAACAGGGACTAGATTTGCTAGATACCTTTGCAATAAAAGATTGCATTGAGACAAAGTTCTAATATATGGAATGTGAATGAATGTCACATTTCTCCTTCCAGGCCCAGCCCATAACTTTTCCCAAGCTTACTTCTCCTTGCTGTTTTCACATTCTGGCTGTCTGGCAGGAGTGGCGATGCCACCTAGGAAGACCTCGAAATCCATATATTGAACATGATGTAGCATTTCTCGGATTGGATCCTTGAATTACTGCGTGAGAGGACTACTGCACTGACCTATTTATTTACACGGTACTGTTACATGGGCAACCAATAAAGGTTAATGTTATAAGAGCTGTTAGAAAATTCTGAGTTAATTTTGCTACCATTGCTAACCTTATCATAAGTGATACACAAAGCTTGGTCGGGTATTTACTTGTTTGTTTATTTGATTGGTTGGCTGGTTCATTGATTTTAATAAAGAGTTGAATCCAGATGACAAGGTAAAATGTTTTGCATTTTAGAGAGGAGAGGAGGACCAAGTAAGAAAATAAAAAAAAGTGTGTTATCACTAAACTAATTCACTTCTGTAAAGGCTACTTTGCTTGAATGGAAGTGTTACACTTTTTGAGTTGACTGATCAAAATGGAGGTAGAGCAATGGATAAATTCAGAGCTCAATTTCTTTAAGTTTAGTGGATGAAGGACATGGTGTTTGTGACTTTAGGTTGTATGATCTGAGCATGTATAACCTGGTAAATATAAGGACCGAATCCCAGCTTTTTTACCCAGGGATGTTGCTTGTCCCAGCAACTGTAAGTCATTACATATTTTGAATTGAATATAATTTGAAAATCAAAATATTTTTACTTCTCCTTTTTGCATAACAATGATATTTTTTAGTAAAACTTAGATGCAATCAAATTTTTTTAAGCAAGACAAAGTAGAAAGGAAAAAGCAAAAAAACAGTTTTTAAAAAATATTTGTGTGTGCACACACCCACTCCCCCCTCCCCCCATATACCCTTACTACTCAAATATACTCTCACTTATTTAGCTGCTTTAACCTGAACTATTTTAAGTCCTAAAGTTGTATGTTGGTTTAGGGGCCATAAAACCCCCTTTGCAAGTCCTATATAGAAGGTTAAGCAATTCACATTGAAAAGTAGGAGTTTTTGCCTCCTATTTGTTTTCAGTTTTCAGGGACAGCTGCAAAACAAATGTATATTCTCCATTTTAATATTCACTTAATATTACATTTATTTATTGGAAAATCCTTCTGGACCTTCCAAATGGAGAGAGGAAGTTCTAAGAGTAAGTGACAAAAAATAGTTTCTGCTCTGGGACTAAATGCAGGAAGAAGGTCTATATAAAGGAAGGGGAAATGAGAGTAAAAACAAACAAAAATTTTCAAAACATATGGTTTTGAAATTCATGTATTGTTAAAATGTATTAAGATTTTTAATTTATAATAAATGTATATATTGTATGTCTTGAAGGGCCAACTTTAGGCTCTTGTGATACAGATTGAGAAGAAAACTATTTACAGAGGTTAAAGGGTTTTTGTTTTGTTAAATTGTCTCTTGTTTCATGTTATTTTGGTTTCCTTTTTTTTTGAATCAATTTATCTTATCTTAAACAGTATAATCTAATGATACTTCTGGCTGAGCTGGAGGGTATAAAAATGCAATCAATTTATTTCTGCTTAATAAGTGTTGCAATACCTTGGTGTAAACACTGCTTATATTTGTTTGTATACTTATGTTAAAAAATCAATCAGAAAAGAAACAGTCTTTGTAATACCAACTCCCCAAGTACTCTTTCTTTGAATCAACCTTATTAAATATACAACTTATGCAAATTAAACCCAAACAATAAGAATTTGTAAATATAATGTAATCATTTATGTCTCTTAAAATTGAAAATGAATCAGAGAAATTTTCCCTTTAGCAATGTTTCTAGAGTCATACTTTTCTTTAACTGGAGATACTTCAAACTTTGTTACAAAGCCCATAATGAGTGCCTCTTAGTAGTAAGCCCTATAAAACTGTGTGCATATTTTTAGAAATAAATACATGGATGAACAAACAAAGAAAACTATAGCTTTTATTTTTCAGTCTTTCCTCAAAAAGTAAGAACAGTGGCAGTGGATTCATCAATAGTAGTATATAATATCTAAGTTATAGAAAGGAGTCATTTCAAAATTATGAAAAATAATTGCTCTTGAGTATGCTATTTTCAACAGGAGCATTTTAACTTGTTTGAAATAAATTATTAAATATGGTATTGTTAGTTAATATGTATTTAATTAACTGAAGTTTAAGTAACTTATCTTTTTATTTCTGCCATTTACTAAAACTTTTTATATACAACATTTATGTTTTAGCCTTACTAAGTAAACTGTGGTAAATAAGATCATTTTTCTTTGCCTGTCATAAAAATATACTTTTTTGTTACAATATATTTTGTTATTAATTTTTTTACAGTGTATTTTGTTATTCATTCATTTGTTTAGCAACTTTTTTTATTAAGTACTTATGATATTGCACTTTTTAAAATTTAGAGAGAGGGAAAGGAGTATATTTGAAGAAGACTTTGACTTCATGGACTTATATTCTAGTGATGTACACAACAATAAATAAGTGGATAAATAAATACTAATGTAATATAACATGGTATAATGAAGTGCAGGTAGATAAGTAAATGAAGAGTGAATTGAGAAGGTGGAGGTACTATTTTAAGGAGGAAGTCAGGATAAGCTCTTCACATGTCAAAATGAAAGCAGAATCCTGCATGAAGAAAAGGAGTCAGCCTTATAAAAATCTTGGGGAGGACTGTTTCAGGAGGAGAGTTTAGTTGACTGAATGCCCTAAAATGAGAAGTTTGGCCTGAATGAGGAAATGCCAGAAGACAAGTGTGTTGGAGTACAGGGAGTGAGGGAGAATATGGTCAGATGGAAGAATATAGAAGATGATGGAGAAGGATTCTTTATGTCCTCTTAGCCCATTGCATTGCAAGGATTTGAGATTTTGTTCTTAGGTGAAGGGAAGCCCAGGTTTGGAGTGTAATGATGACATGATTGTAGTTATTTGGAGTGTAATGATGACATGATTGTAGTTATTTCTAAACTTTAAAAGTTCACACCAGGTGATATATGAAGAATGGGTTTTCGAGGAGGGTTGGGCAAAAGTGAAAATATGGAGATCAGTTAGAAGATTATTGAATGGTACAAATGGAAGATGGTGATCACTTGTACTGGAGTGATATCAGAGGAGTTTTAGTAAATCGTAGGTTGAGATGATTAATATTATGTGTCAACATGGCTAGGCTATGGTGTCCAGTCGTTTGGCCAAACACCAGTTTAGGTGTTATAAGGTATTTTTTAGATGTGATTAACTCTTAAATCAGCAGAGTTTGAATAAAGTAGATTACTCTCCAGAATGTGGGTAGGCCTTATCCAATCACTTGAAGGACTTAAGAGAGAAGACTGAAGGGAGAGGAGGAAAAGTATAAGGAATTCTGCTTCCAGAGTACCTTCAGACTCAAGATTTTTTTTTTTTAATTTAATCCAGGTTAAATTTTATTTTTTTTTATACATCTTTACTGGAGTATAATTGCTTCAAAATGTTGTGTAGTTTCTGTTGTACAACAAAGTGAATCAGCCATATGCATACATATATCCCCATATCCCCTCCCTCTTGAGCCTCCCTCCCACTCTCCCTATCCCGCCCCTCTAGGTCATCGCAAAGCACCCAGCTCATCTCCCTGTGCTATGCGGCTGCTTCCCACTAGCCATCCATTTTACATTTGGTAGTGTATATATGTCGATGCTACTCTCACTTCCAGGATGTTGGCCTGCCTTGCTGATAACAAACTTGCTACCTTCACAACTGCATGAGTCAATTACCTAAAATGACTTTACTTTGTCTCTTTGTCTGTCTCTCTCTCTCTGTCTCTCTAATTCTATATATATATAACTGACTTATTTGGTCTTATTGGGCCTCCTATGGTTCTGTTTTCCTGGGGAACCCTCGTTGATACGTACGTTATTGGGTTTGTATGCATATTGTTAATGGAATGTATGTGAGTGAAAGAGGGAAATCAAGGATTCATCTTATGAGTTCTGAACAACACAGTGAATATTGTGACCACTAACTGAGATTCAGAAAACACAGAATTGCTTTATGTAGAGAAGGGGAGATCAAGATTTCTGTTTTGCACAGGTTGAGGCCTGTTAAGAGATACAAATGGAGGGCCTCCCTGATGGCGCAGTGGTTGAGAATCCGCCTGCCGATGCAGGGGATACGGGTTCGTGCTCTGATCCGGGAAGATCCCACATGCCACGGAGTGGCTGGTCCCCTGAGCCATGGCTGCTGGGCCTGCGCATCCGGAGACTGTGCTCCGCAATGGGAGAGGCCACAGCAGTGAGAGGCCCGCGTACCGCAAAAAAAAAAAAATTAAATTAAAAAAAGAGATACAAATGGAGATGTTAAAGAAACAGAAGTATAAACATGTTAAAGATCTGGAGTAAAAACAGGAGTCAGGATTGGAGATAAAGGTTCAGAGTTATCAGTTGGTAGATACTATTTAAAGGTATGGACCTAGATGGGACCACCTAGAAAGACAGTTGATGGAGGACCTAGGACTGAGCCTAGGTCAGAAAGATGGAGAGAACAAAAGATAGTAGGTATAAGTGTACACACTGTAGGAAATAATATCAGAATAAAAGAGTGGCTAAAATGAGAATAGAGAAGGAGCCATGGAATGTGGCAAGAGAGAGGTCATCAAGCCCTGGAGGGGAGGAGTTTCAGAGAAGCAGACCAGGACAAAACCCCAAATGGAAATAGAATAATATAAACAGATGGCTTGAAAGCAGAGATGGTGACAAGAGTCATCATTTGATCATGTTGATATCAGTGATTAAAACTAAATTTAGGATCTTATAAAATTCTGTTGGATCTCTTACACTAGGTTTTGCCTGGCAAGTTTTACATGACTTCTAAGATAAAAATATCTAGCAGTAGCTTATTTTCCTATAATTTCCCTCTCCCCTCCAATAAAATTAATAATAGAAAATAAACTGGAGAACTGTAAGGTCTATTATTTTACTGCTTGATTTATTAATGTAGTTTTTTTTTCTTTTAGAAAATGTGTCTAAGGTTGCATAAATTAGTTTTCTTATGGTCTCAGATAAGAACTAGCTTAATGTGTTCTTTTAAGTATACTAAGTTATACAGAATCTCAGTGGACACTAGGAATCACTCCATAATAATGTAGAGAATCAATATTTCAGGTTCATTAGTTGTGACTGTGACTTTGGATGGCAATAAGGAATAACATAAAACTGCAGCAATATCCAGATAACCATATGAAATTCTGCAGCAGGGGGTGGAAAGGGGACTTACTGCTTCTTTATTCCCATTACAATAAAACCAGACAGTTGTTTTAGGGGTTAAATTATCTGTACTTTAAATACATTTTAATATTGAAAATACCACCAATTTAAGATGCAAACAAATTCTTAAAGAATTTTGACCACTAAAATGAAGTGAAATTGCATCAAATCCAATAGATAAGAGAGCCACCTTTGTCCCCAGGAACCACGTTGTAGATAGCATAAAGTGAGTTATATTTTCCCAACAAAAAATAAATGGTAATTATGCAAATCAATAGTGATATTAGATAACACTATGGTGGTAATAATTTTGCAATACATAAATGTATCAGATCAACACATTGTACATGTTAAACTTACAATGTTTTATGTCAATTAGATCTCAGTATAGCCGAGGAAAATAGTTAGTTGTAATTAGTGCTAGTAGTTAAATGGGGGAAGGGCAGTTTTAAGAGAAGCTCAAAACTATCTTTAGTTCTGAGAATAAAACGAACAAACAAACAAAAATCTCCAACATCAGTGTTCTTGAGGTGTAATACACATTTTCATATATGTATATATAAATATGTACATAGATATATATCTATATCTCATCTATATATACCTGTGTGTATATATATATATATATATATATATATATATATATATACCAGATTACAAAATTTCCACAAAGATTAAAATTTAGAGTAACTTTAGCAAGACTAAAAATGAGGACATTTGTCAGGTGAATATACACAACATATTTAATACAATAATGTTAACAATAGTTCTGAAACATTCATATTTTCACACATAAAATAAAAACCTTTTATTAAAATGAGATATGCTAATAAAATTTCATTAGACTACTTCATGAATTTATAATCATCTCAGATATATCAAAATAAACTAAAAATAAGAATTAAATTCAATAATTAAATGAAGGTATATACATTTCAGTATTTTTTTTAGTTCTTAAAGAAGAGTAAGATTTGTCTTGTTTTATTTTCCATATGACATTATATTAGTTTTATTGTAACACAGTCCCAATATACTGGGTAGATTCAACAACAGAAATGCATTATCTTACAATTCTGAGGGTGGAAGTTGAAGATCAAGGTGTTGACAGGGCTGGTTCCTTCTAAGCACTGTGTGGGAAGATCTGTTCCATACCTCTCTCATAGCTTCTGGTGGTTTGCAAGCTATCTTTGTTGTTTCTTGGCTTGTAGACCATCAACCTGATCTTTGTCTTCATGTTCACATGGTATTATCCATTTGTGTAGATCTGTGTCCAAATTCCCACCTTTTATAAGAACATCAGTCATATTGGATTAAGATTCACTCTAATGACCTGTTTTTTTGCCTGGACTACTTTCATGAAGAACCTATATTTAAATAAAGTTGTATTCTGAGGTTAGGACCTTAACATATGTATTTTGGGGGGGCACAATTCAACCCATAAGAGTCTGCCTTCTGGCCTCCCAGAATTCATGTCCTTCTCACATGGAAAATATGTTTGTCCGATCCCAACACCCCCAAGTATCTTAACTCATTCTAGTATCAACTTTAAGTTTAACGTCTCTTCTAAGTGTTATCTAAATCAGGTATGGATGAGACTTGGGGTATGATTCATCCTGAAGCAAAATTGCTATCCATCTGTGAAACTAGATAACAAGTTATGTTTCCAAAATACAGTGATGGTCCGGGCATAGGATAGGTGTTCTTATTCCAAAAGAGAGAAATCAGAAGAGAAAAAGAAAAAGACTGCAGGTCTCAAGCAAGTCCAAAACCTGGCAGGGAAAATCCCATTAGATTTTAAAGTTTGAGGATAGTCCTCCTTGGTTTGATGATGATCTGCTTTCTGTGCTGGTGAGAGGCTGCTCAGCCCTCAAGGACGTGGGCTCTACCCCACATACCCCCAACATGCTCCTGGCTTAGTGGCCCCATTCCCTGTGCCCTGCATGGCAGTCTGCTCTCTGGAGCCCAAGGAGGTGCTTCTGTTCCCTGGATCCATGGCTTTACCTTCACAGTAATTTTTCCTTTAATGGCTCTTTCCTCAAAGTCATTCTTCCTTCACATCCTTCCATCTCTGTCTTTGGCAGTTCAGGCTGTTTCTGCCCTTATAAAAGTCTCAGAAATCTTTCTAGCCTCCCATGCAATTCACAGAAGTCCAAGACACCCTACCAGAGGATCCTCCACAGATCAGTCCTGAATAATTCCATCTCTCTTCTGCTGAGATGATTGATTGGGTCATGTCTCACACACATAATCTACTTAGCAAATGGTTGTCCTGCTATGTCCTTGACTCTTTTTGTAAAGCACCCCATGTGAATAAAATGAAATCTTTCAAATCATTACATGCTATTTTCTTTCTACTGAGGAGTTCCTTCTTGAATTTATTTCTTTCCTCTTACATTTCACTATAAGCAGCAAGGAGAAGTCACTCCATGCCTTCAACACATTACTAAGAAATCCCCTCAGCTAAATGATCAAGTTATCCCCTGCCAATCTAACTTATATTGAACAAAACACAATTTAAATAAGTCCTCTGTCTCTTTATATCAAGATTTATATTTCCTTCAATTTCCAGTAAAATGTTTCTCATCTCCATTTGAAGTCTCCCAGAATAATTTTTGACATTCATATTTTTTTCTTTTCCATTATGGTTTATTACAGGGTATCAAATTAAAATATATTTCTGTTCATATTTCTGTTCATATCTATCATCCATCACAAACCAAACTTCCACATGACAGTTCTTCATCCTGACCTCACTTTTACTATCGATGTCACATAACTCAACCTTAGAGTCATATAGACTCTTCTATCTATCTAATACCATAACTTATATACCATGAAGAATAATAGATTCTTCTTCATATAGTGTTTCAAATGTCAACCTCATTTCTACATCCATGAATAAAATACTAGTTTATGTGCTCCTTAGGATATTTTAATATTCTCCCAATTTCTCTTCCTTCCTGTGGTGTCACTCTACCTCACTCTCTCCTAGCAGCACCATCGAGTCAATTGAATCAAATTTCATGGGCTGATATATCAAGATATTAGATACCCAGATCCAATATCCTGTACTCAAGAAACAAATTCTAGTTGGGTGACAGGTGAATAAAAATAGGCATAATACTAATCATAAGTGTTAAAATAGAAACATGCATACTTTGATTATGAATACAGGCAATTCAGAATTAAGCATTCAAGGTAATTGCATGGTGGAGCTGGAAATGGAAGATGAGTGGGAGTTCCACTGGACCATAAATACATTCCAAACACTAGAAGAGTCACATGCAAATGCATTGTGGCATCCAAGTACAGCTCTTCCTCGACTTAGGATGGGGTTATATAACAGTAAACCCATTGTAACTTGAAAATATTATAAGTGGAAAAAGCATTTAATACACTTAACCTACTAAACATCAAAGGCTAGCCCAGCCTTCCTTAAACATGTTCAGAATGCTTACTTTAGCCTACAGTTGGCAAAATCATCTTTTACAAAGCCTATTTTATAATGAAGCATTGACTATCTCATGTAATTTATTGAATAATGTACTTAAAGTGAAGAAAAGAATGGTTGTAAGTGTATCAGTTGTTTACCCAACATGGCTGACCAGGAGCTAGGGCTCACTGCCACTACCCAGCAGCATGAGAGAGTATAGTACTGAGTGATGCTATGTAGGAGGAGATCAAAATTCAAAACTCAAAGAATGGATTCTACTGAATGCATACCACTTTCACAGCATCATAAAGTTGAAAAATTATAAATCAAACCATCTTAAGTCAGAGATCATCAGTTATGTGGAAATTGAGTGAGTGGCAGGTGGTTGTCAATGAGAGAAAGAAAGCAGAGCCTGAATTGGCAAATATCCCAAGTTATTTAAAAGTTTGATGGAAATGTATGTTATCATGCAGGGAGATAAGTAGAGTGAGGGCTGAAGGTAACAAATTTAGTTTAATGTATTTCAAAAGGGAACTTCCAGTTTCAGCTGTGACATAGAAAGAAGTTGAAATTTATCAGTCCCACATTTACGATAAGAAAAAGCTTAACAAACTGAAAATGAATAACATTTGTTAGACTCATCAGAGAACTGAGGCAACAGAGTACTATTACCCCAGTATCTGGAGAGCCAGGTACATCCAGAGAGACACAGCTGAGACCCACTTATTTGAGACAGAAGCTGTTAGAGCTATAAACTAGTTGGAGTACTTAAATGGTAATAGACAGTTGGCCTTTGAACAGCATGGGGGTTAGGGGATGCCCAGTGGAAAATCCAGGTATAATTTTAGAGCTGGCCCTCCATATCCACAGTTCTGCATCTGAAGATTCAACCAGCTGTGGGTTGTATAGTAGTGTAGTATTTCCACTGAAGAAAATCTGTGTATAAGTGGACCCACAGAGTTCCAACCCATGTTGTTCAAGGGTTAACTGTATTTTAATTGCTGGAGGCTGAATCTACATAAGCACCAGAGTGAGAAACATCTTGGGGCTCCAGATTTAAGGAAACCTACACTTTCATGACATTTACCCTAAGGAATGCAATAGGATTTTCTGGTGAAAATTAGAGAAAAAAACTATAGTGGTTCTGATGGGTTAGAGGAAGAGTAATCATTGTGAACTATGCTGTGAGTTTTCACTAGAACAAAGACATATTCTCTAGGGTAAAATATTTTACCAGAAATTTAGCATTGTAGAGGTAAGGGATTTTCTCTCACATCAGCCCCATCTGACCTTTCTGTCTCTTCCAAGAGGAAAAATAAACATGGTCAACCATAAACAAATAGATGAAAAATGCTGCAGACAGTGAAGTGAGTTGGAGACACCGGGAGAAAAAGTTAAACCACTGAAGAAACCCTTGTGAAGGACACCTCCCGGAGACACGGGCCCAGTAAACAACTGAGATTTAGTTGGAACGTTATAGAACACTCCCTCTTCCCCACACCTAACCACCACGCCAACGTGGTTTTACAGTAATTACCACAGATTATGACTAAAAGACCTGCAAGACAGACTCTTTGAACAGAGTGCTTTGGAAAGCCCCAAGTTAGGAGGAGACAAAATCAAGCACAATAAAGAAATTTGAAACTTCCTGCATCTATAGTTAAAAAGCAAGCACTTCCACAAAAAATTACAAGACATGACAAAAGTCAAGAACAGCACAGTCTGAATACACAGTCATCAGAAAGAAATTCAAATAGAAAACTGATTTTAGAATTATCAGACCGATTATTTAAAAATAATAATGACTCATGATAGGGACTCTAATGGAAAAAGTAGAAAAGATGTAACAACATATGGTTAATCTAAGCAGAGAGATGGAAATTCTAACAATGAATCCAAAAAAAATTCTAGATGTTAAAAACACTGGGACAGAAATAAAGACCACCTGATCAGTAGACTGGACTCAGCCAAGAAAACAATCAAGGAGCTTAAAAATGTGTCAGTAGAAACTTTTCAAACTGAAATGTGGAGAAAAAAAATTTGGAAAGAAAAGAAGAAAAAATCCAAGAAATATGACAGTAAGAAAAAGTGTAACACAGGTATAATTGGAAAGGGAGAAGGAGAAGTAAGAGAGAAAAAAAGTAATTTGTGAAGCAATAATGGCCTAGAACTTTCCAAAATTAATGGCAGATAGAAAAAGAGGAGTGAAACACAAGAACCTAAAATTCTATAGCTAATGAAATTATCCTTCAAAAGTGAATGAGAAATAAAGACTGTGTCAGACAAACAGAAACTGAAAAAAATTTATTGCCAGAAAACCAGCTATGTAAGAAATGTTAAACATTCTCCAGACAGAAAGAAAATTATATGCCTAAGAAAATTGGATCCACATGAAAAGGGAAGATCACTAGAGAAGGAATAAATAACAGTAAAAGTATTTTTTCTTATTTTTAATTTATTTAAAAGATAATGGTTTGATTAAAGCAATAATAGTGACTGAGTGATTGTAGTATATAGGAGTGAAATGACTGATAGCAATATTATAAGAAATGGGAAGGAGGATTTAGAAATACTCTGCAATAAGTTAACTGCAGGACACTTGAACATACATAGTGCTATTTGAAAGTGGGCTTAATTAAAAATGCATATTACAAATTACTGAATAACTAATAAATCATTTAAAAGAAACTATATAATTCATATGCTATAAAAATAAGACATATAAATAATGACATAATAATATTAAGAATAAGAGAATATTGCAAATATAGGTGTCAGAGTTTGTTCTGGAGAGGTATAAAGTATGATCTCTGCTGAGGTAAGACTGGTTAAGAAAGAAGAAATGGATGTGAAAGAAGATAACTGAGGGTCTTCACTACAAATTTCCTGACATTCACCAATTGATGATTCCTCCTGAATCTTTGATCCTGGGTCTGCCCACTCAAAAAAGTCCAATACTTTTCAATTATTAAATTAAGTAGAAGTACACCACACTCTACCTGTGATGGTAAATTTCATGATTAGCTCAGCTAGGCCATGGTGGCTAGAGAGTTGGTTTAGTCACCACCATGAAGCTATATTAGATGAAATGAACACTTAAAGCAGTAGACTTTGAGTGAAACATTCAATTTCATAATGTTGGTGAGACTATTCTAATCAGTTGAAAAATCTTAAGAGGAAAAAAATGAGGTTCCCTAAGGAGGAGAGAATTCTGCCTCCAAATTGCCTGAACTAGAGCTGCGACATTAACTTTCCTCTGGGTCTGCATCTTGTCAACCTGCCCTGCAGATTTCAGACTTGCCAGCCACACTATCACATGAGTCAGTTCATTAAAATAAACTCTCTCTTCTCTCTCGCGCTCTCACGTTCTCACGCTCTTGCTCTCCACACGCATACACACACACACACACACACACACACACACACAGAGTATTGGTTCTGTTTCTCTGGATAACTCTGACTTTCAGAGTTTATATCCAGGTATTTTCACATAGATACTTCTGATTCCCCCAAAATGTATTACTCACATTTCCCAAACACATCCAACGATAGGAATGCCATTTTCACTAAATCTATTTTTGTGTACACTTATCACCAAGACTAGCTCTCTATATCTTGTCATTTTTCAAGATCCATCTAAAATATCATTTATCTCCTCGCTTTTAGTGATTCATCCAAAATATTGTATTATTTATCTAGTATACAATTTTATGGTACTTTATAATTCTTCTAAGTATTATATATTCTGTGATGTATTATAAATATTATGGTTATCTTTCTATCATTAAAATTTCGCTATCTTTGCTGGAAGATAGAAAGCTTCTAACCATATGATGCCTATTCAAGCTTCTGCTCATAAGAGACATATTTCATATCCACTCACGTTTCTTTAACCAAGGCAACTTAGATGCCCAAGCCTATATAAAACCTCACCCAATACCTCTTGTATATAATGTTTAATTACCCTATTAATTTACTTAAATTATTTTCATATAGTATATTGTTACATTGGTGTCAGTTGTTAGTCCCTGAACACAACTTGAGATAGAAAGTATAATGTGTGAAATTATTTTATATTTTCTTCGACCGTGGAACCCAAGGGCAGAAATGAGGGAGACCCCAGAAAGAAATTGGAAAGAGTAAATTAAATTCAATCGGTGTATTAGTTAACTGTGGCAGCTATAACAAATTACCATAGACAGGGTGGCTTAAAATAACAGAAATTTGTTCTCTCATATTTCTGGAGGTCAGAACTCTGAAATTATTATTGGTCTGAAACTGAGGTGTTGGCAGGACTAGGCTCCCTCTCTCTAGGAGAGAATGTGTTCCTTGCCTCTTCCAGCTTCTCGTGGCTGCTGACATTCCTTGGCTTGTGGCTGTATCAATCCTATCTTCAAGGTTAGCTTATTCAAACCTTTATCTTTCTCTTTGTGTGTCCAATCTCCCTCTCTCTCCATTTTATAAGGATACATGTGATTCCATTTTGGACCCATCTGGGATAATCTCTCCATCACAAAATCCTTAACTTAATCACATCTGCAATGATTACCCCCTCCTTTTTTCAAATATGAGATACCATTCACAATTTTCAGAGATAAGGATGTGGATATATTTTGGGAAACATTTTTTTCAGCCTATCAAAGAGTCAGTCTCTTTTTTATTATTTCTGTTTGATGTATGGTTCTCTCTCCCTCTCTTGCTCTCACTCTCACTCTGGCTCTCACTGTCTCTTGCCCTCACTCTGTGTGTGTGTGGGTGTGTGTGTGGGTGTGCATGTGTGCAAATCAACATTTTCTACTTCTTTATCCACATAATGGAGCAAAACTGAATAGCAGCTATTTCATTTTCAAATCACGTATGCATCAAGACACCTATAGGGACTGTTTCTGAATTCCAAATGCATGGAGGATCTTATAGTTTGAACATTTCTCAAGGGTCCACTCATGGTCTAATCAACTATTACCAGGTGAATGTTTTCAAACATGATTGCTAGACCTCTTCCCTTATAGAAGACCAATTCTGAAAGAAGAGTTAATGGTCATAAGTTGAACAAGCATCCTGAAAAGCATCTACTACATTTGTATTGAGTAAGGTGGTCAGGGGAAAAATACTACTATGTTCAATAAATCTTTTAAAAAGACTTAGCATTTATTATCTAAACATTTCATAGTTTTCTTAACTTTTTTAAGTCAATACAGTAAAGTAATAGCAATCACCAAGAAAACTTAGTAATACTATTTCTGATAGATCGCTCCTTGCACGCCCACATTTTATTTTTAAAAGTTAGTAAGGGTGGTAAGCTGACAAACTCAACTGTTCCTGTAAGTAGAGCATTTTGATTCATGTCAGAAATAGAGAAGTAGATGAACAATGAATTTCCCCTTTAGGTGTTGGAAAAGATATAATTCATCAATATGTGATGGTCAGTTTATTGATTTATACCAAGGAGACATGTCAGAACACTGTAGCAATAAGCTCAGCGGCAGCCCACATTGAGGTGATTTAGTACATGGTATCTCACACACATCAGAGAAACTCTATTTTAAACTTCCACCATGTATTTTTCTTTTCTGATAGAATTCCTTTGTAGTTCAGAAACATTTTAGCCAGGTTTTCTTAAAAATAATAGCACTGTATCTTCATATACTGTCTAAAAAGAACTTTTATCTTTTATTTTTTGTTTTCACAATAGATTTGGGAGATGAATGGGTGAGTTATTATTATTACAGGAAATTGAGGCTCAGAGAGGTGAAAAAGGTTTTTACTAGAGTAAACAGAGTGATGCTAAAATGGCTCTCTAAGAATGTTCATTGGGGAGAATAGAGTGAGTTGACACTGATCTTGAAGCAGCCTGTTGGAGACTGTGATTATGCCTGGGAGGCGAGGACAACCTCTCCTCCTGGGGAGACTGACCATCCAGAAATAAATTTTAGGACAAAGTGGCAAGGTCAGATCTGATCTGGGTCACAGTCATTGTGCAAGTGTAGGAAGGGAATGGCTAAGAAGAAATCATGGTATTGAGGCTGAGAGCAGGAGTCCTCAAGAACCAGGGAAAATGAAGCTGATTGATGGGAGTGGTCTTTGTGAAGGGAATTCAGCACAATGATGAGTGAGAAGTTCCTGCCCCAGAAGCAACGAAGGAAAAGTTTTATCTGGCAGATTTAAAGAAATACTACTCATGGCATATGTGTTCGTGCAGCAATCTTTTTTCCCTAAGGAAAGAGCCATATAGAAACTTTAAATGAAAACACTCTGTAAGTGACTACAGAATAAGCCAGATGCACAATTTGAGAACCTATTTTTATTTTTGCTCCTCCAAATGGAATATGAGGATGTAAGAACCAAATTGTGGAAAAACCAGCCAGAACCCACTCAAACATATATTCTATATATAATATGAATATATTAGAGTATATGAAAGGTTTTATTCAAAATAAAACATAATGTAGAAAATAGAAAATCGCCTAGACAACTTCAAAAAAAGTGTGGACACAATTTTAAGAGAACAACTCTATTGATACACATACATCCAGAGTTGTATATTTGAGCCAATACTTCATTTTTAGTTACATTTACTCTTAGAGTTTTTCCAGAACTACAAATTTTGCTCTTCATAGCAAGCCAATTAAAACAATCTGTCTGGCACATTCCTGTGCTATATGCAGTGGTGTGAGTGTGGGGTGGCAGAAGGGATTCTTGTTTATTTATTGCACGTGTGTGGAAAACTTTATTTCTATACTTGCTAACACTAAATTCATGATACCTGCCTTCACACAATACAGATAAAAGATTACAAACCGTCTTCCTCTTGTTAATCCAGGCTCTAACCCCAGTTTTTGTGTTGAAAACTTCCTCATGCCCATAAATATGATCATTAGGCACCTGTCATTTATCCAGTTACCATTACAAACAGAATTCCATCTCTAATATTTCAAATGTAATAATGCCTCTTTCTTAAGTCTTGTACCAGACAGGTAGGACATAGTTATCAACCAAACTCTTCTGCTTTAGGGGCAATGCCTTGCTTTTCTATTAATTCAATACATATTTATCGAGCACTACCTATGTGGGAGGTGCCACCCTAGGTCCTTGAGATACATCAGTAAACAAAACTGACACAAATCCCTTCTTCCACAGAAATTACATTCTAGCATACTTTCACCAAAACACGACTTGAGTTCACACTTTTTTGTTACCAGATGAATCTGTCATCTTTGTAGAGATATAGCTTAGCAAAGAGTAAAATGTATGGGTATATCTGAGCCCTAGAAGAGGCCAAAGATTTAGGAAGTTTTTCTGAATATGATCTCTTTTAATCCTCACAGCAATTTTATTTTTCACTGAGGAGGCTGGTATTCAAAGTGATTTTGCACAGCTTGTATCAGATGTAACTGAGTTAGAACCCCTGTTTTCTGCCTTAAATCTGGTTTCTTCAGATGCAAAGACATGCTGTGGCTGTTTTTAGCACAATTCTTTATCTTAGCTTACAAACAAGCACCACAAAGATATTGATCTACTTTTCTATATCAATGTAAAATACTCAATCTTACACATTTCCTATCGGACAAGAAACAAAAGTATAAATATTCCCTTTCAGCAAATAAAAATTCTTCTTTGTCATGACTGGATTCTTCTTCTTGCCTCACCTTCCTCAAATATCCTCGGTCACTTCTGGAGGTTCCCTGAGGTCTCATCCCAAAAACTCTCTGATTTGTCCTTGCAGAGAGGCTACACTCTTTATGTTTTATATTTTCACATAAAATAATAAATGTATATTTATATTGGTCTGGGTGTTGTTAATTATGCACAAATTTCTGTTCCTTTGATGGTTATCACAATGCAAGATTGAAGGTGGCCTTTTATTCGTTTTCATTATTGGTATGTAAACTCTCTGAGGAAACATATAGTCCAATCTGCATTTAGCCCGTCAACCTGCAGGGCCTGGTGCCTAAATGGGAGCTCAAAATATGTCCTCAACAGTTCACTCTTGGATAGTTCTTTCTATCCTACTTGTGTTTGTTTAGATCCCTAAGGAGCAGGCAACAAAATGGGATTAAACGTGCAAGAGATTTGGAGCAGAAATGTCTGTGAGGGAAAGTGGAAAGCTGGAGGTGTGAGAAACAGGTTAAAACCCTATGAAAGAGAGGGGGAAGGAAGATCTTCAACTCCAAGTTTCAAAGTTGTCAAGAGCCAGAGTTTCCCTCTGGAACAGACATGTCTCATTATCCCTGTTGTCCTGGAGCATCAGCTGGCTGCAGATCATGGGAAATACGTCCTTCAGCATTATCATGGAGTGGATTTCAGAGCATAGCAGCTGGGGCTACTGGCCAATTAAATTCCTTGCCAAAGGAGATCTGGGAGACACAATGTCCAGACTTATGCAGGATCCTTGAAGCATCTCCTTCCACTCCTAACTACATCATGTGTATTCCTTATATATGTATACTCTTTATATACATGTGTTCCATGTATATTTCTTATACTTACCTCTTTTGTGGCAGTACCATAGACTGTTGTCCCCACGTATTTTGTAAAATAAAATATTTGAAATTCTATAAATATGTAAAAATGAATATTAATACAAAATATAATTTATATATTTAAATATATAAACACAGACACATTATTTAATTTAACTTTGGTTAAATTTCATTAGCTCATCATTTTAAAATATTAAAGAAGAATATAAAGTATTCTATGATGATTAGAGAGTAGTATATGTAGTAACTTCCACAATTAAATACTTTATGGTATAGAAATAAACTTTTTAGGCATATTGTAGGAAATAAGTACCTTCCATTCATGTAGGTTTAGGGAATTGTCTGGATATTCTCACAAGGCGTAATGTGCTTTTAAAATAGTCTAACGTTTGCATTTGATATATACTATATATGTCATGTTATTTGATATCTTCAGTAGAATCGCCTAAAACTATTAACAGTAGTAGGGAACTCATTATAAATTGAGGCATTTAAATGATAATTATTAAGCAAATAGCAATTCAATATTAAGCAGCCCTGTAGGGAAACTATTGATATCGAATAAACACATTTCTGGAACTCAAAAAATTCCCTCAGTTTTAGGAATTAATAGTTTCTCTATGTTTAGGTGAAGAATCTGGTTTTTTTTAATTGAATACCTGATGATATTCAATGAAATATGATATTTTATAGACCATTACTAAAGAATCTCTATTATTCCAGGGTAGAATTCTTATATTCTTCAAATTCGTCACAAAGAGCCACAGAGAAACAGCAAGGCAAGCTAAGAAGAGTGACTTCTCTAATTTTCAAGGGCATACATCTAATGACTCCGTTTAAACTAGCTGAGTGTAGGCATTATATTTGCTAGGGACAAATCCACATATTTATGGATGGTGTTCCCTGAAGTTATAAAACCAGCAACACGTGGAACAGAATTACTTTGAAAATTCTTTTACAATATGGGGAATACAAGAAATGATTTTACCCTTTCCACTTTTGCTTTTTTCTAATGAAATTTCCATTTCTACATGCTTCATTGTGGGAGGGGTGAGGGATAAACAATGCTGTTTCTAAGTTTTGTGCTGATGGTGAAATTATAGTAACAACCATGGACATTGTTTTCAGCTTGGATATACCAAGATAGTACTGATCTTAACAAAACACTTTTGAACCTTCAGTTTTGTTGTTTTATTTTGGATGTTTAAGCTAATTTCACATGCCAGAACTTTCTGCAGCAACTTACTAACAGGGGAAAAGCAGAAATTCAGCCTTGCTATTCAGCATGAACTTTTCAATGATTCTGTTTTCTGTATGATCTTCAGAATTTTCCTCCCGTAGCTGGAGACATGCTGAGATGTGTGTTTAAGTGCAGGAGTGCAATATTAGCCTCGTACAGCAGGAAGAGAAAACTGTAGGTTTTCATGTTTTTAAAGTCTTTTCTTCTAGGATGCTGATTGCAAGCTAATGGGTAATAATTTCCATCTGGTTGCATCTTGCACCTGCTTTACACCCCCATTCTCATCTTTCTCTTTGAGGAGGAAAGTTTTTGCTTTTCCTTACAAGAGTGGTTAATATCTACTGTATGAATACAAATAGTAACAAACATGTGGGCTTGCAGAGTTTTAAACAAAAACAAGCTTTAATTAAAAAGCAGCTGAAGTCATGAAGCTCTACTTTTTTTTTTTTAACATCTTTATTGGGGTATAATTGCTTTACAATGGTGTGTTAGTTTCTGCTTTACAACAAAGTGAATCAGTCATACATAAACATATGTTCCCATATGTCTTCCCTGTTGCGTCTCCCTCCCTCCCACCCTCCCTATCCTACCCCTCCAGGCTGTCACAAAGCACCAAGCCAATATCCCTGTGCCATGCGGCTGCTTCCCACTAGCTATCTACCTTACTACGTTTGTTAGTGTGTATATGCCCATGACTCTCCCTCGCCCTGTCACAGCTCACCCTTCCCCCTCCCCATAACCTCAAGTCCGTTCTCTAGGAGGTCTGCGTCTTTATTCCTGCTTTACCCCTAGGTTCTTCATGACATTTTTTTTCTTAAATTCCATATATATGTGTTAGCATACGGTATTTGTCTTTTTCTTTCTGACTTACTTCACTCTGTATGACAGACTCTAGGTCTATCCACCTCATTACAAATAGCTCAATTTCGTTTCTTTTTATGGCTGAGTAATATTCCATTGTATATATGTGCCATATCTTCTTTATCCATTCATCCGATGACGGGCACTTAGGTTGTTTCCATCTCCGGGCTATTGTAAATAGAGCTGCAATGAACATTTTGGTACATGACTCTTTTTGAATTTCGGTTTTCTCAGGGTATATGCCCAGTAGTGGGATTGCTGGGTCATATGGTAGTTCTATTTGTAGTTTTTTAAGGAACCTCCATACTATTCTCCATAGTGGCTGAACCAATTCACATTCCCACCAGCAGTGCAAGAGTGTTCCCTTTTCTCCACACCCTCTCCAGCATTTATTGTTTCTAGATTTTTTGATGATGGCCATTCTGACTGGTGTGAGATCATATCTCATTGTAGTTTTGATTTGCATTTCTCTAATGATTAATGATGTTGAGCATTCTTTCATGTGTTTGTTGGCAGTCTGTATATCTTCTTTGGAGAAATGTCTATTTAGGTCTTCTGCCCATTTTTGGATTGGGTTGTTTGTTTTCTTGTTATTGAGCTGCATGAGCTGCTTGTAAATTTTGGAGATTAATCCTTTGTCGGTTGATTCATTTGCAAATATTTTCTCCCATTCTGAGGGTTGTCTTTTGGTCCTGTTTATGGTTTCCTTTGCTGTGCAAAAGCTTTGAAGTTTCATTAGGTCCCATTTGTTTATTTTTGGTTTTATTTCCATTACTCTAGGAGGTGGGTCAGAAAGGATCTTGCTGTGATTTATGTCATAGAGTGTTCTGCCTATGTTTTCCTCTAAGAGTTTGATAGTTTCTGGCCTTACATTTAGGTCTTTAATCCATTTTGAGCTTATTTTTGTGTATGGTGTTAGGGAGTGATCTAATCTCATACTTTTACATGTACCTGTCCAGTTTTCCCAGCATCACTTATTGAAGAGGCTGTCCTTTCTCCATTGTACATTACTGCCACCTTTATCAAAGATAAGGTGTCCATATGTGCATGGGTTTATCTCTGGGCTTTCTATCCTGTTCCATTGATCTATCTTTCTGTTTTTGTGCCAGTACCATACTGTCTTGATAACTGTAGATTTGTAGTATAGTCTGAAGTCAGGGAGCCTGATTCCTCCAGTTCCTTCTTTCGTTCTCAAGATTGCTTTGGCTATTCGGGGTCTTTTGTGTTTCCATACAAATTGTGAAATTTTTTGTTCTAGTTCTGTGAAAAATGCCATTGGTAGTTTGATAGGGATTGCATTGAATCTATAGATTGCTTTGGGTAGTAGAGTCATTTTCACAATGTTGATTCTTCCAATCCAAGAACATGGTATATCTCTCCATCTATTTGTATCATCTTTAATTTCTTTCATCAGTGTCTTATAATTTTCTGCATACAGGTCTTTTGTCTCCTTAGGTAGGTTTATTCCTAGATATTTTATTCTTTTTGTTGCAATGGTAAATGGGAGTGTTTTCTTGATTTCACTTTCAGATTTTTCATCATTAGTATATAGGAATGCCAGAGATTTCTGTGCATTAATTTTGTATCCTGCCACTTTACCAAATTCATTGATTAGCTCTAGTAGTTTTCTGGTAGCATCTTTAGGGTTCTCTATGTATAGGATCATGTCATCTGCAAACAGTGACAGCTTTACTTCTTCTTTTCCGATTTGGATTCCTTTTATTTCCTTTTCTTCTCTGATTGCTGTGGCTAAAACTTCCAAAACAATGTTGAATAATAGTGGTGAGAGTGGGCAACCTTGTCTTGTTCCTGATCTTAGTGGAAATGCTTTCAGTTTTTCACCATTGAGGATGATGTTTGCTGCGGGCTTGTCATATATGGCCTTTATTATGTTGAGGAAAGTTCCCTCTATGCCTACTTTCTGCAGGGTTTTTATCATAAATGGGTGTTGAATTTTGTCAAAAGCTTTCTCTGCATCTATTGAGATGATCATATGGTTTTTCTCCTTCAATTTGTTAATATGGTTTATCACATTGATAGATTTGCGTATATTGAAGAATCCTTGCATTCCTGGAATAAACCCCACTTGATCATGGTGTATGATCCTTTTAATGTGCTGTTGGATTCTGTTTGCTAGTATTTTGTTGAGGATTTTTGCATCTATGTTCATCAGTGATATTGGCCTGTAGTTTTCTTTCTTTGTGACATCCTTGTCTGGTTTTGGTATCAAGGTGATGGTGGCCTCGTAGAAGGAGTTTGGGAGTGGTCCTCCCTCTGCTATATTTTGGAAGAGTTTGAGAAGGATAGGTGTTAGCTCTTCTCTAAATGTTTGATAGAATTCGCCTGTAAAGCCATCTGGTCCTGGGCTTTTCTTTGTTGGAAGGTTTTTAATCACAGTTTCAATTTCAGTGCTTGTGATTGGTCTGTTCATATTTTCTATTTCTTCCTGATTCAGTCTTGGCAGGTTGTGCATTTCTAAGAATTTGTCCATTTCTTCCAGATTGTCCATTTTATTGGCATAGAGTTGCTTGTAGTAATCTCTCATGATCTCTTTTATCTCTGCAGTGTCAGTTGTTACCTCTCCTTTTTCATTTCTAATTCTATTGATTTGAGTCTTCTCCCTTTTTTTCTTGATGAGTCTGGCTAGTGGTTTATCTATTTTGTTTATCTTCTCAAAGAACCAGCTTTTAGTTTTATTGATCTTTGCTATTGTTTCCTTCATTTCTTTTTCATTTATTTCTGATCTGATTTTTATGATTTCTTTCCTTCTGCTAGCTTTGGGGTTTTTCTGTTCTTCTTTCTCTAATTGCTTGAGGTGCAAGGTTAGGTTGTTTAATCGAGATGTTTCCTGCTTCTTAAGGTGGGCTTGTATTGCTATAAACTTCCCCCTTAGAACTGCTTTTGCTGCATCCCACAGGTTTTGGGTCGTTGTGTCTCCATTGTCATTTGTTTCTAGGTATTTTTTGATTTCCTCTTTGATTCCTTCAGTGATATCTTCATTATTAAGTAGTGTATTGTTTAGCCTCCATGTGTTTGTATTTTTTACAGATCTTTTCCTGTAATTGATATCTAGTCTCATGGCGTTGTGGTCAGAAAAGATACTTGATACAATTTCAATTTTCTTAACTTTACCAAGGCTTGATTTGTGACCTAAGATATGATCTATCCTGGAGAATGTTCCATGAGCACTTGAGAAAAATGTGTATTCTGTTGTTTTTGGATGGAGTGTCCTATAAATATCAATTAAGTCCATCTTGTTTAATGTATCATTTAAAGCTTGTGTTTCCTTATTTATTTTCATTTTGGATGATCTGTCCATGGGTGAAAGTGGGGTGTTTAAGTCCCCTACTATGAATGTGTTACTGTCGATTTCCCCTTTTATGGCTGTTAGTATTTGCCTTATGTATTGAGATGCTCCTATGTTGGGTGCATAAATATTTACAATTGTTATATCTTCTTCTTGGATCGATCCCTTGATCATTATGTAGTGTCCTTCTTTGTCTCTTTTAATAGTCCTTATTTTAAAGTCTATTTTGTCTGATATGAGAATTGCTACTCCAGCTTTCTTTTGGTTTCCATTTGCATGGAATATCTTTTTCCATCCCCTTACTTTCAGTCTGTATGTGTCTCTAGGTCTGAAGTGGGTCTCTTGTAGACAGCATATATAAGGGTCTTGTTTTTGTATCCATTCAGCTAATCTGTGTCTTTTGGTGGGAGCATTTAATCCATTTACATTTAAGGTAATTATCGATATGTATGTTCCTATTCCCATTTTCTAAATTGTTTTGGGTTCGTTATTATAGGTCTTTTCCTCCTCTTGTGTTTCTTGCCTAGAGAAGTTCCTTTAGCATTTGTTGTAAAGCTGGTTTGGTGGTGCTGAACTCTCTCAGCTTTTGCTTGTCTGTAAAGGATTTAATTTCTCCATCAAATCTGAATGAGATCCTTGCTGGGTAGAGTAGTCTTGGCTGCATGTTTTTCTCCTTCATCACTCTCAGTATGTCCTGCCACTCCCTTCTGGCTTGTAGGGTTTCTGCTGAGAGATCAGCTGTTAACCTTATGGGGATTCCCTTATGTGTTATTTGTTGTTTTTCCCTTGCTGCTTTTAATATGCTTTCTTTGTATTTAATTTTTGACAGTTTGATTAATATGTGTCTTGGCGTATTTCTCCTTGTATTTATCTTGTATGGGACTCTCTGTGCTTCCTGGACTTGATTAACTATTTCCTTTCCCATGTTAGGGAAGTTTTCAACTATAATCTCTTCAAATATTTTCTCAGTCCCTTTCTTTTTCTCTTCTTCTTCTGGAACCCCTATAATTCGAATGTTGGTGCATTTAATGTTGTCCCAGAGGTCTCTGAGACTGTCCTCAGTTCTTTTCATTCTTTTTTCTTTATTCTGCTCTGCAGTAGTTATTTCCACTATTTTATCTTCCAGGTCACTTATCCGTTCTTCTGCCTCAGTTATTCTGCTATTGATCCCATCTAGAGTACTTTTAATTTCATTTATTGTGTTGTTCATCGTTGCTTGTTTCATCTTTAGTTCTTCTAGGTCCTTGTTAACTGATTCTTGCATTTTGTCCAATCTATTGTCCATTCTATCTCCAAGATTTCGGATCAACCTTACTATCATTATTCTGAATTCTCTTTCAGGTAGACTGCCTATTTCCTCTTCATTTGTTAGGTCTGGTGCATTTTTATCTTGCTCCTTTATCTGCTGTGTGTTTTTCTGTCTTCTCATTTTGCTTATCTTACTGTGTTTGGGGTCTCCTTTTTCCAGGCTGCAGGTTCGTAGTTCCTCCTGTTTTTGATGTCTGTCTCCAGTGGCTAAGGTTGGTTCAGTGGGTTGTGTAGGCTTCCTGGTGGAGGGGACTAGTGCCTGTGTTGTGGTGGATGAGGCTGGATCTTGTCTCTCTAGTGGGCAGGTTCACGTCTGGTGGTGTGTTTTGGGGTGTCTGTAGCCTTATTATGATTTTAGGCAGCCTCTCTGCTAATGGGTGAGGTTGTGTTCCTGTTTTGCTAGTTGTTTGGCATAGGTTTTCCAGCACTGTGGCTTGCTGGTCGTTGAGTGAAGCTGGGTGCTGGTGTTAAGATGGAGGTCTCTGGGAGATTTTCGCCGTTTGATATTATGTGGAGCTGGGAGGTCTCTTGTTGATCAGTGTCCTGAAGTTGGCTCTCCTACCTCAGAGGCAGAGCCCTGCCTCCTGGCTGGAGCACCAAAAGCTTTTCATCCACACGGCTCAGGATAAAAGGGAGAAAAAGTAAAGGGAATTAGTAGAAGTATGAGGAAAGAAAGAAGGAAAGGAGGGTAGGAAGGAAGGAAGAAAGAAAGAAAGAAGCAAAGAAGGAAAGAAGGCAAGAAGGAAAGAAAGGAGGGAGGGAGGGAGGGAGGAAGGAAGGAAGGAGGGAAAGAAGAAAAAGACAGAAAGAAAGAAGATACAGTAAAAATAAAATAAAGTAGAATAAAGTTATTGAATTAAAAAATTCTTATTTAGAAAAAAGGAAAAGGGGATGGAAAGAACCTTAGGACAAATGTTGGCAGCAAAGCTATACAGACAAACTCTTACACAGAAGCATACACATACACCCTCACTAAAAGAGGTAAATGGGGAAAAATCCTAAATCTTGCTGTCAGAGACCACCTCCTCAATTTGGGATGATTCGTTGTCTAAAGGAGGGAAGGAAGGACGGAAAGAAAGAAAGAAAGAACGAAGGTAAAGTATAATATTGTTATTAAAATTAATTATTAAGAAAAAAAATAAAAAAAAAACATGGACGGATAGAACCCTAGGACAAATGGTGGAAGCAAGACTATACAGACAAGATCTCACACAGAAGCATACACATACACATTCACAAAAAGAGGAAAGGGGAAAAAAACGTAGATCTTGCTCCTAAAGTCCACTTCCTTAATTTGGGATGATTGGTTGTCTATTCAGGTATTCCACAGATGCAGGGTATATCAAGTTGATTGTGGTGCTTTAATCCGTTGCTTCTGAGGCTGCTGGGAGAGATTTCCCTTTCTCTTCTTTGTTCTCACAGCTCCCAGGGCTAAGCTTTGGATTTGGCCCTGCCACTGCATGTAGATCGCTGGAGGGCGTCTGTTTTTTGCTCAGACAGGATGGGGTTAAAAGAGCCGCTGATTGGGGGCTCTGGCGCACTCAGGCCGGCGGGGACGGAGGGGCACAGAGTGCGGCGCAGGCCTGCGGTGGCAAAGGCCGGCGTGACTTTGCACCAGCCTGAGGCGCGCTGTGCGCTGTCCCGGGGAAGTTGTCCCTGGATCCCGGGAACCTGGCAGTGGCGGGCTGCACAGGCTCCGCGGAAGAGGGGTGTGGAGAGTGACCTGTGCTCGCACACAGGCCCCTCGGTGGCGGCAGCAGCAGCCTTAACGTCTCCCGCCCGCCTCTGGGGTCCGCGCTTTTAGCCGCGGCTTGCGCCCGTCTCTGGATTCCGCGCTTTCAGTCGCGGCTCGCGCCCGTCTCTGGATTCCGCGCTTTCAGCCGCGGCTCGCGCCCGTCTCTGGATTCCGCGCTTTTAGCCGCGGCTCGCGCCCGTCTCTGGGGTCCGTGCTTTCAGCTGCAGCTCGCGCCCGTCTCTGGGGTTCGCGCTTTTAGCCGCGGCTCGCGCCCGTCTCTGGAGTTCCTTTAAGCAGCGTTCTTAAACCCCTCTCCTCACGCCCCAGGAAACAAAGAGGGAAGGAAAAGTCTCCTGCCTCTTCGGCAGGTGCAGGCTTTCCCCCAGACTCCCTCCCGGCTAGCTGTGGTGCACTAACCCCTTCAGGCTATGTTCAAGCCGCCAACCCCAGTCCTCTCCCTGCGCTCCGGCCTCAGCTCGCAGCCCCGCCCGCCCCGGCGGGTGAGCAGACAAGCCTCTCGGGCTGGTGAGTGCCGGTCGGCACCGATCCTCTGTGCGGGAATCTCCCCGCTTTGCCCTCCGCACCCGTTGCTGTGCAGTCCTCCGCAGCTTCGAAGCTCCCCCCTCCGCCTCCCGCAGTCTCCGCCCGCGAAGGGGCTTCCTAGTGTGTGGAAACTTTTCCTCCTTCACAGCTCCCTCCCACTGGTGCAGGTGCCGTCCCTATTCTTTTGTCTCTGTTTTTTCTTTTGCCCTACCCATGTACGTGGGGAGTTTCTTGCCTTTTGGGAGGTCTGAGGTCTTCTGCCAGCCTTCAGTAGGTGTTCTGTAGGAGTTGTTCCACGTGTATATGTATTTCTGGTGTATCTGTGGGGAGGAAGGTGATCTCCGCGTCTTACTCTTCCGCCATCTTCCGCCTCGAAGCTCTACTTTTTTACTAGAAAACAAATATGAAGAATTCCTGTGAGTTAATTTTGTTTTATCTAATCCTTCCTAAAGCATCAATGACTTGGAACCTCTTGAGAAGGGTTTCATAATAACTGACAAATTAAATCAAGTTGTAGTTAATTTTCTTGCACATAAATGCTTTTGGAAGAAACACCTGGGAGAATAATACAAAAATCTCACAAATAAATGATGTTCCTTTCCTGTATGTGTGCTTTGCACAGATAAAATGTTAAAAATTCCCAATTGACCTTACACTTTAGACTAAATTAGGGGTGGAGATGGTGGGAGAGTATTTGGATTCCATTTGGATTAGCGTTCACGACTGCACGATTTTGCTGTTCAGACAAATCTTGTGATGATATACCAACTGTTTGTTTGCTGGGCAGTGCCACTCAACAGTAATTCAAAATATTTGTCAACTTTTATATGAAAATGCAAATTTTCTATGTGAAAGGTAATTCTGGAGGACCATCAATATAGCAAGTAAATGATGATCATTTGAATACTGAATGGTGAGATCCAAGGAAAACCAGTATTGCAAAGGTGTTGAATGAAATATATTGTCTTCAATCAAAAAGTCTATTTGCTTATAATTAGCTAAAGCTGGTCTGACAATTTTTCAAGAACAGTTTTAGATTCATTAATACCATTCAGACTATTTTCTCTTATGTGAAATAAGCAGAAAAATACACAGAGTCTGCCCAAGAAGACCCAAATGTATTGCATTATTAGTACTCGAACTAGTTGCTATTATGCTATAGCAATGAAAGAAATATAATAAAAATCACTAGCTACTTATAACATACATAATTCCGTGAACAATAACTGTATTTTTCATATTACATTAGAGTCTTGCCTTGCTTTATAACCATCAGCTATGTCAGTGCCTGGCATAGTAGCAGTTATGAAATAAATGTATAGTGAAAGAATGAATGTGCACTTAAAGGGCATGCTTTGGCTTATTGTAAATTAACCTCAGTTTACACTAACATAGCTTGCCCTAGAAAAGTTAATATATGCTCTTCTGCTCCTTACAATTTCTGTACATTTTCTTTCTGATTTTCTACCCTTCATTTGTTCTTTCAAGCAAGATAGATAGATAGATGACAGATAGATGATAGATAGATAGATAGATAGATAGACAGATAGATAGAGATGGAGTATTTCTCTGGAGTCTTGAAAGCAACAAAACTCAAGTAAGACAGATAAGACACAGAAATGGATACTTTAACTGTGGTTAGAGTTCAAATTATTTTGAGTAGATTGATGATGGGACCATAAATTCAGTTGTTGAGTGGAAGAATAAAGGGTAGGAACATCTATCACAGGTGTGTTTAAGGTATGTTGAAGAAGGGCCTGGATAGATATAAAGGAGATAAGGAGGTATTGAAGGAGCCAGTTGAACAGGATGCAAAACCTTGTCTCAAATTTTGTTTCAAGAGAAGTAGAGGCAAAAGTGAATTGATTTCAGCAAAGGAAAGTTCTCTAATAATTAGATTGGTCCAGCAATGCAAACCAGTGCTTCAGATTTTCATGGGCTCTGCCAGAAATTTTACAGGGTTGGAAATGGGAGGCCACATGCAGTGATGCTTCAGAATGGATGAGTATGAGTCTGATCATTTCCAACCTTAAACTGAGACGTCATGATGCCAATACATAGAGCATAAATGCGCGAAATATTCTTACGGAATATTTCAAAACTCTTTCTGATCATTTATTGATTGATTTGTTCAGTTGATAAATATAAATTACATGTTTAGTAGGCAAAAGGGGAAAATTTTTATTATAACACAAATAATTGTCAGACTGTGTACTTGGGAACCTGATATATGTACTTGGTCCAAGGTGGCACATGGAGAGACTAAGAAATTCCACCTGGTATGGTATGGACATATTTGTTTTCCAGTATTGAACGATGAGCCTTTCAGCAGTCTCAGCCACTGGTCAAATGGGAATAGAGGAAAGTGCATTTCTTCCAGGGGGAAACACAAGTACAAAGATAGAAAAGTTTTTTTTTTCTTTTTTTCTTTATATTTCTATTTATGTTTTTAAACCATACCTTAATCAATATACTGCTTGCAAATTTTAGAAGGCAAGTCTAGAGACATACACAGAAACCTTAAATGACATACTAAATTGTTTGAATTACATCCTGGAGATGACACGTAGTTAATGTTTCCATATATTGTAAAAATTATATTACTGTAACAGATACATTTAGTAAAGATTTCATAGCGGCTCCTTTAAATAGTGAAAAGGTAGTGTTTAAAAAATTATTGCTTCTCTTTACAATTTATGATAAATACAAGAAAAGCTATTTGAAGAATAGTTATTAATAGACATTTCTACAATATTTGAAGTGAACCTTCCCGTTTATATTTTTTAAATTATCTCTTAAACAAAAATTAGAATACCATCACATAGCCACTTTAGTTTCTCAACATTATTTTTCAAAAAAAATATTTTATAATTAAAAAAAACAACTTGCAGAAGTTCCCTATGACTTCATTTTTAATGTAGTGTACTTTTCAACTTGCTGACATACTACTCTATACTGATGACATTCATTTTTTCTAATTCTTTTTAATAAGTTGATCCTTTCTGGGAATTATTTGCATTAAAAAAATGAAGTAGGATTACAGAGGAATTAGCAGCAGTGCTATTAACATACACCCCCAACACATACACACACACACACACACACACACACTCACACACCCTTCCTGTGGCCTCACATTTGACATCAGAAGAGGAACATTTATTTTCCTTCACTAATAATAGCAAATTAAAAACCAAAAGCAGCAGGGAAAAAACTGTTAATTGTTCCAGTTATTCCTTAAAGAAATCTAAATACCTGTGTCTTAAATATTATCTATTAAACCAAAAATAATGTGTTTCATGAAGTCCCATAAAATTTTGTTTGGGTAAGTATTCTAGAGCACAATCACCAGTTAACCAAAAGAAATTAGAAGTATTTTAAAATTCTTAATAGCACCACATCTTATAATTCTGTTCACTGCATTTCTAAAGTCTCTCCCATTTTAATTTGCATTTGCTTCTTCTAAATCAACATGTTTTGATCTTGGGGTAAATGTTGTTTATAACCTGAAGGTGATTATAAAACTACATCCTCCTTATTACTGAATAGATCTTCAATTTAGAATCAGTGCACTCAATTTATCTCCACTAGATCTAAACAAATACTGTACTATAAAGGTCAGATTTGACTGGTACAAGTAAACAGGTAATCTTAATAAAATCTCATTAATAATAAACATATTTTCTACCTTCAGCTTGTGAGTGAAGTTGCTTTTCAGAAATAATTGAAGGGAAATTAGTCATATTTCCTTTTTCTTGGTATGTCTTGTTTATCAGTGCAAAATAATTTGTTTAAAATGAGGTCAAATCAGAGAACTATTTTTTCCTTGATGTATAGCATAAGCATGAATTTTTGTGCTTTAATTAGCAAGCCTATTTGGAAGAACTATGAATTCAAGGCTCTAGAGGTAGACATGAGGATAAAAGAGCTGTTAGTTATGCTTAAATATTATGCATATAAATTTAAACATAAAACAAGTTTGATTAAATGATAAAGCTGAAAAGAAATAAAATCAAATACCCTTCAATGGTACCATACTAAGAAACCAAATCATTAAAAAAAAAAGTTTTTCTCCAAGTGAAATATGAGTTTAATAAAATCTAGGTATGTTTCAAAGGTTTTATTTTCAGGTCCACTTTAATCATGGTTAAAACATATTTTTTTCTTTTGTTATTTTTACAAACAGATCCACAGGTATAACTTTCCTTCTGGCGAAGTTGCTGATTTCCCACCCAAAATGGTTTTTCAGATCTATAGCTAAACAGCTCATCTCCTCTATTAAACTCCAGTTTCCACCTGTGGCCTTCATTGCACTGCAAACATCATTTTATCTTCTATTTGTCAAGTCACAATGAACATATTGGGTTGTGTTTTGCCATTTTTCTGCTAAGTTTCAGGCAATCATTAATTTCATGGAATATTACCAAAGAAGTAATTTAGAAAGATAAAATTGGTTAATTGTGCTGTCATTAGCAAAATGTAAGTGTTTTCCCATCTTTTGAGCTTTATTATGATAATTCTCTTTAAAATTAACATTTTAACTGTGGTGCAGAAAAGTTGTGAGATGAAGACTCCTGTTTGTCACCAGAGCGAAGTATATATCCTAAAATTTCTGGAGGAATTGAGGGGGCAAGCTGAAAATGTTGGATATCCTCACCACAGCCCCAAATTTATGAAAATAAATCTCTCATCATCTTTGAGGCAGAACCCATCATTTTCTCTTATAGGGAAGACAGAATACTGCTTACTGGAGTCAAGACTGGAAGAGGATGAAAATCATGGGATGTTCTTCCCCATAGACTTCCAGGCCCGGGGAACCCACTTCTAATCAACCACATAATTCAGCAGCATCACTTGTTTCT
Source organism: Leucopleurus acutus (assembly GCF_964270905.1). Classification (NCBI taxonomy): domain Eukaryota; kingdom Metazoa; phylum Chordata; class Mammalia; order Artiodactyla; family Delphinidae; genus Leucopleurus; species Leucopleurus acutus. The sequence goes on from NC_139145.1 coordinate 159,382,497, forward strand.
TCCCTGGGTCAAAATAAGCATCAATGGTTGTTTATTAGAGTACAGAGTCTGATAATTTACATATCTGTACATTGTGTAACACATAGGTGATTCCTTGACTCTGACTTTGCAACACGCCTCATTTTCTTTTGCTTCTCAGACTCTGTAAACTTTTTATTCTAGCAACTCCACCCCCTCCCAATATACAACATAACCCTGCCCCTTCTCCTCTGCTACACATCTATCCCTTCACACACATTCATGGATTTTTCATATGTGTAGGTTCCTGCAGGTTCTCAGGTCGGAGGCAGAATCCTGGTTTTCTGTGTATGGAGAAGGGTGGAGAGAAGGGGGCTTTAGAAGCCGCTTGGATCCCAGCTTCGTAGTGAAGACTGCTAGTTTCTTCCTGAATCCCCTAACGGGCCGCACAGCCTGCCATCAGGGAATGTGACTTTGCTTTTGATGAACTTGGAATCTACTCTCACATGGGAAATTATATTTCACCTGTTAACCTGAAATTTTTTCTCCTGCTCCTAGCAAAATCATTACTCAGTCTTCTTAGGTCAGATCCATGGCATCTAAATTTTTTTATCTTCCTTAAAAAAGTAACAGTTGCTTGCTTCATCATTCTGGACCTTCCACTGCTTCCAGGACACAACTCATTCTTGTACTTGTTTCTTTCACTAGTTATTCCTTCTCAACCACTTGTGCTGATTCTTTTCTAATTTTTCCAGATGTGAACATTATAGGGTCTCAGGATTCAGGATTCTGAATTTGTCTTAATCTATCACATTTCCAGTGATCTCATACAGACTTATGATAGAGTCATATACCTTCTCTGTGCTAATAAATATCAGATTCTTTCTACAAAACTAGACTCATATGTAACAGCCCAGCCAATGTCTCTAATATGGTGTCTAAAAGGAATCTCAAGTGTAAACTGATGACTACACACATACACACACACCACTCTCACCTCATTGATCTTGCCCCTACTTCTCAGCATGAGGCAATGCCTCCATTCCTCTTACTGGCACTGAAATGCTTGGGGTTATGGATGCGCCATCTCTTTCTCTCACACTCTCTTGGCCAACCCATCAGCAAATTGGAAGCCCTAAAATCAAAACATATACCATCTTATTAACTAGTCTAAAGCACCATAATCTTTCAACTTGATCCTCCTTATAGCTCCTACCTCATCCCCTTCCTCTAACTTGCCCTCCTCCAGACTGTTGTACTCAGAACAATCCTTCTCAGGCTTAACCTAATTCATTTCACTCTTCTCTTAAAAATCTGAAGGTCACTAAGTGTGAAAGCCTGAGTCTGGCATACAAGGCCCTGGTCTGTATAATCTGCCTCACTTTCCTCACCTTGCATCAGTCTTCCTTCTGTTCTTTACACCAAGCCTACCCTGTGTTTCTCCATGTTCTCATAACTTGCCAACTTCTTGCTGTTACTTCTGTGTGCAGTGGCCATTCTCTACATACCTGTGTTGACTTGAGACTACTAGATATTTCTCCAGCAATGATGGATTTATTCTGGCACAGCAGGGAATTGCATTTCAGGGTCTACCACCATGGTCAGTCACATGCAAGTCCCCACAGGCAAGGGAGAGCACTTTGATAGAGGGGAAAAGGAAGTTGCGAGGGCCATAGTAAACAGGGTCCATGGCTTTTCATTGGCTGAGTTCTTGTCCAGAAAGGAGTCTTTCGTCTTGCTGTTGGGCTCAGCTATAGTAGCAAAGTATGAGAGCTCCCCCTCTGGTGTCCTGACTCTATTGAATTGAAATTTCTGTTAATTAATTTTTTAACCTGCATGGCTTCCATTCTCATTTCTTTTAGTTCTCTGAATTCCACCACTCACTCCATTGTCACTCTTTACCCAGTATCTTACCACTTTATACCCATTAACATCATCATCCAACTCATAAGACATTCATTTATGCATTTGTTTATTGTTTATGATTCCTCTAATTGAAAGGAAAACTCCATGAGAGGAGAACATGGTCCGTTTTGTTTTCTGTCATATCCGAGCACCTAAGTCAATAGCTGGTGCTCAATAAACATCTTTGTTCTTAATGCTGAATTTAAATGATCGCTGAATGTATTTTTATTAAAAAGACCCCTTTCTTTAGCAGAAGATTCTTCTGACTTTATCTTTGTTTAAACCTCTAATTGCACAAGGACTTTGCAATGACCTTCTAGTGGTTTCTCTTTGTTCTTTAAGTTTTATTTTGATAGAAGATTAGGGTAACTGCAGCAGGATGAAGGATTGATTAATACCATCACATGACTAATATTATTGGGCTGGAGGTGCAAATCAGGATGATATTCTTTATTTCCAAAAATACTCAAGGTTATTTTTTTTAGGAACAGATTATTTGTCAGAATGGCTGCTGCAACTTGTATTCTTCTTGGTTCATAAAATAAATTAGTTGACTATCTTGACTATAGCTGGTGCATCTGCAGCCAAGAGCCCTCCACAAAGAGTCATGTACAACACACAAATGCCTCTAAACAATTAAACACAACAACAACAAGCAGCAGCAAACCAAAATGAGACAGGGCAATTCCAAGCAGCCATCAATAATAATGTAGATCTTAACCAAAGAACTTGGTAGGGAAAAGAATTGAGATTATATCACAAAACACCTATGATATTCAGAAAACTCTTTTTAAAATGTTCCTCTTTTACCTCAAAGTTCTTCTCATTAAGCCTATTCTACATCACCATCTCCCATTTTCCCGGCATCTTCTGTCTGCTCTCAACTTCTCTCTAGACTGGCTGCTCTAACTTCTATTCCCTTATTAAACATTCCCCTTAGAAATTAATGTTATGATTATTGACATTTTTTCTTAAGTTCTTACTTCTCTTACTGTTTTGACAAGAAAGCCTTGTGAAAACTTTTGCATTGACCTTATTATTTTCTAGCTAACCCATGAGGTTACTATTGCTAATGACAGTTTTGAAATGCCTTTTATTGAAATACTTTGATCAAGAGCTACTAGAGCTATGTTTCTTTAAAGCCATTTTCATTACTTTATTGTCATGCCTCATGTATCACAGCTAAATTCTGAAATTAGACACTTGGCATCAGAATGCAATCATTCTGCCAGAGACAGAAGTGTGAAGTGGTTTGTTGTTTTTGTTCCGGGGTAGGGAGAGAAATGTTGCATGTTTTAAATACAAATTGCTTTCAATAAACTTGCAAACTGAAATCACAGGGTTTTTTTTTTACAGATAGAGAACAAAAAGAAAAAGACTCAGGACTAATATGTTGGCTGAAAAGGAATTCCCCGGTGGCCCAGTGGTTAAGACTGTGTGCTTCCAATGTAGGGGGCACAGGTTCAATCTCTGGTCGGGGAACTAAGATCCCACATGCCACGTCGCAAGGCTGAAAAAAAAAAAGTAGCGAATATGTTGGCTGAAAATAACAGGATCCCAGATTAGGGAAGATGCATATATTTCTTCTTTCAATAAATGGGAATACAGTGGCATCTTATCACTGAAAAGAGATGCCAGCAGTTTATCTCCTAAATGCTCCAATATGGTGAACTTGACTCAGTATTTCCCAGAATGAAATAAAATCTTTAGAAACATTACTATTTAATAAAATGAAGAACTTGTTAAAATATCATTAACATATTAGAAATATTTGTATTCACGTCTGCTGTAAAAACAAAAGAATAAGTTCTCCAAGAAACAGAAAGAACTAAGTCTCCAATGACTATATTGTGTCTTATTTTAAGCCAACACAGCCTGTTTTGCATGACAATAGAAACTAAAAAAAAAAAAAAAAGATTCTAACCACACTAGGCTCTCAGTCTTGGGGCACATTTTCAAATTGGACTAAAAATAATATTTGCAGTACTCACAGCACAATTCAGTTTGAAATTCTCCCACAAGTATAATTTTACCTCATCAAAATTTCAGCCAACAACAAAGGATATATACATGTGTATGTGCGTATTGAGAAAGAGAGAATATGAATAATTTGCATTATGAAGAATTATTATATTGCTTTTGATATTAACTATGTAGGGGAGTTAAATTTGCCACCCCAAACACTCTTTGGCTTGCAGTTTATTTCAAGCTGAAAACAATCAAGGCTCAAAAGATTCAGGAAGATGCTTTGACCTACCCACTCACTGCCTGGAAGAATTTATTCATTTAATAGAGCTAGCACCAGAGTTACCTGCAAAGAATCTGGGCTAAGTGTGGTGAGGGAAACTCAGCAGGGCCCAGAGATGAGTCCACTCTTGTGTCCCATTGTCTCTGCAAGGCCCAGCAAACATTTGTTTACCAAACATTTGTTTACCATCCCCATGTCAATTGCCTCTCTCCTCTTTGAAGTCCTAAACCCCTATCCCCTTACACTCTCTGTCCTTTTTAGTTGAAGATTATATTTAAGGTGAAGACATTAGTCATTTTAGTGAGTTACTTAGTTTTCCTGGGTCTCTCTCACATATACATGTTTTTAAACTTTTGTTTGATTTTCTCCTATTAATCTGTCTCATGTCAACTTAGTTCTTAGACCAGCCAGAAGAACCTAGAAGGGTAGAGGAAAGTTTCTTCCTTCCCAAAAACTACTAACAATAATATTAAATTATAATTTTGTATTTACTAATTTACTATAGTTATAACTTATCAGTAAAGCAGTATTAATTCTTCATACATTTGGCTAATTATATGACAGTGTTTGACAGTATACTACCATGTCAATGAATAGCAACATGCCTTAAGAGAAAATATAGTTTGGTCAAAATTATAGCAAATATAAAATAGAATAAAGTTCTCACAGCTATTAAAATTTCAAGTATAGATTTCATTCAAAATATATTTCCTTCACTAAGGTGATTTCTGTGACCCTATGTCTATTTGAATTCTTTGCTGTCAGAACAAGAACTCAGTATTAGTTAATAACTATCCATGCAACTTCAAGTAATCACCTTTTCCTTTAAAGTAAGAAATAACTATTATACTCTACTATGATCTCTACTACTCTGATAGTAGAGAGAAACTGATCTTGTCTTATGAATCTGCTAATTATATTTAACCCTTGAACAACATGGGTTTTAACTGTGTGTGTCCACTTATATGTGGATTTTTTTTTTAATACTATAGTACAATATGGCCCACAATTCATTGAATCTGCTGATTTGGAACAGAAATGGAGCAGGATCCTGTGGAGGCCTCCCAGGTACAAAAACCTTTCCCTGTCCCCAGTTTCTTATTTGCACCGGGGATTAGCCTTATTAAAGGCTTCAGCCTCCTAGACTTTCCTGAGTACCAAAGATTAGATTCAAACAGTTGCTAATCATGGAAGTAAGGGAATGCAGAAGCCAAGGGGGAGCAATCAAGAAACATTAGTGCAGGTATTAAAGAAGGATCCTGGTTTCTTCTCAAGGGATATACATAACAATATCCCTGAGTTCTTCTTCAGGAACAAAGGTCCTACCCAGATGCAGGATGGTAACTTCAGACTGAACACAACATTCCTGCAGCACGGACCTATTACCTCACTACCAATCAATCAGAAGAAGGTCACACACCCTTTATCCCTCACCCCATATTTTGCCTATTAAAAACTTCTCCCTGAAAACCATTGGGGACTTCAGGGTTTTTGAGGATAAATCATCTATTCTCTTTGCGTTGGGCACACGAATTTGTGTTTGGTAACAGAACCATGGATCCCTGGATACAAGGAATCATGGATACCAAGGGATGACTCTAAATTATATGCAGATTTTTAACTGCAGAGAGAGTTGTCGCACCTAACCCCCATGTTATTCAAGGATCAACTGTATTTATAATGACAGTGGCTTTTATTTATTTATTATTTTACATCTTTATTGGAGTATAATTGCTTTACAATGGTGTATTAGTTTCTGCTTCATAACAAATCGAATCAGTTATACATATACATATGTTCCCATGTCTCCTCCCTCTTGCGTCTCCCTCCCTCCCTCCCTATCTCACCCCTCTAGGCGGTCACAAAGCACCGAGCTGATCTCCCTGTGCAATGCGGCTGCTTCCCACCAGCTATCTACCTTATATTTCGTAGTGTATATATGTCCATGCCTCTCTCTCGCTTTGTCACAGCTTACCCTTCCCACTCCCCATGTCCTCAAGTCCATTCTCTAGTAGGTCTTTGTCTATATACCTGTCTTACCCCTAGGTCCTTCAGGACATTCCTTTTTTTCTTAAATTCCATATATATGTGTTGGCATACGGTATTTGTCTTTCTCTTTCTGAATTACTTCACTCTGTATGACAGACTCTAGGTCTATCCACTGCATTACAAATAGCTTAATTTCATTTCTTTTTATGGCTGAGTAATAATCCATTGTACATATGTGCCACATCTTCTTTATCCATTCATCCGATGATGGACACTTAGGTTGTTTCCATCTCCTGGCTATTGTAAATAGAGCTGCAATGAACATTTTGGTACATGACTCTGAATTTTGGTTTTCTCAGTGTATATGTCCAGTAGTGGGATTGCTGGGTCATACGGTAGTTCTATTTGTAGTTTTTAAGGAACCTCCATACTGTTCTCCATAGTGGCTGTACCAATTCACATTCCCATGAGCAGTGAAAGAGTGTTCCCTTTTCTCCACACCCTCTCCAGCATTTATTGTTTCTAGATTTTTTGATGATGGTCATTCTGACTGGTGTAAGATCATATCTCATTGTAGTTTTGATTTGCATTTCTCTAATGATTAATGATGTTGAGCATTCTTCCATGTGTTTGTTGGCAGTCTGTATATCTTCTTTGGAGAAATGTCTATTTAGGTCTTCTGCCCAATTTTGGATTGGGTTGTTTGTTTTTTTGTTATTGAGCTGCATGAGCTGCTTACAAATTTTGGAGATTAATCCTTTGTCAGTTGCTTCATTTGAAAATATTTTCTCCCATTCTGAGGGTTGTCTTTTGGTCTTATGGTTTCCTTTGCTGTGCAAAAGCTTTGAAGTTTCATTAGGTCCCATTTGTATATTTTTGTTTTTATTTCCATTTCTCTAGGGTGGGGGTGAATAAGGATCTTGCTGTGATTTCTGTCATATAGTGTTCTGCCTATGATTCCCTCTAAGAGTTTGATAGTTTCTGGCCTTATATTTAGGTCTTTAGTACATTTTGAGCTTATTTTTTGTATAGTGTTAGGGAGTGATCTAATCTCATACTTTTACATGTACCTGTCCAGTTTTCCTAGCACCACTTATTGAAGAGGCTGTCCTTTCTCCACTGTACATTGCTGCCTCCTTTATCAAAGATAAGGTGACCATATGTGTGTGGGTTTATCTCTGGGCTTTCTATCCTGTTCCATTGATCTAGCTTTCTGTTTTTGTGCCAGTACCATACTGTCTTGATTACTGTAGCTTTGTAGTATAGTCTGAAGTCAGGGAGCCTGATTCCTCCAGCTCCATTTTTCATTCTCAAGATTGCTTTGGCTATTCGGGGTCTTTTCTGTTTCCATACAAATTGTGAAATTTTTTGTTCTAGTTCTGTGAAAAAATACCAGTGCTAGTTTGATAGGGATTACATTGAATCTGTAGATTGCTTTGGGTAGTAGAGTCATTTTCACAATATCGATTCTTCCCATCTAAGAACATGGTACATCTCTCCATCTATTTGTATCATCTTTCATTTCTTTCATCAGTGTCTTATAATTTTCTGCATACAGGTCTTTTGTCTCCTTAGGTAGGCTTATTCCTAGATATATTATTTTTTTTTTGTTGCAGTGATAAATGGGAGTGTTTTCTTGATTTCACTTTCAGATTTTTCATCATTAGTATATAGGAATGCAAGATATTTCTGTGCATTAATTTTGTATCCTGCTACTTTACCAAATTCATTGATTAGCTCTAGTACTTTTCTGGTGGCATCTTTAGGATTCTTTATGTATAGTATCATGTCATCTGCAAACAGTGACAGCTTTACTTCTTCTTTTCTGATTTGGATTCTTTTATTTCCTTTTCTTCTCTGATTGCTGTGGATAAAACTTCCAAAACTATGTTGAATAAGAGTGGTGAGAGTGGGCAATCTTGTCTTGTTCCTGATCTTAGTGGAAATGCTTTCAGTTTTTCACCAATAAGGATGATGTTGGCTGTAGGTTTGTCATATATGGCCTTTATTATGCTGAGGAAAGTTCCTTCTATGCCTACTTTCTGCAGGGTTTTTATAATGAATGGGTGTTGAATTTTGTCAAAAGCTTTCTCTGCATCTATTGAGATGATTATATATTTGTTCTCCCTCAGTTTGTTAATATGGTGTATCACATAGATGGATTTGCATATATTGAAGAATCCTTGCATTCCTGTAATAAAACCCACTTGGTCATGGTGTATGATCCTTTTAATGTGCTGTTGGATTCTGTTTGCTAGTATTTTGTTGAGCATTTTTGCATCTATATTCATCAGTGATATTGGCCTGTAGTTTTCTTTCTTTGTGACATCCTTGTCTGGTTTTGGTATCAGGGTGATGGTGGCCTCGTAGAATGAGTTGGGGAGTGTTCCTCCCTCTGCTATACTTTGGAAGTGTTTGAGAATGATAGGTGTTAGCTCTTCTCTAAATGGTTGATAGAATACGCCTGTGAAGCCATCTGGTCCTGGGCTTTTGTTTGTTGGAAGATTTTTTAATCACAGTTTCAATTTCATTGCTTGTGATTGGTCTGTTCATATTTTCTATTTCTTCCTGATTCAGTCTTGGCAGGTTGTGCTTTTCTAAGAATTTGTCCATTTCTTCCAGGTGTCCACTTTATTGGCATAGAGTTGCTTGTAGTAATCTCTCATGATCTTTTGTATTTCTGCAGTGTCAGTTGTTACTTCTCTTTTTTCATTTCTAATTCTATTGATTTGAGGCTTCTCCCCTTTTTTCTGGATGAGTCTGGCTAATGGTTTATCAATTTTTTTTTATCTTCTCAAAGAACCAACTTTTAGTTTTATTGATCTTTGCTATTGTTTTCTTCTTTTCTTTTTCATTTATTTCTGATCTGGTCTTTATGATTTCTTTCCTTCTGCTAACTTTGGGATTATTTTTTTGTTCTTCTTGTTCTAATTGCTTTAGGTACAAGGTTAGGTTGTTTATTCGAGATGTTTCCTGTTTCTTAAGTTAGGATTGTATTGCTATAAACTTCCCTCTTAGAACTGCTTTTGTTTCATCCCATAGGTTTTGGGTTGTCATGTATCCATTGTCACTTGTTTCTAGGTATTTTTTGATTTCCTCTTTGATTTCCTCAGTGATCCCTTTGTTATTAAGTAGTGTATTGTTTAGCCTCCATGTGTTTGTATTTTTTACAGATCTTTTCCTGGAATTGATATCTAGTCTCATAGCGTTGTGGTCAGAAAAGATACTTGATACAATTTCAATTTTCTTAAATTTACCAAGACTTGATTTGTGACCCAAGATATGATCTATCCTGGAGAATGTTCCATGGGCACTTGAGAAAAATGTGTATTCTGTTGTTTTTGGATGGAATGTCCTATAAATATCAATTAAGTCCATCTTGTTTAATGTATCATTTAAAGCTTGTGTTTCCTTATTTATTTTCATTGTGGATGATCTGTCCATAGGTGAAAGTGGGGTGTTAAAGTCCCCTACTATGAGTGTGTTACTGTCGATTTCCCCTTTTATGGCTGTTAGTATTTGCCTTATGTATTGAGGTGCTCTTATGTTGGGTGCATAAATATTTACAATTGTTATATCTTCTTCTTGGATCAATCCCTTGATCATTATGTAGTGTCCTTCTTTGTCTCTTGTAATAGTCTTTGTTTTAAAGTCTATTTTGTCTAATATGAGAATTGCTACTCCAGCTTTCTTTTGGTTTCCATTGCATGGAATATCTTTTTCCATCCCCTTACTTTCAGACTGTATGTGTCTCTAGGTCTGAAGTGGGTCTCTTGTAGACAGCATATATATGGGTCTTGTTTTTGTATCCATTCAGCCAATCTGTGTCTTTTGGTGGGAGCATTTAGTCCATTTACATTTAAGGTAATTATAGATATGTATGTTCCTATTCCCATTTTCTTAATCGTTTTGGGTTCGTTATTGTAGGTCTTTTCCTTCTCTTGTGTTTCTTGCCAAGAGAAGTTCCTTTAGTATTTGTTGTAAAGCTGGTTTGGTGGTGCTGAACTCTCTCAGCTTTTGCTTGTCTGTAAAGTTTCAATTTCTCCATCAAATCTGAGTGAGATCCTTGCTGGCTAGAGTAGTCTTGGTTGCAGGTTTTTCTCCTTCATCACTTTAAATATATCCTGCCAGTCCTTTCTGGCTTGCAGAGTTTCTGATGAAAGATCAGCTGTTAACCTTATGGGGATTCCCTTGTGTGTTATTTGTTGTTTTTCCCTTGCTGCTTTTAATATGTTTTCTTTGTATTTAATTTTTGACAGTTTGATTAATATGTGTCTTGGTGTATTTCTCCTTGGATTTATCATTTATTGGACTCTCTGTGCTTCCTGGACTTGATTAACTATTTCCTTTCCCATATTAGGGAAGTTTTCAACTATAATCTCTTCAAATATTTTCTCAGGTCCTTTCTTTTTCTCTTCTTCTTCTGGAACCCCTATAATTAGAATTTTGGTGCGTTTAATGTTGTCCCAGAGGTCTCTGAGACTGTCCTCAGTTCTTTTCATTCTTTTTTCTTTATTCTGCTCTGCAGTAGTTATTTCCACTATTTTATCTTCCAGGTCACTTATCCGTTCTTCTGCCTCAGTTATTCTGCTATTGATCCCATCTAGAGTATTTTTAATTTCATTTATTGTGTTGTTCATCGTTGCTTATTTCATCTTTAGTTCTTCTAGGTCCTTGTTAAATGTTTCTTGCATTTTGTCTATTCTATTTCCAAGATTTTGGATCATCTTTACTATCATTATTCTGAGTTCTTTTTCAGGTAGACTGCCTATTTCCTCTTCATTTGTTAAGTCTGTTGGGTTTTTATCTTCTCCTTCAACTGCTGTGTGTTTTTCATCTTCTCATTTTGCTTATCTTACTGTGTTTGGGGTCTCCTTTTTGCAGGCTGCTGGTTTGTAGTTCCCGTTGTTTTTGGTGTCTGTCCCTAGTGGCTAAGGTTGGTTCAGTGGGCTGTGTAGGCTTCCTGGTGGAGGAGACTAGTGCCTGTGTTCTGGTGGATGAGGCTGGATCTTGTCTTTCTGGTGGGCAGTTCCACCTCTGTTGGTGTGTTTTGGGGTGTCTGTGGACTTATTATGATTTTAGGCAGCCTCTCTGCTAATGGGTGGGTTGTGTTCCTGTCTTGCTTGTTGTTTGGCATAGGGTGTCCAGCACTGTAGCTTGCTGGTCGTTGAGTGAATATGGCTGCTGGTGTTGAGATGGAGAGCTCTGGGAGATTTTCGCCATTTGATATTATGTCGAGCTGGGAGGTCTCTTGTGGACCACAGTCCTGAATTTGGCTCTCCCACCTCAGAGGCACAGCACTGACTCCTGGCTGCTGCACCAAAAGCCCTTAATCCACACAGCTCAGAATAAAAGGGAGAAAAAGTAGAAAGAAAGAATTGGTAGAAGTAGAAAGAAAGAAAGAAAGAAAGAAAGAAAGAAAGAAAGAAAGAAAGAAGGGAGGGAGGGAGGAAGGAAGGAAGGAAGGAAGGAGGGAAGGAAAAAAAGAAAGAAGATAAAGTAAAATAAAATAAAGTAAGATAAAATAAAATAAAGTTATTAACATAAAATATAATTATTAAAAAAATATTTTAAAAAAATGTGGACAGATAGAACCCTAGGGCAAATGGTGGAAGCAAAGCTATACAGACAAAATCTCACACAGAAGCATACACGTACAAAGTCACAAAAAGAGAAAAGGGGAAAAAAATCATAAATCTTGCTCTCAAAGTCCACCTCCTCAATCTGGGATGATTCGTTGTCTATTCAGGTATTCCACAGATGCAGGGTACATCAAGTTGATGGTGGAGATTTCATCCGCTGCTTCTTAGGCTGCTGGAAGAGATTTCCCTTTCTCTTCTTTGTTCTCACAGCTCCCGGGGCTCAGCTTTGGATTTGGCCCCGCCTCTGCATGTAGGTCACTGGAGGGCGAGGGCGTCTGTTCTTTGCTCAGACAGGACGGGGTTAAAGGAGCAGCTGCTTCGGGGACTCTGGCTCACTCAGGCCAGGGGAAGGGAGGGGCACGGATTGCGGGGCAAGCCTGAAGCGACAGAGACCAGCATGACGTTGCACCAGCCTGAAGCGCGCAGTTGTCACTGGATCCCGGGGCCCTGGCAGTGGCGGGCTGCATAGGCTCCCCGGAAGGGGGGTGTGGAGAGTGACCTGTGCTCACACACAGGCTTCTTGGTGGTGGCAGCAACAGCCTTAGCATCTCATGCCCGTCTCTGGGGTCTGCGTTTTTAGCCGCGGCTCGCGCCCGTCTCTGGAGCTCCTTTAAGCAGAGCTCTTAATCCCCTCTCCTCGCGCACCAGGAAACAAAGAGGGAAGAACAAGTCTCTTGCCTCTTCGGCAGCTCCAGACTTTTCCCGGACTCCCTCCCGGCCAGCCATGGTGCACTAACCCCCTGCAGGCTGTGTTCACGCCGCCAACCCCAGTCCTCTCCCTGCGCTCCGACCGAAGCCCGAGCCTCAGCTCCCAGCCCCGCCCGCCCCGGCGGGTGAGCAGACAAGCCTCTCGGGCTGGTGAGTGCAGGTCGGCCCTGATCCTCTGTGCGGGAATCTCTCCTCTGTGCGGGAATCTCTCGGCTGTGCCCTCCGCAACCCTGTAGCTACGCTCTCCTCTGCGGCTCCAAAACTTCCCCCTCCGCCACACGCAGACTCTGCCTGCGAAGGGGCTTCTAGTGTGTGGAAACCTTTCTTCTTCACGGCTCCCTCGCACTTGTGCAGGTTCCATCCCTATCCTTTTGTCTCTGTTTATTCTTTTTTCTTTTGCCCTACCCAGGTACGTGGGAACTTTCTTGCCTTTTGGGAGGTCTGAGGTCTTCTGCCAGCGTTCAGTAGCTGTTTTGTAGGAGTTGTTCCACGTGTAGATGTATTTCTGGTGTATCTGTGGGGAGGAAGGTGATCTCCGCATCTTACTCTTCCGCCCTCTTCCCGGAAGCCTCTATGACTGTGGCTTTTAGCAAGGGGCACTATTGAATCCAGTCAGATATTAGATTGCTATTTCTGTATACCTTGTAATTATCTTACAGCTTTTGCCATGTGTAATGTAAAGCTTCTCAAAAAGTGGCTGGCACAAAGCAGGTGCTTTAATAGAGGAATTCTCACTAGCTGTTGAAAAATAAATCCCCATATCTCCATAGCTTAATCCATTAAAATGTATTTCTTGCTCACCTTGAGGTTGGTGTACATAAGCCTACCTTCTAGGATAGCTTTCCTCCAAGGGGTGACTTTGGCAAACAGCCTTCTTCCATTGGGCAGTTTCTCTGTCTTGGACTTCTTTGCCTTCAATATTTGGATAAACACGGAGTGTGCAAAAATTTTCTAAGGGTCAGGATTTGAAGAATTTTATATCACTTCCCTCCACATTGCTTTAGTCATAGTGGTGACATAGGCCCACCCTAATTGCAAAGGCGGCTTGCAAATGTAATTCCCCTGTGCTCTTGAGGAAAGGAAACTAGACTTTGAACATCCATCTAGTTCTATCCAAATAAAAGAGAAAACTTTTTTTTTTTTGGATGAATCTCCCTTGTTGAGCCTGTTTCCATACAAAATGCCTATACATTAGCTAGGAGTTCCTCTGAACCTTTGATTCATAGAAGAAAGAATACTTAGAAGGAAAAAAAAAATTATGTACCAAGGTAAGAAATTAGCTCTATTTTGCTGGTTTCTTTCCTTTTCTTAATAAAGATGGTATATATGGACTAATACAATAGAGGGAATTAAAGAAGAAAACTATCACTATTATGTAAACTACAGTTATATAGATATTTTCTTACTTGAAACCATTTTGCTAGTATTTGAGCAGTTAAAAGCAATGACCAAAAAAGATTCAAAAAATTACCAACCTAACCCAATTGTTAATTGCTAACTAATAAAAATAGGAATCTTTTATCCTTAATTTGAGACATCAAAGTACTAGGAAAAAAATTAGAAGACAAATCTGCATGCAAGTTAGACTTTATTCCAAGGAAGATAATTTTTTCAAACATCTTGTTGCTTGGCTTTGAATAAACAGATCTCGTTAGGGTAAAGTGTTACCGAAGGCAAGGTTGTGTGCCCAACGCATAGTGAGGCCAAACTGAAACAAGGGAATTTAGATCAGAGAAAGTTTTATTGCAGGGTCAAGCAAGGAGAACCATGGCTCATTCCCAGAAACCCCAAACTCCCCAATAGTTTTCAGGGAGAAGTTTTTATAGGCAAAATTTGGGGTGAGGGATGCAAGGTGTGTGACTCTCTTCTGATTGGTTAGTGGTGAGGTAATAGCGGTACTCCTGGAATCTTGTGCTCAGCCTGGAGTTACCATCCTCCACCTGGGTGAGGGCCTTACTTCCTGCAGAAGAACTCAAAGATTTTGCCATGTATATCGCTTGAGGAGAAACCAGGAGCCTGCTTTAATTGTCGTACTATTGTTTCTTGATTGCTCCCCCTTTGTTTCTGCATTCCCTTATTTCCCTGGTTAGCAACTGTTTAAATCTGCTCTTTTGTACTCAGGAAGGTTCTAGGAGGCTGAATGAAGCTTATTTCCTACAAACAAGAAATGGGCACATGGAAAGGATTTGTATCTGGGAGGACCCCACAGGGTCCTGCTGGGTTTCAAAAATATAAATGCATTTTCAGTATAGATTATCAATTCTTATTCATTATTCCACCATTTTCTGGCTTGTGAAGTTGATATAAATATTAGCTAAAGGAATTGGTCTTATTATTTCACATTCAAAACCCAAATCCCTAAGACTCATTGATATAATCTTTGAAAACATATTTAGTATTTTCAAAAATGTAACTAAAATAGTATACTCACCAAAACGTGAGCTAAATGGCTAAAAGCACACATTGC